>NC_139020.1:31896124-32597039 GCF_964662115.1 Mustela nivalis
GGGCACACACATGCACGTGTGCCCATGCACACACATAGATGTGGGACCTCTGGTGGCCAGTCGGATGGTAAAAGGGAGGAAGGGCAGTGGGTTTGGCCAATTAGCTCAGAGGGAAACAAATGTCAAATCCATTTCTCTCTCCTCCAAAAATACCAGAAACAAATTCAGTTCTAAAACTACAACAGTAATTTAAACAGTATATGCCTTAAGTACATAAACAAATTTAATAGCAAAACTGTGGAGGTCTCGCATTTTCCTAGGGGGAGAAGAAAGAACTAAAGGGCTCTTCAGAGCAATACATTTATCAACCTGCAATTCCCAACTGAAAAGCGACATCAACTCCTAAGTTATTCAAATCGAGCTCTTATGACATTTGCTATTTCTCATTTTCCTTTCCTGTTACCTTCAAAACAAAATGCAGATATGCAGGGATTTTATTAAACAGCTGGCACCTGAACATGCACAAATGTCAGCCACACACTGGAACTTTATGAAGAGGGGATGTTCATTTACATACATGGCCTTTGGATCTATCTGCTCAGTCTTTACAAGTCTCTGGAACTGTAAGAGTTAACGAGGAAAGCCAAGCCAAAGTCTTGTAATGAAATCCAGAACAATATTGCAGATGTGTGGAGCCTGTGGAAGGTGGAGCCCATTTATTCTGCATGCATATTTAATGTGTAAAATTATTTTTAAGTCTTAAAACAACCTCCTGGAAATGCTGTGAACTGCAGAGCTAGGCAGATCTGATGCATTCTTAAATCTAAAGAAGAAAGAAAAGAAATGCACCAAGAGTAAAAGAAATCCTGGTTACTCACGATTTTTTTCACCTCTCCACCTTGACCCAGCTTTCATTCTGCCCGAGACAGCCACAGGAGAAGTTATTTCTGCCATCGAGAGCAGCAGCACCAGTAACAGCACAGCCATGCCAGGTAAAAATAACCTCTATGGAGAGAGTCCTGTCACAGACGAACCTGAGGCTTTTCCTGGGACTGGAAACCTGGAGCCAATCCTGTCATTTCATCAGCAGAAATGCAATAATGCTGTTTCCCCCATAAATTTTAAAAAAGCAGGTACGTCCTCATCCATTTGAATTATGCAGGAATGTTAAAAAAAATTAGAAGGGATGTAAACCCTTCCTCTATCCATAAGCAAAATGTCAGGAGAGATAAGCTGACAATTTTCTCTGGTCTCTCTGCAGCTACCAGTTCCTAACCTGCTCCTGCAAACTCTCACTTCTTCCAAATGTTTGTCAACATTTTTCATAACACGAGAACAAGAAGAAGCTGAGATTTCAGCATCTTCCCACCTACCCATTCCTGTACTGCAGATTATAGTACTTGACGAACCTGAATATTTAATTTTGGCACTGCAAACACACCTCATTTCAAACAGAGGTGGTTGTTAAGGAAGAGGGGGGGACACTTGTTCTCAAAACTCTATCTAGCGCCTTAGAGAAGGGATTAGATATATAAATATCTGCTGGTAAGGCATGATAAAAATACCTCTGGAAAAAGGGAGCGATAAACAATCATCTTTCCTAGTTAGCTCATACTATGTGTGTTTTTTCTTTTCTTTTTCTATTTTTTTTTTTTTTTAATTCAGAGAATAATGTCAAGAGACAAGCGGCCAAAAATATCCCAAATCCATGAAGCAGGGCAAAATGTAATGTGCACCGCATATTCAAAGATCATTTGCATTGTATCATACACACTTGTTTGCTTTGTAAATACATGTTGGTAAATTTTCTCTCTCTGTTTCCCGCAGAATGGTTTTCATCACTTCAAAAGCTGAACTTACTTTTCAACAAATTATACTTCTCTATTTTACAATTAAGTCTACTTCCCCTGGAAAAATTGCAATATTGTTTGGATTATTTTGCAACTATGCTGCAATGACATAAGAAACTTGCCTTCACTTTGGGGCCAAACTTAATTTTTAAAAATAGTAATAATAATTTTATACCCCTAAAAATATTACAGAATAATAATCTACATACATTTATTTTAACAAGCATATAAAGCTATTTTGGGATACTGCTAACCACATAATAATACTCTACAACTTGACCTACATCTGCAGTGAAGTAGTTTCAACAGCTGCTGAAACATATTTCTAGAACACATACTGAGCCTGTGCTGTTTATTGTTATCCCCTGCACTGCAGCAAAGAAGAATGAAGAAAATAAAAGTCTAGAGCAGCCAAGCAGATAACATAAATTGAGGAAGCAGGCTGACTGGAAGACAAAAGGGGGAACTGGGGATTGGGGCATGCGCAGAGAAACCCCCATGAAAGATGGCGGTCGCCCCTCAACTTCAGCTGCGTATTGTCCACTCCTGGGGTGCCAGGTGTTTCAAATTTTAACTGAGAAGACAGAAATTCAGATTATTTATGGGGAATCTCTGCAGTTTTAAAGCAAAAATGACACGACTCTAAACATTTTAACTAGTTACAGAAACAGAGCATTCTGAATCTGGATCTAACATATTTTTCAGACTCCTCGATTCAAGAAATATTCTTTAAATTTCTATAACTTCTTAATATTAATAGAAAATATCCATATACTAAGCCCACAGTTCAAAGGGAGAGAGAGATTTTTAATATAATTTTTAAAGATTTATTTGTTTGAGAGAGCACGGAGAGAGAGTGAGAGGGAGAAGGAGGCTTCCCGCTAAGCAGAGAGACCTACCTGGGGCTTGATCCCAGGACTCCGGGATCATGACCTGAGCTAAAGGCAGACGCTTAACCACCTGAGCCACTCAGGTGCCTCCAGGAGAGACATCATAAAAAGAAAAAAAATTTTCATGCAAGAAGTATGATAAATGCAGTGAGAACCCATATACAATTTCTGTGGCATTCCAGAAGAGAAAATAGTCTTCCTGACTGGGGGTATTAAGGAAGGCTTTCTATTTTTTCTCATTCCTGTTAAGAGCAATGAAGTCTAGCCATACTAGGAAACTCCCTCTTCTCCAAAACAACATGAACTTCCAGACTGTCAGGTTTTTGTTTTTGTTTTTTTAACACATTATCTTTCTGTTTGAAACCCTTTTCCCATCACTACTTCGTATAATCTTATTAATGCTTAATAGCTTAATACAAGTGTATTTCTCAGACTTTCTCAGGTACAACTATCCATTTCTCTCATGACTTATTCACCTGGAAGTAGAGGTCTCAACAATTATTTTAAAGGTTAAATGCATGTGCGTGTGTGTGTGTGTGTGTGTGTGTGTTTTCAATACTAGGTGTATATCTCATTGTAGACCTGACTGTATTATATTTTTATATCCCTAAATTCAATAAGGATTGTGTACACAGAGAAACTCACTAAAAGTTGGCATTGATGGTACATTTTTTTCCATGTTATGTATTTTAATTTGAGTTGGTAAGTTTTAAAATTGAGACATAACTTTTTTTAAATTTATTTTTTATTATGTTCAATTAGCCAACATATAGTGCATCATCAGTTTTTGATGTAGTGTTCCACGATTCATTAGTTGCGTGTAACACCCAGGGCTCATCACAGCACATGTCCTCCTTAACTCTTTAAAACAGCCAGGATAACTCCTTTCTTGCTCTGGATATGTGTTTATTTCTATGTTGTCATTTGCTTTCCCTGAGCATTAGTATTACAAGACATTACAGATAAATATGAAACTGTACTTATATTTATTCTCTTTCAGTTAAAGTTAATTCTAGGGGTGCCTGGGTGATTCAGTCAGTTAAGCATCTGACTCTTGATTTTGGCTCAGGTCATGATCTCAGGGTTGTGGGATAGAGCCCCACATTGACTTAAGAGTCTCTCTCTCTCTCCCTCTGTGGCCCCCCTCTCAAAAAGAAACAAAACAGGGGCGCCTGGGTGGCTCAGTGGGTTAAAGCCTCTGCCTTCGGCTCAGGTCATGATCCCAGGGTTCTGGGATTGAGCCCTGCATTGGGCTCTCTGCTCAGCTGGGAGCCTGCTTCTTCCTCTCTCTCTGCCTGCTTGTGATTTCTGTCAAATAAATAAATAAAATTTAAAAAAAAGAAACAAAACAAAACAAAAACCTTGACAATTAAAAAACAAAGTTAATTTTAATCATAAAATAAAATCACATCTTAGTCTCCTATGATCTACACGGTACTAGTAAAAGCTTAAAACTTACATTCTGTATTAACTTTTAGGTGGTGAGAATCAGGAGATTATCTCAAGGGAGCAATTATGAATATGTGATACAAATTTATTTGCAGGCTTTATAGGCTATCATTTGCTTTCCTTGGCCATTAGTATTACAAGAAGTCACAGATAACAAGGAATTCCTGGTTACATTCTAAGACCAGCTTCCTAATCTGCAGATGCATTCTAAAACCAGTTTTCAAATATGCAAACTTTTGAACAGAAAGGCACTGAAGATTATCAGCAGATGGGACTAGTCTGCTCTAAAATTACAAATTGGTACGAAGCCAGTTATTTGGCAGTCACATCCTAAATTCCACATGTCCGCAGCTATTTCAACTTAAGACATCGAATAGGCAAAGTGCATTTCTGCACCTTCTCTGCCTTCCTTCTTCAAGCACTGCCTCCACTTGGCTGTGTAGACACACGTTCTGGTCTGAGCCAATGGAGTTAAGCAGTCTCATTCTTCCTAAGTGAAAGTGATCAGTCACCTAATTCAATAAATCAATGCTGACTCAAGGAAGTTAATGGGAGCAGTCAAAAGTCTCCTATCATTCATTCATTCAATAAATGTTTTCTGAGCATCCAACATGCATCAGGTGCTAGTACTGAGGTCTTACAATACTGAGTACAAGTACTGAGGACTTACAATACGTGAGTGAATGTGGTCACTGTTCTCATGGAGCTGATATTCCAGTAAGTGGAAATAGGCACCATATAATACAATCCCACCAGTATATATGTAATTTTACTGTATTTTATTTTTCAGATATAGACTTTTAAATTGCTTCTGCAAAGAAGTGAAAGAGAAGATTTCAAGAAGAGATTATAACAGGGGAACTTATATTAAAGGTTCTTTGAAGAAGTTATGCATAAGCAGAGAGAGGAGGAATAGGCACATACAAGGCAAAAGTGAGGAAAGTAGAAAAGAGGTCCAGCCAGACAGAAAGCTAATGCAAAAATCTCTCGGGCATAAAAGAAAAAGGCACACACTAGGACGAAGGAATAGCTAGGGAGGTAGGGGAAGACATTTTCAGTTTGGGTCCTGGAAGCCACATTAAGGATTCTGAACAACATTCTAAGGTTTTCAGAAGAAGTAGATTTTTGCATTAAAAGGTTATTCTCCTTTCAACAGAGAGAATGAGTTGGAGGGTGTCAAGATGGAAGAGGGAGGACTGGTTAGGAGACCATCACCTTGGTGAGTGATAGCAGTAATAAAAATAAGGAAAAATGAGTAGAAAATAAACAGATTAGAAACACTTTCTGAAGTTAGGATCAACACACTTGGCTGGTGAATTGAACATAGAGAGTGTGGGAAAAGGGGTTCCAAGGTTGCTGCTGTTTTCTGGCATGGACTTCTTGGGGTGGAGCCATCTATGCAGACTTGAGGGTCAAAGGTGAAGAGAAGGTTCTTTGAAGTTCTCCCCCTCCATCCCCTCCTCCTCCTTCTACTTCTTTTTGTTAAATAAGTTTCCAACACTGATTTCAAACCAAGTAGGGAAGGAATAGGAAAGTTGTGTGAGAAGAAGAAAAACACATGCCAATATAAAAAATAAGACCTTACCTCTAGTGAGAAATGGCATGTTTGGCCACAACCTATGAAGGTCTTAGTTCTCATATAAGGCAGATTTGAATTAAATAAATCACAATGGCTACAATGTGGTAATTGGATCTGAAGGGGGGTAGAGTTATTACTGGGAAATCAGTTAAAGGCTATTGTAGCAGTTCAGGCAAGATATGATAATGGCCTCAGGTTTCTGGCTGTAGAGATGCACAGATGCACAGAGTTGAAAGCAATAAAATCGATAAGACATACAGTTGCTTTATGGCTCGGAAACCTGTGTCCATAACCATCAGTTACAGACAATATGGCCCAACCATGAGTAATACTAGTGGCTGTTTCAACTATAAATCAACAATACTATCAATAACGTTGAGATTTCCCATACCATATTTTACAGGATAACACACTTGTCTAGAGGCTAATAGCACAACTTGATTTGGGTTTGTGTTTTATTTTGTTTGACTAGCAAAGTATTTTTGAAAATTTTCATTTGCATAGAGTCATAGTGCCTAATTGTTTCTAATTTTTCACTCCAGCTAGATGGCCATGCATAGTTAGGCTATGGGTCTAGTTTCAGAACATATTTTATAACTGGATTATGACAAACACTTATCACTCTCTTACATAAAATCCTCTATTTTTTAAAATTGCCTTTCTCAGATTTGTTGAGATATAACTAGCATATAACGTTGTGTAAGTTTAAGGTGGACAATATGTTGATTTGATACATGTATATATTGCAAAATGATTAACTTGAATTAGCTGACACCTGCACAATGTCACATAATACCATTTTCTGGTGTGTGCTGAGAACATGCAAGATTTACTCTCTTAGCAAACTTCAAGTCTATAATACAGTATTACGAACTATAATCACTATGGGCTGCATCAGATCCCTAGAACTTATGCACCGTATAACCGGAAGTTTGTATTTTCTAGCCAACATCTCTCTTTCCCTCTCCTGCCCCTGGTAACAATCATTCTAGTCTCTGCTTCTATGAATTTGATAAAATGCCCTCTTTCTAAATGATCTCTGCCTATCAGGTCCAGAGGACAACATCAGACATATTCTAGAGCCTCAATATCTCATACAAATGATCCATTGGTATGCCTTTCCCCTGGGAAGAACATCAACACGAAATAAAAATTGTGAGTGATGGTGTTCTTTTTTTTTTCCCCCACTTTCTCCAGGAAGCCCTAAATCCATCCTTGGTACTTGCTTTTTAGAAGGAGGCCAGTGAATTTCTTTTTTGTCTTGTGAAAGAGGAATCTCCATTTCTTAAGAGCCTTCCACCCACTGCTTTTTTCTTATCATATTACAATAATCAGTGGTATCACAGAACATTAGAGAAGGACAAGAACTTAAAATTCAACCACAATTAATTTTCTATCACCTGAAGTAGACACCACCAATTAGATCTATAAAGATGTATGTGAGCTAAAAATACCTTTGCAAAAAATGATTTCATTGTATACTTAATGCCATGATCAATAAAAAAGTACTCAGGCATGACAGTGTCTCATTCTTTCTACCAGTAATTGGAACATAATCTCAATAATTGTTTAATTGGATGAATAAATTAACAAACAAAATGAACTGTTTTATGCAAATAACATTAACACCAAACTTTAATTGGACACATGGATACATAAAATAGGCTACTAGTAAGTCTGAAATTCTTTTAACAACTATGCAAGAATGATGTCTACATACATCGACAGATAGATGTACAGAGATACTGTGTTGAGTCCTAAACAAGTATTAGACATACCTATGCCCATTAACTCATGATTCATTTAATCAGGCAGCAAGAAAACTTAGAAAATAGAAATAAAAACACAAATGAATCATGTTCTAAAGAATTAAAGAAACATTTAATGCTAAAGGAATCTGGGAAATAGATATCAAGGAAATGTGTACAAGAAGGTTTGACATAAGGAGGACTAAATTAAAGATTCACCAAGGACAGATGATAACCAGTGTTAGAATATATAGCACAGGAGTGAAAAAATGAGATAAAGAGACTTGGATGTGCATTTGTAAGGCCATGTCAGGAGGGCCTCCTATGGCTGGGGATGACTCCATTTATAGGAAAGCCATAGTGAAAGGCAGGCTAGGGTCAAATAACATATCAAGTCAAGCAGAGAAGGTCATTATCATATGGTTTCACTTACTTGTGGAACATAAAAAATAGCATGGAGGACATTAGGGGAAGGAAGGCAAAAATGAAGGGGAGAAATTGGAGAGGGAGATGATGAACCATGAGAGACTATGGACTCTGGGAAACAAACTGAGGGTTTTAGAGGGGAGGGGGTGGGGGGATGGGTGAGCCTGGTGGTGAGTATTAGGGAGGGCATGTATTGCATGGAGCGTGGGTGTTATATGTAAACAATGTAAACAATGAATCTTGGAACACTACATCCAAAACTAATAACATACTCTATGGTGATAAACATAACATAAAAAAAAAAAAAAAAAAAAACCAAGAAGCATGGACTTATGTCTGAGAACAAAGAGAAACTGTTACAGATTCTGAGCAAGACTAGGTGTATGGATTTAACTCAAATAGATCCAATATAGAACGCCACTACTGTCATAAATGGAAAGGTAATGTCCCAGCAAATTGATAGATCCTTAATGTTTAATTAGACAAACAAGATGATCTCTTTGTCATGTATTATATTTTATTTTATTTTATTTTATTTAAGTAAGCTCCATGCCCATTATGGAGGCCAACATGAGGGTCTTATGACCAACTCACAACCCTGAGATCAAGACCTGAGCTGAGATCAAGAGTCAGACACTTTAATCAACTGAACCACTGAGGCACCCCCTTTTTAAGTTTTAATTTTTTTCCTTTGTCGTGTATTTAATCACGTGGTTATAGTATCACAGGTTTCCCTTCCCTGAGTGTTACAAGTTCCACCCTCTGCTGGGTGACAAGTCAGGTTTTCAAGTAGATTCTCAGGTTGTGCCTGTATAAATGAAAAACTACAACTTGAACCTAATAAGAAACTAGAGTGTCTTTAACTTTGCTTGTGTCTGGTGAGTTCCACTCCCAGAACTCTGGAGCCTTCTTGCACAGAGTTTTAGTCAAAGTACAAAGGGCTTATTTTGAATTCCAAGTCTGTGATTTGATTTACTAAAAAACGTAACATTATGCGAATGTCTGGGTCCATTAATTGGGAATTGATGACAGGGAACTGATGTTCGTCTTGACACTTCTCTGGAAAACGCCTGGGAAAAGGAGATTCTATGTCATCCCTGTGCCAGAGGCCCCGATCATGCCATGGCCAAAGCATATCTGGCATTTAGATTTGAATATCCCCATTAAGATTTTTCTTAAGTAGAGTAATTTTTAGCAAGACTAACTTTTGGAAGACTAACCTTTTGAGTCTGGCCTTAATATCATTCCAGAATGAAATAAAAGAGAGAGCTTTGACTATCCATCAGATACACAGTATTTCCAGTTCTCATCCATAAAATGTACTACTGGCCTTCTAATAAACCACTGAAAAACATGACAACATTGACAGAAAAGTGAAGATTTCTGCTAGAACTTAAAAATACATCCTCACAAATACCAAACTAAAAACCATGTGCTTTTTGCATGACATCAGATTTTAATTAACTCAGCCTAAAAGTATCAGTATTTTCCTACCTGAACAGGTGTTTCAGAATTCACAGTATTCTGCACTTTTAGTATAGTAACAGTCAAAGCTCCAATTTTTATCATGGACAGAAAAATTGAGAGGTATATATACGTAGGAATATTGAGTCATGGATATTCACGAGAAAAGTGAATGCTTTATTCAATTTCATTTTCCAGTTAAATGAGAATAAACTAGAAAATCTTCAACTCATGTCAGTAAACCTCTCTGTAATACATCTTACCAATAAATGTTTAAGCTAGCATACCAAACTTGGTTTCCCATTAATGCTGAGGCTCTCATGATATCTGGATGTGGTCAGTGGTCTCGCACAGAACTGTGAATGTGCCCACTGGTCAAAATTGCCAGCACCCCTGGAAAAGCTGTAGTAGCGTTTGCAAAGATGAATGCAGCAGCTGCTGCCAATCCTACATGTTGCCCCAGCGATGCCCCCCATGGAGACGTTGAGTCTATTTCAATCCAACTTGAAGCCGGATTAGCCTTGGGGCTTCTTTTGACCAATCGAATGCAGTGAAAGTGACATGTCTGACTTCTGAGGTGTATCTCTGCTTTTGTTATGGAATTCCGCCTGAGGACTACCGCGAAAGACATCTGGTCTCTCTTATTGGAGGCTGAGGGTCCATGAGAAGGTGAGTGCAGTAACATGGCCAATGGCTTGCACCAGTTGCCAGACATAAGAGCAGGTGCCATGGACCGCCCCCTGCCCCCCAGCTCCTAGCAACGGTATGCATTCTGCATTGGGACTATTTGAGTTAAACCCATACAGTCTCAACTCTGTGTTTTCACTTGACCTCTTTCGGACTTTGTTTTCTGCTCTGTAAAATGAAGGTAACAGTGTTATCTACTTGTAGGTGGTTGAGAATATTAAAGCATGAAATGAGTAAATGCAATGAAAGATCTTAAAACATTATGGGGGGTCAAGCAAGTGTTAATAAAATGCTAGGAAACAGTAACATTATTGTTGTTACCATCGCTGCTGTGGCAATTTTCATTTTCTTTTACAGAAAAAGAAACAGACTCAGAGAGATCACAGGTTTTTCCCAGAGCTCCAGAGCTCCAGACTTTTGGGTCTAGGATCTCAGTTCTTAATGACCAAACATCTCTGCATCCACTCTGTGACTCTGGTTTACTCAGGATTCAGTGTGCTAGCCATTGTGGTCAGCAAGCTCACATTGATAATATCGTTCATATTTTAATTAGTTGAGTGTCATGAAATCAAACATTTTGATATGACTTGGTCCATCATGCCAGGCTCTCCCAACAGTCTGGCATCTTCTTCTGGGCCTCCTTTCCTCTGACTCACCCTACACGTCTGCCCATATTTTCTGTGCCACCCCGGTCTGCTCCTCTCTCTAGTTTTGATGACCTTGCCCCCCTGTTTCTGTAGTAACTTTTGCTACTTGGCTCTGCCCCATGTTTCTTCCTCTGGGAAGGTCCATTCATCACTCTTTGAAGGCTACTCAGTATTCTCTCTGATCCTATAGTTATGGTCAACATGTTATTACCAAAATGATATGTGTTTCAGAAGTTTTTGTTTACTTCTGTGTTTCTCATTAGAGTGTGAGCTCACAGAAAGTTTACCCTATTTTTATATTCACAGACCTGAATAAATACCTACTACATGAGTGCATTCTTGTGGTACAACCCATTCCATTTGGGTTTAGCTATGTCTTTCTTGTGTTGGCATTTTAATTCATCTTGGTGTTCTCTAGTGAAATTGCCACTTGAGATACTAGAGGAGAGTAATTGATTTAATGGTAAAAACATGGGTTTAAAGAGTCAGAGCACTCAGACCAACTCCATCAGTTTTTAGCACTGCAGCCTTGAATAAGTGGGATAAACACTATGCCTCAGTTTACTTTTGCACGGTAAGAAAAATAATATCACAGGATACATTCGTGTGTGTGTGTGTGTGTGTGTGTAGAGAGAGAGAGACAAATGCATAGATGTATGTCAGTATATCAGTATATGTAGTGGCTTAATTTTCTGTAGAAATTACTATCGTTAAGGAAGACTTTGTGAATGAAGCACTGTTTTGCTTTATTGTTTCCACATGTGTGAAGGAGGTCACATTTTATTCTGTTGTCCTGTGAACATTAGTTAAGTTTTAATAACAGCATGTTCACAAGGGTCTCCAAGCATTTATAAGAAAAATGAGCTATTAGCAGACTGAAAAAATAGGAAAATTGAGAATCTATATATATTTGATCCATCTTTAAACTGATAAAACTTATTTTTTATAACCAGGAATTAATTTTTTAGTATGCATATTAATATAAGCACACCAAGTGGCACCTGGGCAGCTCAGTAGTTCGGGCGACCAAGTCTTGCTCTCAGCTCCGGTCCTGATCTCAGGGTGGGGTCCAGCCCCAAGTCTGGCTCTGCGCTCAGCGGGGAATCTGCTCTTCTCCCTCTGCCCTCCCTGTCCCTTGCTTGTGCACATGTTCTCTCTCTCTCTCTCTAAGTGAATGAATCTTACAAAAAAAAAAAAAATACAAGCACACCAAAACAAACTATACAACTATGAACAATACAAATCTACTATCAAAGATCTAAACTAACAAATGCCACCATCTACAAAGTATGTGTAAATTTTATTTTTCAGGGGCACCTGGGTGACTTGATCTGTTAAGCATCTGGCTTCAGCTCAGGTCATGATTCTGGGTCCTGGGTTCAAGCCCTGACTTTGGCTCCCTGCTCAGCCGGGAGTCTGGTTCTCCCTCTGCCTCTGCCCTTCATCTTGCTCATGCCCTCTGTCTCTCTCAAATAAATAAATAATCTTATAAAAATAAATTTTATTTTCCCTATTATTATTATCATTACTATTTTGTTCTTCAATGTTCTGATCTTTCAAAAACATGGCATACCATCAGTTTAAAAGTTAAGATACTATAAATAGAAATAAAACAATAAGGCATCTAGGAATTTTTAACCAAGGAGGTGAAAGGCCTGTGTTCTGAAAACTCTAAAATGCTGATGTAAGAAATTAAAGATGAAACAAACGAATGGAAGGATATTCCATGTTCATGGATTAGAAGAAACAATACTGTTAAAATGTCCATAGGACCCAAAGCAATCTACAGACTTAATGCAATCTCTATCAATATAACAACAACATTTTTCAGAGAACTAAAACAAACAGTACTAAAATGTGTATGGAACCACAAAACCCCCACAGCAATCTTGAGAAAGAAGAGCAAAGATGAAATATCACAAGTCCAGATTTCAAGATACATTACAAAGCTTTAACAATCCAAACAATAATGTACTGGCACAAAAATAGGCACACGAGTCAATGAAACAGAAGAGAGTTCGGTAACAAACTCATGCATATATGGTTAATTAATCTACAACAAAGGAGGCAAGAATATACAATAGAGACAACACAATCTCTTCAATAAATGGTTCTGGGAAACTGGTGCAAAAGAATGAAACTGGACCACTTTCTTACACCATAAACAAAAATAAATTCAAAATGGATTAAAGACCTAAATGTGAGACCTGAAACCATAAAACTCCTAGAAGAAAACATAGGTAGTAATTTCATTGACATTGGTTAGAGAAACATTTTTCTAGATATGTCTCCTCAGGCAAGGAAAACAAAAGCAAAATTAAACCACTGGGACTGCATCAAATAAAAAGCTTTTGCACAGCAAAAGAAACCATCAACAGAATGACAAGGCAACCTACTGAATGGGAGAAATATTTGCAAAAGATCTATTTGATAAGGGGTTTATATTTATAATATATAAAGAATTTATACAACTTAGTGCTCCCACAAACCCCCCAAATAACCTGATTATAAAATGGGTAAGGGGGGTGTGCCTGGGTGGCTCAGTGGGATAAAGTCTTTGCCTTTGGCTCAAGTCAAGATCTCAAGGTCCTGTGATCAAGCTCTGCATCAGGCTCTCTGCTCAGCAGGGATCCTGCTTCCTCCTCTCTCTGCCTGCTTCTCTGTGGTCTCTGACTGTCAAATATATAAATAAAATATTTTAAAAAAATGGGTAAGGGGCCTGAATAAACCTTTTTTCCAAAGAAGACATACAAATGGCCTATAGGCACATAAAAAGATGCTCAACATCCCTGATCATTAGGGAAGTGCAAATCGAAACCACAATGAGGTATCATCCCACATGTGTCAGAATGGCCCAAATCCAAAAGATAGGAAATAACAAGTGTCAGTAGGATGTACAGAAAAAGGAACCCTCATGCACAGTCAGTGGGAACACAAACTGGGTGCAGCCACTCTTTCTATTAAAAATAGAATAAATGAAACAAGATGGGATTGGGAGGGAGACAAACCATAAGTGACTCTTAATCTCACAAAACAAACTGAGGGTTGCTGGGGGGAGGGGGTTTGGGAGAAGGGGGTGGGATTATGGACATTGGGGAGGGTATGTGCTTTGGTGAGTGCTGTGAAGTGTGTAAACCTGGTGAATCACAGACCTGTACCCCTGGGGGTAAAAATATATGTTTATAAAAAATAAAAAGTTAAAAAAAAAATAGAATTATCATATGATCTGGTAATTCCCCTACTGGGCATTTACCCAAAGAGAAAAAAACAAAAATGAACAAAGAGGAAAAAGAGGCAAACAAACAAACAAACAAAAACCCAGGCTCTTAAGTAGACAGAACTGGAGGTTGCCAGAGGGAGGGATGTGAGGCAGGGGACAGATGAAACAGGTAAAGGGGTAAAGAAAAAAATACTATAAATAGAATTTATAAAAGCATTTGTATATGTATGCACATGCATGTAGGTATATATAAGGAAATGTATATGTTGATGTATGCGTATACTTTGAACAGATTATAAATTGAATTACTGAATGCTTAAGAAAAAAGGGAAATCACTTTTGTTAGCTTATAGACACAGGCATACCATTTCTATCTCATCTCTTACATTCATATTTACAACTCTTACTTTGGTGACACTTTCTACAGTCCATTACCTGCTCTTAAGACAGCTTTTACATCCCTATTTTGATCAAATATTTAAGCGACATCACATTTCAGTCCCTTTGTTCAATACAATTGAAGCCAACAGGTTTTCTTTCCAAAGTTTCAGGCCTCTCTGTATGGAGAAAGAGCAGTACACCCCTTCATATGTTTTGCGTTTCAAGCTATCTAAAAAAGATCTGTGCATCCTTTTAAACTCCAAAAAATAGTTGCATGGCTGAAATTGCAAAATATTTTGAGACACCTTTTTTTTTCTCCAAATGGAAAAACACTTTGAAGATAAATACTGTAGATAAAAGTTAACACGAGCACCTGTAGCTTATTTTAAGAAGCCTGTACAAAAAATACAGTGTTGATTTTTGGAGAAGTATATAAATGTTCAGGTAACATGCAAACCACACACACAAATGCAGAGAATGGTAATGCTTTACCTTCATTTGCTTAATTACTGCATTTATTTTATATTTTATTGATAATTAAATGATTTCCTATAGGCATGGCAGTTTCTTCTTATAAATCTGATTTGAATTCATGTCTAAAATATGTTTCTATCAACATCCTTGGGAGTACATGCACTCAACTCTATACTAGGTTTGCCTCCTTTACCACAGTCACTTTTTTGAGAGTGGAAAAGCAAATAGTGCCCTTGAGTCACTAAACATTTTAACCTGCAGTAGAAATTTTGCCTATTTCATTTCCATCAAACAGTGTAGCCAGGGCATTTCTGGTTTTAAACTGATGAAGGACTTTAAAGAACTGGAAATTACGGTAAGTCACAGAGCAGTACGGTAACCCCTGGCAAAACTTGTACGACAAACATTTAAATTCAAAATCTGTGCTGAGTACTTCTATTGATAGACTAATTACTTCAGCTGAACCATCTTCAGGAGGATTGCCTGGCTGTACCTTTGAATCTTTGACTACAGAAAATAAAAATATTCATGCATTGCCACGTTTGTCCAAATATTTGAATTAACACTTTTGTGAAGGTACAGAATGGTGAAAAGGAACCAGAGATTTTCCAATGAGTTTAGAAATAGGATGATCTAATGAAAAATGCGGGCTCTATTTAAATCCTAGATGGAGGCTGAAATCAGAATTTGCCTGGGTTTTGGCAGATGGCATCCGTAAGTCCCCACACTGTTTTAAAGCTATTGGTACAATTCTCAGAGCAAAATAAGTGTGTGAGGATGTAATAATGACGTACACTCAAGACTTCACTAGGTTTGTTCATTTTATGCATGTGTATGTGCACGTGTTAAAACTTTCACTCACTAAGAATTCTTCCCTCTCCCTCTCTTTTGGTTGTGTGTCTTTGAGCTCAATTCACATTATGCTAGTGGAAGTCAGTCTCTCAATACAACTTTGCTTAGTATATTGCACAGAAGAAAATGCCTTGAGCTGACATGAGAGAATTATCTGTTCTGCTTAGTGTCTAATATATTCTGAAACAAAATTACGAATCACAATGGCGAGAAGCATTCAAAATCCAGAATCAATCTACAATGTTGCAGAAATAAAAAGAGGTTAAATTAATATTACATCAGAACTCTGGTTTCACCATTTGCAGACAAAGAGGAATCTGGGAGTAAGGGGGGTTAATCAGGGCTGGGTCCACTTCACCCTTCGGAAATGGAGAGATAATCCTCCCTGCAAATAAAATCTCTAGAGTTGTCAAAATATTTTATTTTTTACTACTAAGGAAGCTTTGGTTTATACATTGCCAGGCTTTACTTTCACATTAAAGTGTAAATATTCATAGGAAGTAGTGACATGTTAAATTGTTATCACACTTTCATAAAGTGTGAAATCTCAAGAGACAGATTTAATGGTGTTATCAGGCCTACATTTAGATCGTGATGATACCACTCACGGATCAATAGATCTGGGTAGGTCATTCCTTCCAGGAGAACCTCTGTCTCCTCACCTGTGAAATGTACACTAAGAATTCTCACCACATTTTTCTGTGGCCCCATTGGTATGATACGTGGACAGAGGGTTTATGACTATAAATAAGCATACCAGTACTATTTGTATAAGTTTTCCTAAGAGAAGAGCATCGAATGATTTAGGATTTAGCATTTTGATGAAAAAATGTAAAGAGAAGCTTTCAGGAAATACAATATAGAGATTCATAGGTGCAAATGTATAGACACTTCTGTTTAGTAGAATTGCTGGGTGGGGGGGTGGGAGAAAGGGATGGGGTGGGGGGGGATGGACATTGGGGAGGGTATGTGCTATGATGAGTTCTGTGAATTGTGTAAGACTGATGAATCACAGACCTGTACCCTTGAAGCAAATATACATTATATGTTAATAATAATAAAAAAAAGAACTGCAGAGAATAGTGGGAAGGACAGGGATGGACATGGATAAGATGAAGAATGTCAAAAATACTTCTCTCAGAATTCTCCCAAGTGGCCATATTAATACACAGTTTTGTCCATATGATTTCCCTTCCTTCTTGGTAGGATTCCATTTGAACCTTCTAAATACAGAGATTTAGAAGAGTTTTGTTTCTGTGCAATTATGATGCCTTGGATACATCTTCGGTAATGTTATTCTTGAATTTGTTTTTCTTACAGACATCTCTGAAGCAACATTTTAGGAGTTAGATAGCTGCATGTAGTTCAAGGGAGGGTATTTGCATTCTGTGGGAAGGCCCGTGCTCTTGATCTTACTATCTTCGGATATTCTAAACAACAAATTAAATATACAGAAAATATATGGAAGATATATTCAAGGGTACATGACCTAGAAGGTAACCGAGGTCTGGGTTCATCTGAGATTTCCCTCATGTTAATCATGCATAGATTTATTCACTGGATTCACACCCAAGCAACTTTGAAGCTGGTTCACACTGAACATGACCCGGACCAGGTTGGATCCTCTGGTTTCACACCATTCTGAGGTCATTGCACAACCCTTAAGCAAATCCAAATGATCTGCGAGTCATTCCTTTATTCATGCATTCAGTAGATACTGGAGTAGTCACCGTATATCACACACTGTTCTTGGAACAGGAGACGTTAACAGTGTGTTAGAAAAAGAAAAAAATATCTTGGCTCTATGAAGCTTATATTTGATTCTCCTTTGACTTTTCATGAAAACATCCAAAAGTGGTGCTTCCCAACATCACAGCCCCTGATGGAGTAACTCAGGAGACGATGTTTTTACTATGTAACTTCCTCTGAACATCTGGTGGGAACCTGATCTAAGGGAAAGAAATCCAGTTTGGCTAGTGATCTGTTCTGTGAAGATGTATCGGGTTAGTCAGATTTTTAACTCAAGAATAGGAATTAAAATACAAAGAGGCAATTGAGAGAACACAAGAATAGAGACTAAAAGGAAATGAAGTAAAAAGAGATTTTTTAGAGAGCAAAGGCCATGCCAGGAGGCAATAGGAAGTCCAGAAAGAGTCAGCCATGAAAATGAGAAGCATAGGAGTTGGGGAAACCGGCAGATGGAATGACCTAACATTCTAGAACGGCCCAACATTCTCGAGCTAGGATCCACCTGACCCAATCGTAGAACATTCCATACACTTCTTGAGGAGTGGCTTTCATATTATTTCTGCTTTTCCTGAGGAATATTCCTTGGAAGCTGGGGCATGTGTCCTTACAGTAAACTAATTGATGGTGCTAACTTGGGTTGGATTTCTTTACCTTGTTACAAAGAGCTTAAATTAAAGGGCGTATCTGCTAAAGATGCTATCATTTCTCCCTTCCATTTTGACTATGCACCCCTCCACACTGTATTCATTCATTAAGATGTACATTTATACTGGATCTCAAGGAGAACAAAGTCCTGGAAAAAAATTTTCTAGAAAAAGAACAATACTTCCTTGATAACGCAGTATCCGTTTTAAAGATGATTTATTTTAGTTGGTCTATTCAAGAAGCTAACATAACTGCTTTATAAATAAATAATGTTCAGGTGACGCTAAGAACAAAATGTTAAAACATCCTTGATTTTCAGAAATCAGGGGAGATATTGAAATGTTTTGATAGTTCAGGTTTCTACCTGATTTAGGATTCTGACTTGCCCCACGACAGTACCATGGGGCAGAAATAAAGGTGCAGGACACCAGTGGTTGCTTAGAGATGCCAGATTTCCCCTAGTTAGCATTAGATGAAAAAAAAAATCCATGACAGATGTAAAATTTTATGTTGATAAATTCTACATAAAGCGCAGATTTGAAATCTGAAAAAGTCAAGACCATGTCTCAAAAAAGCACAGAATAAGAGCAGTGTGGGACACATGGACACACACACACACACACACAGACACACACACACACACACACACACACACACACACACACACACACACAGAAGAAGTTCTAAAATTTCGGTGTTACAGACCAGAATTCTAGAGATCATTCTCCCAGCCTCAAATCTGTCTAAACAGGAAATTAGAAATAAAAACGTAGATCCCACACCATCTCGCTTGCCGGTGGTGCACTGTTTGGTGCTCTGAAAACTGTATATACTCTGGTTGCATTCCATGTCTGTTGCATCAGCCATTCTCAGTTTTTTTTAAATCTTCACAAAAATTTGAAAATCATTTGAGTTTTTACAGAAATCTAGGCAGAGTGCCCCCTACTTGTCTACATACATTTAGCACCCAAAATGAACTGACGAGGTAAGTAACTGTCACAGTTGATTAATTCAGTCTAGATACACTATAGTTACATAAACACATATTGGAACTTCCACTTCTGAATTTGTATTAAAAAACAATAAGTGTATAAATAGTCTTGCATCAACACCTGATAAAAACATTCAAGTCGGAGGAAAGAGGCAATGCCTTTCTATATACTGTCACTTAACACAATCTCAGATACCAACATGACTGTCACTTTTCCTCTTTCTTCACATGTTTTTTATCATGCTGATCTCCAAAGAAGCTGTTACAGCCAGGTCTGCCAGAAACAGCTTCATTGTTTTTCTCTTTGCATTCAATTAAATTACAAGAAAACCACCTAATGCCACTTGAGGGAAAAATATTGTTTAAAATATACATTGTTAAAGAATAGGCCCTAACCATTCTCCAAACTAATTAACCAAAATATGAAAACTAGTAATTCTGGGCAACATGAAGTTGCTGAACTATTCAGTGTCTGTCAATTGCTGTGAGCAGTTTTATGTAATCTGCAAATGAAAATATAAAGTCTATTTTAATTATTCCATTAAATCCTCTTTCAGCTTTTAATAAAAATATGTCATGTTCTATTTCTTTCTCAAATTAAATAGAATTTTGTTTGTGTGTTGGAGTCTCACTCTTTTAACCTCTGTTCTTATTCTCCAAGATTGAAGTTATTTTTCTTTCTGATTGCAAATTTAGGTTTTTTATATTCAATCCAAACCTCACATCAGTTTGCAGAGAACAGCTTCTGTTTGAATAAGGATTGTGTAAATACAGAAAAAATAGGGCAACTCGTACACATGAATGGCTATTGTACACACTTACTAATGGCATTTTCTTGAGTTCCTGGATGCTACCTTTTCAGTTTATGTTCTGCTTGAGATGCCTTTCAACACTCTCCTTAAAGATGCAATATTTAGAATTCGTCTATTTTTCTTTAAGGTGGCACTCTCTGTGTTAGCCTTAACGTCTGATTCACCAGGAAATCGAGAGCCAACAGAACACTGTGTTTTGGGGAGGCAAACCTACAGACACATTATCCACGTTTGAACATCAGTCTACCACTTGTAGGCGGAGACAAGTTACACGACATTGTTTGGCTTTCAATTTCATCATTTTAAAAATAAAGATGGTAATTATAGTGTCTACCTCTTGCGTCTCTGTGATGATGAAATGAATTAAAAATATACAGAGTGCTTAGCATAGTGTCTGCCTCTTCCATCTGGCCCTGCCCAAAGATCTGAGTGAGGAGAAGGAGGAGGAGGAGAAAGAGGAGGAGGAGGTTGACACCTGGGGCCGCACCTGAATCTGGGGCGGGGTGGGGGCACCGGGGGTTGGGGGTGCAGCTGGAGATGGGCAGAGTACATGGATGAATGGATGAGCTCTTGGTCCTAATCTGGTATGGCTTTTTACTCCCAACCAGCCTCAGCTCCCCCGCCTAGCTGCTGCTGCTAGACATCATCAAATTCCAGGCAGCCCACTGGAAGATGACCCCAGCTGCCCACGAGCATGGCCACAGCGAGCTCTCTGACTTGGCGTCCGGATCAGGCTTCCACACCAGCAGCACCAGCCTTTCATCACCAACCTCCCAGCTTGCCAGTGACTCTGCCTCTCCCAAATAAATTTTCCCTTCCAAACCATTAACAGCCCCCAAGATGTTTTCCACTTCCACCAAAATCCTGCCCTGGACATCTTCCCTCCTCTATTCAGGGGCTGGGACAGACACCAAAAAACCTTCCTCCATGATCCCACTGGCCTCTCTCCCATCACCCCTCACCTGGGCCAGGCAGAGTGGGCAACTCCTAATAGCCAACACACTGTGCAACCACGGGTGCCATAGCTAGCTTGGTACCTCAGTGTGCCCAGCTGGAAAATGGGTATTCATAGCCTTTGGTGGGATGCTTTGGGATGTCAAGAGGCAGAGGCAGGGCATAAATCACACTAGAAATTGGTCTGGATACCTTTTGTACAAGGACCACTTTGGACACAAGCATATTTCCAGTTGGTTTCAATAAAGGGCAGTACTGTCCCAGATGTTAACACTAGTTCAGGGAGAGAATTTTCTAAGAAACCTTTTCTAAAACACCACACACACACACTTCCCAAATAAACACACACACACAGGCTACAGACTAGTAGAACATATTCACAAGTCATATATCTGACAAAGGAATTGTATCCAAAATATATAAAGAACTTCCAAACTCAACAATAAAAAAGCAACCAAAAATCAACAAAACGCAAGAGCAGACATTTCACTGGCAGTAACATACAGATGGAAAATAAGCACATGAAAAGACATTCAATGCCATTAACTATTAGGTAAATGCTCTGAAACCATAAGGTATCACTACACATCTATCAGAAGATCAAAATGAATAATATAATCCTGAGTGTTGGTTGGGATGTGGAGCAACTGGAAATCTTTACACTGTGGGTAGGAATGCAGATCTTGGCTATTTGGAATTATAGTTTCTTATTAAACCCATACATACTCTATGACTCAGCAGTCCTAAACCTGGGTATCTAGAGAAATAAAGACCTATGTTCACATAAAACCTGTACACAAATATTTGTAGCAGCTCTGTTAATAATAGCCAACAACTATAAACAACCCAGATCTCATTTAATTTGTAAACAGATAAGCAAACAGTAGTACACCTATACAAAGGAATCAACTACCAGCAATAAAAGAAACAAATTATTGATAAATTGAGGCAAATCTCAAACACATCCTGTTGAGTGAAAGAAGGTTCCATACTGTGTGATTTCAGTTATCGGGAATTCTTGAAAAGTTGAACTATGGGGATTGAAGAACAAATCAATAAATGCCAGAGATTGTAGGGGGAGGAGGATAAATATAAAAGAATAGCACAAAAGAGTTTTCCTTTTTTTTGACATACACTTACTGTGTTCGTTACATGAATCTACATATGTATTAAAATTCTTTGAACTCTACGTGCTCCCAAATTTCCATAGATTTTTTTTCAAGGGTCAAAGTACATGCATGTATTTAAGTCCTTTGAAGCATGTTCAGTATTGACTTTCAGAAGGGATGAGATAATGTACATTCCAATCAGCTGCACCTTATAGTGCCTGTGCTCCTGTACCCTCAGAAATCGATACAAAGTGTTTATTTAGCCCAGTGCCCATTACGTGAGTAGTGCCCCAGTAAGACTGCCATTGTGCTGTTATTGTTCTTGTCGATTTATTAACCTTATGGTCAAAATGCAAAATGCTAAAGCCAGTATGCTTAAATAATGTGGCCATTTCATGATATCAAACCTACCCTTATCCAAGACCTGGCAAATTTCACTTCTAGGTATTTACCCAAGAGAAAAGAAAACGTATGCCCACACAAAGACTTTATGTGAATATTTGTATTAGCTTTATTCATAACCACCTGAGGCATGAAACAAACCAATTGTCTACAAGTTGGTGAGTGGATAAGAAAGTGGTGGCCCATCCACACAAGAGAGTACCACCCACCAATCGAAAGAATGGCTATTGATACAAACAACATGGACATACTTTGAAAGGATTCTGCGAAATGAAAGAATCCAGAAAAAAGAATCCAGGAAAAAGCTATGTATTATAAAATTTGATTTAGATGACATCCTAGAAAAGGTCAAATTATCAGAAATCTCATCTAAGTTTTCCAGGCGGATTGACTACAAGGGGATAGGAGGGAAGTTTTGGGCATGATGGAAATACTCTATATCTAATGTGATGGCCACGTTACTATATTGTTCAAAACTCACAGAAATGTGCAACTATAAAGAGTGACTTTTAATGTATAGGAATTAAACCTCAATAATCAGACATAAGAAATGAAACCAGGAATTGGTTCGTGTCAGGTTTACCTTGTAGGAGTAAGTGGAAATATTAATGTTGGCTTCCAAGGTCCATAAGTACACTCCTGTGAACTAAAGTCTAGGCTATGATTGGAGTTTCTGGTTTATCCTAAAATTTCATGTCACCATCAAGCCAGGTCCCCAAAGTTTACAGCTATTTCTGAAATGTTCCTTCCTGAGCCAGACTATAAAGCTAGTTCTGTTCGAAGTCTAAACCTACCTCAACCCTCACGCTCTGGGTCAGAGAATCTGATTCATTAAGAATCCAGAAAGATGCAAAGTTTATTCCAGCCTATAGAATTATGGACAAGGGTCAGTTTAACAGCCTCAAGGGATGGAAGAAACCTGGTTAGGAGGCACTGAGCTAAGCAAGAGCATTCAAGGCGGCAAATGGCAAAACAGCCTGTTGTCACTAGATTCATAAACTACGCAGGTTTGGAGCCAGAAAATTCTGTTGGCAACATCCCAACAAATATTGTCACAGTGGCAATTCGAAAACAATCGGTTTTGGGGTCACATACCTCTTTGAACTGACTACTCCATGTAGCATCAATTAGACCTTGTAATTGAATTACATCTGTTACCTTTTTGTTTTTTTAGTTGGAAGATCTGCTTTACAAGAAATTAGCAAATGATAGAGCATTCTTTGGATTTATTTTGCTCTTGTTTCCTTTTCTTCTTAAATACATTATATGTGATGATGATGATGGTAGTGACATTACATACAGGATGCGCCTGTATTTGCTTTTATAAATTTTCTGAATTGTTACACCTTTCTTTTGTCACACTATTTTTTCTGTTTCTAGTACCTTCCTATTGTGATGTTCACAGTTAGCTAGTCTGATTTGTGATGCAACTTTAAAAATGATTATTATAATTTTTAGTAATTAAGTGTTCTACAATTTTACGAAATAAATAAAAATGAATACAACTTAAATAAGTCAATCCATTAAAGTACTATAGTTTATAAAACTTAAGAAAATTGATTTTTCAAAATATTTGATTACTACATAAATTTTATGCAATATAGAAGATTTGTAAATTTTCAGAAATTTATTAAGTAAGACAAAAATGAATGATAATTTTATTCTACTTTGTGCTTGATTTTTGACATTTTTAACTATAATTTAATTTTAAATATTTTTAGGAATGCAGACAACCTACACCAATGAGCAAGAAAACAAACACGAAAAATCTTTGATGTTCTAAATATCTAAAGCCCCTTTCAGGATTTTAAACCTATATAAATAAATTTCATTTTATAGAAAATTATGTTTCTCCCAGTTGATGAGATCCTTAAGAAATCGAGTTTGGCTTGCTCTACCATGTAGAAAATCCCAGACAGTTGAAGTGCTAGAAGGAGTCCAGGAGTTTTACAAACTAATTACAGTTTTGTGACCAGTTGCAGAAATGGGAGGAGGTAGATTTACATATTATTTTCATTTCATTGTTTTTGTATATTTATATATATTTACTTATTTGCATATATTAACCAATTTCCAACTTTCCTCCTTTTCCTGTTCCTTACATTTTAATTTTTTAAAAAGATTTTATTTATTAATTTGTCAGAGAGAGAGAGAGCACAGGCAGACAGAGAGGCAGGCAGAGGCAGAGGCAGAGGGAGAAGCAGGCTCCCTGCCCAGCAAGGAGTGGGACGTGGGACTCGATCCCAGGATGCTGGGATCATGACCTGAGCCATAGGCAACAGCTTAACCAACTGAGTCACCCAGGCATCCCACATTTTAAAAATTTTAAAAAAAGATTTTATTTATTTACTTGACTGAGACACAGAGAGAGAGGCAACACAAACAGGGAATGGGAGAGGGAGAAGCAGGTTCCCCACTGAGCAGAGAGCCCAAAGCGGGGCTCAATCCCAGGACCCTTGGGATCATGACGCAAGCCAAAGGCAGATGCTTAACAACTTAGCCACCCATGTGCCTCTGTTCCTTACATTTTCAAAGATTTTCCAGGATGGTAAACTAAACTGTAAAAGCTTGTCTACAACTTCAGAGCTTTATTGTGTTACTGATGGATTTTGGGATCTCCATTTTTGGGAAAAGAAAGAAATATATATATTTCATATATATATTTATGTATATATATATATGTATATATATATATATATATATAATAGGGTTACATTATTTTACACTAGATCAAGTCATTATCTTTTCTATTCAGAAATTTAGTTATTTGCAGAAGAAGGTAACTAGCTGAAAGTCTGGACTATAGAGGATGCTGGGTCAGTTCTCTCTACTTCCATTCCAACTTGCTTCTACAGATCTTCCTCGACTTACCGGGGTGGGGGTTTACAGTCTGATAAACCCACTGTAAGTTGAAAATATGATAGGTTGAAAATGCATTTGTTACATGTAGCTTACTGAACATCATAGCTTAACCTAGCCTATCTTAAACGTGCTCAGAAAACTTAACTTTAGACTACAGTTAGGCAAAATCATCCAACACAAACATCCATTTTATCATATAGGGCTGAGTGTCTCATGTAATTTATTAAATACTGTGCTAGACGTGAACCACAGCAAGGCTGTATGAGTGCACAGTGGTTGTGGGCGGGTCTGTGGGTGGGTTGTTTATCCACACTGACTGGGAGGTGTGGCTTGCGGCCACTGTCCGCATCATGAGAGACGATCTTACCGCATGCCTATTGCTAGCCTGGGAAAAGATCGAAATTCAAAATATGAAGTATAATTTCTTTTTTTTTTTTTTAAGAGTATTTGTATTTTTTTAAAGATTTGATTTTTTTATTCAAAAGAGACAGAGAGACAGAGGGAGAGGGAGAAGCAGGTTCTCCACAGACTGGGGGTCCAATGTGGGACTCCATCCCAGAACCCTGAGATCACAGCCTGAGCCGAAAGCAGGCAAAGGCAGACGCTTAACCAACTGAGACCCCCAGGTGCCGTAAGTATAATTTCTACTAAATGCATATTGCTTTTGTAGCATCATAAAGCCGAAAGACCGTTAAGTCAGAGTGTCATAAAGTCAGGGACCATCTGTAGTTGAAGACGTCAGAAACCACATTCCCAGAATCCCTTGCAGCTAGGGTTTTAGACATAAATAGGGTTCCCTCATGCAGACGTGTTTGCATGACCTTTGAAACGCAAACGAAGGTGTCGGGAATTTGGGGCTCTCTGTGCTACACATGTCCGTCCAGTCACCAGCACCCTGGCAGGAGAGCCTGTTGTGATGGAAAGTGGAGCACTTCCTTCTGCATCTCCTGTCACAGCTACAGAGGGGATTTTATTCCAATCACGCAGGTGCGCCCTCATTTTCACGGCAACACCTCTTTCAGCAAATTTGTAAAGCCCTCTATTCCATGGATGATTATTATTTTTTTCTTTTTGAAGGAATTCTAGTATTTTCTGTTTTCTGCATTGAGCTCTAACTGGGATATCACAGTAATGGAGACTTAGAAAAGAATTAAAGGTGAAAATTTAACAGATACAGAAGACAAAACGCTGTACAGAAAAGGGAGTACAGGGAGCCTGGGTGGCTCTGTTGGTTAAGCAACAGCTTTCTGCTCAGGTCATGATCCCGGAGTCCCAGGATCCAGTCCTGCTTTGGGCTTCCAGATCCGCGGGGAGTCTGCTCCTCCCTCTGAACATCTCCCCTCTCATGTTCTCTCTCTCTCTCTCTCAAATAAATAAATAAATAAAATCTTAAAAAAAAAAAAAAAAGAAAAGGAGTACAAAACACATACTGGGTAATACAATGAGGATTACTTCACATTTGCATTTATTTGCACAAATACTCCTTTTAAAAAACCACTTTGTTGAAGTAGGAATGACATAAAAAAAACTATACATTTAATGTGTATAATTTGATTCATTTGAAGATAAGTATACACCTATGAAACCACCATCCCACCTGTGCCATAAACATGCCCATCATCTCCAAAAGCTTTTACTCTCTCTCTTTAATTTTATTATTATTATTATTATTATTATTTTGTGTGGGGGGGATGTGAGAAGAATACTTAGCATAAGATCTAAACCTGTAGGAAATGTTTAAATACACAGTACAATATTGTATGCTTTACAGTAGATCCCTAGAACTTTCTCATCTTTGATTATTGAAACTTTATACCTGAATATTTCTTCTAATTAGCCTAAATATTAAATTTATAAGGAAATATAGAAAGTAACAAATTACACAATGAAAGTAAAATACTACGCAGACATCTTATAGCAAAATATTCGCTGCAGAAAGACACACTTCACATTTTTACAACAGTGAACTGAAAATGTCTGAATTGTCTATGAATTCCAATGTCTCCTGCTCAAGCATGACACATCACAAATTCTGACAATTTATAGCCGAAGCTAGAATGTGTTACACTGTTACAGAGTTACTCATTTTCCAAGGTTGCACTATTTGGGACTAAGAACAAAATAAGTAGAAAAGGTGCCTCTTTTGAATAACACTATTATTAAAAAACAAAACAAAACAGAAAAACCAATGTGTATGATGATAATTTAATTATTACATGAGTAGGAAAAGTTTTCACTACACATTGACGCATCAGTAGATGTTAATATCTGTTCTTTGCTAACATCCCTAGTTAGAATTTAAGTTTAGTGTAACATGATTTATTCTTCAAACAAGTAGGAAAATAAAAATATTAGTGATCAAGTATTCAAAGTGATAAATGAACATCTTAAAATATATGAAACATTATGAAGTGTCATAAATTAGATATTGATAAAGTAAATCTGATATTCATATAAACATGTTTTTTTTTTCTCCAGAAAATCTTGAGTATAAAAAGTTTGTCCACCTGAATTACTCATTAAATGATAACATCACAATAGTTAATCTAATGCAATTCAGGCCATTGCACTCATTTTTATTTTGAATTGGATATGAAGAAATGGGAATAGAAAACTCCAGTGATTCACACCATAGTGCACTGTTAGAGGAAGAACTTTGTCAAGAATTTATGAGCAGAAAACTTGACAATTTTTGAAGGATAGCTTTTGGTTTTAGAAGAAAGACTTATTAATTTTGGCCATTCTTAACAAGAAAGTAAACAACAAGTGTTGGCAAGGATGTGGAGAAAGGGGAACCCTCTTACACTGTTGGTAGGGATGCAAGTTGGTGCAGCCACTTTGGAAAAAAGGGTGGAGATTCCCTAAGAAATTAAAAATAGAGCTTCCCTATGTCCCTGAAATTGCACATCACTGGGTATTTACCCCAAAGATATAGATGTAGTGAAAAGAAGGGCCATCTGTACCCCAGTGTTCATAGCAGCAATGGCCATAGTCGCCAAACTGTGGAAAGAACCAAGATGCCCTTCAGCGGATGAATGGATAAAGAAGATATGGTCCATATATACAATGGAGTATTATGCCTCCATCAGAAAGGATGAATACCCAATTTTTATATCAACATGGACAGGACTGAAGAGATTATGCTGACTGAAATTAAGTCAAGCAGAGAGAGTCAAATACCATATGGTTTCACTTACTTGTGGAGCATAAGGAATAACACGGAGGACATGGGAAGATGGAGAGGAGAAATGAGATGGGGGAAATCGGAGAGGGAGACAAACCATGAGAGACTGTGGACTCTGAGAAACAAACTGAGCGTTTTGGAGGGGTTAGGTGAGCCTGAGTGGTGGGTATTGTGGAGGGCAGGGATTGAATGGAACACTGGGTGTGGTATATAAACATTGAACTCTGGAACACTGAAAAGAAATAAAAGAAGATAAAAAAAAGAAAAAAGACTTATTTTGATATTTTCCAGAAGTACAATAAAATTAATTAAAAATTTGCAATGCCAATGTGAAACAATATCAACATGTACAAACAAGTTTTATGGAGTCAAAGTAAAAATTCAGTTCTGGAAAAAAAGGGTAAAAATGGTTCATCAGCTATAGATAGTAAATAAACATAGTGAATCTTAAAAAGTTAAGAGTAGTAGCTTCTTCACTTGGCAATATTTGATATTAAAAATGGATTGAATTCAAAGTCTTTTTGCATTATCACTGGAAATTTCAATTTCAAATTTTAATTTCTATGTTTTAGTTGTCAAGAAGAAAATGAAAGAGTTCTTAGGCTTAAAAAGTAATCACACATCAAATCTCACTTAAGGAGATAAAATTACCTGAATTCTTGTTAAAAATAAGAAAATTCTTTTTGCTAAATAAAAAAAAAGTGATAAAAAAAAGAAGTGGTGGTATTTTCCTGACATTTGCTACCATTTGTTCAGTTTGTCCGTAGTGACTATAATGAATTTGAAAGATCATTGCCAAAAACTCTATATCTAGAATTTATTATAACTATTTCAAAGATATGGAACATATGAAATATTATATTTAGAAAGGCAAGCTGTTTTTTCATTAAAATGAAAATATTTGTATAGTTCATACTATTTCACTATTACAATTTCTCTAATGTTTTGGATTTTATCTTAATAGTATCAAGAAAACATAACATTGTGTTTTTAAGCAAACTGAATATAGATACTTCAAATTCTCTCCAGTTTGCTCTTGATTGCCATATAAATATTTTTATGTGTTATGTGTGAAATGGGTTGAGATATTTTGGCCCAAAGTACAGGGAATAAGCTTGAGGACACTGAATCGCTCAGAAGGATTCCATACCTACATGGAGATTAGTAGGTTAAATTAATTGTTTAGATTAATTAATTAATTATTAAATCAATAGGTTTCTACCATGAAAAGTAATATTTCACATCTATGGTGCACAGTCCTAATCCTGATGCACCTAAAGGAATCTTAAAAGTATCTTAGGAAATAACAGACAACAGTGAGAAAAACCATGATAACACTTCATTCTATTGCACAGAATTATCTAGTACTCCCTAAAGGTCTTCACCAACTATAATCACAACCTACATAAGAGAAGCAGAGAGTGAATTTATCTTAAATTCTGCTCGCAAATTACATGACCCTCCCACAAAATGCTGATTACTCTCATACTGCTTACTGGACCAGCCCCCCCCCCCCCCTTAATCAATGCTAAAGTATTTCTCTATGCCCAGGGGTCACTAATGACATCCTAGTTGATTAAATATTACCAACACATGTATAATGCATGTAGGTTCTATATTATCATTGGCTTTGAAATACCGGAAATCTCCGTCCTTAATATTAAGTTCAAAACAGTTTCCTAAGAGTTAATATGTTCTAAAAGGAAAGTTAGGTACAGCAAATTTAAGTAAAGTAAAATTTTGTTTTTAAAAATGTTTTGAATTATATTTACTTCTCCATAGAGTTTTTCCACTACAAATTTCGACTTCCTCCTATTAATTTTCAGCCTACCCGAGTGGCAGCCACTCTCTTCTTCAAGTTCATTCTTCACTTTTACCTAGTAACAAAGAGGAGTTTTCATGGTACCTGAGGTGGAACCCCATGTAGGAATGGCCATCTTCTGGACAGGATGAGTCACCAACAACACTGCTGAGTTTCTAGAAGGAACAACCTAATTTTGAGTTCTGTAAAATATTGATCAAATTACATAAAGGAATTTGGTTAAGAGCACCTTAGGGCATTCCTTATAAAATTCTGTCTTTCTGACATTGGGTGTCTTCTCTTAATTTGAACAAACCTCCTGTGAAATGTGTATGAGGACCATCCTTCCTTTGATAGCTCCTAAGTAGGCCAAGAGCAGAGTGAATGGAAGATAATTGAGCTCTCCTGAAAATAACCTCTACTCACTTTTTTGAGCTTATTTCTCTAAGGGGAGGAGATTCCTCCTTTAGATACATCTTTTAGAAAGCTGATAAATCCTAAAGTGTAAAGTCTAAAGAAAGGAACATTCATGAAGAATTCAAACCACTGTGGTCATAAAACCTGGTGCAAAGGATAAGTCCCAGGTATTCCAGGAAAATAATCTGGACCCTTCTGAAGAAAGGATAGGCACTCCTCAGTAAACAAAAAAGAAAGAGAAAAAAGGAGGCAACTTAGATTTTCATCCTCTAAATCATGGTTTCATTCGAACTCAATAATATGTATTAATGAATAAAACACCATGTTTTAAAATAATTCAATGAAACCAAACAAACTGCACATGGTTAGTTTGAATTTAGAAACCCAAATTATTTTTCTACAGCCATGTTTAGATTTCTACTGCTGGGCAAAGCCTTTTAATTTGTGTCTACCCATTTATACCATGTTTGATTTGCATTTTTTGGTGAACATTATAATTTTATATTAAAAATGATAATCCCTCTTGACCACAGATTTTATTTTCTATCTTCTGCCAACACTGAAGGCAACAGTGTCTTCAGTCTTCCATTTCAAAGTACTTATACTCAGTGTTTATTCCCAAAGCAAGAGAAGGCTCAGGCAACTCACTGTTATTTATTTATTGTGCTTTGATCTGCAGGTTGTCACTATAAACGAAGCAGCACATTTCTTTCTCACTTACATATGGGCTTGCTGACTGACAGAGCTCTCAGATTTCCTTGTGGCTAAGGAAAGTTATTTTTGATACAGTGTGAGATATTTTAAAAGAGTGTTTGAAGTGTTAAAGCAGATATCTGGGCCAACAAAAATGAAGATCATGTTCTTAATTTTGATCATTCCAAAAACTTCAGGCTGAGCTTTTTGGTATCAAAAGAAGCATTGTGAAAAGTGAGGGTGGTTATAAAAAGAAGCTTGTAGCATTTTGAGTTCTAAAAATTAGCTTTAGACATTAAAACATTATCTTGTGCCCCTAATGTGATGTTTAGAGTTTTGTTTTTGTTTTTTTTTCCTCTCACATCATGCATATGGTTTCACCTCTTCTGTCCTGTACCCTGATCTCTTGATCAGGTAATCTCTGACGTTTCTCATTCTGGATTCTAAATTGTGACTTAGTGTCAAAACAACCCTAATTTTGTGCATTTAAAACATGTGCATTTAAACAAGTCGTCATTAATTTCTAAATCATAATACTGCACCGACTGTCCCTCCCGCTAATAGAAGTCAAGGTCAGGCCAGAGTACAGAGAATCAAAGAGACAGATCTGCTTTATAAATAATACACCAAAAAGGCCCGTAAGCTTTCTTCAGCCTTACTAGCAGAGCGGGACCAAGTGAAAGAGACGGAGACAAGTGATAACCCAGGGATTGATGACCATTACTATTGCCCAAATTAATGTGAACAGCAAGCTTGTCTATATATGTAGCAAATTCTGGTCTGTCCTCTCCTCCTTTTCGTCCTCCATCCCTTCCTCTTCCCCTGCTGTCCCTTTCTCTTTCCTCTGTTTCTTCTGAACATAGACATAACATCACCCAGCAAATATACTTCTGTTAGAAAGCTATACATGTGGGGCGCCTGGGTGGCTCAGTGGGTTAAAGCCTCTGCCTTCGGCTCAGGGCATGATCCCAGGGTCCTGGGATTGAGCCCCGCGTTGGGCTTTCTGCTCAGCAGGGAGCCGGCTTCGTCCTCTCTCTCTGCCTGCTTCTCTGCCTACTTGCGATCTCTGTCTGTCAAATAAATAAACAAAATCTTAAAAAAAAAAAAAAAGAAAGCTATACATGTGTTAGCCAAAGTATATTTGCAAGAATGTTCATAGACGCTGTATTGGTCCTAGCCAAATCCTGAAAACTATAGCAAAGGTTATCAATAGTAAAATGTGTAAATTGTGATATGTTCTTACAGTGGAATACTACACACAAAAACACAGGCAACTGTTACACAAATATTGTTGAATGAAATAAGCCAAAAGCAACAATAACAAAAAATACACCCATTTCTACAGAATTGAAAAACAGCAAAATGAATCGACAGTGATAGATGTTAGGATAGTTGTTACATTTAGAGGGGGACACGAGGGGCACTGCTGGGGGGCTGATGATGTTCTCTTTTTTGAACATACAGAAAATGTGTGTTTGCTATGCAAAAATTCATGAAGTTGCACATTTGGTGTTTATCTACTTTCCTATGTATATTCTACTTCAATATAAAACACACACACTCCTATAGAAAATTTAGATAATAAATAAGAAAAGCAAAAAAAAAAAAAAAGAACCTCATAAACATAATTATTATTAACCTTCTGGTATTTTTTCCTTCTAGTCTTTGAAATAAAATAAATGCTAATATAATTCTGAGACATAAATTAGGCTATCTATCTATCTATCATCTTCCCCTCACTTTATTTCACTTAATGTTATATAAACAATTTACACTTGTCTTATAAGTATAATTTTTAATATTCTATCATGTCAATGTATCATAATTTAAATGTCAGCATTTTTGTCATTTCCTTTTTATTCTTGGAAGAATAGTTTATGAATCCAAGACACATACAGTTACAAGAGTCTTGATCTTTTAATATTTTTGCATTGCCAACCAAAATGTCTCCCTCAATTTATATTGAACATTGTGGTATATTATTTTAAAAAAATCATCACAGAAGAATGTCTTTTTTTCCCCTCGATGCACTTTTAAAGATCTAAATGTACAGTACTAAGATATGATGTCACTTAAATCAAATATGGATGAGAAAGTAAAGTGTACCAAGAAAATAAAAATTGGAATATTTCCATCTTAAAGTATTCTTATTTATATAGACTAAAACATTCTGACCTATGATCATTTTGTACTTGTAAGTAAAGAAGTGAAATTGTATGCTGTGAATTCGTAAGTACCCATATGGACACCAGGGAATGAAACAGTAATTTCCCATAGAGGGAGAGGGAGAAGCAGACTCCTCTGGGAGCTGGTGGCCCACCATGGGGCTCAACCCCAGGATCTGGAGAACATGACCTGAGCCAAAGGCAGATGCTCAACCATCTGAGATACTCAGGCACCTCTAAAATCATTCACTTTAAGCACTAATCCCTTTGCATCATTAAATCACTCCAAAGCTTAGAAACGTGGAGGTGAATAGGATACCCAGGCTTCCAGTAGACTAAATTGAAAGACAGAGGGTGTTGCAGGTGTATTGTAATCTGTCCAATCGTCTACATCTTCACCATCACAAGCTACATCTTCACCATCTTAATGTTTGGAAAAGAGATAGAAAAAATTATTTTGTATTTTTTAAGTACTTTGGAAAAATATAAGTATACTATTCAAGATAGGCTTCATAAATATTAATTACTTCTAAATATGGAACCTAATACAACTTAGAAAAGTATCTCTAAAATACTTATAAAAAATCATATAAAAATATGGTTCTGTTTTATAAAGTAAAGACAAATCTGCTACTGTAGAATGTGATAATTTATAATTAGCTTAAGTCAATAAGATCCTAGATTTGGGGTAAAATGATTCAGAGGTAAGGCAGTCCTTTGTGGACAATCTATTTTTGGTATAAAATTCACATTTCCTTCTCCTTTCAAGAAAACAGTCCTTTAAACATCTGACAGGAATGAATTTACTAGAAAGCATTCTTAACTAAATCTATATAGGAATGCCTACATTCTTTTTAATATACTAAATAAATTGAGGGGACGCTTGTTTTTTGTCTTTGCTTTCTAAGATCAACAATTATTTGACAGAAGAGGAAGTTCCTTCCCCTATTGGTACACAGCAGAGAGCTAACTAAGTAATTAACATCTACAATTAATTTTACATATATAGTTTCCAAAACCTCTCTTCTCTTCTAAACAGTGCATTATTTTCAGATTTTCATGTAAATCTATGACTTTTAAAACTTCATGAAATGTGGCAGTTCTCAAATATTTATTGAGTGGCTATTCCATTTTTTGGTTCATTCCTGGTTGGAAAGATAACACCATGTAAATTTTAATTCAAGGGCTAAAATGAAGATTACAGAGAAAAGGAGGGAGGGAGGGAGATCAAGTTGCAGAAATAACTGGAAGAGGGAGTCAATATTTTAATGGAGGAAGGTTCTAGGAAGACCTTCATTGAGAGGTAACACTTGAGCCAGACTTTGAAAGACAGATAAGACACTAGCATTATGGAGCTAAAAGACAGATGGTATTTCAGGCATGGACATGTGAATTGGAAAATTTGTCCAATACTCTGTATTTATATATATTTTAAAATATATTTAATTTTAAATATATTTAATTTATATTTATATTTAATTTATTTTATATTTAATATATTTAATTTTTAAATATATTTAATATATATATTAAATATATATATATTTATATTACACCAGGGTTTTAACTCTGAGCACAATTCACATTGCTGTGAGAGTGACCTTTCAAGGAGACAAAGACCATCAAGTTACCTTCCCCACTGGCTGAAAGTACAATAAACCCTTTAGTAAGTCATGAAAATGTGTATCATCAACTGGACTCAGTTTCTCTCTCCAGCCCCATCTCCCATTACTAGCTCTTCCTTTCCCTAACCCACTTACACCACACCTACCAAACTACTACTTGTAGTTTCCCAGAGACACCATATTGTGGCATAGGCTTCATCTTCCTTCTGCAATGACCCTTTGCTCATTACTTACGTCCCTGATTTTTACTCTTTTAAAACTAGCTTCACTAAAACTACCAATGCTAGGAAGCTACAACTAAAGCAGAGACAAAGGTAACTAAAGACGAACCAAAGTAAGATTGAAGTTCTTATCAGCTCATCAGCTTTATGTACCTGCCCCCTGTGAGGACGAGAATAGTCCTTGTCCTCAAATACGTTCTGTTTGTGGTTACCCTAAACACACTTTTTAGCTCTAATGACAAATGGATTTTCTGCTTGTTTGCTCCTCCCCAGGATCCTACACACCGGGTGACCTGAAGATAGGAATTCGTTTGTTTTGGTTGACATTAAATTAGACTGAAATGAGCAAAGATATGGAGATAAAAGAATGCAGACATTGTCTGGGGATCAAGAATTGATCCTCTGTGGTTGAGGCACAGAAGAGGAATAAAGAACATTAAGAATGGTGAAGAAAATGGTTGCTGGAAACAGTGGTTTGATGTGGAGGATTTGGATGCCATCCCAGGAAATTGGATCTTTATTCTATTTTCATGGGCATCCTGGCAAATGTTTTCAACAGATCATTGATCCAATTTATACTTTATAATCTTAAATAGGGAACATTCATATCAAATCAGAGTTTCATGCAGAGAACAACTCATATTGTTTTTATTAACTAAAGTCATGCTTATATATTCTTTATCAGCCGTAACACATACATGCTACATGGATGTCTCTTTAATTACGGTTGTTAGAGTCTCTCTAGAGTCTAGACACTCAATAAGAGATGTTGAGATCGAATTTCAAAACAGTATAAAACCTGTCAGAGTATATTATATTTATTAGTAACAGACAACTTCAAGCATTTTTAAAAAGGCAATTGTCAACAAAATACTTGACATAAAATGGCATTCAATGAGCCTTGACAATTTTAATTGCAAATGAAACTCTAATTAATTAATCAGTGAACTGTAGGTACTAAACACTAGGTAACACTTTGTTCTTTTTCTCTGATATTTTGCTATGTTCATTTGTATCTGTTTGATTTCAACTATCTTAGCATTCCTTTAAGGTAGCCCTGTTATCATCTCTTATAATCATGGCCAATCAGCTTTAGAGCCCATAACTTACTATCACTCCTACAGCCTCTTTGTGTGATTCTGTTCTATGGGGTAGGCAATGGAGCTGGAGTAGATCTGTTTTAAACATTTCACAGCAAGAAAACAAAAAATGAACATGTGAAAAATTCAACATTAGTCTCCTTAGTGTTTCAAATAGCCACATCTTGAATTACTATTCTCAGAAAAAAGCAATTGGTCATCCTAGATGTAATAATATGATTCTGGTGTGTCTACATGTACAGTATGTCAAAAGGGGGAAAAATGAATTTCATTTCCAAGAGGCTGCAGATTGCTAGTGTAAAGGAAGGTTAAAAGAAAACTAAAATGATTTAGAAGTAGTAATAGGTAGGGCACTCCAAAGACATGAATCCGTGCTCTGGAGATTACTTCAAAATTGCCTGAACTTATAACCACAACATAAAATGATTTTATATTTAGCATAGCAATAGTTCTATAAATTTATCTGCTGTAGGCATATCAGAATTTGAGTTTATGAAGTAAGTTATGCTGTTCACATAGTGGCTTCAGAGGTTAATTTCCAAGAAAATAAAAAAAACCCATTTCTCCATGAGGGGAAAAAATGTAATTGGATCCCTTTTCCATTATTCATTACTATACTTTTAATCAACAACAACATAGAATGATGGGGATTCTTAGAGAAGAATAGAACCTCTCGGCTGCCCAATTCTTAGTTTTGATTTTGCCCAGATGCAAAATACAAACAAACAAACAAACAAACAACAGTCATAGATAATTGCCTGAATATACGCAGTCCATCCTTATTTTTATGTTCTAGGTGACACCCTTGAACCAGCTCAAACCATTAAGAGTTATCCAGGTACCACTTCTCACCTTCTCACAGATTTTCTTTCCCTGAATTGAGTTTTGGTAGAATACTATCAACCAGTATTGAGTGCCGAGATATAAGGAAATTCCTATATTATGTATCACTGCACTTACCGTGGAGATAATATAGAAAACACAGCCCAATATATTTCAGAGTATCTTTTAATAAGAGGACTTCTGGTGAACATTTCTCAGGCTTTTTTTCTGGTTTCTATTCATCTCAGAGACTCAGAGACTAATGTAACTGATCATGTGTTCCTATATATATGATTGCTAAGAGGTCAATTTCAACTACTGATTTTCAGACTTACAGAGTATACTCTGATGGTGGGTCCTATTTTTGCTGCATCCAAATCCCTATTCCCCAAAGTGCATCCATATCCCAGCTGTGGGGAGTTGTGGCTGTTCCCAACAGGGCAGTAGTACCTCCTCCAGAAAGGGGCTCCTTGAAGTTTTGGGGGAGCACTTTGTGGTGATTAAATAATACAGAGACACTAGTAGAATTTAATAGAAGGAAAGCAAGGAGGTTAGATGTCCTATGAGGTGTACTAAGCCCAGCTTGAGAATGTCCCACCTACCAATGACAGAAAAATAGCCTGTTTTTAATAACAGTCTCTACAACATTAACTTGATTTCACTTAATCAATACAAAGAAGTTTGTGTGGCTTAAACATAACTAAATTGCAATAATATATAAATGGGGAGAAATTTATAATTCTATCCTAATTTTATCCTGAATTAATTTTATCCTCAATTAACCATTTGAGACAATCAGATTGCCAAGGACCACAAAATTTTTCATATTTAAATCATCAATACAAAACACCATTATCTGTCAGTGTTTTAAGCTGTCACATAAATGACATTGGATTCATGAGCTTAGGGCAAGTATCTTATTACTAAATTAGATCTTCTCATATATCTGGCTTGTGAATTTATATATTAAAGGGAGTGCCTTCATAGTTATATATAATTTCCCCTTAATTTCTTTTTCATATTACAATTATATCACTGAATTAGATTTTTAAATAATGTATGCAATTAGGTTATATTAACTATGAATTTCCCAAGTATAATGAAAAAGAGTATTTTTCTTCATAAAGTAGGAAAATTGAATTAGATACATTTGAGGGACACTAGTGTAAGAAAATCAAGAGCATAAAATTAATATTTTTGTGAAACAGAAATATATGCATTAAAAAAAAACAATTTAGGTACTAGTAATACACTATAAAAGAACAAAGCCAAAAGAACCTATGAATAATGATAAAGTATTTGGATAGAATAACAGTTCAGAAATATTGCTGAATTTTTTAAATGCCACCTTTGTTTTAAAAATTTATTTATTTATTTATTTTAGCAGGGGAGAAGCAGAGGGAAGCCTTAAGCCTGATTCCACGCTGAACGCAGTGCCCCAGGCGTGGGGCTGGATCCCAAGACCTTCAGAACACGTTATGAGCCGAAACCAAGAGTCCCCATTTAATGGACTGCATCACCCAGGCACCCAAAAAAGCCATTAAAAAAAAATCTTTGATGTCAACAAAGATATTAGTAGCCCCAGTTCAACAATAATGGAAATCAGTACATACCTAGATATAATTTAAAAAAAGATAAACATATCTTTAAGGATTAAAAAATGCTTTATAGAGATATGAGGAAGTGGTGATGCAACATGGGGGCTTAAGTGGGTACGAGAAGAATCAATGAAACAAGATGGGATTGGGAGGGAGACAAACCATAAGTGACTCTTAATCTCACAAAACAAACTGAGGGTTGCTGGGGGGAGGGGGTTTGGGAGAAGGGGGTGGGATTATGGACATTGGGGAGGGTATGTGCTTTGGTGAGTGCTGTGAAGTGTGTAAACCTGGTGATTCACAGACCTGTACCCCTGGGGATAAAAATATATGTTTAAAAAAAAATTAAAAAAATAAATAAATACATTAAAGACTTCTTAAGTAAATGGAGAAATGTACAACACAAATTTGTTAAAATAATAAATATTACAGTGATGTGAAATCTTGACAAATTGATCCAAGATTCAATATTGTAACATTGGAAATCTCATTAATATTTTCCATTGAAGTTGACAGACTTGCTCTAAAATTTACATGGACAAAGAACCAAAAATATAACAAGGCAGAGAATTTGCCCTACTAAAAATAAAAACTTACTGCATCTTATATGATGGTTTTGCTATTGAAATAGAAAAATTTACATATGGAATGGGATAGAGAATGCAGGAAAAAGTTAAGCTTATATGGTATCTTGACCTATAACAGTGGACATTTCAAGTCAGTGAAGGAAAAGATGGACTTTCCAGGAAATGAAGGCAAGATAATTGGCTACATGAAAAAAATTAAATTGAGTCCCAAATCTGCATGAAAAAAGTGAAATTGAACACCAATAACAAAAAACTGATTCCAACTGGATTAATGATAAAACGTTAGGAGACCATATAGAATATTGTTACACCTTTAAACGAAATGCTTTTTAAAAATATCACACAATTACAAACTATGTAGAAATAAATTAATTTCAGAGTCTAGGGGGCTCACAATTACACTATGAAACCGCCAAATTGTTAATTTCAACTATATTAATAACTTATTTTCATGAAAGTCATCATAAAAAGAATGAAAAGTAAAAATTACAAACCAAGAGAAGATATTACAGGCATATGATTAATGTCTGTTATATAAAAACTACTATATAAATGCTATATAAAAACTACTACCAATCTAAAATAAAATGACAAAGTAATTTTTTTTAATGGACAAAAGCCTTGAGTAGATATTTAATTTAAAAATACATCTAAATGGCCCATAAACATATAAAGAACAGTTAAGAAAATGCACACTAAAACTATAATGGAATACCATTTTACAATTATCAGATTGGCAAAAATGTAAAAGCTAGTCAATATTGAATGTTTGCAAGGATAATGAGAAACTGACATTCTCATCCACAGCTGGCAAGAGTGTAAATTTTAAAAATGGCTTTGGAAAGATTTTTCATTGCCTAAGAATTCTGAACATTAATATGTCCTATAATCAAGCAATTTCACTCCCACTTTTGGGATTTATATCCCAAAGAAATCTTTGAACATGAGTACCAGGACATAAATATGTTAAAAATCAAAAAGTTTGTTTAAATTTTATTATTTTAAAATAATGGCAAATAAAATATTTGTGAATTGTAAGATGGATACTTAAAATGTATTTTCAGTTGACTAGTACACAGCAGTGACAGAAATTTAATAACACTGCATGTGTCAACATAAATATTATAATAATGTTGAAAGGAATGAGTCATAAAAAAAATACATACACTGAGAGTCCACTCCTGTTAAGTTTAACAACCGGCAAAGGAAACAATTCATACACATTAAAGCAATAACGGGGTGCCTGGGTGGCTCAGTTAGTTAAGCTTCAGACTATTGATTTTTGGCTCAGGTGATCATCTTGGGGTCCTGGGATGGAGCTCTGTGTCAGGTCCATATTCACTGGGGAGTCTGCTTGAGGACTCTCTCTCTCTCTCTCTCTCTTTGCCCGCACTTGCCTACTCACGTTCTCTCTCTCTCTCTCCTTCTCTCTCTCTCAAATAAATAAAAACAATTAATTTTTTTTTTAAAGCGGGACTGAAAGAGATTATGCTGAGTGAAATAAGTCAAGCAGAGAGAGTCAATTATCATATGGCTTCACTTATTTGTGGAGGATAACAAATATCATGGAGGACAAGGGGTGTTAGAGAGGAGAAGGGAGTTGGGGGAAATTGGAAGGGGAGGTGAATCACGAGAGACTATGGAATCTGAAAAACAATCTGAGGGGTTTGAAGTGGTGTGGGGGGGTGGGAGGTTGGGGTAGCAGATGGTGGGTATTATAGAGGGCACGGATTGCATGGAGCACTGGGTGTGGTGAAAAAACAATGAATACTGTTTTTCTGAAAATAAATAAATTGAAAAAAATTTTAAAAGAAAGCAATAAAAAAAGGCAGGAGAAAGATTAACAAAGGGGTGATTGTGACAGAAGGGTGTAAGTGAGAAAGAGGTTATCCAAGAAGAATAGAGCAGGGAGGATCCTAAATTACTGGTAATGACTTTTTTGTTTGTTCTGTTTTGACCTCAGTAGTTAATAACTTCAGCAGTGTCTGTTTCATTATTGCCAATCCTATGGTACCTCATTTACTCTACCCCAGTTACTGATACACACGTAAATGCCCATCTATAATCTAGTTTAATTTCAACCTAAGAGCCCCCCCCCCTCTTTTTTAAATTGATCTACAAAATGTTGGGAAAGGCAATCCTGTGCATGCAGTCTCTTGGCTCCCAAAACCTGGCCACGTTAAAGCAGGTGTTGGGTGCCTGGGTAGCTCAGTCTGTTAGGTGTCTGCCTTTGCCTCAGGTCATGATCACAGAGTCCAGGGATGGAGCCCTGTCTCAGACTCCCTGCCAAGGAGCCTGCTTCTCCTTCTCCCCTCTCCCCTCTGCTCCTCCCCCTACTCTTTTTTTTTTCTCTCTAATAAATGGAAAAAAATCTTAAAAAAAAAAAAAAACCAGTAAAACAAAATAGGTCTTAGGGTAGGCTTGTAATACTTCCTCACTAATAATGAGCACACACAGCACCTTGTGTGGGAATAGCTTTACTTGTTTCAGGCTCAGTAAAGGTTTCCTTGTCTCTGCCTGAAGCATATGCATCATTCAGTACCTGGCCAACTCCAGTATTATATTTATCTTCCACGAGGAGTGCACGGGTCCCTCCTCTGAAGCACCAGAGGGCTGTGCACAGGCAAACTGCCCCAAAACATTTGCTGGAAGAGACCTGCTGACCATGTTAGATGGAAGCACATTTTTTTTTTTTTAAAGATTTTATTTATTTATTTGACAGAGAGAGATCACAGTAGACAGAGAGGCAGGCAGAGAGAGAGAGACGGAAGCAGGCTCCCTGCTAAGCAGAGAGCCCGATGCAGGACTCGATCCCAGGACCCTGAGATCATGACCTGAGCCGAAGGCAGCGGCTTAACCACTGAGCCACCTAGGCGCCCTTGGAAGCACATTTTTAAAGCTCATCTTGACCTATCTCTTCTCTAAGTAAAGCACACTCCATTCAGTGCTTGACTCCATTGTGTTTTCATTGGTGACTCTAATACTAAAAAGCAATAGGCAGATGTATTTAGAGTCCTCTCCTAGAACTGGCAAATGATGCAAGTACCTTACTCCTTTCAGATTGATAACCGGAATACCATACTCTGCTCAACACAAAACATCGTATATATACATACATATACATATATAGTTATGCATGCCATATCCAAATTAATGTATATATAACCTATATATTTAACATATTGTATATGATTCATATATAAATATACTGAGCCTCATTATTTAACCCCAGAGTAAACTTTTAAAGTATTTATTTCAAAAAGTTACAGTGATTACACCAAAAATATATCAAAGGTCTTGTTCATCGCTAGAAATTCACAAGTAGAATTATGTGCATAGTAATTTTCATAGATCATATTCCATTTCTGATTTGCCTATTTTTCTTAAACAATACAGAAATTGTTTTTTCTCATTAATCTGGCCTTTTCTCTGTTACTTATAAGGACATAAATATTTATCTTGCCTTTTTTTTTTTTTAACCATTTGGGCCTCCTTATACTAAACACGTCTTCAGCTAATGTAAGTAATGAATGCAAGCTTCTACTTCCATTGGGTAACAAAAAAAGCAAATTTTCCAAATTCTTACAATCCTCTGAAATTTCGTTTATCATAAGTCATATTATGAGTCCATAACTGAAAATTCTCTTTCTTAAAAAAATGTGAAATTTTACTACACAACATGTCCTGTATAATAATATTTCAGTACATTATTTGAACAGTCACTTGAATTTGGCACTATATACATTATAGCCAATTTTTAGTGTTTTAAAATAATTACGATCATGATGCAGTTAGTGTTGCTTATAATAGATGTGTACAAAACTTAATTAAAATATGATAAATGGAGGATTTTCCCCCATCAAGATATCACATTATTTTGGAGAACATCTGTTTATTTACAAACCGTGGTGTATATCTTGTTCTTCATGTGCATGCTAATGATAATATCACAATATGTCACAGTGAACTTCTACAAGATTCAGGATGGCTATGAAACTATAAATTTTGGACTATATCTGTAGATTCTGGATGGCAGTCTATGCTTTTAATCTAGTCTTCTTGACTTAAGAAAAAAATATAACGCTTTTTTTTCTTTTACCTGGTTCTATATATTTTTTAAAGACAATATATAAATTTTAAATCAACAGGAAAATATGTTTAACTTTATCATATACTTCATAACCTAAAATCTTGCTATAATAACTCTAACATGATTTCAGAGTAACAACCTGAGTAGAGGAAGATACTAATTTAAAGGAACCCTGACTTACTCAGCAGGTCACAGTGGATGCATGTCAGAGGAAAGTCAAATGGCTACTTGTCAAGTAAAATCCTGAAAATAAATCTAAATATTAACTACATCAGTATAAAAGAGAATAAAAATGCGTGTTAAATAAGCACAAGAAAAAAAGACTTTAATTTTGGTTAAACAGAGTAACATAGATGTAAACATAATGTTAAATAAACAAAAGAAAATTAAACTAATGTGATCCTGGGTTTCATCAACAGAAAGAAATACTGTCTAGAACAGGAGTGGGCAGTTTACGATTTATATAAGTATTGACAAAATGGACCACTTTCAAAAAGAAAGACAAGTGATAAGATGAAACAATATCGTTAGATCATCATAAGGATCACTGAAGAAATGAGACTGTGTGACCCGGATGACAGAGAGCAGTGACGGACACAAGAGATGATTTCCAATAATGTAAAGCCACTCCTACAGCTGAGTGCTGCCCCTGTTTTAAGTGGCTCTACAGGGAAAGTTCAGCAGAAAGTACTGCCTAATGAAACAAACTATTTAAAAATGGAATGGGGGCGCCTAGGTGGCTCAGTGGGTTAAAGCCTCTGCCTTCGGCTCAGGTCATGATCCCAGGATCCTGGGATGGAGCCCCACATTGGGTTCTCTGCTTGGCAGGGAGCCTGCTTCCTCCTCTCTCTCTGCCTGCTGCTCTGCCTACTTGTGATTTCTGACTGTCAAATAAATAAATAAAATCTTTTAAAAAATGAAAAAATAAATAAAAATGGAATAGATACTGCTATCTCCACCAATGATGTTCTATCTGAACAAAATTAATGTGACTGTAAAAAGAATTCAAGTGTTGGATATGGATCCAATGAATAAACTGTTTGCCTCTCCTCAGACTTTAGACCCATTGCTTTATATCACAGATTGTTATATGACATATTTGCTTAAGGCTTAACCAAAAGAATAAGCTTCTAGAATCTAGAAAATTAGTTTAAAGATTAAGTTGATTGGACTACAACATGAGTTAATTTGAACCAAAGAGTTATACTTGAGGATGATAAATAGAAAACTATAAAAGCTGGTCTTAAAAAAAAAAAAAAAGAACAAAAACCAGTTCTTAAACATGCTAATGTTATATATACACATTGGGTTGATTAGCTTATCATTCCTAATCAGTAGGTAATAATAATTACAATGTATGTGATATGTTGACCTCTTTCAACTTTCATCAATGATAGAACAATGGGTTTAGGTTGTTGGGATAATCTGTACCACTGTACTACTGTGCAGCAGCTACTAAGAGTGCTCCTATGATTACTTCTAAGAACACTTTTATTACTGCTACTGCTACGATTATGACTATTGCTTTGATTACAACTAGTACTACTACTAACACTACTGCCAAGAAGTTATATTTATAGAGTTGCTATGATATATGCTAGCTACTCTTCTAGGAATTTTATATAAATTGAGCCACTTACTATCAAGGAGGTACTGTTATTAGCCCCATTTTATCTTATTTTATTTTCATTTTATTTATTTATTTTTGCCCCATTTTAAAAATAACTATATCACGGCAAACTTAGGTAAACAACATACCCTAGATCTTATGGGTTAAAAGTAGCAGGACCAGAATTTGAAATCAGGCAATGGTTGCAGATTTTATGCTCTTATTAATATATATGCTAGTCAAAGAAAAGATTAAAATGATTTATGAGTGTGATTGCTTTAACATAAAAGCAATATTCATCTATAGCAGAAAGCTTTCTCCAAATATAGCATAACATTCTAATCACATCTTTACATTACTCTTAGTAACTGTAAACTCAATCTCTTTGGTAATTCCATTCATTTATTTTTCTCAAGCTTTGCAAGTGTCCTTTATCCAAACCAATATTTTTATAGTGTTAACAGTTATGATTAAGTCCTGTTATTTGGTTGGTCATGCTCTCTTTTGTCCTCCACTCCACTGTTTTAGTCTTCTTGCCTATGGTAAGATACCCACACTCCCCTGATAGAACCTAAGTTTATGCTTCCGCAGAGAGTAGTTCTCTTTAGCATAATATGAACTTGATGTCATTTATATACCAAAGTTGTTAAAGACCTTTTTCTTCTTTTATTAATATCAAGAAGATTAGTGATTTTTTTCAAAATCAGTCATGGTTATCATATAATTAATTTATAATTATTATTTTCATTATTATTTGGTGATTAAGAGCACACATGCAAGCGCATGTGAATCAAGGGGAGGGGCAAAGGGAGAAGGAGAAAAAGAACCTTAAGCAGGCTCCACACTCAACACTGAGCCCCACGTGGGGTGCAGTCTCAGGGCCCTGAGACCATGACCTGAGCTGAAATCAACAGTCCACTGCTTAAGGACTGAGCCACTCACCCAGGTACCCCAGTTACCAGGACAAAAGTGGTGGCTTCCATGAGTATCAGCATTTCACAGCCTGGGAAATTATGCAATAAAAAAACAAAAACAAAAATAACAACAAAAACTATGGGGTGCCTGGGTGGCTCAGTGGGTTAAGAATCTGCGTTCCGTTCCCATCAAGATCTCAGGGTCCTGGGGTTGGGCCCTGTGTCAGGCTCCCTGCTGAGCAAGGAGGCTGCTTCTTCCTCTGCCACTCTCCATTCTTGTGCTCTCTCTGTATCACATAAATAAATAAATTCTTAAAAAAAAAACACCAGGGTGTCTGGGGGGCTCAGTTGGAGTTAGTCAAGCGACTGCCTTCTGCCTCCGGCTCAGGTCATGATCCCAGAGTCTCGGGATCTAGTCCCGCATCCGTCTCCCTGCTCGGCAAGGAGTCTGCTTCTCCCTCTGACTTTCCCTCTCATGCTCTCTCTCTGTCTCATTAATAAATAAAATCTTAAAAAAAAAAAAAAAACCAACTGTGATTGAATGAGTTAATCATTGTATGCCTGGTTGAATGGTAACTCCTTTCTTGGTTCTCTTCCCATATTTGTACCCAAGTCTAGAGAATTGCAATTTCTCCCCACAAAGTTCAACAGTATTTGTAGGGAGCATCCCTAGACGTGAATAAAATAGGAAAAATCCTATAGTTTTTCAAATATTTTATCAAATTAGGAAAAAATCACTAAAATGATTTTTTGATTTATTAAAGAAATTAGTAGAACATTTATTTCATGAGGGGAATACAAAAGAAAATTTACTAAATATTAATTCAGGGACAGTAATTCATTACAGAGAATATATTAGTATATATATTCTAATTAGAACATAGGAAGAAGAATTCCTTTGCCTCTATAATGAATACACTTGGTAAAAATGCAAGAATCAAATAAAGGCATACATTAATGATATAATAGAAATATTCATGCAAACATATTAACCTCTTCAATCACAGTATGTTTAAGTGTCTTAAGTATTCATAAAAATATATATAAAATATTTGTTACTTCTTTCAAAAGGAGACAGGAAGAAGAAAGTCACGCAAAAGTCTGAAGATAAATAAACAGCTAACTCATTTTACCTAAAACCTACATTTTTTTTAAAAAGAAAATAATTTTATTTATTCTTTATTTTTTAAAAAGATTTTATTTATTTATTTGACAGACAAAGATTACAAGTAGGCAGAGAGGCAGGCAGAGAGAGAGAGGAGGAAGCAGGTTCCCTGCCGAGCAGAAAGCCCGATGTGGGGCTCGATGCCAGGACCCCAGGATCATGACCTGAGCCAGAGGCAGAGGCTTTAACCCACTGAGCCACCCAGGAGCCCCAAAAAGAAAATAATTTTAAACAAAAATCCATGTGCCACTGAATGTAAGTCTCTCAGTAGTACAAACATTAGATGTTTCTGGTATGTCAGGTACTGTCTGAGGTGCAATTATGATCCTCATTTTTCACATGGGGAACTGAGGCAGAAAGAGGTTAAGAAACTTACCCAAGGTTGACCTCACAGTTTGAACTGTGAATAAACACCTCAAGTAGATGATTCCACAGTTCCCCCCACCTTTAATTTTTTTTTTTTTTTTTTTTTGGAGAGAAGCAAAAACTCTCCCCAAAGAGACTTTATGACTTGAATCTTATCAATGGATTTGTCAGTAAAGTTATTGAAAAAAAATGAATGCCTGATTTATAAGTAGACATTTATCCAAGTTAGAGCAACCAGAGCTAATAGACACGAATGCAGAGACTATTTTGATAGAATCGAGAGAAGAATCGAGAGAAGAGAGAGAGAAGTCCAACTTCTTTCACTGGGTCTTCAAAGAGAAATCCATGCAAGGCAAGAGAGAATCTCTCCATTTTTGTTCTGAGATATAAAACAGAAGTTATTAGCTGACAAGATCATTTCTGGCTATTGTTTTCTAGAATCCTGATGGTTTTTTATAAAGAAGGACAGGATTAGAAAGAGAGAGAAGCAGGAGAGTAACAGGGGAGATAACAGACAAAAGGAAAGATACGTATGTGTACACATATGGAGTGGGAGAGGTTGACTTTGATTTCTTTAGAAAGGGAAAGAAGGAGGAGGTGGGCAGGTGCACTGAGTGGCAAGCTGTGAGCCTATGCTTATCTCTCAAACAATCAAGGAAGGAAGGTAAGACCTGGAAGCTTCATGATGCTCTTACAGAAGCTAATTCTAAGCATAGGCCTTCCCAATGATGCAAAACCTTAGCAATCAATTTCGAAAGACCAGTTGATGTTGCCAAATGGGATATCAACAGTCACCATGATGGACTGAATAACTAAAACCCTTCTTCAATTTTCCTTCCCCAAGGGAATGGGGCATCAACAAAAACAGGATAACAGATAACAGATAACAAAAAAAGGATAACATGTCAAAAGTGGTCATCAGATCACCGAACCATGCAGTTTTATCAAAATGCAGATATCCTAGAACTAACCAAGACAAACTAACACAGAATCTTTGGGGTTGTAGGTCTAAGCTATGTGTTTTTAAAAAGCTCCACTTAAGCATAATGAAGTTGCAGAATTATTGTGTGAAAGGTAGATTAGGCTGTCATGGGGAGGGAGCGAGGAACTGGGCCACTATTAGTAGTTTCCGAGACTAGTTCAGGATTCAGACCCAATTCAGCCTCAAGGAAGCCCCACATCAAAAATAAAGTGCTGAAAACTTGGGAAAATGAGAAGCGGCAAGACTAGAATAACTCACAGCAGGAGAAATGAAGTGGTCAAAAGGCCAGAGCAGAATAACAGATTTGGAGGAAATAACCTTCCAAGCACGAGGCAAGGTAGCTTTTCAAAAAACTGCACCGAATCACAGAGACCCAGGCATCTTCATGCAATGGACAAAGTCATGGAAGACGAAGAATCAAACAACACCCACTGTGAGAGAGAGATTTTATAGTAATTGTTGATCACAATTGCTCAGCCTCTTCTAGACTTTTCTGTTGTGGCACGAACTCCTTCCAGTACTTGGTCAGCCTGAGCCAATAAATGAAAGTATATAACTTGAGTCCAGATATAACTTCATGAAGACAAGAGAAGTCTGATTCTTGGCTAACGTCTAATTGGCTTTTCAAAAAATAAGGTATTTGAGCGAGGAATGTCCTAGTTTACATAACTATATTTAAGTTGATTTCATGAAAATATTAAACACGGCTTGCCTTACAGAATACATTATTTAGGGCAAACCAGCAAAGTAATTGGAAATGATTTCATTACATAAGGAAGAAAAATTAAATATTACAGCATGTTATTCTGGAGAAATAAAGACAGGAAAATGAGCGTTGTAACTGTTCATTTTCTATTCATTTGGTAAGGCTTTTTTTTTTTTTTTTTTTTTTTACTTAATACACTGTTTTTAGATATTTGTTCAGGTACTCAGTGATTACAAGGCAAACTTACTATACTTAACATGAACTTTGATTTCTAGCCATAAACTGAAGAAGAAAATAAAAAATGCCAATGTTAAACATAAGCAATTTATTCACCTTTTCTTTCATTTGACAGACAGCTTCAAATTCCTTATAATATGTTCTAGCATGAAGTAAGGAAACATCATTTGAAGGTAAAGGAAGATTTCAGCCTTTGGAGAAAAACAGCGGTCAGAAACTCTAATGTCTATGAACTAGTGCCCAAGAAAATTCTAAAGTGGATAATTTGTCCTTCCGCGTCACTTTATTCTTTTTATTTTAGACTCCCATTATCTCACCTCCATTCATCTCATGTGTTTTCACATTTGTTTCATCAGTTTCAACTAAAAGATTGGCTCTCCCCAAAACACTCTCTTTAGGCAGTCATAGAGCCCAGATTGTTCTGGTGGGGGGTATCACACATGGAGTAAAGCACAGAATTTGCCGATTAACATGTGGCATATCAGAATGGTCCCTTATTCTGCTTTGGCTACTTAGCCCTGTAGACACCCCTGGGGAAAGTCAGCAAAACTGGCTTTCAGAGGTTGGCACAAGTTTCTCAGGGGATATTCTCAGTATCTTATTTTTCAAGAGGGATTACAGTTTACGATGCTCACTCTGAATATCTTTTCTTATTACCTAATTGGTTGAAGTTATTAAAAACTTCTCAGTGAGTTGAGTTTCAATTCACACCTTGTAAAAAAGGCTAAAATATGCACACAGAAGACTTTTGCAACAGAACACGCAGTGTTGCTCCTTAGAGTGACTCATTATAACAGAGAAAGCAGGGCCTGAAGCTAGACCCTGAGATTTAACACTCACCTCCATGGAATAGGTGAGGTGCAACATTTAACATCAATCTTTAGTTTTCAGTTAATACAACTCATTATGAACCAGATGGCTTGAGTGTTCTGCCATTTCCTGCATATATATATATATATATATATATATTTTTTTTTTTTTTTACAAGACAAGAAATGTACCTCTTTTTAAAAAAATTTTATTTATTTACTTGACAAAGATCACAAGTAGGCAGAGAGGCAGGCAGAGAGAGAGGAAGGAAAGCAGGCTCCTTGCTGAGCAGAGAGTCCAATGTGGGGCTCGATCCCAGGACCCTGAGATCATGACCTGAGCCAAAGGCAGAGGCTTAATCCACTGAGCCACCCAAGTGCCCCAAGAAATATACCTCTTTTTTGGGAAAAAAAAATCATAATAGGTGAGTAGTTTTAAGAAGAGATGCTAAGAGTCGTTTTTGATGCATAAAAAAAAAAGTTTCTAAAACGCAGGTGAAATATTTCAATAGTGAAGTGTATTATGAAAACATTTAAACACTCATTTGCAATTCCCTTATATCTACCATTACAATTACTTTGTGATGCTCTGAGTAATTTCCCTGCATTTCAAACGTAGGTGCACTGAGAGCTGTTTGATTCATGAGTTGTTCATCAAATCTCCAAAGTCTAAGAATAGAGATGCTCTGACCACTTCTCATGCTCTCAAAACAACAGCTGAACATTTAGTTCAGCAAGGAGCTTTTCTCCTTCCATGATGCCTGTGCAGTAACTAGTAATTTTCAATTATTTAAGAAAAGAGTGTATTAGAGCATCACACAGATATAGTTTTAAGGATGATTATGGTATATGAAACATGACACTCTAAAATGTTCAGATTTCATATAATTCAGCTTCTGTCTGTAGATTAGATACAAGAAAAAACCCAAATGGCACTCCACGTACCTGCATGATTTTTCTACCTTTCCTGAAGCCACACTCTGCTGAGCGGCTCTAATTCCTATTAAGCTTCTTCTCCCTAAGCTTCATTTTTGCACATATGCTCCAACAGTTATAAATACATTTTGAAAATTTCAATGTCACCTGTTTTATATGTGTGGTGATAATTAAAAATACATGGGTGGGGCGCCTCAGTGGCTCAATGGGTTAGTCTCTGCTTTTGGCTCAGGTCATGATCCCAGGATCCTGGAATCAAGCCCTGTATCAGGCTCTCTGCTCATCAGGGTGCCTGCTTCCTCCTCTCTCTCTGCCTGCTTGTGATCTCTGTCTGTCAAATAAATGAATAAAATCTTACCAAAAAAAAGTACATTTTCAAGTCTGCTGGAGCATAATTTGTACAGTTTGATCTCTTAATGTGCTATCTTTTAACTTCTACCACCCTCATTGAAATGAGGTATTAATTAGAAATTCAAATATATCTAATGGAAAAGTAAGGTGGCCTTGAAGATAAACAGGTGATCAAGCATTTTGGTCTTCTTCACAGTTCAATGTATAAATAAATAATATTTTAATAAATAAAATCTTAAAAAAAAAGCACCAGGGAATAAAGATTTTTCATGTTAAAAAAAAGAACAGGAAGCACTCCAAAAATGTATCTAAGAAATACATATACATATGTATATTATATATATATATATAGAGAGAGAGAGAGAGACAGAGACAGAGAGAGATATATAGGAGAGAAGTTTCTAAGCATGGCACAAGAGATAGAATTATTAAAATAAAACATTCTATGTGGAAAAAAGAACTAGTTGAAAAGTGGGGGTGGGGCATTTCCAGCATAACAAAATGTCAATAACATTTAATATGGGGAAAAAAATTTCAGCCTCAAATCAATTTATATTAAAAGACCTCAACTAAAAGAAGAAAAAAAAAAAGAAGCAGAAGAAAGAGCACATATCCAATTTGGCAGAGTAATACAGTAAAGATATTAAAAAATTGAATACACCTTTTAGTCATCAAAAACGCATATACAAAATGCAGAAACCATTTTCACCTATGAAAGTGTGTCTTTGTTTTAAAGGAATCTCTACACCAAACTTAGGGTTGGCTCAAACATGGGACCCAGACATTAAGTCACAAGCTTTACCAACCAAGCCAGCCAGGCAACCTGAAAGTGTATCTTTCTTAACTGTTAACAGTTTTTGACTAAAGATTCTAGAATATCTATCATCTCATATAATAGTCATTGGTATTGATACAGACTTTCTGAAAGTAATTTTCAAAATGAGTTTCAAAAGCTACTATAAAGTTCACTTCTAAAAATCTTAAGGAAATAATGTAGATATGTAGAAAGATTTAGCTACAAAGTTGCATATCTTGTTATTACAAAACAAAACAATTAACTTGGAAGTGGTAACTTATATTTACTGGGCTCAACCATACACATTTAATAAGTTTTAAAGATAATACAACTAGATGAGTTATACTTAATAGTATGAGTATAGAAAACTACTGGGTTTGGATCAAGGCTTTCCCCATTCCTAGATTTGTGACTATGGGATAGCTACTTAATTTCACTTAACAACCATTAAAAAAATCCTTTAAAGGATTGTTTGAGGAAATAAATAAGATAATAACTGGAAAGTGCTTGGAAATGTAAGGTCTTTGAGAAGTGATTAGGTCATCAGGGCTCTGCTTTCATAAAGGGGGTTATTGCCTTCATAAGGCTCCAGTGAGCCCCCTCACCCTTTCCATCATGTAAAGTTGTAGGGAGAAGACAGCTGTCTATGGGTAAGTGGGTTCGCATCAGGCACCGGATCCACTGAAATCTTGCATTTACCAGCCTCCGAAACAATGAGAAATAAATTTCTGTTGTTTAAATGCTATTTAGTCTACAGTCTTTGGTAATGACCTATAGAAATGACCTCTGAGAGTACAGTCTTTATGGCATTTTGTTATAGTCTAAGACTGTACCTAAGAGCTAAATAATAATAATAACTGTTATTATTATTATTATTATTATCTAAATTTAAACTCACTTCTTAGCCCTCATCATTACTTTTATCAGGACAGAAGTAAAGCTCCTTTAACTGGACTTTAAAACAAAGTGTCAAATTGAAATCCAAACAAAACTTTCTTTGTGCTATGTTTATAAGGAAACCAACGATACGTTTAAATGAAATATGTTACTTAGGACCTGAAAATTTATATTCTCCTGGCCCTCATAAGACCATAGACAACTTCATGTTAATTTATTTTTAAAAATTTTTAAATTTTTTTGTTTTAAAGATTTATTTATGATAGAAATAGCGAGAGAGGGAACACAAGCAGGGGGAGGAGGAGGGGGAGGAGGAAGGGGAGCTGGAGAGGGAGATACAGGCTCCTTGCTGAGCAGGGAGCCAGATAGGGGGCTCCACCCCAGGACATAGGCATCATGACCCTAGAGAAGGCAGCTTCCCCATGACTGAGCCATCCAGGCTCCTTTCATGTTAATTTATTAAATGCTTTTTAAGGGGCTCTTGGGTGGCTCAGTCAGTTAAGCATCTGCCTTCAAGCTCAGATCATGATCTCCATATCCTGGGATCCAGCCCCCTGCTCAGCCGGGAGCCTGCTTTTCCTTCCTACCCCCCCCCCCCATCGCCCTGCTTGTGCACATTAGAGCACGCACGCTCTCTCTCTCAGATAAATACATTTAAAAAAAAATTCTTCTTAAATGATGAGATTGAATTATTCTACTCATGATTATGTTGTTTTTGCATGAAGTAGAATATCATCAATATCCATCTGATTTATACTTTGATAATCAGGAAAGATATATATAGCTTACTTAAGATATTTCTCTATGTTCACTTACCCCCTAAAAATGCCTTTTTAAGTTTTACTTATTTTGTTGTTGCTTAATTAATACAAATGTATTTATCTTGAAAACATCAATCAGTCAATAGGGATCATGCTCTGATTTTATGGCCACACAAGAAACACCAGAAGTAGTTACTATCTACAGAAAATCATGGCGTATGCTTTTTTAAAAAGGCCAAATGTATTGTGTGGCTCAGAAGTTCCCTTGTGTTTGTGTCTAATTTACTATTCAGACTGAGTGAAATTAGTCCTGATAAAAGATTGTATGAGGATGACATGGAAGCACCATATATAATAAGTAAAAAATTTTACAGCAATTTACTAATCATTATGCTTCACTTTCCCCCTACTGATTTATTAATCTTTTTATATCTATCTCTTCTCTAAAAATTACTATCACTTTAAAAGAATCTTTCAATGAAAAAAAAACTTGTTGAATTGGACTCTGAATTCTCTCAGATGTCTTTTGAGACAATAGAAAAATGTGCATTTTAATAATATACCCAGAATAAAATAATCTACATTTTGGGAATATTGCATCTGTGATTCATCATTTTAAAAAGAAGTAGAAAGAAAATTACATAAGGTGTTAAGAAGAATAAAACACAATAAAGTGAGGTTCTATGACCCAGACTCTGCCACACATAAAGAAAGAGCAAATGTTGGTGAATTCCATTACTACTATAATTCTGCTCATAACAATTTTTAAAAAATATAAATATTTGGTGCCTGGGTGGCTCAGTGGGTTAAGGCCTCTGCCTTTGGCTCAGGTCATGATCTCAGGGTCCTGGGATTGAGCATCACATCAGGCTCTCTGCTCAGTGGGGAGTCTGCTTCCCCCTCTTTCTCTGCCTCTCTACTTGCTTGTGATCTCTCTCTGTGTGGAATAAGTAAAATCTTTAAAAAAAAGTAAATATTTGAATAAATTGAATAACTGCATTAGTAATAAACTTGATGTTTTATGAATTTTGCTTAGAAGTGATAAATTACAAGTAATGTGTGAGATTTATAACAAAAACATGAAATTAAGCATCCATTTTGATACAGAAATTCAGGACTATTTGAGATACAGTTCCTTTTATAAATTGTAATACTTACCTCATAAAATAATACAACCTGTCCCCTGTCTGGTTATTTTTCACTTTAAAAACGTGTCCAGTTAAAAAGAAATAGAAATGTTGATAATTTAGATTTAAATGGATGTCTAATGTACACTTCCCATTTGCTAAGGAGATTTTGCAATTATTACATGGTAATTCTGCTGTAACACAGATTGTAAATATCCAAACGTATTTAAAATTTACCATGTAATCTGTGGCCTGATTTAGAAAACCTCCACCCATCTAATATACTTTCTCCAAAGTGGAAGAAAAGCTTTTCATAAGTTAAATATATTTTAGGTAGTGTTCCAACATGACTGCATAATAAATTTACAGCAATAAAGCAAATGCTTTTACAAAGAAAACAGCCACATTTAGGACTAAACCACATGCCTTTGTGTGGCAGTCTAATGATCCTTGAATCAAGAATATTTATAGATCTGGAAGAGAAATCAGAATTTAGCAGCAGACAAAGCACTTTAAAAATGTACCAGTTTTTCTGAGCCAACCAGAAAATTTAAATTTAGCCTTTTATAATCCTAATGGGAACAATCTCTTAATGACTAACATACAACAATGTAAATAGCAACTTCGCCTGCTTTGGTTGCCATAGCATATTTAAATTGGATGATTAAAAACATGCTAATTGCACATTTGCTTGGCTTAGCTATAGTGAAATCAATACAGAATTAATACAATTGTAATGAGTTTATCAGAGGTACAAAGCTTTTATCAAATCACTTCATTAAAATAAAAAAAGAAGTCTCAATAAATTTAAGACTCCTACAATTTTTGTTGAGCAAAATTTTAGCCAAAAATATCATTTTGTAGACATTTAAAACATCATGTGGTGAGCTAAAAAGGTCACATATTCTTTGACCCTCTCTCAGGAGCTGGGATCTATTTCCCCTCTCTTGCATCTGGCTTGGGCTCTGATGCTATGGACCAACAGAGTGGCACAGAAATGACAATGGGTCAGACAGAGAACTACCCTTGAGATAAATGGTGGTTACCATCTCTGCCCTTTGGAACTGCCATGGAAGAAGTCTAATCACTCTGCTGGAGAGACCCACAAGAAGTGACCGTAAACACCGGAGTAGGGAGAGAAGCACAGCTGAGCACACCTCCTAGCTATCTTTACCAAGTCACCATAAATGGGAGTGAGGCTCTTTGTCCGCATCCTGTCTGTCCAGCTGCCAACTGAATACCACCAGGTGATCTTATTAACATCACCCAGACTAGAAGAAGGATCACTCATGCCAACACTATCTGTATTCCTCGCTCACGAAATTGTGAGATACAATGGACTAGCTCTTGTTCTTTGTCACTACATTTTGAGGTGGTTTACTATAGAGTGATACCTAGCCAGAAAATGTAAGTTCACAAAATTAAGACTATAGGCAATGGTAGCAAGTGTATTCTAACACTGGTACTTATCCATCCATTTGACAGTGAAATTTGCACATACATTTTAAAAAGAAGTTTGGAAAATTGTGAAGTGTTTCTAAAGCCATGAAAATTTTCCTATGCTGTGTCTAAAAACCAAACCAAACCAAACAAAAAATATCACCTGAAGGATTTGACTTAAATAAGTCATTCAAAACAAGCAAAATATATATATGTAATTATATGAGAATTTTATTTAAAATTATGTTACATATAAAAATCACATATTTTATATATATAAAATATATATTTTGTATATAAAATATATATATGTCTTATTAAGTGAGAACTGGCAACCCTGATGTAAAAAGGAGGTTATAATAAATGAATAATAGTATATCAATGAAGACAGTATTATGTATTAAGAAAAATAGTAATTTTGAAGGCCAGCAGAATGAAAAGCATGTATGCATATATTAGTGGAAAGAGCTGACTATTCACTTGTGTCTATTCTATTATTAACAAATATACAAGTTGCATATACTACTTTAGAAAAGGGCACAGACAAATCAAAACAGTATACTTACAAAGAAATTTTGGATAATTTTAAACTTTATTATTTTGTTATATTACTTGTGCTGTAAAGCAGATTTTAAAACATCATGGTGGAGCACCTAAATATATAAAGCAAATAAGGAGAGAAATTGACAGTAACACAATAATAGTAGGGGCCTTTGACATCCCTCTCACATCAATGAGTAAGTCATCCAGACAGAAAATCAATAAGAAAACAATGGCTTTGAATGACACATTAGACCAGACGGACTTAACAGACATATATATAGAGAGAGAACATTCTATCCAAAACGAGCAGAATACCCATTATTTCCAGGTGCACATAGAATTTCTTTAAGATAAACCACATGTTTGGCCACAAAACAAGTCTCAATAAATTTATGAATATTGAACTCATATCAAGTATCTCTTCTGACCATAATGGTATGGAACTGGAAATCAATACAAGATTAAAAAAAAAAAAACTAGAAAAAAACACAAACACGTGAGGTTAAACAACATGCTACTCAATAAGCAATAAGCGAACAAAGTAATTAAAGAAGAAATTAAAACAACAACAATAACAACAACAGAAACACCTGGAAACAAACGATGATAGAATTACAACAGTTCAACGTCTTTGGGATGCAACAGAAGTTCTAAGAATTCATAACAACATAAGCCTACTTGAAGAAGAAAGAAAACTTTCACATAAATAATCTGACTATATGCCTAAGGAAACTAAAATAAAGAATAATACACCAAAACCAAAGTTAGCAGAAGGAAGGAAATAATAAAGATCAAAATGAAAATAAATAAAATAAACATTAGAAAAAAAGAAAGGTTCTATGAAACAAAGAGCTGGTTCTTAGAAAACATAAACAAATCTAATAAATAATTAGCTAGACTTAACAAGGAAAGAAAAGGAAAGATCCAAATAAATAAAATCAGAAAGGAAAGAGAAGTCACAACCAATACCACGGTAATACAAAAGATTATGAGACTGCTTTGAAACGTTATATGCCAATAAATTGGACAACCTAAAAGAAATGGATAAATTCCTGGAAAACAATACCATCTCCCAGGACTGAATCAAGAAGAAGTAGAAAATATGAATGGATTGATTACAAGTAATGAAATTGAATTGTTAATAAAAACAAAGAACACCCAACAAAAAAGGTCCAGGACCAGATGGCTTCACAGGATTCCACCAAAAATTTAAAGAGAAGTTAATAACTATCTTTCTTAAACTATTCCACAAAATAGAAGAGAAAGGAATGCTTCCAAATTATGAGGCCTACATTAACCTGATCCCAAAGCAAAGACACTACCAAAACAAAACAAAACAAAACAACCAAACAAAGAACAACAACAACAAAAAAAAAACAAAAGGAAAGAAAGAAAAAGAAATAGAAATTACAGGCTAATATCCCTGATAAACACAGATGCTGAAGTCCTCTATAAAATATAAGCAAACTGAATTCAACAATATATTAAAAAGATCATTCTCCACAATCAAATGGGATTTAATCCATGTATGTAAGGATGGTTCAATATCTGTCAATCAATCAATGTGATAGATCATACCAATGAAATAAAAAATAAGGGTCCCTTGCTGGCTCAGCAAGTAAGGCATATGACTTGATTTCAGGGTCATGAGTTTGAGCCCTTTGTTGGGTATAGAGTTAACTTGATTAAAAAATATTTTGAAAAATGGAGGATAAAAATATGAACATCTCAATAGATGCAGAAAAGGTATTTAACAAATGCAGCAATGAATCATGATAAAAACACTCAACAAACTGGGCTTAGAGAGAATATATTTCAACATAATAAGGCTATAATTGACAGTATCACAATCATATAAGAAAAAGAAAGAAATGATATCCACATTGGTAAGGAAGAAGTAAGACTGATTATTTGCAAATGAGGTGATACCATATATAGAAAACCCTAAAAACTATAAAAAAAAAAACTTTTAGAGTAAGTGAATTTAGTGAAGCTGCAGGATATAAAATAAATATACAGAAGTCTGTTGCATTTTTATACACTGATAGTGAAGTAGCAGAAAATTAATTAAGAAAAAAATACCATTTACAATTCTATCAAAAAGAATAAAATATGTAGGAACAAGTTTAATCAAGTAAGTGAAAAATCTATACCTTGAAAATATAAGACCTTGATGAAAGAAATTAAAGATGGCATAAATAAAAATGAAAAGGTATACCATGTTCATGCATTGGAAGAGTTGACGTTGTTAATATGTCCATTTACCCAAAACAATCTACAGAGTCAATGCGATCCTCATCAAAATGCCAATAGAATTGTCCACAGAACTAGAACATATAATCCTAAAACTTATATGGAAACACAAATGACCCCAAATCCCCAAGGCAATCTTGAGAAAGAAGAACAAAGCTAGAGGTATCACAGTCCCAGATGTCAAGATACGCTACTACTACAAAGCTAGAGTAAAGAAAACAGCATGATACTGGCACAAAAATGGACATAGGTCAATGGAACAGAACAGAAACCCTCCAAATAAACCCATTCTTGTCTGGACAATTAGTCTATGACAAGAGAGGTAAGAATATACAATGGGGAAAAGACAGCCTCTTCAAAATATATGGTGTTGGGAAAACTAGGCAGCTACATGCAAAATATGCAAAAAATTTCTTATACAATACACCAAAATAAACTCAAAATGGGTTAAAGACCTAAATGTAAGCCCTGAAGCCATAAAATTTCTAAAGAAAACACAGGCATCAATCTTAGCAATATTTTTTTGGATATGTCTCTTCAAACAAGGGAAAGAAGAGCAAAAATAAACTATTGGGGCTACATTAAACTAAAAACTTTGCACAGTGAAAGAAAACATAAACAACATGAAAAGGCAACCTATTGAATGGGAGAAGATATTTGTAAATGATGTATGTGATATATCCTAAATTGATAGGTACGTAAACCAGTGCAGCCACTATGAAAAACGGTATGTAGTTTCCCACCCCACCCCCCAAAAATAAAAATAGAAATACCATATATTCCAGACTTTCCATGGCTGGCTATTTACCCAAAGAAAATGAAAACACTGATTTGAAAAGATATATATGCATATTTATGTTTATTATAATTCTTACAGTAGCTAAGTTATGAAAACAACCTAAGTGTCCACAGATAGATGAATGGATAAAGAAGATATGATATATATGTACACACACATGCACATGCACACACATACACACACGAATATTACTCAGCCATAAAAAATGAAACCTTGCGTTTCACAACATGGATAAACCTAGAGGGTATGCCAGGTGAAATTAGTTAGAGAAAATTTCACATGTATGTTGAATCTAAGCTAAGAATAAACAAATAAAAAAAACCCCACAGAAATAGACAAATGAAAAAAACAGAAACAGACATAAATACAGAGATCTGGTCACTGTCAAAGAGAAGGGCATGGTGGGATGGACAAAATAGGTGAAGGGGATTAAGAGGCATAAACTCCCAGTTATAAAATTATTAAGTCTTAGGAATGAAAAGTACAACATAGGGAACACAGTCAATAATATTGTAGTGACTCTACTTGGTGACAGACAGTAACTACACTAATTATGATAAACACCGCATAATGTCCATAGTTTTAAATCACTATGCTATATACCTAACATAATATTTTATATAAACTATAATTCAATTAAAAATAAATAAAAATAAAATAAGAAAATAAAAATATCATTGCTCGAGGATATGAATTGACATATCCAATGGTCTATATGCATGGCTTTTATACAGGTTGGTAATTTACCAGGCAATGAAGCAACCTTGGAAAGAAAATAAAGTTCCCTGTGAAATAACAGAAAGAATACGTAAGTCTTCAAATATAAGTCCTCCTCCATGTAACTTTAGGAAATTTGCCATATGCTTAGAGTTTAACTGATAGTTGGCAACAGGATTTACACCTTAATCATCCTGTATTTCTTGTAACTTCCAAATCCAAAGCAGTTAACAGTCAGTTTTATGAATAAATGAACGAGTGAATGAATAAATGAAAATTTGTGGCATATCATGTTACCAATGAAATCATATCAATGTTAGAATTTGCATATATGGCATATGGTACATATAGACGCACTATACCTATACTTCAGAAATGATTTATGATTCATGTAATTTTTTAAAATATAGACTATTCTTTATGGGACCTCATTTGACTTACATGTTATTTATTATTAATCACAGAACCATTCTGAAGGCTCCTTACATATTGGCTTTATTTTCTATTGTCTGTCCCCCATCAAAACTGTTGCAATAAAGTTCAGTAAACTAAATCATTACTGAAGTGATAGGTTTCCCTTCCTAATTTAAAAAAAAAAAAGTTAGCTAAAAGAAAGAGAAAAGGAAATGATTTTTAAAATTTCATTCTTTCTCTGGTAAGCTAATTCCACATGGCATAGCTTGGAGCCAGCTTTAGATTATGACTTTTATATGGGAGAATCTACTCACCAAAGCCCAACAAGACAAAAAAGGAGTAATAATCTTAAGTCCATATTTAATAATTGTTCTTATCAAAGGAATCCTGAAATAGTTGAGCTGTTGTCTGTTTGAAAACACTTGTATAGTGTCTTTTTAATCCAGTCTTATTCACAGATAATTCAGAAACCTTACAGTTCATCTTTCTGAACCATGCAACTCAATGGCGTTTATTATAATACTGAATTGTGCAACCGTGGAATCATGGAGGATGTAGACTTTTTGTGACTGGTTTCTTTCACTTCACACGTTTTCAAGGTTCATCTGTATGGCAGAATATGTCAGCCTTCACTCCTTTTTATTGTTCCTGCAAAATGTGGCATGCATATGTAGTATTTTATTTATCCCTTCATCAGTTGATGGACTTTTGATTTTTCCCTTTTGTAACTATTATGAATAACGCCTTTATAAACATTTATGCACAAGGTTTTGTATGAATGTATGCTTTCGTTTCTCTTGCAACGTATGTAGGAGTGGAATTTCTGGGTCGTATGGCAACTCTGTGTTTAACATTTGAGGAACTGCCAAATGTTTTCCGAAATGGATGCATTACTTTATATTCTCATCAGCAGTATATGATGGTTTTCATTTCTCCGTATCCTTGGTAATACTTGTTATTACCTGGATTTTTTAAAAATATTGTATTTATTTATTTGACAGAGAGAGAGAGAGAGATCACAAGTAGGCAGAGAGGCAGGCAGAGAGAGCGGGAAAGCAGGCTCCCCACTGAGCAGGGAGTCCGATGCCGGGCTTGATCCCAGGATCCTGAGACCATGACCTGAGCGGAAGGCAGAGGATTAATCCACTGAGCCATTGAGGTGCCCCTTACCTGGATTTTTGATAACAGTCATTATGAGCGTGAAATAGTATCTCATTTTGGTTTTGGTTTGCAAATCCCCAGTGATTGATGACATTACATACATTTTCATGTGCTTATAGCCTAGTGTATATATTCTTTAGAGAAATATCTATTCAGACCCTTTGCCCATTTTTAAACTGAGTTGTCTTCTATTATAGAGTTGTAAGCATTCTTTACATTTTCTGGATACACGTCTCTCATCAGTTATGTGAGTTGTGAATGTTTTCTCCCGTTATGTATGATGCCTTTTCAGTTCTTTGATGGTGTCCTTCGAAATAGAAAAACATATATTTCTGATAAGTTCCTATTAATCTATATGGATATATTTTCTTTTGTCACTTGTGTGCTATGGCTTTTTGAGGAAAGAATTATGATCAATACTTTGGGTGAACATTTTCACAGCAAGAGACCATGAATTCTGTCTATAGAGTACAGTTGCCCTGCATATGACTCTAATCTTCCAGCAACTTCTCTGGCCTTAATCACATACCAGAGTCTCTGGGCAGCTGTAGGTTTATGGCACCTCTATGGGATTAGAAAGCTAAGAAGAAACAAGGGCCCTAATCCTTAAAGAATGTGACATGTTCAGAAAGGAGACTCCTAAGGGCACTCTTGGTTAAACTTGTTAACCTGTTTAACAATATAGACATGGGGGCGCCTGGGTGGCTCAGTGGGTTAAGTGTCTGCTTTCGGCTCAGGTGATGATCCCAGGGTCCTGGGATTGAGCCCCGCATCGGGCTCCCTGCTCAGCGGGGTGTCTGCTTCTCCCTCTCCCACTACCCCTGCTAGTGTCTCTATCTCTATTTGACAAATGGACAAAAATCTTTAAAAAACAAAACAAAACAAAACAAAAAACAGTATAGACATGGAATATCTGTGGCATATTTTAATTTGCTGGACCAAGTAGTTTTCTTTCCTATTATACAACATAAAATTTTTGAATCAATAGCGGTATTTCATTCACTTTCTATGAAAAAACTGTATGTTCTCATTTGCTTTTCGTATATGTAAGTGATGATTATTATAAATCAAAGAATAATACTTATTAATATTCCATTTTAACAATGGATCTCTTGGAATGCCAGATAGATCTCTAAACTAACACCTTTCAGACTTGTCATAAAATAAGATCCTCTCAGATGGGGCACCTGGGTGGCTCAGTTGGTTTAGCCTCTGCCTTCGGTTCAGGTCAGGATCTCAGGGTCTTGGGATCAAGCCCCAAGTGGGTCTCCCTGCTCCGGGTGGGAGCCTTCTCCCCCTTCCTCTGCCTACAGCTCCCCCTGCTTGTGCTTTCTCATCAAATACATAAATAAATCTTTTTTAAAAAATAGAAACAAATTGTTACTTCCGTGTTGTTCTGCTTTGAACTTGAAAGTTGGCAGCTGCCTGAATTCTTAAATAATATACTATTTTAACATCAAGTTAAGTATTTACTTCTTATGAAGTAGTTAATTTTTTATCAACAATTTTCAAAGATGATGGTTCACTAGTTCCACTGTGATCCTGATTTTAGGCTATTTCTAAAATATTTTTAAGTGATTCTCCTCAATGCAACCAGAAGTGTCTTTTGTTAAACACATTTACATGACCAAATTCTCCAAAGTCTTTAGAAAACATTTTTCCATCTGTCTAAATGAGAAAAGAGTTAAAGTCCTGGGTTGTTTCTAGATGGAACTCCCATGATTTATCATGCAAAAGTTAGTCTTTTTACTCCCCCGTTAACTTTTGCTGAAGAAAATGAGCAGCTTCTAAGAATCAGCTAGAACAATGATAGTTCAGCTTCATTTTCATTTTTCATCTGGCCATTTTTAAACAATCTTAACTCTATGTAGCTTATACATGCGACAATTAATTGGCATTAGCCTTGTCAATCTATTTTGAAAGAAACCAGATCTGTGTCTAAATTTAAAAGGCTCAAAACCACCTCATAGCCTCTCCCCTAAACTGCCATTTATTTCTGTTCTCTCTGACCAAAAGACTGCCTTTGCTGCTGAAGGCTATGAATGTATATTTAACAAAGCCTCTACTCTTAAAAAATACACTTTATTATATAGATTTTGTAAAGGATTCATCCTGTAACTACTGACATTTAAAATAATCTATGGCTTCTTTTAAAGAAAAAAAGTTTTCAGTGCAATTATACAAATAGTCCTATGCATCTCTGTACAAAAACTAATATGTCACTTCTATTTGCATGGCATAATCCTTTTCTGTATTCCAGCTATAATTCTTAGATTTCTTAAAATATAGCACTGACTCAAGCCCAATAAGAATGTCCCTTTAAATTCTAATGACAAAGAGATCAATATGGCTCAATATAAAGCTCGCTTTATTTACAGAGTACGATGAAGCTCAATTATTAATATTCAAAAGGATTTCTATTAGGCAATATATTAAATCTGTAGGCAAGAAGCCGGATGTTTCCACACAATTAGTATATTCAAGTGGATCTTCTTGTGTCTTCTTGCATAGACTAGACATTAGAGTAAAGAAGCACCTCGGAGCCCAGGCACTTAGAAGCTGGTGGCGTGAATGCCTTTATGGCGTATCGCCTCATGGTTGCCAGAAAAATGTGAATTTGCGTAGCAGTTTATTAAAACTCAGATGATAAATTATTACTATTTATATTATTTGGTGTCAATATCTACCTTCAGGAAAGGGCATTAGAAATAGTGTATCTCAGGAGTCAGACTATCTCAGGGTTTAGAGTATACTCAGAGGAAGGTAGAATGACTGAGAGGCTGGAAACTATGATATAATCAAAGGTTGAAAGGATGGTACTCACTTCACCTTCAAGAAAAATGAATGGCTAATAGAAAGTCAACTATTTTATTTACTTGGCCCTTCAACAAAGCACATAGCCCTCCTGGGCCAAATGAGATAATTACTTGAAGAGGAACAGTCACACTTTGGGAAGAACTACCAGAAACGGGAGGGACATGTTGGCAATAACAGCCTTCAGAAGTATGCAACTAGATCTTAGGGAAGGGGGGGGGGGTTTGCAATGGATATTGACCTAAGAATCTACGAAATTATAATTCTAAGCCTTCATTTTTACTTTACAATAGTAAATTAGTCATTGCAATTAACCAGAGGATTTTTTTTTTTAAATTTATTTGTTTATTTTAGAGAGGCAGAGGAGGGGCAGAGGGAGAGGGAGAAGGAGGGACGCAGACTCGCTGCTGAGTGCCCAGCCTAAAGCCAGCTGGACCTCAGGACCCTGAGATCCTGATCTGAGCTGAAATCAAGACTCAGATGCTCAACTGACTGAGTCACCCAGGCGCCCCACTATCAACCAAAGAATTTACTGAATTCCTATCATTTGCCTCCCACGGTGCTAAGCATTTCTGGAAGCAAAATCTGGATTCTCTTTCTAGAAGTTTAAAACATTCATTAAAAAGACAAGCCTAGAACTCATGAAACAAACACATAATAAAAAAAAATTTGTTATACATTACATACAATTGTTACACAGTAACATTTAAGTGACAAGATTAAGTTTCATGAAAATAAGGACTCTACTGATTTTAGTCACTGTGGTAGCCCCAGCACTGACAGTCCCTGATGCTGATTAGGTTCTTTATATAACAAATATTTATATTGTGTCAGACACTATTCTGAGCCTATTAGAAATCATAAGTGCTCATTTGATCCTTTGCAATCTTATGAGGAATGTATTATAATTAGCCACATCTCATACTTGAGGATATTGAGACATAAGGAGGTTAAATGAGTTTTTCAAATCATATGGCTCAATGGGATTTCAATAGTCAGTTCAGAGTCCATGCTTTTAACATGATTTTTAATTCATAAACATTAAATATGCTAGGGGTGCCTGGGTGGCTCAGTGGGTTAAAGCCTCTGCCTTCGGCTCAGGTCATGATCCCAGGGTCTTAGGATAAAGCCCTGCATCAGGCTCTCTGCTCAGCAGGGAGCCTGCTTCCCTTCCTCTCTCTCTGCCTACTTGTGATCTCTGTCAAATAAATAAATAAAATCTTAAAAAAAATTAAATATGCTATATATAGAGGCAAGTCATATGTAATTAAGTTTAGGTAACAAGCTTGATCAATGAAACAGAGCTTGAAATGGGGGAGAAATTAAACAAGCAAAGTAGACCCAAAACATAAAGAATATGAACTGAAACCTAAAATAACCAAATAGTGTAGAAGCCTTGGAAAATATGAAAAAGATTAGCAGGGGTTCTTGCCTGCAAGGAGGCAAGGCAATGATATAGGAAGACCCTGGAATTGGATTTGGACAGACCTTGATTAAACATATTGCAGTCCCAATGTCTATGCCTGGGGAAGCTCTTGAACTTCCCCAATTTCAGGCTGGGCCATTCTGAAGATTAAAGAAGATAATTTAACAAAGATCATCTAATGTATAGGAGTACAATAAATGTTAATTACCTTGACCTTTTCCTCTGCTTCCTGGGAGTGTTGTGCAACACCAAATGAGACTATGCATGCAAATTTAGTGAAAGGTAACTGGCACTTGGAAAGTTCTTAAAATCTACTTTAAAGCTTGATTAGGGGTCCCTGGGTGGCTCGGTCATTAATCAGCTGCCTTTGGCTTGGGTCATGATCCCAGGTTCCCTAGATGGAGCCCCACATCCGGCTCCCTGCTTGGCTGGAGGTCTGCTTTTCCCTCTCCTACTCCCCCTGCTTGTGTTCTGCTGTTGCTGTCTCTCTCTCTGTCAAATAAATAAAATCTTAAAAAAAAAAAATAAAGCCCGCTTAAATGACAAAATGGTATGACAAAAATCACTCAGTGCAAACAGATGGGACAACCTGGAGATCAGTTTGGTTAACAGTGGAGGATTTGGGCTGGGAAACCATGGGGTATATGCTTAGGTAAGTGACAAATAATAGTTCACAGAGAATTTAGAATGAATTTAAAGAGCCAATGTGCAAGTTATCAAGGAAAATAAATGGAAATCATAGAATAGGAGAGTAAGTGGCAGAAAAAGATTAATCTGGCAGCAACACACAGAATAAATTGAATTTTATTCAAATTATTTCAATTAATTCAATTAATTAATTTATTTTAATTAATTCAATTCAATTCAATAATTCAATAATTGAATTTTATTCAATTTATCACTATGGAAGAGTAAGAAGTAATTAGGATTTGCTGCAGAAAATCAAGACTGAATTGATTAGGTAAAAGGCCAGAATGGTGGTGGGGGGTCCAGGAAATAACAAACAAAACACAAACAAAACCTAGAGGAGGAATCGCTGTGGGTTTTCTTTACTTGCAGAATGACATCAGACACTTGATTTACAAAAATGAAGAAGAAGGGGGCACCAGGGTGGTTCAGTCCGTCCTCCTCTTCCTTTCAGTTAGGGTCATGATGCTGCGTCGTGAGATTGAGCCCCACATCAGGCTGAGCATGGAGTCTGCTTGTCCCTCTCCCTCTGCTCCTCCCCCCACCCCCAATGCTCTCTTGCTCTGTGTTTCTCTCTCTCTCAAATAAAGGAGTGAATGAACGAATGAATAAATAAATAAAAATCTTTAAAAAAATGAAGAAGAAAGGTTGATATAGCATACATGTGCATTATGAGTTTAGAGTGAAAAAACTAAATTCAAATCTGTTTTGAATCTCAAATGCACATTCAGTTGTGTTTGCTGGGCGGCATTCGTGATGGCTGTAAGTTTAGTTTTCTTATTTATTAAATGAAGAAAACAATTTAGCAAGCTTGTTCTAAGAAGGAAATAAGTAAAATAATATACACCCAACACTGTTTAAGATAGTTAGCATTTAATAAATGGTTATTCTCTGGCAATTTTCATAACTCTGGGGCTATAAGTTTATTTTCTATACCATTCTCTATAGATTTTGGAACTTCTCTGTGTCTTCTTCTGAGAGGCCATCCAGAAGATAGGGTTGGGACAGTGTCTAATGCTTCATATGTGTTTTTTTTTTTCTTTTTACGATTTTATTTATTTGGCAGAGAGAGATGGCGCATGTGCATACACAAGTGGGGGGAGCAGGAGAGGGAGAAGCAGGCTCCCCATTGAGCAGGGAGCCCCATGTGGGTCTCACTTAACCGACTGAGCTCCCAGATAACCCTCATATGTTTTTAAAAAGTGTTCCTTCAAAACTAAGTGGCATGTAACACTTGTATATTCTCTTACGATGAGATGTCTCTCTCTCACAATTTTTATTGGGAAGTGATTTTACAAAAAAACATACTATATTGTAGCTAAAATAGGGGGGCAGTAATTTGTACCAGTGATGCCTCTATATATTGTCTAGGATGGTATATAGTGTGGGTGTGTGTCCAACCACATACACACACAATTTCTTCTGGCTCTGAGCAAGTTACTATATAAGGAAAGAAAAAAATTATCATATCTGAATCTCTATATTTCCTTTTACTGATCACTTAAAATTTGTTTCTTTGGAATAGGACAGCCAGAGAAATTATCCAGAATGGGGAGCAGTACAGCAACAATGAACTATGAGAAAGAGTAAAAAGATTTTCAAGATATGTATCAGGGAAAATACAAATTTGCTGAGGATAGCTGTTTTTAAGAAATTAATGGACAAATATAATAAAATGGTATTAATTTACTCAGTATACTACTGGAGAATGTTCAAGACACTGAGTGGAAATGCTGGACAAATAACATACACTTCTTTACTAATAAGATTATTAAATATCTTTCCATGTTTTTGTGTGTTGGTTATTTACATTTTTCATCCATGTAACTGTGTCAGTCTTCATTTATTTAAAAATTATATAACACTGATTAAAAATCTAGTGTTATAAGACACTAGTGTTTGCCCTTGAGCACATATTAATTTATATAAAATCAAAATATATTATGAATTGATTTATTAAACTAAAGGATATTATAGATTTTTATCACAAAATTATGTTAATGTGTTTTCATATAGGGTTATATTGTTGGCAATGTGTTCATGGGGAAATGGGACATTAGCTGAATTCAATCACTGATATTTAAAATGCTCTGCTCCTAGAAAAACTTATTCGAAAAAAATTCATTTTTTTAAATTAAGATTTTCTGAATTTAGACAGCATTTGAATCTTTTTTTGTCATAGTTAAAAATTTCTTAAGAAAGAAACACTGAGAGGAAAGCTTGTTCCCAAAAGAATACACAGAGATTGTTCTATAAATATAAAGGAAACCGACTAATCAGAATTTACCTGATTAATATTTAGTTCCCTCCCTCCAACCTCATGGGCAGTTTCCCCAAATCCTGAAAAATGCGACGCTTTCTAGTTTTGAGGAAACTTAGAAATCCTGAAAGGCCCAAGAAATGGACAATTTTAGAACAAGTCAGAAATCTGACATCTCTCTAGGTCTATTCAAAGGTCTAAGCATAATCCTTGAGTTTATCCAATGATAAACATAACTTCTAGCTTATGCCTGTGTGCAAATTATTTTTCTAACTGGAAATCACATACTCTATACTGAGACATATAAATGGACATATTGTAAGCAGTAATCAAACTAGAATAAAGGGCCTCATGTATTGGTGAGAGGAGTCTAATTTTTTCTTTTTTTCAAGATTTATTTTTTGAGAGAGAACAAGAGAGGGAGGCAGGGCAGGGGGACAGTAAAGAGAGTCTGGAGCAGACTCTGTGTACGCAGAGCACAGACCCTACCCAGTGCTCATGACCTTGGGGATCAGGACCCGGGATCACGACCTGAGCCAAAACCAAGAGTTGGAAACTTAACCAATTGTGTCACTCAGGTGCCCCGAGAGGAATCTAATTTTTAAGACCTTTCCAACTATAGGAGTTGGTGAGGAGGTCCTTAAGCAAAGGAAGAGAGGAAAACTAAAATGCAACCTTGTTACTCTCACTCCCAAACACTAATTTTCAGTAAATTTGAAAAACAAAGTAGTTAACTTTAATTAAATTGCTATTTACAGAATAATTAATTAAGTTATTATTTGTTCCTGGCTTTTAGTTACTGCAAAGAATATAGATGTAAGATGTTTCCTGCTCAGAGTTTAGTCTATCTCAAAAGAGACCATTAAACAAGTAAATATAATGATCAGGATTAGTGGGGGAGTGTCACTTAGTCTATCCAGTCCAGGGATTAGAGAAGGCCTCCTTGAAAAACTAAATTTTAAACTGAGATCTGAAGGAAAAGTAGGAATTAGGAAGATTAGGGGAGGGTGTTATGGAGTGGGGATAAAAGCAGGGCAGTGTTCAAGGTGCGAATAATGTTTAAACTTCTATATATCTCTGACATTGGACAAAACCTTTCACTTTGATATACCTTAGTTCCCTCATTTATCAAATGAAAATATTATTAATATCAATCTCAGATGCTCAGGTGAGGATAAAATGAAAACACAAACTCAAAGTTCTTAAGGGTTTACATAGGAAATGCTCAATTAAGGTTAGTTTTACCTAGTAAACTCTCTCCAAACCCAAAGCCTTACTTTGAGGAGCAGCACATGAAGTTTTTCAACTATTTTGTTTGTTTTATGCTTGATGCTAAACTACATTTACAAAATGTTTCTTGGAAAACAAAACAATCTGTGATGGAAATGAGATTGTGAAAGCCTAACCACCTGGGGATTTAGATTGCGAAAGGAAAGGAAGTAATGACTGACATTAAAAGGTTCCCTAACTCCTATAGGAAAGCACTTTGTTGAACCCAGAATCTTCCACATTGAATCACAAAATTCTTTTCCCATAAAAGATGCATTAGCATCTTGAGTGAAGACAAAGCACTAATCTAGGAAATCAGAAGACTTGATTGTTGCGAGGTTCTGCTCTTGAATCACTCGGTGATTCTGGACAAGTTCCCACCACCTGGGAAAACTGGGGAGTAAGGATAACCACAGAATTGTGTCAGGCAGGGTGGGGTATAGCATACCTGATGCCCAATATTTTTGATTCTTCTCTTCTCTCTACAACAAAATTACTCTCAGGAGTAATCATGAAATGAATAAATACTCCAAGGGAATGACAGAATTGAAGTAACTCAAATTCTTTTTTCGTTTTTACCCTGACTAAGCTGAAGTTGTTTCCATCAAATCAACTTGTAAATGCAGGAATGTTTAGGATCACAAGGGTCAGAATCATGAACTGTGCCCAAAGTGAGATTGGACATTTCTCGACTATTAGACTCTTATCTTGAAGTGAACACATGCAGCTTAATCTACGTGCCACGGTGTTTTGGGGTTCTGACTCTGTCACTCAAGTTATTTTGTATTAATCTCCATGTTCAATATGTTTGTTAAAGGATAACATAAAAATATGCTGGTTTTTTACCTTTCATATTACATACATCTCATATATATTATTTTTATTTCTCACATATATTTAATAATATTTAAAATTCAAAGAACTTGTAATAAAGGAAATTCCTCAGTTACGCACTAAACCACAGACAGTAACAGAAGCAAGTATAATCCCACCAACAGATTAGAATTTAACACAAAAAAACCCATTTTTTTAAAGATTTTATTTATTTATTGGACAGAGATCACAAGCAAGCAGGTAGAGCAGCAGGCAGAGAGAGAGGAAGGGAAGCAGGCTCCCTGCAGAGCAGACAGCCCAACTTGGGGCTCGGTCCCAGGACCCTGGGATCATGACCTGAGCTGAAGGCAAAACTTTAACTCACTGAGCCACCCAGGTGCCCCAAAAAATTTTTTTGAAAGGAAAGTACTTGGGAATAATTTATTACCGTATTGTTTTAAATTGACAAGCTGTGATGATAATAAAAAATAGGACTTTTTTTTTTAAAAAACATTTTATTTATTTATTTGACACATAGAGATCACAAGTAGGCAGGCAGGAGAGAGAGAGGAGGAAGCAGGCGCTCCCCAGAGCAGAGAGCCGGATGCCAGGCTCGATCCCAGGACCCTGGGATCATGACATGAGCAGAAGGCAGAGGCTTTAACCCACTGAGCCACCCAGGTGCCCCTAAAAAATAGGACTTTTAGTAGGTTTTATTATTGCTTTTAAATTCTCTACAGACAATGTCCTTCTTTATGGAATGTACCAGATGTGCATCATTCCTGCGGCCCTTTCCATGAGTCTCACCAAAAAACTTTAAGAACGAAGATACACAGTGTACATGAACAGTTTTTGTAAACTCTCAAGTATAACATAGTGGTAAGGTTGTTAATGGTTTTAAACCCCACAATTAGAGTTTACTAGAGGTCATGCTCCTTTAACAGAGGGTTTTTACATGTTTTTTGTACCTACAACCTCTGGAAGATTAGTGAAGCCTACAGACCCTCTTTTCAGACTATATTTAACGCATAAAATAAAAACTATAGGATTAAAGTGATACTGAAATTTGCTAATGAAAATATTTTTAAGAATCTGTGATACGGTAATAAGTGTACTTCTTTACATTATATAATATGATCCAGTGAGAGAACATCAAATTACCATAGTTTTGAAATAATTAGGAGTATAAACAATATCTTGAAACATCTAAAGCGATTATAATCGATAAAAAATAGAAAGGGATATTTATTGGCAGCAAAGTCACTGGTATCACTGATATTTCTATGACTTATTGTTACATTTGTAATTGGAAAAATGCAATATTTCAATAAAGTAAGTAGAAAAAAAAAAGATGTCTCATGTTTCCTATTCAAATTCACAAATTCTCTGAGAATTCAGTGACTTCTTGGGGATCTGTGAATCCCAGGTAACACTCTGGGTAGTTTACAATGAGCTTCAAATCTTCCAACGGCTCAATTCAACCTGTGAATGCACTTTTTTATTTGGGAAATTCCGACCAACAAACAAGCTTGCAAATCTCTCATTTTTGAAAGAGTAAACTTGGGCACAATGAGGATTTATGAATGGTAAGCAGTAAGTCCTGGAGCATTACGTTTTCTTTTTTATTAGATGCCGGTAAGACGTGGCTTATGAAATGCAAGAGCGTGATTTTAAAAAACATTTCCCCTAGAGAACTGACAACAAAGCAAAACCAAAACTCCATAAAGGGGAAAGATTACAAGGATGAATGTATTCTAGCTTACCAAGTTGGTATGTGAGAAGATAGGCTGTTTTACGTAGATTTCCATACACGATCTGGTTATTTTTCATTTTGAATTTGAGGTTTTATAGGTAAATGAAATATAGAATATTTTGATCTAAATAACAAGGTCGATTTTTTTAAAAAAAGATTTTATTTATTTATGTGACAGATGGAGATCACAAGTAGGCAGAGAGAGAGGAGGAAGCAGGCTCCCCACTGAGCAGACCTGGAATCATGACTGGAGATGAAGGCAGAGGCTTTAACCCACTGAGCCACCCAGGTGCCCAAGGCATTCCTTAAGGGATCAAGTCTAGGTGCATTGCACCATTGCTATGCTCTACGAGACATAACTGCACATTTTCCAGTTTGAGATCCTTGGATTGTTTCCTTACTGATACGGAATTATCTGGCATATTCTTGTCTAAAGACCTATGCACCATTTTAATATTAACTAATTAATTGATAAGTTCAGTAATCAATCTATATTAATACATCAAGCTGCATACAAATCTATCATAACCTAATTAAATCTACGTTGTTAAAACATTAACGAGTGTTCCTCTTCCTTCATCTTGTATATATTATAACCTTACTTCTTACGTTATAGAGAATATATGTAGTAAGTATGCTATAATCCAGCATGCTGTGATCAGAAAGTAAAAGCAAATGAAAGCACCAAATTCAGCTTCAAGATTGCTAGGAGCTATGAAAGTAAACAGCCAAAGACTTGAAGCTAGAATCTTGATTAAGAAAGGCACAGTACTGGGGCACCTGGGTGGCTCAGTGGGTTAAACCTCTGCCTTCGGCTCAGGTCATGATCTCAGGGTCCTGGGATCAAGCCCCGCATCTGGCTGTCTGCTCGGCAGGGAGCCTGCTTTCTCCTCTCTCTTTGTCTGCTTCACTGCCTACTTGTGATCTCTGTCTGTCAAATAAATAAATAAATAAATCTTAAAAAAAAAAAGGCACAGTACTGAATGATAGAATTGGAGCATTAGGGGGCTGTCTTGCTGTTCCTATGGGAACAAGCTCTGGTAAAGTTGCACTTGATTCTAGATGGAAAGCGTCCTTCCAATAACTGAGGGCCAGCAAAGACAGCTTGGCCAACTTGGAGCTGAGTCAGTGTGGACCAAAGAGAAGCCAGGCATGTCAACAGAAGACAGTTACTGTCTACGGCCATACCACCTTGAATGCACCCGATCTCGTCAGAAGACAGTTACTGAACAACCACGTGCTTGTGCCATTTCAGCAGATGTGGTCTGGACCACCTTTACCCCCAATTCCTCACACATCGATTGTGAGCAAACTACCTCTCCAAGCCCTTATGTTACTCAATTCCCAGAAACCATCAGCAACTCAGTAGGGTTATTTAACTTTCTCAGAATGTAATGTACTCTTTAAGTTTCTATTCTTTCATTCAACTATTTTTAATTCATTCTGTCTCCATCTCACCTTCCACCTCTTTCAAATACTACATGTCTTTGTGAAGCCTTCCTCATTGCTCCTCCCTTACTGTCAGGCAGAGCTTGTAACCCCCTCTTTGAGCTCCCAGAAAGCTTTGCTTACTCTTTATTATAGCTTTCTCCTGATCCCTGTATCCATGCAGGCCCGTTTCCCATCACACGTATCTGAGATTTTCAAGCACTTGGTATGCAATAGAGAAAACAATCCAACTTGGTCCCTATTACTAATATACTTGAAATGTCGGAGGAGATACAAAGAAATAACAACAACAAAATCAAAAGGGTATAATACTGGGTACTAACGTGGAGAAAATATAAAGTGCTCTAGAAGAATATCGGAAAGAATCTCAGGCAATCGCACTATGTTTTATCACATGATCTATTTTATTCTCTTTCTAGCCTAGCCTGGAAGTGAAACTTAGTCAACAGTCATCGTACAAATCAAGAAATAAATAATGATAGAAAATAAATTGCTTTCATAAGTACCTATGATCTAGAGCATGAAAGATACAAAGGAAAATGGATCAAAGCTGGTGTCTGGAAGTCATTCTTGTAGAAGTGACATAATCTGTCAAGTCCTTAGATAGTTACTTACCATGACAGGTAATGAATATAAGAAATCTACAGTATCAAAATAGCTTTCATGTTTTAATGGAACTCCAAATGACTCACTGATTAGTTCCCATTATATCAGTTAAATGCAATTGTTGTTCCTTAAAAATTAATCAAATACATTAGTATATCAACTGAACTGATGGTTGGTCCTCTGGAATGAAATCTTTCATCAGGCATCTCAGGGTTATGTTAGACCCTAAGCATGAGTAGTACGTGACACTTCATAATGTTATCATGCTTTATTCAGTCCAATGTGCCTTTACCTACTCAGGCCACCTAAACACCGAGGTTCGCATTTCCTAGTTTTTCTATTAAAAGCCCAATAGAAAATTTGCATTTATATTAGGCATTTTGACTCCTCTGACATTGAAATCTAAGCAAACCATGATGATAAAGCAAAAATGAATATAAAAACATTCACAATACAAAGTACCCAAAAGACTTTTTGTGCACAAATTCCAATTTGTTTCCATAATCAGCAAGTCTAATTTTAGCTGAAATTGTTTTTTGAAAACAATTTGAAAGCTGATTTTATTGTTGGGCTGCCAAACAGTCATTTATTAAGACACAAAACAATCATTTAGAAGACAGACATCCTTTCCAAGGCATTATGGCACTTCTGTAAGTGGCATACTTTATATACACATCTTGATTCTTTGATGCAGTAAGCTAACTGAGTCTTATAGAATATGTTAGAATATATTATTCAAATGAATTCTAGCCCTTGCCTTAACCTTTATGCTATAGTTCTTCAAGTGTATCTATAGGGCATTCAATGAAATCAATACGGCCCTAAAGACCTTTTTCTTTTTAGATGGGCCCAATTCATATGCAATTTTCCCCCTCGATTATACTGAAGATCTGTGGGGTGGGCTAGGTAAATTTTTTCAGCTCACTTGACGCATCTTATTGTACACCTGGGATCATCATTTATTCAATATTGCTGATATGTCATTTCACTAACTGGAGATTTACAGGAAGTATACAAAGCAGTTTTTGTGTATGTGTACATGCATGTGTTATTCTGTTAAACAAATATAAGTTATTAAGATTCTCAATGTCATTTTCAAAACTTAAACCTGCAAAAGCTTACTGTGAAAACGGATGCACATTTTAAAAACAAAACAAAACAACGGTCCTTGGTTTTGTATGGTGTGGGAAGGATATTGTCAGCTTTACTTGAACAAAAGAACCATTTACCTTCACGGGACCATAGTTTTTTTGCTCTTAGATCATTCTAAATCACCACATTACATATGATTTTATTTTATTTCTAATAGATTTTATACATGCATTTCCAGAACTATGCGTAATGTAGCAATTTCTCTCCAGCACAGAGAGGACATGTGAGATCAATTTTTTTTTTCCTCCCTACATTTCCTATTTTAACACACAGTAACTAATTTTACTTGCCAGGTTTTATGGCCTTTTATTGGTTATGCAGTTTTATTTATATTCTTGCTTGCTACTAATTATCACATTCTGCATAATTTATAATGTATTCTACTGATGGTGAAGTCTGAATAATGAAATCCATCTATAGAAGAAATCGACTGCCTCCTAACGAAAATGCCAAGGAGAGTATGCACAGAAATTGTAAAAGACTTAGGAATTCATACTTAAAGTGAACTCACTTCCTTTGTTCCACAAAAAAGAATAACATTGGTAGAATGGGGCTCAGTTCCATTTTATACAATGCAATTTTACCTACTTTCTTTAAACAATGTGAGTTCTGTATTGATAGTATTGGGTCTTTAATTCTTATACACAGCTACCTAGAAAAAAGATTTTTAAATAAAAAGCAAAACTAGGTATAAGTGAACATTTTTTTCAGTTGTAGAGCCCAGGTGCACATACATACGGTCATTATTTACATTATTGAAACACAAGCCCATTTCAGAAAGGTAGAAATAAAAAAAAAAAAAAAAAAAAAAAAAAGAAAGGTAGAAATAGCCTATTACTTCATTTCTTTCTTTTGTTTTTGTTTTTGTTTTGTTTGTTTTGAGAGAGAGAGAGAGAGAGCATGTGGTTGTGTGCAGGGGTGTGGGGAGGGGCAGAGGAAGAGAGAGAGAATCTCAATCAGACTTCACGCTAAGCCCAGAGACTGATGTGGTACTCGATCTCATCACCCTGAGATCATGACCTGAACTGAAAACTCAAGAGTCGGAGGCTTGACCACCTGAGCTATGCAGACTCCCCTCCGTTTCTTTTTTCTTTTTTCAAAGATTTTGTTTTATTTATTTGAGAGATAAAGAAAACATGAACCGGGAATGGGCAGAGGGAGAGGGACAAGCAGGCTCCCTGCTCAGTGGGGAGCCCAGTGAAGGGGGGTGACAGAGATGGGGGGCAGCTGAAGGCGGGGCGCTTGATCCCAGGACCCTGAGATGATGGCCTGAGCCTAAGTCAGATGCTTAATCACCTAAGCCTCCCAGAAACCCCCCTCCTTTCCTCTTCTATCAACTAGTTCAAGCTACTAACATAGGACTCTATTACAGTCAAAAGTTTGCCAAATTTTTTTTCTTTAATCAAGTTCAGTTAGCCAAATATAATACATCATTAGTTTTTGATGTATTGTTCAACGATTCATTATTTGTGTATAACACCCAGTGCTCATCACAATACGTGCTCTCCTTAATACCAAATCTAATGGTCAAGTCTTTCTTGAATTGGTCACTCTATGTTATGGAAACATAGGTACATTTTCAGTTCCCACTTTGATCTGTCATTTCATCCCTTGGCTATTCTTCCTTGTTACAGCCTTATCACTTCTCCACATTGCCTTGCTTTCAGTTTTTGTAATTGTTAGACATAGTTCAGAACTAATATTGATTTTTTTGTGTCGTACTTAAAGAAATGACATAATGCCTTTTCTTTTTTTTAATCTCATGGAAATCCAGAGCTGTTCTTTTACTTTTACTAAATGGTAAGGACTATAGGTGACCTCAGATTCATAGGAATAGACAGTAAATTGAGAATTGTGGGTTTTTTTCCGGGGATTTTTTTTTTTAAAGACTTTATTTATTTGTCAGAGAGAGAGAGAGAGAGAACAAGCAGGCAGAGGCAGAGAGAGAAGCAGGATCCCTGCTGAGCAAGGAGCCTGATGTGGGACTCGATTCCATGACCCTGGGATCATGACCTGAGCTGAAGGCAGCGGCTTAACCCACTGAGCCACCCGGGCAGCCTTTCCTGGGAATTTTACAAAGAAAGGACTCATTCTACATTCTTCCTACTACTACCTCAAAAAATCAGATTTTTCATACTCTAGGTTCATTTAAATCTTGACTTATGAATATTTGGGAAGGAGGTTGGACCAAGTTCATATTCGTCCGATCATTCATATATTTATTCATTCAAATACATACTTCATTAATTTCTTGTGTACCTTATAAGAACACTGCTAGAAAATATTGATTCTGTCATTATAAGCAAAACTAAAGTTTTGTGAATAATATTATGGCTCATTTTGGATAATAAACCAATAGACCCCATCTATGCAAAGAAGTATAAAATGCTCTGTTTCCAGAAACTTAAAATTTGTTTGAGAATACATGTAAATAATAAGGATAATTTATAAAGAGCTTTATAGGGGCTTATATGACATTATAAAATAGATACAAAATGAATGGGAAAGCAAATACTAAAAAACAGAGCTGCCAAGCCATAACAACCAGAAAAGGAAGTAGAATCGGGTTTGATTTTGAAACCTCATAATAAATGAGGGTACCAATGTTCATGGCATATTTGGGCAACAGTGTTTGACTAGTAGGACAAATGGTTAACTGGACCTGCAAATCCATCTTCCCCTTCTTCTATAATAATTATTTTCACTCAGCTTCTCTGCTGATTTCCCAGCTTCTCTTGTAGCTGGGAAGGCCAAGTGATTGCCTTGTCAAAGAAATGTGGTCTTAAGTTATATATGCAACTTTCATAGTTCTTTTTTAAATTTCATTTATTTATTTGAGAGAGAGAGAGAATGAAAGTAAAAGCAGAATGAGAGAAAGAGAAAGTAGCAGGAACAGGTAGAGGAGGAGGGAGAAGCAGATTCCCCACTGAGCAGGGAACCTGATGTGGGGCTCCATCCCAAGGCCCTGGGATCATGACCTGAGTTTAAGGGACTGAGCCATGCAGACACCCCACAACTTCTATTTTCTTGTTTCAATTTTCACATCTCTTTAGCTTACACCCAATGAGCTGGGATGAAGCATGACTGAGCCAGATCATATCAGTATCCTTCAGTCCATAACAACATTCCAGAAGATGATGGAGCAGTGGAAGGAAATCACGTGGTTTCTAGAGAGTTCAGGTAGAATGGAGCAACCTTCCCACAGCTGAGCTGGTAAAAGAGACTGGAGATTCCCAGAGGCTTGCTTTGGAAAAAACAAAAGCTAAAAAGTTCAGTTTTTCATATGGTACCTCTGAAGCAATGACTCTACATTCAGATGAAAATACAAAGTGGACAATCATCGATCAGGGTTGGATGCCAAAGGCAAAACTAGATTGGGAATTTCAGACATGGGATCTGTTTAGGTAGAAACAATCATGGTAACCAGAAGGACTGTTCTCTCTGCCAAACACTTGCCTATCAAAAAGATACCTCAGAAAGAGAAGGGTGGTTCTAACTAAAGATCAAGTTCGAGGGACAAGGCGTCTAGGTGTCAGGAGACCAATCTACAGCTTTCAAAGATAAAACCAATAATCAATAACATCCCATTTGTTACAGGAGGTCACTGCATGAAAGGATGGAGTTTCCGATGGTAGAAACATTACTGACTTTGTTCAGCTGACTGGGGCTGAATGTTCATTTGGCCTCAGAGAAGCCTGGTGACTGTCACAAGTCTTTTTGTACTCAAAGCCCTCGTCTCGTCTGTTAAGGTGGGGTGATACACATTAAAGTGGTGAAATGCTGGGCTATTCATTTCTGTCTTCTCTGACTGATCAAATTCAAGTCATGGCTCAAGAAAATTTTCAGATATCAGCATCTCTGTGAAGCCGGAACCCTGAAGAAAAATTCACAGCTTTGATGCTGCTGCATTTACAATTTAGTGTTTCTGGAGAGAGGATTTCATTTATTCTTGTGGATTTTAAGTCACTCTGCTGGTTATGCGTTCACTATAGTAAAGCTTAATTTTTTTCAATAGATGGCACATATAAGAATTGCAGACATATACATGGTAATGTGATAAAATTGTAATAGGCTGGGATTTAGAAAGAATGCAATGGCATTGTTTCATACATGAGGAAACTGAAACATTGGGGGAATAATAATTTTTTTAAAGGTTAATTTATTTATTTGAGAGAAAGAGCGATAATTTGGTGCTGTCTAAGGAGAATTTAAAAAGCCTTAAAGTGCATGTAATATTTCACTTACCCACTCTACTATATTTGAAGACCTTCTGATGGACTGGTCTTCATGTATACGGTGACAAATTACATGATCTGGATACTGCCATCACTGCACTGACCATCCTTGCTCTTATACTAGTTTCTGAACTCTTGGTAAAGAGACATTGTCTTATCAGCACTATACACAGTGTTGAGCTGGGTGACTATGAGTTAGTAGACACCAAATCAGGGTTTGTTGAAGAAAGAAAAAAAAAAAAGCCTGTTTGAGTGAATGCTTTGCATATAATCCGATAGTATAGTAAGCTCTTTGTCAATAAAGTTGGTATTAAAAGTACAATTTAATTCAAAAGAGCTGCATTACTTATACTTATGTATATATATATACTATATATATGTATACATATATTTATTTATTTATTTGAGAGAAAGATGTAGATGACAGGAAACCACTGAAGTCTAGCGACAATGTGGGTGTGGTACATGAGGAAAAGATTTTGAGGTTGACTTCCAAGCTCTGTCATATATGTATGTATACATATGTATACGTATGTATACATATATATGTATACATATATATATATAATTTGATCCAGTTTTCCTCTGATCTACGTTAGTGATACTTACTGTAATTCTATTTTTTAAAAAGATTTTATTTATTTATTTGACAAAAAGATTTTATTTATTTATTTGACAGAGAGAGAGACAGTGAGAACAGGAACACAAACAGGGGGAGTGGGAGTGGGAGAAGCAGGTTTCCTGCCAAGCAGGGAGCCTGATGCGGGGCTCATCCCAGGACCCTGAGATCATGACCTGAGCTGGGATCATGACATTGAAGGATTGAACCACTCAGATGCCCTATAATTTCAAATTAATAAACATGATCACATATATTGAAAATATTAGAATAAGTAATAGCACCATTACAGAAGATTAAACATGAAAACCATAACTACTTCCTGCACTAATAAAAGTTAAAATATTTTCAATTCAAGTTAGAAAGTGGCCTTACTGAATACACAACTTAGTATTTACTTCTGGTCTATTCCAACACAGTTTAAAGTTTATATATGCAATTTATTTGTTCAATCAGCTCAGATAACAGATTGCATGAATCAGATGCAATTTTTAGCAGAGATTATTAATGCATTTATCCCTCATAACAACCTCATCCTCATTTTACAGATGTGGAAAATATGTTGCGGAGAGGTCCTATATTTTATCCAGTGTCAAACTGCTAAAAAATGTAAACTGTAGACACACGTTGGCAATTAACATGCTTCAAATGTAATACATGTCCTTCCCTCTAATGCTTAGCTCTCCTACTCTTTTCTGTCTCTAGTAAGGTGCCATCTGAAACTCAGCCTTTGAAGACATAGCTTGGAAGTCAACCTCAAAACCTTTTCCTCATGTACCACACCCACATTGTCGCCAGACTTCAGTGGTTTCCTGTCATCTACAGAATAGAAGGAAAACTTCTTAGCAAACTCCTTTGCCACTTTGATTTCCCCACCTCCACAATGTCATGTACAGGACAGATTCTGGAACCACACAGCCTGGGCTTGAATTCCAGTGTTGATGCTTCATAGTCACGTATCCTTAAAAAAATTATTATTCTTGGGGTCCCTGGGTGGCTCAGGCAGTTAAACATCTGACTCTTGGTTTCAGCTCAGGTCATGGACTCGGGGTCCTGGGATCAGATTGAGCCCCATGTGGGACTCTGCCTTCTGCGGGGAGTCTACTCAAGAATTCTCTCTGACCCACCCACAACTCTCTTTTTTCCTCTTTCTCTCAAATAAATAAATAAATCTTAAAAAAGAAATATGATTCCCACAATGTTTCATTTTCCTTATTTATAAAACAGTGCCAATATAGGGGCGCCCGGGTGGCTCAGTCATTAAGTGTCTGCCTTCGGCTCAGGTCATGATCCCAGGGTCTTGGGATGGACCCCAGCATCAGGCTCCCTGCTCAGCGGGGAGCTTGCTTCTCCCTCTCCCACTCCCCCTACTTGTGTTCCTTCTCTCTCTCTCTCTCTCAAATAAATAAAACCTTAAAAAAAAACCACAAAACACATAAAACAATAACAAAAAAAACCAGTGCCAACAAAGAAAGGGTGCAGTGAGGATTTAAAGGTTGCAGAAGAGTAACTAGCATCTAGAAAAGAGCTCACAAAACATTACATGTTCTTGGAGGAAGAAAGATGTCAGAAGAATAGGGGAGCCTCCTTTCATCTGGTCTCTTGAATTCAGCCAGATATCTATCTAATCATTCTGAACACCTGTGAATTCAACCTGAGATCTAAGAAGAATTACTGCAATTCTACAAATAGAAAATCGACCACTTTTTGCAAGGTAGGAGGTGCAGAGAAGTGAATCTGAGGAGATATATTAGAAGATAAATCAAGGTGTGGAGGGAGCCTTTGGAAGCCCGCTACTGGAAAGCGATAAAGCAGGGAGTACAAAATTGGAACTATTAGAAGTCTGCTCCAGGGAGGGACGTCCCTGACTGAAAGGCACTGGGGTGGTGAAGGGAGGCTGAATCCTAGGGTGGGACAGTGTGGTCTCAGGATCCTCGGGGTCACAGAAAGACCTGGGATGCCTGAGTCACCACAGTTCCCAAGCACTGGTGAGGGGAAGCTGGCTACAGTTGGTGAGCCCCACAGTGACCTCTCAGGTTGGTGGTGCCATAAACCATGAACTGCACAGCACTGCTGGGGAACTGATTTCCAAGCAACTACCCAGGAAGCAGCAAAAGCACTGCAAGAACCCGCTCCTTCCCCTGGGAGGTGTGGTGAGGGTGTGTGCCCAATGGGTCAACCACTTCCAGAGCAGGGGCTGGGAAAGCAGCAGGGCCATGGTGAGACTCCCCACCTCCCTGGCCTCCCCCAGTGGTAATTAGTGAAGATGTGCACTGTGGGAGTCTTCAGAGTTTGGTGCACACAAAAGAGACTGCTCCCCATGAGGGTGCACTGAGCAGTGGGGGGTCAATGAAGCCAGAAGCTGGTTCTTTGAAACAATTGATAATATTAATAACCTCCTAGCCAGATGTATCAAAAAGAAAAGAGAAAGGACCCAAATTAGTAAAATCATGAATGAAAAAGGAGAGATGACGACAAATACCAAGGAAATATAAACAAATTGAAGAACATATTATGAGAGGGGCACCTGGGTAGTTCAGTCAGTTAAGTGTCTGCCCTTAGCTCTGGTCATGATCCCAGAGTCCTGGGATTGAGCCCTGCATTGGATTCTCTGCTTAGACAGGACTCTGCTTCTCTCTCTCCTTCTGATACTTTCTCTCTCTCTCTCTCTCTGTCAAATAAATAAAGACAGTCTTAAAAAAATAAAGGAACATGTTTTAGCAACTATATGCCAACAAATAGGCAAGCTGGAAGAAACAGATGCATTCCTAGAGATATGTCAACTACCAAAACTGAAACAGGAAGAAATAGAAAACCTGAACAGACCCATAACCAGCAAGGAAATTGAAGCAGTCATCAAAAATCTCCCAACAAACAAGAGCCCAGGGCCTGTTGGCTTCCCAGGGGAATCCTACCAAATGTTTAAAGAAGAATTAAAGCCTATTCTTCTGAAACTGTTTCAAAAAAATTAAAATGGAAGGAAAACTTCTAAACCCTTTCTATTAGGCCAGCATTACCTTGATCCCAAAACCAGACAATGACCCTACCAAAAAGAAGAATTACAGACTGATACCACTGATGAACATGGATACCAAAATTCTCACCAAGATGCTAGCCAATAGGACCCAACAGTACATGAAAAGGATTATTCACAAGTGGTATTTATTCCTGGACTCCAAGGGTGGTTCAGTATCCACAAATAGATGTGTCAATCAACCAGTGTGATACATCATTATTAATAAAAGAAAGGACAAGAACCATATATCCTCCACAATGTTGCAGGAAAAGCAAATGACAAAATATAGAATCCTTTCTTGATTAAAACTCTTGACAGTGTAGGGATAGAGGGACATACCTCAATATCATAAAAGCCATATATGAAAACCCTACAGCAAATATCATTCTCAGTGGGCCAAAATTGAGAGCTTTTTTCCTAAGGTCAGAAACACAACAGGGGTGTCCACTTTCACCACTGTTGTTCAACATAGTACTAGAAGTTCCAGCCTCAAAGTCAGACAACAAAAAGAAATATGAGACATTCAAATGGGAAAAGAAAAAGTTAAACTCTCACTCTTCACAGATGTCATGGTACTTTATGTGGAAAGCCCAAAGACTCTGCCCCAAAATTGCTAGAACTCATACAGGAATTCAGTAACATGGGAGGATATAAAATTAATGCACAGAAATCAGTTGCATTCCTACACACTAACAATGAGACAGAAGAAAAAGAAATTAAGAAATTGATCTCATTTACAGTTGTACAAAAACCATAGGATACCCAGGAAGAAACCTAACCAAAGAGGTAAAGGACCTGTAATCTAAAAACTACAGAACACTTATGAAAGAAATTGAAGAAGACACAAAGAAATAGACAAAACATTCCATGCTCATGGATTGGAAGAACAAATATTGTTAAAATGTCTATGCTACCCAGAACAATCTACACATTCAATGTAATCTCTATCAAAATATCACTGATATTTTTCACAGAGCTGGAACAAAGAATCCTAAGATTTGTATGGAACCAGAAAAGACCCTGAATAGCCAAAGGAATGTTGAAAAAGAAAATGAAAGTTGGTGGCAACACATTTCTGGATTTCAAGCTGTATTAAAAAGCTGCAATCATCAAGACAGTACCGTATTGGCACAAAAACAGACACATAGATCAATGGAACTGAATAAAGAGCCCAGAAATGGACCCTCAATTCTATGGCCAACGAATCTTCAACAAAGCAGGAAAGAATGTCCAAAGGAAAAAAGACAAATCATTCAACAAATGGTGTTCAGAAAATTGGACAACTACATGCAGAAGAATGAAACAGGACCATTTTCTTACACTATACACAAAGATAAAGTGGATGAAAGACCTCAATGTGAGACAAGAATCCATCATAATCCTAGAGGAGAACACAGGCAGCAACCTCTTTGACCTTGGCCACCGCAACTTCTTCCTAGACACGTCTCCAGGAGCAAGAGAAACAAAATAAAAAAATGAACTATTGGGACTTCATAAAGATAACAAGCTTCTTCACAACAAAGAAACAGTCAACAAAACTAAAAGGCAACCTATGGAATGGGGGAAAATATTTGAAAATGACAGATCAGATAAAGGGCTAGTATCCAAGATCTATAAAGAACTTACCAAACTCAATACCGAAAAAATAATCCAGACAAGAAATGGACAGAAGACATGAACAGACATTTCTCCAAAGAAGACATACAAATGGCTAACAGGGCATGAAATAATTCTCCACATCACTTGGCATCAGGGAAGTACAAATCAAAACCACAATGAGATGCCACCTCACACCAGTCAGAATGGCTAAAATTAACAAGACAGGAAACAACAAATGATGGGGAAGATGCAGAGAAAGGGGAAACCTCTTCTGCCAGTGGGAATTCAAGCTGGTATAGCCACTCTGGAGAACACTACCAATGCTCCTCAAGAAGAAAATAGAGCTACACTATGACCTAGCAATTGCACCCCTAGGTATTTACCACAAAGATACAAATGTAGGGAAATGAAGGGGCACCTGCACCCCAATGTTTATAGCAGCAATCCACAATAGCCAAACTATGGAAAGAGCCCAGATGTCCATCAACAGATGAATGGATAAAGAAGATGTGGCATATATATACAATGGAATACTATTCAGCCATCAGAAAGGATGAACACTTACCATTTACACTGACTTGGATGGAACTGGAGGTATTACAATGAGCAAAATAAGTCAGTCAGAGAAAGACAATTACTATACGGTTTCACTCATACGTGAAATATAAGAAACAGTGCAGAGGACCATAGGGAAAAGGAGGGAAAACTGAAAGGGAAGTCATCAGAGAGGGAGACAAACCATGACTCTTAACTATAGGAAACAAACTGAGGGTTGCTGGAGTGGAGGTGGATGGTTGGATGGGGTGGTTGGGTAATGGGCATTAAGGAAGAAACATGTGATGTGATGAGCGCTGGGTATTATACCCAACTGATGAATTACTGAACTCTACACCTGAAACTAAGGATGTATTATATGTTGACTAATTAAATTTAAATTAAAAAAATTAGGTATTCTTGAATTTTACTGTGACATTATTATAGTTCTTTGTGCATCAGGCTCTCATATGCAAACAGTTCTAAACTCCCTGTGGTTCAGTAGTGTATATCTTTTTTAATGTACATGGAGCACTGGGTGTGGTGAAAAAATAATGAATACTGTTTTTCTGAAAATAAATAAATTGAAAAAATTAAAAAAAAATAAATATAAGGAAATGCCTTCATACACAGTGTTTTCTTTGTCTGGTAAACTCTTTACTCTTCTGGCAGTACCTTTCCTGACCACCCCAGAAAGTGTTAGGCATGTGTCTTCTGCTTTCCCAGAACAAGTGTTTTTATTATAATATCTATCATAATGTATTACAATTACTTCATTTTTACTGCTGACTGTGATTTCATTTCATCTTTCCATCTCCAGGAAAATGTCTAGTTTTCCAATACTGGTCGATGGGACAAAGGTTAAATGAGTAAATGGACAGTGGAATACCTGTTTATTTTTCATAAAGCAATTTCACGGGTAAGTACTAACTTTTGGGTCACACAGCAAACATTTTAGTAGGGTGTCAGGGGCACACCTATATTAATGACAGCTCCCAAATATGTTTTTACCAGTATGTACAAAACTTGGCATTGGGTAGATAATAGAGATGACGACCACAGTCTGACTTTCTGTTCCCTTTGTCCCATTTCTGCGCACACACACCCCCACCACCAGTAAAGTGTACAGACTGAGAATAAAGCTGAGGTTTGAATGGACACCTTAATCTTCTGCATTTCCCTAATACCAGGTTTCCAAGTCTACGTTATTAAGCGAGCTTTAACTCTCAGCCTTCACCTCAGCCTCCTGGTGTCACCTGGCCTAAGGGCTTACTAGTTTTCCTAAGCCCGTAAGTGAATAATTTAAGGAATTTACCATCACTCTATTGAATGAACTTCCGAGGCCATATGTGGCATCTCATTTTGACACAGATGTTTCATTCTCAACATTTAGCAATCGACAAATCTATTGTTATGAAATCAGCATTATATGTATTTTCCTTAGGCTGAAAAAAAAGAAAAAGCAGAACAACAATCCCCCAGTTGTTTTAAGGACAATAAAAACACAAGGCGATTAAGGGATTACAATGAGTCCTCGAACAGGCATTATTACTTCTATGGCACGGAAAGATTTATACTCAGAATATGTTAAACTTTACAGATTACAAAATAATTGATCCTCTGTTTATTTTTTAACTAAAGAAAAATATAAGTAACACAATTTTAAAAAACGGAGAATTATCTAAATCTGAAAAATTCAATGAACATGAATCTTTGAGTGGCAAAATTCAAATAATCTCAATTTTGTGATCATATTAATACTAATGGCATGGGAGAAATAAATTGATGTCCAATGTTCATTTTTTCCCCATGGCCTCACAAATAGAGAGGGATTTTGTTTTCCATTAAAATATCATCATATTGGGGCGCCTGGGTGGCTCAGTGGGTTAAAGCCTCTGCCTTCAGCTCAGGTCATGATCTCAGGGTCCTGGGATCGAGCCCCACATTGGGCTCTCTGCTCAACAAGGAGCCTGCTTCCCCCTCTCTCTTTCTGCCTGCCTCTTTGTGTACTTGTGATCTCTCTCTCTCTGTGTCAAATAAATAAAATCTTTAAAAATAATAAAATAAAATATCACCATATTGATAGAATATTTATAGAGCACTTTAACAGGTCATAAAAAATTAGACTGGCTTGTTGCTCATGCTACATTTGACCCATCCTGCATAAGAGAAAATGTACATACAAAGAGACTTTAAATGACATTGAGAACAAACATCTTCTTAAGGTTCCCATCATTTAATAAAATAACCATATTCTTCAAAATAAAAACAAAAGAAATCATACCAACCAAACAAAAATAACATTTTCTTTGGAATTATTTTTTTTTAAATATGCATTGCTCTTTCAAAATTATACCATTTGATATTTTGGATTTATTAGTGGGAAAATCAAAATCACTTAGGTTTGGAAACTCTGTGCTGAATTAATATCATTGGATTGTTTTAGAGAAGTCTAATTAACTGCCAAAGGCAATAAATAGTATTCTATGACTCTAATTGACATAAGCTACAAATTAAGGAAAAACAAACACTAAACCTTAGAGTCATAACTTCAGACAGAATATATTTCTTAGTTTAGACCAAGATCTACATACACATGTAATGTGACAAGGAAATCAAACTTAATTTGTTATGGATCAACTTCTACCTTTAGATGCTTTAGGCATAACTTTTGTTGAAGTCAGTAAGAATTACCCTTGATCCACAAGATCTTAATTGGATCTCCCTCTCCCCCTTTCCACAATAAAGAATAATGAAGAACAAAAGAGTATAGCCCTAAACATTTAGGTTTAATATTCAACATAGGTAGTTTTAAATTATTTTACACATGGAATTAATAAATAAAAACTAAAACTGAAAATATATACACATAAGCAAGTACTAATAGAGATATACGTGAAAGTATAGTCAAACAATAGTTTGACTATATTTTGTATTATTTTGTATTATTACATAATACATATTATTACATAATAATGCAATATTTTATATTATTACAAAAATTACAATTTTTGTAAAAGGATTTCAGGCTTCAGAAGAAATAACTGGCAATTACAATTACAAAGTTCAAAAAAGATGGATTGAGCTCTTCCTTAACATTACTTTGCATATATAGCATAAATATTTAAGAAACAGAATGACATTAAAGACAGGTTGAGAATGTCGAAAATTGTAATTATCAGAAATAGAGTTGTCTAATGTCAATAAAATAGATAATACTTTTTTGTTGTCACTTTGTTTTAAAGATGAAGTTCTACTTTACAAACAGCTTATCAAGATATTCATTCCAAATGGAATTTGTGTCATTGTAGGTCCTGATGGTTGCATGTAGGTTGCCTTCCCATCACCCCCTTTCCCTGCCCCCACACGAGCAGCATATTTTCCTCATCCCGTGCTCTCCCAAGTTAGCATTCCTAGTGTGTGGCATGGCAATACAGTACTCATAAGTGTGTTTGTAGAGATGGAGATTTTATGTATTTCAAAGGAAGCATTCACATGCTAAGGAAGACTGTGGCAAGTCTTCTAACAACTTATTTTTGATCTTTGAAATGGTCTCCCTTAGGGATGGATCCAAATAATCAATTTTGCCTTGGAGCAAAGAAACTTTGAACCCTACTTAAAAACTGAGATGCCTCATTATCTGTTTTCATATTAATTAGTATTTCATGCACTAGCTTCGGCTTGGACATTCTCTTAAATTGTAAGTATGATTATATTATTTGCTTTAAAAGTCTTCAACACTTTTCTATCATTATTGGAGAAAAAGTTGAAATTTTGGTATAGAATATGTGTTCCTTCATAGCTTGGCTTCCTAAAGCTATCTCTTGCCTGTCCTAGGCTTATAACATGTGCTCTGGTCAAACGTAAGTCTTTATAGTTCCCCCACCAGGTCAGTGCCTTTGTACATGCTATTCTTGGAATGCACTCCTTTCCCCAACCTTCTCTGAGGGGGGTTCCCCCTCATCTAATAAACTCACTTTGCTTGTTGACCTTACATCTTCTCTGACCTATTTCAGTTGTTTTGACCACTCTCCTTAGGGACATGTATGTTTTAAAAGGAAGAACCAGGGCGCCTGGCTGGCTCAGTGGGTTAAAGCCTCTGTCTTCAACTCAGGTCATGATCTCAGGGTCCTGGGATCAAGTCCTACATCTGGCTCTCTGCTCAGCAGGGAGCCTGCTTCCCCCTGCCTCTCTCTGCCTGCCTCTTTGCCTACTTGTGATCTCTGTCTGTCAAATAATAAATAAAATCTTTAAAAAATAAATAAAAGGAAGAACCAGGGGTGCCTGGTTAGTATAATTATAGCCTGTGATTCTTCATCTCAGAAATGTGGGTTCAAGCTCCACCTTCGGTGTAGAGATTGCTTAAAAACGAAACAAAACTAAACTAAAGAAGAAGAAGAAAAAGAAGAAGAGGAGGAGGGGGAGGGGAGGAGGAGACGGAGGGGGAGAAAAAGAATTAGAAGAAGAAGGAGAAGAAGGACCAAAAACAGATCCCGAGAAGTGACGGAGGGGAAACGGCTAGAGTAACAGAGGGAGCGAGGAGTCTGTTACTGACAGAAAAACCCAAGATTATTCAGGCTTGACCTGAATTACAGTTAGAAAGGCAATTACAAGAAGTCTTTACCTGGCAGCCTGCAAAGGGGAAAGCTGCCTTCCTCACACCAGACTTGATATATAACTAATGCATGGCACTGCGTCAAGGGACTTGTGGTCAAGGGCTCAGGCCCCCCTGTTGGCCTTGTGCTCTAATGTATTAGCATTCGTAGGCCAGGCTCCTTCATTCAGAAACCTCCTTATGTGGCGTCATCAGTCAAGGCCTTCTTCAGTGCCTCTCTTGCAACCTCCTTACTGGGGAGCCTGGGGTCTGACAAGAGGGGAATTCTGGAAGATACTTCCCACCACTCTGACTACTCAGTCATGTTCTACTCCCTATCACTCTCTACCCTCCCCCTCTCCTTCTCTCTGGAACCGAGGTCATAGAACTACCTGAGCTTCTTGTTCAGGGCTCCCTTAATGGTAAGATGAACCCCAAGTCTATGCTGATTCATGCCATTTAAGGGGGGGGGGATGAAAGGGGAGGAGAGGGAGAAACATTTCCTCTGGTTTCAGCCTCTTGCTTATACTATCTCAGTAAGTGATCAAAGATTTGACTGTGAACTTCCACTTTTGACTGGTTGCTTAAATTCACTACTCCCACACAGAGCAATTCAGCTCCCTTTAGCTTAGCTGAGCTCAGGACAGTAGGATGGCAAGAGGGTAATGGATTCCAGGGAGCTTCGGTACAAATTGAAGAGGCTAATAAATGGGCGAGCAGAAGTAGATCTATAAAATTTTACCCTGGCTCTCAAGGTCATGGACCACTGTTGCTAATAACCGATTTGTTAAATTCATGACATTCTATAGTCTTTAGCATTTATATAAAAACTGAACAGCAAATTGGAGGAATAACAAAAAGTTGACGGAAATTGTTTATTCTTTTACTTTCCCCAGTAACAGAGGTACCCTACATTTACTTTGGCCTTCTTTAGAAGAGTGAATCAGTTTAGAGTTCTGATGGTATCTTTCCTCTACAGGGGAAGCGAGGGTAAGATGGGGAAAAATACAATGGCAAATTTTCTAGGAAAATGACCGAATCTTATAGATTTTATATCTGTATTTTATATGTTATATCTGTATTTTATATTTTTGAAGGCCTAAAAAAAGAAGTAACCAGATACCTGTGCAAAATAAGGAAGGAGGTAGAGTGATCCAAACCCTGAGTGGACAGTTAAGCCTGCACAGGCCCAGTGTTTCAATGATGGTTTATACCTTGAAGATGGGTGTTCATGTGGGCGGGAAAATGGTTGTTTGCTATAGGAATTTGCCAATACTTACAGCAGTAGTCAGAAAAGAGACCATTAAATTCCAGCCTAAATACTCGAGGCCAGCTGTTATTTTTCATCTGTCACTCATATTTGAGGTTTCTTCAAGATACAGGGTATACCAGATATCCTACCTGTCAAAGACAGAACAGCTTGGAGACCCCTGAACTTTAACTGGAATATATTTTGCACCATAAAAGAGGCAGGAGGGTGAAATCTAGAGTTACATATTTAAACTTCTGTAAACCATTTATAAGTTATTTTTTTCCATAAAGTTGGCAAAGATATTTATCTTAGCATTGCATGAATTACCATGAGACCCACAACTTAGAAGCTCTTACATTCCACCTGGAATTAAAGTATATATTTGTGAAACTGATATAATATAATGGTTCCAAAATAACTTAATGAAAAGTCACATGACTAAATCCTCAAGGCCATTATTGTTATTAAAATTCCTGTTACAGATTCTTGACAATCATCTCAAATCAGAAATTTAGTGCTCAAGACAATATTAATTTGAGTCACTGGATACAATCTAGTATCAGATTTTAAAGTATAAAGGAAGCCAATGTACTAAATAATTAATAAGCAGATGCAAGAATTTTTGAAGACTACAGGTCTTCAAAAAGAGAGAGAGAGGGAAGGAAACAGGCTCCCTGATGAACAGAGAGCCTGATGCAGGACTCGATCCCAGGACCCCAGGACCATGGCCTGAGCTGAGGGCAGAGGCTTTAACCCACTGAGCCATCCAGGTGCCCCCAAGATATTTTTTAACTAAAAAGAAAACACCAATTAACCAGAAAGCATCAGTTAATTTGATTCTTTCAGAAATGTACACTTTAGGTGCCTGGGTGCCTTATTTGTATTATTTAAATCAGAGCTTTAGTAAACAGGTCCAGAACTGAATGACTACGATGGAAGAGAATTATTAAAGGAAGGAAGAAAATGTACCATACTATGACAATTCAAAAGCACAGGCTTCTTGGCTTTAAAAGCCATTCACACTTCCTCTTATTGCTTAAATTTTAAAAACACATCTCCTACAAAAACATGAAACATTATTTTGGATTTAGAATTTTATAAGTCCAAACAGAAAAATGGTACTTACAGTTATACTCTATAATTTGCAATATGTATTGAATTTCTATACTGAACATATTAAAAACAAATATTGATTGATATTAATACACCAAAATTTCAAAAAATTGCAGGGGTGGCTCAGTTGTTAAGCGTCTGCCTTCAGCTCAGGTCATGATCCCATGGTTCTGGGATGGAGCCCCAAAACGGGCTCCCTGGCCAGCAGGAGGCTTGTTTCTCCCTCTCTCATTCCCCCTGCTCGTGTTTCCTCTCTCGCTGTCTCTCTCTGTCAAATAATTAAATAAAATATTTTTTAAAAGTATCAAATAAATAAATAATTGCTATGCCAGGACCTGATGATATCTATGTCTATAGCTATAGATGTATATAAACTGTACAGTTCTTTTTTTTTTAAGATTTTATTTATTTATTTGACAGACAGAAATCACAAGTAGGCAGAGAAGCAGGCAGAGAGAAAGGGGGAAGCAGACTCCCCGTTGAGCAGAGAGCCAGATGCTGGGCTCGATCCCAGGACCCTGGGATCATGACCTGAGCCGAAGGCAGAGGTTTTAACCCACTGAGCCACCCAGGCGCCTAAAGTGTACATTTCTGACCGAATCAAATTAACTGGTGTTTTCTTTTTAATTAAAAAATATTTTGGGGACACCTGGGTGTCCTGAGCTGCCCTCAGCTCAGGTCATGATCCTGGGGTCCTGGGATCGATTCCCGCATCGGGCTCTCTGTTCAGCAGGGAGCCTGTTTCCTTCCCTCTCTCTCTCTGCCTACTTGTGATCTCTCTGTCAAATAAATAAATAAAGTCTTTAAAAAAATATCTTGGGGCGCCTGGGTGGCTCAGTGGGTTAAGTCTCTGCCTTTGGCTCAGGTCATGATCTCAGGGTCCTGGGATGGAGCCCCACATCAGGCTCTCTGCTTAGCAGGGAGCCTGCTTCTCCTTCCTCTCTGCCTGCCTATTTGTGATCTCTGTCTCTCTGTCAAATAAATAAATAAATAATCTTTTAAAAAATAAATTTAAAAATATGAAAATCTGTTGAAAAAGAGTTCTTTTTTCCTTTCAATTTAATGGAGGAGTCAAAATCAAAAGAATTAGGAATTTCAGACCAAATATTAGTTTGAAGAGCATGACAGAAATTATAAAATTCTCATTCTTGTGTACATGTGGCTTTTTGGGTTCATCACTCTAAAAGTCATGCAAGATCTATACTGTGAATTTTTTTTTAAGACAAGTTATGCCTGTGTCATTGAAAAATATAACCATTTATTAATACCACCTCTCTAAAAAATTTGACAGTGATTTTTAAAAACCATCCATATCCAAATATCATTGACATTTCCACTTTGATTTTAAAAACCCATGAAAAATAGCATCCAAATATTACAAAACAAACTTTGGACTGCTCCAGAAAATCCTTCCCAAGCTTTTCCCCCACTGTTCCTCACACTTTTTCTTTTTCCTCCAACAGATGGACATATTCAAAGGTGAGCTTTATTTTATTTTATTTTTTATTTTATTTTTTTTAAAGATTTTATTTATTTATTTGACAGAGAGAGATCACAAGTAGGCAGAGAGGCAGGCAGAGAGAGAGAGAGGAGGAAGCAGGCTCCCCGCCAAGCAGAGAGCCCGATGCGGGACTCGATCCCAGGACCCTGAGATCATGACTCGAGCCAAAGGCAGCGGCTCAACCCACTGAGCCACCCAGGCGCCCCTATTTTATTTTATTTTATTTAAGATTTTATTTATTTGACAGAGAGAGAGAGAGAGAGAGAGAGAGAGAGAGAACACCAGCAGGGGGAGTGGGAGAAGCAGAGTGGGGAGCCTGATTCGGGTCTCAGTCCAAGGACCCTGGGATCATGACCTTAGCTGAAGGCAGAGGCTTAATGACTGAGTCACTCAGGTGTCCCAAAAGGTGAATTTTAAACATGAAGAAGTCAGCACGAGACTTACATAAAGATCTAGAGAAACAATAATAATAAAAGAGTGAAAAAAAGAAAGAGCCACATGAAGACTATAAATCACCTTAAAATTACTAAAATCAGCCCCTTAGAGAAATAATTCTCTTCAGCTTCAGTAAAGGATTACAATTTAAAAATAAAAGAAAAAGGGCCTTTAAGAAAAGATACCTTTAAAAAGAAAAGAAGAGAGGAAGGAAGGAAGGACAAATTCAAGACAAAATAGGATGAGAAGTGAGCTGACACAGTTAAAAGAAAAAAATCGCTATATTCGAAGGGAAGGAGAAGTAACAGGAGAGAAATCAGGAGAAGATATAGAACCTAACACAGAGTCAGCCTCCTTAGGCATGAAGAATTCACACAAAGCAACGTGAAAAAGAACCACAAGTGTACAGTTATACAGGACATAATAGAAGAGAAAGGCAGCACACTTTCAACATTCACGTGAGTGGTTTTCATAAAGAATTGTACAAAAATATAAAGGAACAGAAAATACTTTAAAGATATTATGGGCAAGATATAAACTTTCATTAAATGAGTACCTGAATCTACAAATCTAAAGGCAATAGTTATTCCAGGAAAAATTTACATGAAATGACCACTCTGTGGGTCTTTGACCTGGAACCCCAACTACCCTCTTGGCTGGTTCTTTCACGTGATCCCAATAAGGCTTCCCTAATGACACGACATCAAACAGCATCACCACTTACAACTGATCCAGGAATCTGGGAACTTTGTACATTTTTCTCAGCTCAGTACTGATCACTATCAGACATTAGATCGATGGGTAGGCAGACATATAGACAGAGAAATAGATACTTCATCATTTTTTCTCAATTAAAAAGCGTGCTCTAAGAAGCTAGACATTTCCCCCTCCCTACACTGTTGTATCATCAACAACTATGTTTGTACATCAAAGGTATTTAATAAGTATTTGTTGAACAAGTAAATTAAATTGAATACTTTCAGTAAATAAAGAATCATATAGTAATCTGGGCAGAAAAAGTCAGATCACATTCAAGAGAGAAATTTTTATTGTTCTGAATTATCCAGACTAACATTTGATTAAAGACAGAGGAGCAAGGAAGTATTTAACAGGCATCCTGACAATTGGCTTCCAAGTACAAAGACAATAGACAGGAATTTACAAGAATGCTTGGGGAATACATGAAGAAATTAAACATTTCAAAAATGAAATCCTGGTAAAAAAAAATCGGGGTAATCCATTTAAATATAAATGTAAGATAAGCAACAGTACAAGTTATGGTTACGGAATAAAGAAGGAACATTAGAAAACTTGACACTATGAATGTATTAATAAAATTAACGATAATTAAGATATAGGGGAGGAAAGGTTACGTGCAAAAGTCCTGATTTCTGTCAGGACCATCGCTGGGAACTGATGCAATCTAAATTCGAAATATGAGGTTAAAATGATTGAAGTTTTTGATGGGCATTAAGGAGGCACTTCCTGTAAGGAGGATACGTTGTGTGCAACCGATAAATTAGTAACTCTCCTGCTGAAACTAAAAATACACGCTATTAATGAGCTGATTTTAAATTTTAAAAGGATTGGATTTTTAAAAAGTCTTTCTAATCTTGTTTCTTGATTTTAGAGGTATCATTGGGGATTAATAGTCCATTTATTTATTTCTGTATGTTTCTATATCTCAATGTATACATCTCTCTATCCTGCCAGTTACCTACATAGTGAACGTAATGTCTCAGTTTTCTCAGCCATGAAACGGTGAAAGCAATATACTTAATAACAAAAACACAATTATTATAATAATACAAATACTAATATACTAATAGCACTTACAGCACAGGGGAATAGCAAGATTAAAGAAGTTATACAAAAACTTGCTCCAGCTAGCATCTATTTGTATAATATGTGTGTTAAAGATGATAGTTTATTAAGGGGATGATTTAACAATAGTGAAAATAAATCTCTGTTGCTTAAGTTTTTCCACAATGAGTGCCTATTGTTTTTGTGAATATGAAAGTAATCTGAAAAGAGGTTATTAACTAAACAAGGAGAAAAATTTCACTGTTTTACTGCAATAGGTGGTAATTATATCTATTCCTATATAGTATCTGTTATAGAGAAAGTATGCTACTGTTTGTATATGTTTTTTAATTTGTTTCTTTCTGAATGTAATTCTGTTAAAACCCATCTAATGATTTCCACAGCTGGTTGTGTACCTCCTCCCCCACTTTGTATTTTTCTTTGCTCTCTCTTACAGAAAATGTGTTTGGAAACAAAAGCATTATGCTCTCTAGAATGCCAGGGTCTAGACATTCTAGACATATAGGGGCATATAAGGACACATAGGGACAACCATCTATATTTAAAATATTTTGCTTTGGTCAATACTATTGGGTAAGTGGAAAGGTAGAAGACTGACGAGGACCAGCTGTAAACAAAGCAGTGTTTGGGAAGACTTCTAAAACATGGCAACGCTGCCACATTTAAGGAGACCCCCTTTCTCAGCAAGGATAAAGCGATACTAAGCTGACACACACCATTCAACCAGTCTTCCTACTCATGATTAAAATAATCCCTGAGGATGTATAATGAGCAAATTCTTTTATTGCTTCAAAATTGAATTCCCAATTCACTACCAAAATCTCTTACGGTTTTTATTTTATTTTTCTTTAACCTAGAACTACTTAATATGCTTAAAATTTAAAACATACATAATATTAAATACCTCACCACATGAATGTATGACTTATAAAAGAATTTTTTTTTTAAACTTGTGTATTCTGATAATTATGGTAACTGAAGAATGTTGATTTTAACTAAATTAAAATCAGGAGTAACACTCGTACTACTATCTTTTATAAATGAGATAGTATTCACTCAGACCACATGTGCATCATAAAGATAACAATTAATATTGAATGATGCTAAATATTAAATCAATGACATTTATTCATGATAGAGAATAAAACTGGCTATTTCCCCCCTAAAACTGCAAATGAACAAAAATCTTGGTATATGTTGCCCTCTAGTGGAATTTTTCAAACAGACAGTTGAATTATATTTTGGTGTCTTTCCAATACCTGCAATACAAAATTTACCTAATACAAATGTTTTAAAGGCAAATTAATTTCTTTCTTTTAAAATAGTAAGTACTATAAAATATTTTTTTAATTTTTGTACTTGATGAGTTTTATTAAAAAAAAATCAAGAATTGTAAAAGAAAAAATAAGTCTCTCCCCGCCTTTGCAAACCAAGAAGGTGTGATTCATGTAAAATGAAAAGTTTTCATAGAAAACTCAGGCATATAATTTTATTTTCTTAGGATTTTTACACAGAGACATTATCCAAGCTGACTCTGTAAAACTATCACCATAAACTCATCTCTTTACAACTAGGATGACTAATAGTGTATTTTGGATTCTTGGTGGAAAATGATAATTTGAAAAGCCCATAGTATCAACAAATAAAAAGCAGTGTTCATAGAAATATGAAAGGAATAATTTTTCAGAAATATTTTGTCACCTTTTCATTCTTCATTTCATTTCAATGAAAGTATTTTATTGTGCTCTATTTCCACCACATTATTTTTTCAGCTTATAACTTAAATATGTATTGATAGAGATACATTTTTCTAATTTACACTTAGAAGGGAGATGAATTCATGATAGCATACAAAATATATTCTATTTATGATGGACAATTAAAATGCTTCATTAATTTACTATTTCTTTTCAAATTTTTATTTATTTATTTATTTAAGATTTTATTTATTTATTTATTTGACAGAGAGAGAGAGAGAGATCACAAGTAGGCAGAGAGGCAGGCAAAGACAGAGGAGGAAGCAGGCTCTCTGCTGAGCAGAGAGCCCGATTTGAGGCTCCATCCCAGGACCCTGAGATCATGACCTGAGCCAAAGGCAGAGGCTTAACCCACTGAGCCACTCAGGCATCAATCATTAATTCACTATTTCACATCATTTTTTATTCCCTGATTCTTTACTGTTGCTTATCTCTTCCAACACCTAATTGAAGCATAAATGTGTTTAGAATAGGAATATTCTTTATGAATTTGTGCAAATTTCTTTCCCTAAAAAAATAGTTTTAAAATATGGTAGTGCAATGAATTGGGCATTAGTTTGTGATTTGACTTACCTAATGAGAAATTATACAACAAATATTTAGTCAACTATATTTCTTTCTTTTTTTTTTTTTTTAAAGATTTTATTTATTTATCCAACAGACAGAGATCACAGGCAGAGAGGCAGGCAGAGAGAGAGGAAGGGAAGCAGGCTCTCTGCTCAGCAGAGAGCCTGATTCGGGCCTTGATCCCAGGACCCTGAGATCATGACCTGAGCAGAAGGCAGCGGCTTAACCCACTAAGCCACCCAGGCACCCAGTCAACTATATTTCTTATTTACTCATAAACAAAATCTCCCATTCCAAAACCAAACTTTAAAAGCAATTTAAGCTAATGAAAATATCAGACTATCAAGAAGTTATAAATTAACTAAAATTAACCCTGAGCAATTTAAGGAATGATAAATATATCTACAATGCACATTGAAGTTAAAAATGACCTGAAGTTGTATATAAGAAAATCTATCCAATCATCTACTTCTTTAGTTCATTTCTTTCTTTCTTATAATCATTTTCAGTTCATATTCTAATATTACAGTATACTCATTATGGATTAAGTATTCACAACATTTCTCTTTATTCAATTTATATTTAAGAAGAGTGACCACTAGCAAATAATTAAACATAAGTATGATTCATCATCTCTCAAAAATAAAACATCAATAAAATAATAAATATTGTGTTACAGTAATGTGAGTTTTGCTACAGGACATATCAAATACTTTCACTAGGTACCAAAGTACAAAGATTTTGGTGGGCCTGGCAACTTTTGTTTTATTATTTAAGACATTATTTATTTATTTGACAGAGAGAGAGAGAGAGCACAGCAGAGGGAAAAGGAGAAGCAGACTCCACACTGAGCAGGGAGCCCCGATGTGGGACTTGATTCCAGGACCCTGGGAACATGAGCTGAAGGCAAGATGCTTAACCAACCAAGGCACCCAGGAACCTGGGCCTGGCAAGTTTTCATTTGTGCTCAGTGAATAGCTGAGCTTCATTTTGTTGGTGTCCTTCTTGTTTTCCACTTCCTTTGCTCGAATGGTGGCCCGGCCAGACCTGTAAACCACGCTTTCGCCTCCTCCCTGATTGGTCCTGGCTCCACATCATCCTTTCCAGTCAGATCTGACATGAGCTCTCATCACTGATGTAAGTTAAAGTTCTATGATTCAAACTACCTTTAGAAAATATTTTTTCCAGTAATAGATTTTTAAGTGGGAAGGGCAGAAAAGGATGTTATTAGTGTGGTCAATACTCAAATAAGCTTGAGGACCTCCAAGTGCTTAACCATAGCTTTCTACTTCGAATTCTTCTAGAAAAGTTAAATATTAAAGGAGGATAAGGGGCTGATACTTCACCAATTTCAAGGTCCTGTGTATTACCAATGCATTTTATTTAGGGGATTCTAGCAACAGAACAGGCCTCTGAAGTGAAATTTCAAGAGACCATGTCCAAGTAGCCATGCTCTACTATGACTTAGAATATAATCTAAGCATTTCTGTCTGTCTGTCTGTCTGTCTCTCTCTCTCTCTGTGTATCTCTCTTCTTCTCCACCTCACACCACCCATCCTCACACCCTAAAACATGGCATACACTCAGTTGACTAATTATTGGAGACAGCATGCCTCCAAAGCAAGGTTTGGCAAGCCATGGCATAGCCCTTCACCTCTCCCGGTAAATACATTTTTACTGACGCTGTCATGTTCTTGTTTATGATCGCCTGTGGCTGAATTCCTCTTATAATGGTGGAGTGGAGAGGTTGTGACAGAGCCTAAAAGATTTATAGAAAACATTTGCCCACCTCTGCTCAAAAGTATTTTTGTTTTCTCAATCAGTACACGAAGCTCTCCATCAACAACTTTTTCACTGACCCAATGTATTTCTAGAGATCCTAGTTTTCATGTGTCAGAATAGAGCAGAGAAGACTAATTCTTGGCCCTGATGTCCTCTGGGGAAATACGGTCCAAAGTGCAAATTGGATACCATGACTCCTCCAGCTAATAATGCTGATGACCCTTAAAATGGAGTGTCTCCATGCCAATTTGTCCGTTCTGTCAGTGGACAGAGCAGCCATGCAGATCAAATGAGGTCAAAGAGAGGCAGTCAGCCGTGTTCTCTCCGTTCCCATCCAGACTCTTAGAATTAAAATGGGACAACGTTTTCATGCGCCCGTCAAACTCCGTTGAAGGGTTAGTTTTTTAGCCTATAGTCATTAAATTCTTTTTCATACCGTGTTCAGATTAGTCAGGCAAGAAGTATTCTTGATGCCACCATTACTGACATACATCTATATGTATATACACACATAAAAGTAATTCTTTTTGTCAAGCTAATGTCTATTTTTCTTAAGTCTCTCAACATAAATGTTTTCAAGACCATGCAACTACCACTTCCTAATAATGATTATTATCAGTTCCAAATATACGCAACAATGCTCCTTTTTCCTTCAGTGGAGTTTAGGAAATGTGTACTGTTGTTTTAGGTAACGTGACATATACTATGTTAAAAAGGTAAGTCTGGATGTAGCTACTCGAAGTGGCTAGCTCTAACTGTAACACACATCTGTGTGGAGACAGCATAGTCCTTTGCCTACCTTATATGGAATGAAGCTAGTAAAACTCACGGAAATAAAACGTGATGTTGTCCAGCAACAGAGAAGTTCTCATAAAACATAGGTAAGCTGATGTTGAGTACCTCAGCTAAGTGACTTCAACACATCCCTCTCACTTATACCCTCTCTATAAAAGAACAAAATCATAAAAGCCGCCTGTGGTAGAGGATATGTGTGTAGAGGGAGTGACATGACACAGTAAGACGAAGAAATAAGTGAAAAAACAGCCACTACCAAAACATGTTTCAAACTTCATAATTGTCTCAGGGAAATCTGTTTTCAGTCCACTGTGTGAAATCATGATAAATGGGAGAATGTTTTTTGCATTGTATTTGAAGACAATGGCTGTCGTCTGGATTTGTCTATAAAAACTGAGAAATTGTGATCTATTCAACAAAGACTCTTTTCAATTGGGATAAACATTAAGAGAATGGCCGTCTTATGGTTGGTGAAGGAAGTTTCATGCTTTTTTTTTTTTTTTTTTTTTTTTCATAAAAATTTATCAGCTTTACTTTTACAAGGCACCAAAGGAATTTGCTGGGTAACAGAACTTCCAAAGCCTGGGCTCCTTGAAGTCATGTAAAGCTGTGTCTTTACATAAGCCAACATGTGACATTGCTCTAAAAATTCTGAACCTGGGTCATATTTTTTTAAATTTTATTTATTTGAGAGAATGAGAGAAAAACAGCATGTGAGTGGGGGCAGGAGCAGAGGGACAGAATCTTCAAGTGGACATCTTGATGCTGAGAGCAGAGCCCAAGACAGGACTTGATCCCAGGACCCCATGAGATCATGACCAGAGCTAAAACCAAGAGTAAGATGCTTAACTGACTGAGCCAACCAGAGGCCCCAGGACATATTTTTAATATTTAAGATGAAATAAAAATTATAATAATCACATGTAAAAATCTACAAGTTAAATTTGGTCATAACATTATAATGATATTGAATCGATTATATTAATTCTACTGAACATTATATATGAAAATAACTATCTATATACATCTTTTTTTATGGATCCCTTGATTTTGTGTAGTAAATTTTATTACCCTCAGGGCATAAATTTTTGTGGAAATATTTTTGGCTTACTATCTGTTAATTAAATGAGAAAATATTAGCAAAAGATGAGATTGTAATATAAATCCACAAACATATATTCACACTTCTGTTAAAAGCAAAATTTATATTGTAAAATGCTAAAGAGCTACTTTCTGATAATTTTTCCTGTTAAAAATACACTAAATGTAGGACCTAAATCCAAAGAAATCATAGACCAAAAAATTTCAAGATATCTTTTTTTAAACTTGAGATTTTGAAAGAAAACTACATAAAGAATGGTTGCATTCTCCCAAAGAAAAGTTTAAGTGAGTTAATTTAATGACTATTACTGATAGATTATTCCCTGTTGGGTTGCAATCAAAGGGATCATAATATGAACTGATATTTATCTGTTAATTGTCTTCAGCATCCTGGAATGGATAATACAAACTCTACCTTTCATGTTGTCTTCCTAGATTTCTGTTCAAAATTTTGTTCTTATTTCCTACTTCCCCAGTCATTCACAACTGCAACAATTTTACTAATGTACACAGTCTTTAATAAGAAAAGTAGCAGTTGTGTGTATTTGTGTGCGTCTCTGTGTGTGGGGGGGCATGCAAGCGTGCACATGTGTGCTCAAGATGCTTGACAGGCATCTGAAATTCTGGTGTAACTTTCTATATTAAGTGACACAAATTGTTACATAATTGTAATAGAAGGCACTTCCTATAGGTCTTAAAATATTTTACAGGGGCTAATGATATCTCCCTATAATAAGTTTTTGAATATTCAATCCCTGAATATTCTTAGTTATTTTGAAAAACAAAACAAAACAAAACTCTTGTATAATCCATTATTGAGATGGAATTAGTGTGAATTTACTACATAAAAAGTCATCATTAACTGAAGAATTCACCTCTTCATGAAGACATTCTGATTTATTAAATGTCATTCTATATATTTTCCTTCTCTTTTAATTGACTTTCTTGTTGTGTTCAGATTCTTTTCTGTCTTCTAGCAAAGAGAAAGGAGAAACAGTGAAGGAGGAGACGGATAAGAATGAAAGAAGACAGGGCAGGAGGAAGAGAAGAAAGAGGAAGGAGAGAGGGAGAAACGAGGCAGGGTTTTTAAGTATCCAAATATTAGTAGTTTGGAGGAAAAAAAAGAAATGGCTGCCTAATAACAAGGGAGCTATTTTGATTCAGAATAAGGTGCAATATCGTGGTCATCAATGGAACAGTCTCTCTAGTAGAGAACGAGCTTGAAGAGGGAAAATAAGGATGAAAAGGAGACACAGATTTTTGCCTTCCTTTTTTTTTTTTTTTTTTTTTTGTAAAAGATGACAATAACACAAGCAGAAATGCTGTAAGTAAGCAATATCTACAGTGGTGGGTTTACAGGATTATTTGTAGTTATGATTTTAAGATAGAGTTCAGGGAAGAGTTAGCATTGGTGTTGTGCCTTGAAGGATGGGTACCACAGGTAGGTATGGGTAAAAAAAGGAATCCCAGGGGGCGCCTGGGTGGCTCAGTGGGTTAAAGCCTCTGCCTTCGGCTCAGGTCATGATCCCAGGGTCCTGGGATTGAGCCCTACATCGGGCTCTCTGTTCTGCAGGGGAGCCTGCTTCCTCCTCTCTCTCTCTGCCTGCCTCTCTGCCTACTTGTGGTCTCTGTCTGTCAAATAAATAAATAAAATCTTTAAAAAAAAAAAAAAAAGGAATCCCAGGTTATAAGAGCAGGGAGTGCCAGACTGATGATCACACCAGGGCATCTGAAGAGTAGTAACTGACTCAAGTAGAACAAAATGTAAACTACAGTAAGAGAGTTAGTATTAAGACTGGAAATATATTTAGGGAAGAGACTGAGTGTCTGAGTAAATGAAGAGACTACATTTTATTAAGATAAAAACAAGGGGTTACAGAGGTTGTGTTTTTATTAATAATGTTATTGTTCTTGTTCTGACTCTTTTTAACATGGCAAGTGTGTCAAGATTTCATGATCAGAAATATAATTTACCAAATATGGCTTATGACAGTGAGGAAGAAATGAAATAGAGATGAGGCAGTGATATTAATTAGAAGATTAAATATATGGATGAAAAATATTAATATCCCAACCAGCATGGTAGCATGAAAAAAGTGGGTAAAGATTACTAAAAAGTCAGAATACTTAGAGTTTATCAATAGACTGAAAGAAACAAACAAAATCGGTTGAGTTTAGCCGAGGAGATATCAACACTGTTTCCAAAGAAAAGCTATAGAAAAATTATGGGATGAAGCAATTTTTATTTTATACATTAAAAAAAAATTTTTTTTAAACTAGCCTCTAGCCCCCAATGTGAGGGTTGAACTCACAACCCTGAGATTAAGACCTGAGCTGAAATTAAGAGCCAGACACTTAACTGACTGAGCTACCCAGCATCCTGAGATGAAGCAGTTTTTAAAAAGAAGTTGTGGACACCTGGGTGGCTCAGTCAGTTGAGTGTCTGCCTTTGGCTCAGGTCACGATCCTGGGGTCCCGGGATCGAGCCCCACATCCGGCTCCCTTCTCAGTGGGAAGTTTGCTTCTCTCTGCCCCTTGCCCAGCACATGCTCTCTCTCTCTCTCTCTCTCTCTCTCTCAAATAAAGAAATAAAATCTTTATAAAAAATAAAAATAAATAAAAAGAAGTTGTAAGTTTCATTTTGAATATGTTAGGTTTCAAGTGTCATGGAGACATAAATGAAAGTCTGGTACTTTAGCTAAGTGAAAACATGAACTTGCTGAATGAGTTTGAATATGCTATCTATTATCCCAATATCTGAGCCCCACACTGAAACATTACAGAGTCCATGGAAGGTTGCTATAGGACAATTATGTGTCAGGTAAATAGATGCTGTAGGTTCTTTCTAGAGGTGTCTGTCATCCAATCAATCAACTGATTCTTGCAGAACTTCTCTTGAGACCTGGCACTATTTTTACATAATGAGCTGAAAGTGCATAATAGATCATGCCTTCAAAATTCATGCTTAGAGAGCATTAAGCAGTTTGTTAAAAGTTAAGTGAGGAACAGAACAGTATACAAAACGAGGACTATGTCATTAGTGATCTAGTATGACAGCTTGGAAGGGGGCTCTTTGATAAAGACGTGGCTCAGAAGTGGCTGTCTACTAAGGTCGCGATAGACTCTGGGCATGACTATGCAGAAACTTCTAGTGCATGGAAGGCAGGTGGAGATTGAGGAGATAATGAGTCGGGAGAAAACTTAGAGAAATTTTATCTCATCATCTTAAATCTACCTACAGATTTTGAGATAGCCCTTCTGTAGTTATATTTAAGTTGTATTTTGAGGAACTCTAGGCATATCTGGCCTCCAAATATTATAAATATTATCCAGTCTCCTAGAAATGATTGAAAAAAAAAGAGGGTGTGCACCTGCTTAGTTCTCTATTCCAAGAGCTGAACAGCAATGCTGTGACCAGGGGCCAAAACAAGAGGATATAAATTTGTAAGAAAGGTCCTCAGACCTTAAAGCAGCTTATCCAAATATCCATTCCTTGTGTTTTGAGAATTAGAAGTATAGAAAAGCTTTGATGTTCCTTAAAAAAAAAAAAAAAAAAAAGAGTTTATGTATGTATTTATTTTTGAGAGAGCACAGAGGGGAGTGTCAGAGGGAGAAGAGAGAGAATCTCAAGCAGGCTCCACACTTAGCTCAGCACCGAGCCTGACGTGGGACTCGATCTCACAACAGTGAGATGGTGACCTACCTGAGCCAAAACTAAGAGTCAGTGGTCTAACCACCTGAGCCACCCAGCACACCACCCCACCCCCGATGGTCCTTTTAAACACTTGATCAGTTTACTGTATTGTCTGTCCTAGAGAAAAATTAGTCTTGGTGCGTTTAACGTTGCAAATCTGTGTACATTCACATTTTAGTTTCTCTGAGACAACACGGTTGTGCTTAGGTGTAAGATGGTGGTGGTGTAGTTTTATGAATCTTTGCTTTTTCCTTAAAATACAATATTTAGTATTACCCTCGAAGGTACTTTTCCAAAATCCGTGGTGTTGGGGGCTGAACTCTCCTCCCAAAGTTCAAATGTTGAAGCCCTAATCCACAGTTCCTCAGAATAGGAATGTATTTGAAGCAGGATCTTTAAAGAGGGAATTAAGTTAAAATGAGTCATTAGGGTGGGCTCCCAGTCCCTATGACCGGCATCCTCCTGAGAAGAGGAAATTTGGGCAGAGACAGGCACAGGGAGGAGACAGCCATGTATAAGTTAAAGAGACAAATCTTAGAAGAAACCCTCCCTGCTGCTACCTTGATCCTGGACTCAAGCCTCCAGGACTGTGGAAAATAAATTTCTGTTATTTAAGTCACCCAATCTGTAGTAATTCATATGGCATCCCTAACAAACTAATATGTACAGTTAAAATACAAGTTCTGTGCTGCCATTGCTCAATAGAATGTAAACAATATGATCAAGACTTTCATATTGTTCGGATGCATGCAATTTCCACGAAAAACCTGCAGTTTCCCATCATCCCCAAAGCGCATTTTAGAAATTGTGCAACGATTTAAACTTGTATGAGGATACAAAAATGCAGTATTCTGGTATCAGTTTTCTAATTATCTGTAAGAAAAACAATCAGGATTATAAATGAAGCCACTGGATTCTGGTCACCAGAATGAGTGAATTTGCACGTGGTCTAGTTTTGTTGTAGGCTCCTCAAGTGGCTTTTATATCCTCTTACTCTGCAAACAGCCAGTGATTCATATTAAAGTGCTTTATTGGCATATAGTGGTTTGGTTTACTTTTAGAATCCAAAGATTTTTATTTAAGGAAGAAACTGGTAAGTCAAAGTATAAATCTCCTAGCACATTGTTGGAAAAAAGTCCATGAAGAAAAGAATATTTTTTTCTCAAGGTACAGAATGTGCATAAGGATATTTAATAATACATTAGTCCTTAACAAAGGCAACTTCTACAATGTAGGGACACATAACTATGTATTACAAAAGGATAAAATATTATTTTGGGGAAGTTACTTCTATCATGGGATCAGATCTATCTGGAAGCTAAAGCAGTCCCCTAGATTTGTCTTTTCCTTGTGAAAGAACTGGTCCGGCATACCCTGTGATTATGGCTGGTTCTATTTCACTTTTTTTCCAGGAAGGCAGCCAAATTTCAGTACTTAACAATATTTATGGCTGAATTAAATCTCACTTCCTGAAGTTTAAACACCTTTCTTTTTAAAGTTCTTATGTGTGCTCATTTTTAAATGTGATCTTTTGTTTACTTCAAAGCTAGTCTACAGACTATATCCTGTCTGAAGAAGCAGCTGGGACTTGGGGATTGTCTGTCCGGGGGAATTTAGGAAATTCAGAATTTCAATATTCTGAAGGTTCATTTCCTATATAGTCATATATGATGTAATTCTGGGAAGTTTTGAATTTCCCATTATTTCTTCTTTTCCTCTTTATTATAATTCTATATTCATCTATGTAACGATTTGATTATTCTTTGTGTCTCTTATATAATAGATTATACATGTTCTTGCTTAACATTGCCCAGAACTTGGCAGAATCATTCCAATATGTCTTGGTTTCTGTATAAGGTTTTAAGTTTTTTAAAAAAATTGTTATCAAAGGTAAGCTCTACCCCCACTCTGGGGCTTGAACTCACAACCCTGATAACAAGAGTAACCTCCTATACCACGTGAGCCAGTCAGGTGCCCCCAGGGTCTACACATTAATGAATAATGTTAAAACTCCTCATTGTTCTCAACCTTCCCTCCATGAAACATATTAATGTATTTCTGTGAAAAAAAGTTTGGAACAGTGGACAATATTTTGGTACCTCTGCTTATTCCTCATCCTACATGATCTGATTTCCACTGTAGGATGTATACCTCAGTGTCATAATACTCTTCTCATGTTTAAATATTTACTGTATAACCAGCATTGTGCAAAGCATGTGTCTTGACACAAGTCTTCTGAGGTCTAAACTATTACAACCCCTAATAAAAAACAAACAAACAAATAAATAAACAAGAAGGATATTGATGCTCGCAATCTTTAAGGTAATCTCTAGGACCATACATGTAAGAAATGGCGACAACATGATGGGGAATAAGGTCTGACTAAATCTGTATCCCTGGAATTGAGAAGCAAATTTCCATGTCAGAGTATATGACTATTTTATTTTATTTTATTTTATTTTTAAAGGTTTTATTTATTTATTTGAGAGACAGTGAGAGAGAGCATGAGAGGGGAGAAGGTCAGAGGGAGAAGCAGACTCTCCATGGAGCTAGGAGCCCGATGTGGGATTCGACCCCAGGACTCCGGGATCATGACCTGAGCCAAAGGCAGTTGCTTAACCAACTGAGCCACCCAGGAGCCCAGATATGACTACTTTAAACATCTTTCTTCTTCTGTTCATTTTTTGGGTGGGTAGGGGTAGAGGTCATCTTTAACCCCTTTACGATTCCAGCCGTCTACAGATTTCAGAGATTAGGTCATTCAATTCTAGGAAAGATTATGCCCACTAATTTTCAAATCCCTCCCAAACACAATCATATGAGCTGGGATGAAATAAAATCTGTGTAAGATCTTAAATGTCTGTGTAATAAGAGAACTCATGGAAAGGAAATAAAATTACACAAGCTGTTGTAGGCTTAGTGCAAAGATTCTAAGATTTGGGTGATAACTGTTTTCAGATATTGCTACATTTGAAGATCACTATTCCTACAGTAACTGAAAAATAATGCCATGTATTTATCTTAGAATTAAGATGAAATAAAATTAAATAATGTTTAGAAGTTTTTTTTTTTTTTTTTTTACGATTTTATTTATTTATTTGACAGAGAGAGATCACAAGTAGGCAGAGAGGCAGGCAGAGAGAGAGAGAGAGGAGGAAGCAGGCTCCCCACTGAGCAGAGAGCCCAATGCAGGACTCGATCCCAGGACCCTGAGATCATGACCCAAGCCAAAGGCAGCGGCTTAACCCACTGAGCCACCCAGGTGCCCCATAATGGTTAGAAGTTTTAATGGTCTTCTTGTGTTGCTAGAGTATCAGGGTGTCTCAAAACCACATGTGGTAAGCATGCTTTCCTAGTCAAAGTATTTTTTAAAAATCTATACACTTTTTAATCTTAAATAGACTAGAAAATATTGTTGATTTTAGAAAAAATTGATGAAATTTTTCCTTTTACTCTAATTTAAATTTAGAGTAACTTAGTGGACCAGTGGCTGAATCTTTATATTAAAAGCTGGGGATACTTTTCTATCAGATAAAGATTTTAGGCAAGATCTACATAAAATTAAAGCAAACATTTAAAAAGAATAAAACTTTTTTCTTTACTTTTAAAATCGTGAAACATAGAAATATTTCAATAAATACTATAAATAAGGGCACCTGGCTGACTCAGTAGGTTAAGTACCTGGCTCTTGATCTTGGCTCAGGTCATGATTTCAGGGTAATTTTGTAAGTGCTCTGTGTGGAGTTGGCTTGAGATTCTCTCTCTCCCTCTCCTTCTGCCTCTCCTCCCACTCGTATTTTTTTCTCTCTCTCTAAACAAAGTCTTAAAAATGAATGAACAAACAAATACTATAAATATAAGTACTATTTTATCCAATCACCAAATATGTGTTGTGTGCACATTTATGGGACACAACAAGGGACTCTTCAAGACACTGGTTACAGCCATCGGCACAACACACAATCTCTATTGGGGATGTCACATTGTGGAGCAGGGGTAATGGAAGAGAATAATCCAGAAATTACCTAATCTGTTAATTGTAGATAGTGATTTTTGTACATAGTCATGAAAACCTAGGTTAGAATTCCAGCTTTACATACTGCTGGCTCAGTGATGTTGAGCAGTTAACTTATTATCTTAGACCCTAACATTTTTCATCTTCATCTGTATAGTGGTACAATTCCTGCTACCATGGAACATTATTTTGCAGATTCGATGAGATCATCTATTCACTAAGAGGAGGAAAACCTTTCCCTTCTTTTGGGTGGATATATTGGTAAATTGCTCTTCTCACTTCCACTACTCCCTGAGGCTACTGATCTTCAGATAACTGGTTGTCTCCTTCAGTTTTCTTTGAAACTCTTACTGTTTCATTTCCTCCATTCATCCATTCAGCATTAGATAGGGCAAGCAGCTCCATAGGACCACCAGGGCGGCCATTTTTTTTTTTTTTTTTTGACCAGAGAGAACATTTTCATGAGCTTCAGTACTGGCAGCTGGTAGACTCAAGATCAATGAGGCATCAGAAGCTCTAAAGAAATTGATAACAATGTTTACATAGTATCTGGTTTAACTCACTTTTTTAGAGAAGATACTGAGGCCCAGAGAAATTTTCTGTTTTTTATCACATGATGTGTGGGCAGACTGAACTTATGAAAAAGAGGTGACTCCAACTGATAATACTTTTTATGTGAACATAGCTACATGAGCTGATATAAAATCCCACCAAGATTTTATAAACTGTAGGGGGAAAAAAACCTCCAAGACACTAATCTGTATTTAAGATTAATTATGATTCTTTTCCTATCTCGAATTTTTTTTATAAATCTGCATTAATTCTTAAAATTAAAATACCTTACATATTTATTTTAGTTTATATTTTTCAAGAGGACTTGTATATATTAATTTGGTTCTTTCAAACCTGTAAGGTAGCTACATGCTATGGTCCCATTTTCAAAGACAAGAAAAAGAAGTAGAGAATCTTGGTGATTTGCTCAAGGTCATTTATAATAAGTGGCAATTAGGCTTCTGTTGCTAGATTCTTTATGCTCTATCTCAGTGTTTTTTTCACAAATTTGAGTGTTATGTTAACTGACCCCATAAAAAGAAATCAAGCCCCCAAAATGCTAACAATAATTTCCTTTTCCTAAACAGGAAATATTTTATCACATAAACTTTCATTTGCTATCATCACAATAGAATAATATATTCCAAAATAACGGAAACTGGCACCACACTGAAGATAGAGAAACAAACAAAAGACAGAGAACTTAGAGGAAAAGCCCAATGTAAGGCATTCAGAGATAAACAGTCCTAAACTGTAAGTAGTACCATAAAAACAGAAAGTACAGTCAGAATTTTAATCCAAGCCTTTCGAAATTTTCCTTAGAAAAATGTAATATACCTTTTTTCAATAATGCAAAAAGCAGATCTTCTAAGTGCAAGTGTCCATTATGTATTAAAAGCAAAAAAATAAAAAGGAAGAAGACATGATTTAAAAGGGACCGAAAGCTGCTGTTTGTACCAAGCACCATGAATCAACCCTAACCTGACCTTCACATGGAATATTTAATATCTAGCAGAGGACTCGGGCTTTGAACATCAAAATCTCATTTCAGATTACTGATCTGTGAAATTCTAGGAGACATTAGAAAAATCCCATGAAAGATAACAAATAACCAAAAGGAAATATCAGCAAACAAACCAACAGTGTATTTAATGGAGCGTAAGAAACCGTTTTTAAATGTTCTGGCTGATCTATGGAACTTTAGGTCTCAGATTTTCTAAGAAAGCATTGAGAGTCTAGTACAATATTATATATTCTACCATAGAAAACTAGCAGATGATTTAAGGTAACTAGAATATGTAAACATATATCTATATACGTATAAACAAATATAAGTATTTTAATATATTTTCTTAAGGAGATACAATAATGTTCAGCCACATTTTAAATAAAATAATCTTTGAGTTTCAAGGACCATCAGTAGAGGAAAAAAACATTACGCTAGGATAATTATCACGAACTAAAACCATACCTTCAGTTACAGGAAAAGTAATTAAATTACTGTTCTCATGCAAGTCTCCTCCCTACCCTCTAGTAAATTCACAAGGCTCACTACATAACTGAGAGGTAATTCAATTTATAATGACATCTTTATAGAATGATTAAGTCACTTTTTGACCTACATAAGCCGAGGAGAATGTTGCCTTGTCAGAGTCAGCATTAACATTGAAGAAAACTGAGTAAGAATAATTTGAATTAGCCACGGTAAGGAAGAAAAACCCTTCTCTCTGGTTCCATTCATTGCCTATTGTTGGGTTTATTGATTTGTCAACTTACGTATAGGACTGATTTGTAGAGATAATGTTATTGCTTTATCTATGTGAAACTCAGTGGCAAATCTGAATACCTCTCTTGCAAAGTTATATTGCTAAAAGAGCCCGAAGAGATTTTTTTTTTTTTTTTTGTATGTGCTGGTATTTCAGAAGCTTTAGGAGAAAGTAATCGTATCCAGCAAAATATTAGATATAAGGCTCACTGAGAATTTCTTTCCACTCTTTTGCCCCACGAAAACCACTGAGATCAAAATCTCCTGTTTTCGAGGCCACAGTCTTTTACCATCACGTCTCATCACGCTTCCATGAACCTGCACGGCGTGTGTCCGAACAGTGGAGTCCACAGGGAACTGGGCCTGGGGGATGTAGGGGCCACAGAGAAAGGTGAGCTTTCTAGAATGGGAGAAGAGAAAGGCCGGGAGATGAAATGAGCAGGTCAAGGCTGGAGACTGTGTTCACAGAGAAGACCTACCTGCTCATTTGGAGACGAGAGTAAAAGAACAGAATTTAACACTTACATGTGGCCTCAGTTTCAAAAGGCGCATTTAGCTCCAGCATTTGTATGGGGTATGTGTGGGTGGAGGATTCCCACGAGTTCCTCTGATACTCTGACAGCGTGGTTTACAGTCTGTTCCCTTCAAGGTGTTTCCCAAAAAATTGAGGTACAGCAGAACTATGTTTAAATTGTGATAGCAAACTAGTGGTTATGACTGTCCTGTTGTAAGCTTCGTTGACCAATACCATGTCTTACTTTTCTTTTTAAGTTTAACACTTCGGGGACGTGCCTTTGGTCTGTTGGGGTCCACAGCAGTCCCTATTGTCTTATACTTAGTCCTCTTCCAAAGGGCTTGAAGGCACAGGAATTTTCAATCCTGTTTCTAGAGCACTGGACGAGAAGCCTAGTTCAGAGGGAATTAACACCAGGAACACCATGATTGCTGGAAAACCATTTAACCTTTTGATGTGTGTGTGTGTGTGTGTGTGTGTGTTTATAAACACCTTTGGATATTTTATCCCTAGAAAGAGACAATAGCATGAATGAACAAGGAGTGAAATTTTTGGCTGAATCCATGTATTCAGCAAATTCATAGAGACTAGAATGTACACATTTAATATACACACTTAACATTTTGAACTACCCATTGAGTTCTTACAGAATATAAAGAAACATACTTTTGTTCATAAAGTTCCTTTTGTCTAAATCAAAATACTTTCAGCATTTAGCCAATTTTTTTTTTTAAGATTTCATTTATTTATTTGACAGATCACAAGTAGGCAGAGAGAGAGAGAGGAAGGGAAGCAGGCTCCCTGCTGAGCAGAGATCCAGATGCAGGGCTCGATCCCAGGACCCTGAGATCATGACCTGAGCAGAAAGCAGAGGCTTTAACCCACTGAGCCACCCAGGCACCCAGCATTTAGCCAATTTTTAAAGCTACACACATTTGCAGCTGCATTTCCTCATTTTACCACATGAGAGCAACGTTTCTGGGTGACGCAAACACGTGCTCGGCCCCAGACTTGCTCTTCCTTCCCGAGTCTATCTGGTTGCAGAAGAGGTTCACTTCGCTAAATGTAAAATTCTCCAAACGTCCCCTTCCAAACAGAGCCCGGAAATGGGAGACTTCAAGGCTCATGGCAGCACGTGTGCAGTCAACACGAGAGGGTGAAAAATAGCCCAGACCCCTCTTACCCCCATGCCTCCTCATGTATTATTAAAGTCAGCAAAGCTTCCCGGATTGCTGAACAAAGCTGACCATCCTCCACCCACGAATGCAATCCGCAGGCTGCTGAACATTCGCCAACGCTCTGTGTTGCCTGCACATGGCAGATATAATTGGCAAACTGAATGAAGAATTTCCTATTCTTATTAGGCAGTATTCCAGATAGAAGATAAGCATAGCCCGAGGAGCTGAGCGGTCCTGTAAAAAGGGCTCTGCTTTTCATATAACACTTATTATGAAGATGCAAATTTCCTCTCCACTAGAAAGGATGTTTGTGGCTGCTTAGCAGACATTCCTGTAGCCGCTAGCAATTTGTCCTCAGTGTCTTAGTTTTCAATACTTTCCAACTCCATTTTGAGACAATACAATAGGGTCTTTGCAGAATTCTCCCTAAGCATATATTTAACAAATATGCATAAATCATAGCCTTAGTGTTGTATTATTAGTATGTATGTGTGTATATACAGAATACCATATCCAAGGATTTGTCCTACTCAATCTTCATTTGACTAACACCTAGGTTAGAGAAAATGAATAGAATTATTGCATCAGACCCACATTTTCATCAGGTAATATGACACAAAAAGAAACACTAAATATCTATGCATCATTTTAGCTTGCCTAGTGGTACGTAACCATTGTTTAAAAGGCACCTGGGGGGTGCCTGGGTGGCTCAGTGGGTTAAGCCACTGCCTTCGGCTCAGGTCATGATCTCAAGGTCCTGGGATCGAGTCCCGCATTGGGCTCTCTGCTCAGCAGGGAGCCTGCTTCTCTCTCTCTCTCTCTCTCTCTCTCTCTCTCCATCTACTTGTGATTTCTCTCTGTCAAATAAATAAATAAAATCTTAAAAAATAAATAAATAAAAGGCACCTGGGGGGGATGCCTGGGTGGCTCAGTGAGTTATGCCTCTGCATTCGGCTCTGGTCATGATCTCAGGGTCCTGGGATCGAGTCCCATATCGGGCTCTCTGCTCAGCTGGGAGTCTGCTTCCCCCTCTCCCCTCCTGTCTCTCTGCCTACTTGTGATCTGTCAAAAATAAATAAATAAATAAATTCTTTAAAAAATAAAAAAAAAATAAAATGCATTTGGCATTTACATGTTTTACTTTGTAATTTTGTCCTCATCAGTATATTTCATTTATTAAATGAGGCCTATCTGCTATGCATATATGCTCTAAAAAAAAAAAAAAAAAGAATCACAAAGCTTCTACAAGAAAAACAAGATACCTGTCTCACATTTGACTTTCACTCTCCAAGTTTCTTCCCTCAGTGTTAGCTGATACTGATTTTCCTTCTAGAAATGGTCAATGAGTATAAAGAAAAACAAAGCACATAAGTGGAGGAGACACTGCTGATACCTTCATTGTTTCACTGTTTTACTGTAACAACTCGGAACCATTAATAATCAAGCTGACAACAAGGTTTACTATTTCTTTTGAATTGCTAAATTTTAGTTTATTATTAGATTAAAAGAGAACATACACATAAGAGCACAGTAGTCATAGACATGAACTCACTGCTCATTGGGACCACAGTATGTGTTGTGCGACAACTTTGCAGAACTCTCTGCTAAGCCTGGAGATAATATTTGGTTCTAAAGGGCAGCTTTGTCATCCTGGACATCAGAGCCTGGGAAGAGATGCCTAACTTGCTACTTAGCATACCAGGTTTCTTCTTGAGTCCTGCAATCTCCCTCTCTCCCTCTCCCTTTCTTCCCTTTGTCTGCCTACCTCTCTCCATCTACGTGTCTGTGTTCCCTTTTGGTCTCCCCAAGCGGGTTCCTTTCTCATCTCAGTGTCCCTATAGCCACAGGTAGACCTTTCCTCTCTCCTTTGTCTCCTATGTCCCTCAACAGATCTGTTTTCTCAGCCCCATGCAGCTCTCGGACCACCTTTATCTCCTGTTCTCTTCTCAGCGCTTCACTGTCCGTCTCCATCTAACATCCTCTGCTCACCTGTCGGTCTGGTTTCTCTCTCCTCGCCCTCACTGCTTGCCTCTCTCTTTTCTTTTTAACTGAACACCCACTTGCTGGGCACATGGTTACCCGCCCCTTCACTGGCCCCACGGCTGCTTCCATTTCAAGCTTTAGCACAAATGCTACTTCTCAGAAAGCCATCTCCTTCAGCTAGATTAAATCCTGCTGACATGTAATCCCATATTCTCCTCCACTCCACTTCTTCCTTTATAGCTCAACTACAAGTAGGTCCTAAAAATCCATATTTCAAATTTTTAGTGGGAAAAATACACAATTTCAAAACAGAAGAAAAAATAGAATGTTGTGGAAAGTCTCCCCCGACCATCTCAGTTCCCAGGAGACCAATTTCCACACAATGCCTCCTACTACCGTCCTGAATACACATTACCATCACTCAGTAACTCCCCAGTCTTTCTTTCCTTAGTCCCTCTGTCTTCATGCAAACAAAAATAAATTTATATTTTCATTCTTTTTTTATTTTTTATTATACACAATATATTAGCAGCTGATATTTCTACCATGTGCTGTTTTTTAACTGAAAATATTCCGGATATTTCTCTATACAAGTAAATAGACAGCTTGGCCTTTTGTTTCTTTTCTTTTCTTTTTTTTTAAGTAGGCAGAGAGGCAGGTGGAGAGAGAGGGGGATGCAGGCTCCCTGCTGAGAAGAGAGCCTGATGCGGGACTCAATTCCAGGACCCTGAGTTCCTGACCCTAGCTGAAGGCTTTAATCCACTGAACCACCCAGGCGCCCCTGGCCATTTCTTTCTTTCTTTCTTTCTTTCTTTCTTTCTTTCTTTCTTTCTTTCTTTTTTTTTTTAAAGATTTTATTTTTATTTATTTGACAGAGATTGCAAGTAGGCAGAGAGGCAGGCAGAGAGAGAGAGGAGGAAGCAGGCTCCCTGCTGAGCAGAGAGCCTGATGCGGGGCTCGATCCCAGGACCCTGGGATCATAATCTGAGCCGAAGGCAGAGGCTTTAACCCACTGAGCCACCCAGGTGCCCTGGCCATTTGTTTCTTAAAGGTATATTCTGTTCAGTTGTCTGCAGAGATCATAAACTGATTAAATCAATACTGTTGATGGATGTGACACCTGTGTCCTGATAAAATAATCTTACATATATATCCATTCACATCTGTATGAGTTTAGAACATATATCTAGAAGTGGAGCTGGTTGATTAAAAAGTTATGTGAATTTTTAAAAAAAGGTTATGTGTATTTTTTAGAAGAAAAATATTGAACAATTGCCTGTAATGGAAACTATAACAAATTTACCCTCCCATGAGAGCTGCTGTTTTCCCGTTTTGTCAAGAATGAGTAATAAAACCTTTTTTTTTTTGTTAGTCGAATGAAAAACTACATCATAGCACATTATGCCTGTAATATGCCATGCAACCTTCCCACATTAAAAAAAAAATCTATTTATTTATTTTAGAGAGAGAGCACAAGAGAGAGAGCATGGTGGGGAGGGGCAGAGGGAGACGGACAGAGAATTTCAAGCAGACTCTGGACTGAGTGTGGAGCTCGCCTCGGGGCTGGATCCCAGGACCCTGAGATCATGACCTGAGCCAAAACCAGGAGTCAGATGCTTTATGGGCTGTGCCACCCACTCTTTTAATGTTCTTTCCATTGACTTCTAAAAACATGCTCAGTCTTTCCTGATTTAAACAACAACAACAAAAAAAAGGAAAAATATTTTTCTAACCTCATTTCTCCCTTCAATTATCACACTCTTCCTCATTTTCCATCATGACCTCACACCCAGGCATCCTGGAACCCATTTCAATCTGAGTAGTACATCTATCACTTGACTGTTAATGCCCTTGTGAAAGTAACCTCCGAAGTTCCAAATCCATTGATCATTTTCTTGTCCTTATCTTACTTGATTTTTCTGGAACATCTGACACTGACCATCACATTCTCCTTCCTAAAAACGTCTTGCCATTGGCTTTTGAGAAAAACTCTTTTCTGATTGTTCTAGAAATCCTGGTTGCTTTACATCACTCTCTTTAACAGGCTTTTTATTATCCCACTGACCTTTAAATATTAGTAGGCCTTAGGATTTATCCTTTGTTCTCTTCTTCTTTAAAAATTCCTCCTGACTCATCTTTTCATGCATTAATCCGGAAGCGATAATGGCCCCAAATCTTCATCTCCAGCCCATCTTTGCCTCTGTTTACCCCTTACTCTGGGTGTTTGTTTAATAGAGAGGGGCAAGATGTGGGAAATATTATGTCATGATTTTCAATTATGAAATTAGTAAGAAAAAATGGGGTGTATGAATGATTAATAGTAAGTAAAACTCACTGAGGGCTTGACATGCGGCAAGGACTAAAGTATGAGTTTATACTAAGAGATAAGCTCATTCACAAATCCTCATCAAGCCTTCAGACGTGGAGGTATGAATGAGAGAACATGATTGAATGAGTATTTGGTATTCTAAGGAATGATGAGTTAAACTCTTTCAGAAAACGGAAAAGCTGAAAATATACCGCATATTGAAAAGGTCTAGTGTAGAATTTATTGCACAGGTTGGCTTGGAGAGCCACCTAGTGGTAAGAGAGTATGTGAGGAAAGGCGGAGCCTGCCAGGAGTCCACGGTCAAATCACAGGAGTGGCCTTCCCCTCCCCCCTGGACTGAGTAGGGCCAGCACCTTCAGGATCTGACCAGACATCACACAGGAGTCTACTCTTACAAGGCTGCTGTCCCAGTGTTTGATTTTCCTTATACATTTTCAGATAAATATACTTATTTTCCTACAGGTTTCTTTAACTTACCAACCTGGCCATAGACACTCAGAATTGGGGAAAGAAATGCATGAAAGTGCGGTATGTAAACAAACAAACAAAACACCCCACCCACCCCCAAAACTGATAGTTGCACTTATCCAATCAGAAGGTTGCGGGGGGGGGGGGGGAGTCCTAATGGCACAGGCTGGGGCTACCAGCCTACCTGCCTGCCTCCCTGCTTTCTGCTCTCCTACATATTCTCTGAGTTCCTACTACCACCCCCCAACCAAATAGGGGACTTCTCTGTATATGCCAGAAACAAATTCAGAATTGTCCATGAAACTACAGTGAGTCAGAAGACCCAAAGATGAATCCTTTTACCACTGAAGCACAGAAGGCTAATAACAAAAACCACCAACAAAACGAACAGACAAAGCTTCTGCTACATGGAGCAAAGATACTTTTGAAAATCCCCTTATCTCACTGGTTCTCAACAGCATACATTTCTCATTCACATTCATGCAGATGGTGGCTGGGTAGTGGTGGCTTTTCTCTGTCCTGGAATGGAATGCTTCTTGATCCAGAACCTGGGCTGAAGAACAGCTCTGCTGTGAGGCCATGATTCTTGGGGCTGAGGGAAAAGATCAAGAGACCTCAGAGAAATGCTCAGTGGCTCCTAGACCTTCTTCTCAGAGGCAGCCCTGGTCTCTCTCCTTCATAGGTCATCAGACAAAGCATGTCACATGGCCAACCCCCCACTGATGGAGAAAGAAATAGACTCTCACTATGAGCAGTGGCATTCAGATGCAGAGGCAGAGTCAGTGTAATATAATTTATTGTTCAAACCAGGTCAATGTTGAGAGTGAAAGTATTTTTCGATGAATTAGCTAAGACAATAGATAAAAACTGGGATGATTTTGGCAAACTGGGATATATTATCACCTTCTTACAAGTGTCTTACAGCGAAGCAGCAGGATTGAGAATACTTGAGTTGATCACAAGCTTTGATGGAAAGATCTGATTCATATAGGTGGAGGCATACACACATGCTGAGGGAAGGAAGGAAAAACAGGCACGAAGACTAGATCAGACGCATCAGGAAGTTAGATATTAGCATCAGGCTGTGAGATTGCTTCTGAAATACAAGTCAAGAATAAAGATAATGGACCAAGAGGAGTTCCATTGAAACGATATCCTGCTGGAAGTAATGGTAGGTAATGGTAAGAGAAAGGAGCATCTGAGGTGCCATTTCTCTCAGTAATTGAGCCACATACTTGGGGTCTCAGGGCGTTAGTGGGAGTACCAAGGACAAGAGAAAATAGAGGGACTGGTTTTGTTAGGCCCAGCAATGGCAGATGATGAACATGTAAAAAAAAAATTCTTAAATTATATTTTCAAATGAAGGCATTTTCAGTCATATACAGATAGAAAAATTAAAGAATTAAGATGAATATAGAAAAAATCTCACAAATCTTATGAGTCTACGCTGTTTTTTGTTAGGAATTAAAAATATAACAAAGATTAATTACATGGACGATATATAGATTGATATGGAGTGGAAGAGTGACTAAGAGCCATGTGAGGGAAAAACAAGTAGCAAGGAAACAAACTTCAAGTTAACAGATTTCTATTGCTAATGTTGGATTTTAGTGAAGCTAATGTTTCTTAGCTGAGAAATAGTTTTAAAGTACACTAACCTAAAAGCAATCCTGAGTCACTTAAAAAAAAAAGTATTATTTGTGAGAAAACATTTTTTTTGAGATTTTTATTTATTTGGGAGAGAAACAGAGAGAGGACAAGCAGGGGGGAGGGGTAGGGGGAGAGGGAGAAGCAGGCACCCCACTGAGCAGAGAGCCTGATGCTGAACTTAATCCCAGGAGCCTGGGATCATGACCTGAGCCAAAGGCAAATGCTTAACTGACTAAAACCCGGGATCCTGAGGAAAAAAAAAAAACAACTTCTGAATGAGATTAAAATCATTTTTTTTTATTCATTTAATGGATGGGGTAAAATCACTGGTTTAAAACGAGACTGTCAGCTATCAAGTGAAGTTCTCTAGGCCACGATTTACATTTATTAAACAGAAGACGTGTATCAGATATTCTCTAGATATTAGTGGTTGTCACTGAATGAAAAAAACTGATTTTAATGCGATTGAACCTTTTTTTTTTTTTTTTTTTTTTACCTTGCCCTAAAAGCAAGCCTACGTGAGTGAAGGCTGGGGCATCCTGGGAAGATATCAGTCCCTTTCCCCATGACTGATCATTTGCTAATTGCAGTATTTAATTATACCAGTTTTTTAACCTTAAATGTGTCCCAGGAAAATAAGATTTAATTGTTTTCTGTCTCTTGCTTTTAACAAACATTAAGCAATTAAAGACAAGCACTAATATTGCCTTAAATATCTTCCTATTTATCCAGAAAATATTTTAAAATGTGTCCTTAGGGATTCCTATTTATGAAATGTTGGAAATTATTTCCCTGAAGTTGAGTACCTGTTAAATTATCGGTGTAATGAAAATTTGCTGTCTTAACCACAAGGTGGCAGAATAAGCTAGGCGCTCTATGGGTTGTTTCCAAATGGCTCAAGTAACTTCAAACACCTCGTTTTACCAAATTAGGATGAAAGATGCTCAAATAATTGTACTATGTGCCTTTGTGAACTGAAGCACATGTGTAAGACAAAAGACTGTATGAAAACAGAATTTGAAAGAAGTTAAAACGAATGAAAAATCTTCTGTATCCTTAGGATAAACCCCATTGAAAAGGTGTTTTTCTTTGTTTTTTGCTTTTTTAAAAAGATTTTATTTATCTATTTGGGAGAGAGAGTGAGTGCATGAGAAAGCACGAGTGGGGGTAGGCAGAGGGAAGAGCAGACTCCACTGGGCAGGGAGCCTGATGCAGGGCTCCATCCCAGGACCCTGGGATCATGACCTGAGCTGAAGGCAGATGTTTAACCGACTGGGCTAACAAAGCACTCCTTGAAAAGGTTTTCTAAAGTTGGTTTCTAATAACATTTAAGTCGATTTCAAATAAGCAGTTTCTCTTAGTTTTTCAAAGTGCTGTGACCCTATCACTTGTGATGAGCACTGGGTGTTGGATGTGAGTGACGAATCACTAAATTCGACTCCTAAATCATTATACCAGGTGTCAACTAACTGGAATTTAAATAAAAACTTGAAATGAAAATAAAAATGGTACCCTAAACATGTCTTGAACGCCTGTGCCAGGAAAGAGAGGCACTTACCTTTCATCCTCTTCCCCAACACTATACTGTTTGTGGAAACATAAAACCTAGTTACCTTTGAAAACGAATCCAAAGGAAGTAACGTTGTCATATTACGATATTAAAAGAAACTCTCATTTGTCATAACCTCCAATACAAATATGTGAAAACAAGAACAATAAAGCATTCAAGCCATCACCTATCATTGTGATATTTGCGTTTATCTAAGGCAAGGATACTCTGAAGAAATCGTAACTGAAAAATTGTTTTGGTATAATAAATGAGGATTTCTGTATTTTGAAACCTTGCTGGTAAATGTATTGCTAAAATGAAATCCAGCCTTCTTCAAATGGTATTCAAGACCCTTCATTATCTGTTGTTCCTTTGCTATAACAGAGTTCTGTGTATCCAAACCAGCCATGGTCTTTCACACCGCTGCCTTTGACAAGACTGTTCCTTCTTAGAACGTCCTCTCTTCCTCTGTTCCTGCAACTGGCCAAGTTGCCATTTCTCCTTCAAGAAATGACTCAAAGGTCTCTCTCTAAAATGTCTCCTGAATTCTGCCTTCAAAGCAGAAATACATAATCATTTCCTTTTCTGAAATCTTAGACTCACTGTTCCTGTTTTCATCATATTGATCATTTAATTTCACTGGATTTTGTACAGTTATGTCTACCAAGGAGAGGAGCCTTATTTCATCGTCTTTGATGTCTGATGCCTGCTAGGGAGATTTAAACAGAAGCGGCACTCGTAAGCCCTTGGTGAAGGAACGAAGGAGTCAAAAACACCTATAAATTTGTGCAGTGCATAGGTTAATGTATCTTTACATTATCATTTCTATTTGAAGATGACATTTATATCCAAAGATGAGTATGCTCTTAAAGTTTATCTTTAGTTGATTTATTTTTACATAAAATTCAGAAAAACCTTTGAGTTTTTAAATTATAGAGCACAAACCATAGGGCCATTATTCCTCAACTTTTTATAGTCTCTGGGAAGTCACACATATAAAAGGATTCAACATATTAAAATTATTATTATTTTTTTCTTTTTTTTTAAATTTTATTTATTTGACACAGAGAGAAAAATCACAAGTAGGCAGAGAGGCAGGGAGAGAGAGAGAGAGAGCGGAGGAAGCAGGCTCCCTGCGGAGCAGAGAGCCCGATGCGGGACTCGATCCCAGGACCCTGAGATCATGACCTGAGCCGAAGGCAGCGGCTTAACCCACTGAGCCACCCAGGCGCCCCTAAAATTATATTTTAAAATAACATTTTTGGAAACAATTACTCCTAAGCATAAAATGTCAATATTTCCTCAATATTTAAGTAAATAAACACTTATTAAATGCATAAAATGTTAAAGGTTATATGTTAGGTGCATTTTACATCAAATAAATGACATTTTATACTTATCTCATGGACAGTGGACATGACCTAATTGTTTTAAAAAAATATTTAAGTACCAAAAACAGTCTCAGCTTGATATTGTGAGGGGTTTCATAAAAGATTAAGTACTATATTTTATATATATATATATACGCATATACACACGTATACATATGTGTGTATATGTGTATATATATGTGTGTGTGTATATGTGTCTATATATATTTGTGTATATATATCTTCAACTAAATTAGTACACACTGATAGAATGCTCAATCCTTTAGTGAAAACAAGTCACATTAGCATTCATTCTAAGATTGAAAATATAGGACTTGCATTCTTCATGCAAAATACATCCAAGAGAAGAGATTCTACCAAGAGAATGGAAGAACACTGACTTCATATGATCAGAAAATCATTTAGGATTATTTCAGAATGATGGGGTAGATTCTACTGCCCATAAAAACTATGACTCTCATAAACTTCTGCTGTATTTGGGGATATGTGCTTTGATATTTTAATTTTGGGGGGGAAGTTTAACATTTTGACAAGGTAATTTATGCCATCAGTGGCATCAGTTTCTTGTTTGAAAAGAATTTTTTTTTTTAAGATTTTATTTATTTGTCAGAGAGAGAGAGAGAGAGGGAGAGAGAGCGAGCACAGGCAGACAGAATGGCAGGCAGAGGCAGAGGGAGAAGCAGGCTCCCTGCCGAGCAAGGACCCCGATGTGGGACTCTGGGATCACGACCTGAGCAGATGGCAGCTGCTTAACCAACTGAGCCACCCAGGCGTCCCGAAAATAATTTTTGATGACAAGAGGAAAGATTCTCCTAACGGCACATAATGGGAAAGGAGATTGTGCACCAATATAAAGAACTGCGGTCAGAGTAGGCTCAAATATTCTCACTTCCTCTCCTCCCTTTGATGTGTGTGTGTGTGTGTGTGTGTGTGTGTATGCCACTCTTTAGACTTTTTTTTCTATAATAAATGAAAGTGTAATAATTAAATATAAACTACAAATTCTTTAAATAGAGTTTTAAAATTGCATGGGTGAAGGAAAGGAGAAGTGAGTTGAGGGAAATCAGAGGGGGAGATGAACCATGAGAGACTGTGGACTCCGAGAAACAAACTAAGGGTTTTGGAGGGAAGGGAGGTGGGGGGGTTGGGAGAGCCTGGTGGTGCGTACTAAGGAGGGCACTTGTTGCATGGAGCACTGGGTGTGGTGCATAAACAATGAATTTTGGAACACTGGAAAAATAAAATAAAATAAAATAAAATAAATAAAATAAAATAAAATAACTTGGTAAGAGGGTAGAGCTCATGTTAAACATTCTTACTAAATTAAAGTTAAAAAATTAAAACAAAACAAACAAAACAAAAATGAAATTGCATTTGGGGGCTCCTAGGTGGCACAGTCGGTTGAGCATAGGATTCTTGGTTTCCACTCAGTCTTGATTTCATGGTCACGCGATGGGGCCCCATTTCAGGTTCCATGCCCAGTACCTGAGACTCTCTCCTCCCTCTGTCCTTCTCCCACTGCTCGCTCTCCCTCTAATAAATAAAATTCCATTTACAAAGTATGTTTATTTATAAAATTTAGTCCTCTACATATATAAACATTTAAAGCAGCATAAATAAGGTTTTCTGTAATTTTTATACGATTTTATTTACTTATTTTACAGAAAGCAAACAAGGGCAAGCTAGGGGAGTGGCTGGCAAAGGGAGAGAGGGAAGCAGGCTCCAGGAGACGACCCAACCCAGGACCCTGGGATCATGACCTAAGCTGAAGGCAGATGCTTAACAGACTGAGCCACCCAGGTGCCTCAGCTCTTCTGTAATTTTCAGTAGGTGACTGAGTGTATGCAGAAGGGCAAAGAGTTGATAGTTCCTACTCGTCTCAGAGGCAACACTATCATAAAAACAAAATGTGACTAGTAGTATGTAGGTGTGGCTATGCTTTGTTGAAGGTGAATTCCTTTCTGTGCCAAAATTGGAAAACATGACTGCTCAAGTAACAGTTCCAAGAGTTTTCCAGTGTGTGTGTGTGTGTGTGTGTGTGTGTGTGTGTTTTAAGCTAAGAACAGTATTTGCCTAAACTGTTTAAAACTGAGAAAAAAGCAAAGAAGAAACTGGACCCACCTTAAGTATATTTTATTGACTTGACCGATGCATATTTGTTTGTATCTCCTAAACCAGATTTGAACAGTCTTCAAAAATGGGGAATATGTCTTATTCATTTTCTATCATAATGAATAAGCATAAAGGAGATATTTTTGGTTGAATTGACACAAAATTTGTTACTTCAATAATACAAAGGTATGAAGTTCTATTATTTCTCTGGTTATATATATGTATGACACCATAGATTTTTATTTATTTGAGGTAGAGCATGAGCAGTGAGCAGAGGAAGAGGGGGAAGCAGGCTCCCTGCTGAACAGGGTCCCGACACATGGCTCAGTTCCAAGACCCTGGGATCATGACCTGAATTGAAAGCAGATGATTAACTGACTGAGCCACCTGGGTGCCCCCTCATATAAATTCTTAAGCATTGAACAGAACAGTGTATTTATCTACCTTATGTTTTTTTATTTTTTGCCAGTAAAATCACAATTTCTTCAGTGAAAAAGGCCTCTTACTTATCCTATATTTGTCATAAATATATGTCAGTATAACAAAAAAATTGGAGAGAGCAACAGAAAATGTAGAAATGTTTTATTAAAATGTTCACTAGAAGAAGGTGATGTTTAAACATTTTAAACCCCAATACATAAACTATAGTGGATGGTACTTACAGAAAATAGTCTAAATAATTAAAAAAATCTTAATTGTACTGATTATTAAAGATACCATGAGTAATAAGAATTTCCAAATGCTATCAGGTCAACATAATATTTACATTTAGATATGTCTATTTGCTGACAACTTTCTACTTGGGTAATTTTATTTTATGTACATGTTTTATCAACAATTTTAACATTTTTAAAAATCAGTTTACCTTTGTAAGTATCAGAGATAATACTTTTACTGAAAAGTAAGGTTTTTTTGTGCTTAGTTTCTTTAGAACTTCCTGTCTCTTTCAAGGCTTTTATTCTCCTACTTAGTTTTTTCTCTTGAAGCATGTTACTACTAATAAATTGTCTCCAGATATTTTGTATCATCTCAATGAAATCAGACACAATTTAGAAAAGTACATGTACTAAAATTCAGTTCCCCTAGATAACTGCAAATGGCAGAAACATAAAAGGGTAGCTAGTTATATCCTCTGATTGGAAGAACTTAAGTGCAAAATGTTTTAAAGTATTCTGAATCCTATTGTTACCTTAAATTAGAAAAAAAAATCATGAAATATTTAAAATTAACATTAATGTTAGCAAATGTATTGTGGGAACAACCAAACAGGAAGGGAAGTTAAGTATTACTTAAGAATTCATATGCTATTGGAAAATAAGGCAAGAGAAAGTTCTACATGGGTTTAAAAAACTGGGTCTGTCACCAGTTTTGTGACCACCTGGAAGGTTCTTCATGTAGTAACTGACACTCAACTACGTCAAGTGTTAGGTGCAATGATCCTTGCCTTGGAGGGAGGGTTGTTCGTTCAAAAAAAAGGTAAGTAAAGTTCATAGCACAGTGCTTACCAAGTAGTAGTTTGTTTTTTAAGTAGTACCTCATATCATGTGGTTTCTATTACTGCCAAATGTGTATCATTTTATTTCCACAACAATTCTTTGAAGAAACAAATGTTCAGAGGTGGTGGATTATTTATATCTCAACACAGTTAGACGTAGACTGAACTCAATTGTTGGCGATACAGAGCCCATGCCACTAACTCCTGCAATTCTCAAGAACTCAATTTTTGGGACGCCTGGGTGGCTCAGTTGGTTAAGCAGCTGCCTTCGGCTCAGGTCATGATCCCAGTGTCCTGGGATCGAGTCCCACATCGGGCTCCTTGCTTGGTAGGGAGCCTGCTTCTCCCTCTGCCTTTGCTTGCCATTCTGTCTGCCCGTGCTTGCTCTCTCTCCCTCTCTCTCTCTAATAAAAAAAAATAAAAATAAAAAAAAATCTTAAAAAAAAAAGAACTCAATTTTTGACTAACTTTTCACTGATCTAGTGACTTAAGCAGGTTTTGTTTTGTTTTGTTTTACTTTTAAGGATTTCAATTAGTAATGTAAGGGGGTTCAATTCAGTAATCTTTTGCAATTATGATTCCAAAGAATTGGGATAAATCTAGAAGATAAAAACATATCCAGGTGTTAAAAATGCATGAGCCAACTTCTCTCCCCCATCATTGCATTCTAACTGGTTTTCTCCATTAGGACAGAAATTTCACCCTCTGGTAGTATGAACTGGGGTTTATCACTGTTTCTACACAGTGAAATCAATTTTCTGCTAAATCCACAGGAGATTTCCATGCATAACTTATATGAAACCTAATGGTAATTATTTGAAAAAAAAAAAAAAAAAAAAAAAGCTTTATAGTTGCCTGGGAATATATTCCAAAACCAATTTGAATAGATATTGCATGATTTAATTTTACTCAAACAAATCCATTCAAACAAGAAGCACATTTTTTCCAGCAGAGATAAACTAAGGTCTATACAGCTCAATGTTTATTTCATCAGTTGATTTTTTAATTCAATATTTGGTTAAATTTTCAACAAATTTTGCAAAGTCTTAACCAAAAATTTAAAAGAATATTTTGCTTAAAGTACTGTGAAACCTGTTATGATAATCTGACTTAAAGTTGTTACTAGGATGACCCCAAATAATGTAGCTACTATCTAGTTTGCTAACATTACTGCTAAGTCAAATTCTCCAAAAATTCTTAACATTAATGCTATTCATGAAGCAATGAGACTTAACAACAGTACTTAACATGTCCATATACAGAAAAGGAAAATTCTTCCTTTCTTATACATTCAATTAATTCATCTACTTTTCAAGGAGATATCAATCATTTCAATGACAAAAAGAGAGAATTACAGTCTCTTTGAGATTATCAAGGTCCTTTTGGACAGCTAAAGTCAGCAAAAGGATTAATGACATTTAGAGAAACGTTATCAACTCTCAAACTAAATGCTTCAAAAGCAGGACAATTGGATTTGCTCATTGCAGTAAAACACATACAAATTCCATTAAACAGCTTATTATTCCTATATATTCAGAGATGACCAATAAGCTAACATGCGAGATTAAGTCATCTCTCCTGTTTTAAATCTGGTCTTTCATAAACTGCTGACGGAGCCCTTGTAAGGATATTGTGCCAGTTCAATGCAAATATCCATTTTCATTAAATCGCTTGTTCTAGTTCACAAATGCTAGCACTAGATGCCGTGGGCACAATAGGAAGGGGTTCACCCTGTCCTATGCCTTGGAAATACCCAGCCCCTGATCTACTAAACAAGGTCAGACTTATTACCAGAGAGAGAGCTCTGTCATAAAAGGGCTCAGTGTGGATGAATTCAATGGTTTCCACTCAAATATCCTGCCCTATGCCAAAAGAAAACAAGGGAAACAAACAAAACAGAAGACTATTTTATCCTAGATAAGAGAATTAATGCTATTTGAGTTCTCCCATTCAATTGTGCTTGCTGCAAAATCTTTTGTCCAAAATAGACCCATGAGACCTATCATCCTGGAATAGGAGAGAATGGCTATTCTACCTCTCAATGAGATAATAATCCTAAAAATAGTCTTTGTTGACTAATAGGCACATGAAAAAATGTTCATCATCATTAGCCATCAGGAAGATTCAAATCAAAACCACATTGAGATATCACCTTACACCAGTCAGAATGGCCAAAATTAACAAGACAGTAAACAACATGTGTTGAAGAGGATGTGGAGAAAGGAGAACCTTCTTACACTGTTGGTGGGAATGCAAGTTGGTGCAGCCACTTTGGAAAATAGTGTGGAGATTCCTTAAGAAATTAAAAATAGAGCTTCCCTATGATCCTGCAATTGCACTACTGGGTATTTACCCCAAAGATACAGATGTAGTGAAAAGAAGGGCCATCTGTACCCCAGTGTTCATAGCAGCAATGGCCACAGTCACCATACTGAGGAAAGAACCAAGATGCCCTTCAATGGACGAATGGATAAAGAAGATATGGTCCATATATACTATGGAGTTTTATGCCTCCATCAAAAAGGATGAATACCTAAATTTTTTATCAGCATGGACAGGACTGGAGGAGATTCTGCTGAGTGAAATGAGTCAAGCAGAGAGTCAAGTTCTCATATGGTTTCATTTTCTTGTGGAGCATAAGGAGTAACACAGAGGACATTGGGAGATGGAGAGAAGTGAGTTGGGGGAACTTGGAGGGGCAGACAAACCATGAGAGACTGTGGACTCTGAGAAACAAACAGAGTTTTGGAGGGGAGCGGGGTGGGGAATTGAGCGAGCCTGGTGGTGGGTATTAAGGAGGGCATGTATTGCATGGAGGACTGGGTGTGGTGCATAAACAATGAATTTTGGAACGCTGAAAAGAAATAAAATAAAATAAAATGAAAAAAAAGTTTTTGTTTTTTTGGTGAGAGGACTTATTATATTTCTTTATCTTCTTCATCAGATTGGGAGATAATCTTGGAGAACTTAATTTAGAATAATCCAGCTAATTCAAAGAGAAGATATTTATTCACTCTTAACTAGAGTCAAGAAGAAAGCAGAATGTAATATAGGGGATGCAAATAAAAATTTAACCTTTTTTTTTTTTTTTTTTTTTTTACAAGAGGGAAATAGAGAGCAAGGTAAAATATCTCACATGTATCAAAATGTTTTTCATTTAGAGATGACACAAATGTGTAATAATCTCAAGGAGATATGGTTGTATGTTACAAAGTTATGGGACAGGTACTTCAAAGTAAGGCAAAGGGGAGACTTAATGGGAACTTTCCCAGGCTTCCTCAATCTCTTTTAACATAGGCATTGAGTTGAAAATGTAGGGTTTTGCCTTGCATCCAACTGAATCGCAACAGGAAGGCCAGCGGTTGGTTGGCTGGAAGACGTGCAGACATACACACTTACAAGCAAATCCATTAATGGGGTGCTCCTATATGTGGTTAGAAAATAAGTTACGTGTGAATGCTAAATCTCAACAATGAAACTGAAAAAATATTTTACTGTCCAAAACATAGCAATAGTTGTCTGGATATGAAGAATCAGACCTGTTTCTCAGTTTTTCTGCTGATGACTAGGTTGAAGATTAGATTATATGAGTCTTTCTAACACAACAGATGAACGTTGGTTCAATTATTTATGTTTTACAGCAAGTTACTAAAACACCTAAAAAGGATTTTATCAATTCTATTAAAATGACTGAATAGAAACAAATCAATTATGTAAAATTACAAAGCTCATTTGTTTATTATTTCCTAACAAGAGATCTTATTGACCTGCTATCTCTTTTTCTTTTCTTTTTGCTTTGTTTTCAATGATTTATTTTATGGAAAATACTTTCTGGATAATCCTGCAAGCTTTGCTTTCATAACATTGTAATGAGATTTGTATTAAATAAATTCCGAGGAAAACATATTAATCCATGTTCCTGGCAATAGAAAACACTATTGTATTTGCTTCATACATTTTTTGCTATTTGGAACACCTTAGGTAGATAGCAAAATAAATATGCATACACAAATAGGTGTGATTTTATCAAAATATTACATATTCAAACATTAAAACTGCTTTGGTTATTACAGCAAAATGGCTAAATCCTTGTCTCAGCACTGAGAATCTTTCATGTTTTTAATGGGAATTTGAGACCCAAAGATTAGTATTTACTAGTCCCTATGCAGTATTTGAATCATTGCAACCATTATCGTCTGCTGAAATAAAGAAGGCTCCTGCTCCTAGATAGCTTCTTAGACCAAATGACAAGCCTTAAAATGATGCTCATTTACAACTATGTAATTTAAAAATCAGTTAAAAGAAAAAAGCTTCACATTTTCCCAATAGAATTCAGTATCTTTTAGAAATATTGTCAGTGATACAGTTGAATGCCCCAAGCATAGAAATGTGGGGAAACATCCTGATGTCAAAAAGAAGAAACAACTCAACCCTATTTCTGGAATTTTCCATTTGAAACAAAAAAACAGTTTATGATAAGCCTTCGTTACAACTTATGTATTTATAGACATATAATGCCTCCAAGATGTTAATTAAGTGCATGAAATGATTTCTGCAACATATATTTGAATTCTGACAATAATAACAATTTAAAAATGCTCTTTTTTTAAAAGACAATGCCTGTGGCACTTTTACTTACTACTCAGCTGATATTATGTTGTCTCCATTTATATTTCATATAGAGCAACAAGTATGCTTATTTGATATTAATAATGTCTTATCTACAAATGATTTGAGAAAGGTCACTTCTTAGTAGAGATGTTTAAAAATAAAGAACTTAAAGATCTGGCCAGGATTTAAGGGAAATTGAGTACTGAATCACAGCGAGTTAACTGATGCTTCAAAATTTCTATAAATATCAAGTCAAAGTAGTGAAACTGCATTAGCTGAAAAGCAGTAAGTAAATGTTTTAAAATATTCCAAAAGGAAACTTTAGTAAGTAGATCCATACACCCCTGCACCATTTAAGGTAAAATAGTTAGGGACACGAGATGGATAGTTGGAGAATCCTCTCTTTCTTGCCAACTCAAAGAGATATATTTGTTGATATAAGATAAAGCTCTTGCATTAAAATTTGCTTTCATGAAACCGAATAAAATAACATTACAACATAATAAAATAGCTTTAAATGATATAGTATTTCTGATTCATAACTGTGAACTTTTTCTAAAACAGAACTATTTTAATGTTGCATTTTATTACCACCACAGCACTCACAGAACTAGTATTTTTCTTCTAATTTTATACTTCCTCCCAGGTCCTACTGCAACAATAGTTATGAAATAAGGTTCTACCTAGAAATAATGACCATCAAATATATATCATCAGCAAAGAGTTCTCTTCTGAGTTCTAAAGAGATATATTTCCCATTTTCCTGCTTGACAATGATAATTGGATTTGACATTCCGCACTCAACATACCCCAAACAAATTTATGATCCTCTGTCAGAACACACATTGAAAAGAATGTCATCACTATCTGTAACATAGGTAGGAACCTTCAAGTCCTCCTAACACTTCCTTCAATGTCCTACTCATATGTAATCACAACCAAGTCTGGTCAATTTTGCCTTCTAAACACTTTGCAACTCATCCATTCTTTTTTTTTTTTTTTTTTTTTGTTGTTGTTGTTGTTGTTTTTTTAAACTTTTTATTTTTTATAAACATATATTTTTATCCCCAGTGGGTAGGAGAAGAATAAATGCAACTCATCCATTCTTAATGAATCCTGCCATGACTGCTGGTCAAAACCAGGCCTTCACTATAGCTTCCTAGAGGACTTAACTTCTACTCTATCTCCCTATCAAGTAGCCAGAATGATGCTTCATCACTGGAAATGTCTAAGTCACCCAGGTTCATGTCCTTCAGGAACATAAGCACACAAATCCTTCCAGGGATTCTCATTGTTCTTAGACTGAACATAGAAGTCCTTTCCAAGACTTACAGATCTTGCATGGTATGTCTTCACATTCTAGCAGAACAACTTGTCCGTCATTCTGTGCTCAGCCACACCGGTCAATTTCACTTTTTTTTAAAAAAATTATTTTTATTTAATTTTGAGAGAGAGAGCAAGCGAGTGGGGAGGAGGGGCCAGAGAGAGAAGCAGGCTCCCTGATATGGGACTTGATCCCAGGACCCTGGGATCATGACCTAAGCTGAAGGCAGACACCTAGCCACCTGAGCCACCCAGGCACTGACAACTTTCACTTTCTTAAATACATCATTCTTCATGCAGCTATATGTTATCTGCGTAGGTTGTTTCCTTTGCCTGGAAATCCTTCCCCTAGCACTCATCCCAATTTTTTGCATTCATCAGGTCGGACTTCATTTCTTTAGAAAACACTTCCTTAACCTCTCCAAGTTGGTTGGTGGATTTTTTTTTTTCTACTTGCATGTTAGCAGACATGGTCTGCAATGGACCAATGTCTGTGTTCCTTCAAAATTCCCTGCTGAAATTCTAGCCTCCTATGTGATAGTATTAGGAACTGGGGCCTTTGGGAGTTGATTAAGTATTAAAGGTGAAACCCTATGAATGGCATTAGTAACCTTATAAAAGAGATCCCAGAGAGCTCTCTCGCTCTCCTTTTCCCATGTGAAGATACAGCCAGAAGATGACCATCTATGAACTGGGAATTGGACCCTTACCAAACAACAAATCTGCTGGCAGTTGATCTTGGACTTCCCTGCCCTGAGAACTGTGAGAAAGAGCTATGTGTTGTTTAGGTGACCTAGTGTATGGTATTTTTGTTATAGCATCCCAAATGGACTAAGCTATTCTTCCTCATAGTATTTATTATACCTACATTTGATATCAGTTTGTAGGATCTGTTGATTAATTACCATTTTCCCACAGATTCTAAACTCTTTAAAAACAGGAACCAATAGTAGTTGTAACAGGTACTCAATAGCTCTATCTAGCAGTTATGTAAATGTTTGCTACATAAAATTAGATTAACTGAAATAATGTGAATTTTTTCCTGTGTCTTGATATTTAAATGTACACACAAAACATGAAAGTTAAGGTAATAGACTGGAAATTCTGAGAAACATAACAAATTTATCCTTGACCTCTTTTGTGTTTTCTATAGGAATCTGTAATCCCAGTGGTGGGCTCAGTCGCCCAGCTCTATAGTTCGGCAGAATTAGACACTCATTTTTCAATATGTAAACACAGTATATTAAACATAGTATTTGCCTTAAGGATGGCACAATGAACGAGGAAAATCAAACCCTAAATATGAAATATTAATCACAGTATGAATTTCAAAATATAAATCAGAAATTATCATTAGGAAAGACCCGAATCATCATCAGATGAATCATATGGGCAACAGGAACAGGAACAGAGAGAGAGAATAGAGATCACTAGAATTTGAGAGTAAGATATACTTAAGACAAAATCTGAGATAGGCCCTGAGACTTCACGAAGTCTGATTGGTATTAAATATATATATACTTATTTTTGGAGAGAGAGCAGGTACACCCACATGCAGGGTGTGGGAGGATGGCAGAGGCAGAGGGAGAGAGAGAATCTTAAGCCTCCACATCCAGCACAAGGCCAACTCGGGACCCAATGTGGGTCTCCATATCTCAAGCCTGAGATGATGACCCGAGCTGACATCCTGGAGGGGGTTTACATATGGAGTGGGCACCGTGATACCACAGAGGGTACAGAAAAGGAAATGGAAGGAAATAAAATATGGACTCTACAATTTAAATCTCTGAGGCTACAATGATGAATGATCCTGTGAACACATAAATTATTTTTTATGTTTTGATCGTTAATTATTTTGTACCTAATGCTTTCTTTTCAGTTGTTTTGAAAAACTACTTTTAAAAATTTATCTTACCGGCATGCCTGGGTGGCTCAGTAGGTTAAAGCCTCTGCCTTCGGCTCAGGTCATGATCCCAGGGTCCTGGGTTGGAGCCCCACATTGGGCTCTCTGCTCGGCAGGGAGCCTGTTTCTTCCTCTCTCTCTGCTTGCTTCTCTGCCTACTTGTGATCTCTGTCTGTCCAATAAGTAAATAAAATCTTTAAAAAAAATAAAAATTTATCTTATCATTATTTAGCTTTTCACATAATTTCTAATTTAATAAGAGGACTTGATGGGATAAGATTATTTAATTTTTCTTTATTTTTTTCTTACAGCAAGTCAATAGTTGAAATTATATGAAATTACTAATAAATCTTTAATTTTACTTATGGGATTAATATTCTTACTCTTCTTTTTCTTTTCTTTTCTTTTTTTTAGATTTTATTTATTTATTTGACAGACAGAGATCACAGGTAGGCAGAGCAGCAGGCAGAGAGAGAGAGGGGTTAGCAGGCTCCCCGCTGAACAGAGAGCCTGATGTGGGGCTCAATCCCAGGACCCTGGGATCATGACCTGAGCCGAAGGCAGAGGCTTAACCCACTGAGCCACCCAGGTGCCCCTACTCTTCTTTTTATATTGGACTTCTATAGATAACTGGAAACTTACGAAACTTTTGTGTGAGAATAAGGATTGGGTTAAATCCGAGCATCCTTTCTTCCTCTTAAATGAATACCATGACTCCAAAGACATATTAGACCCTCAGTATGTATTAGCTTAATATATTTTGCCTCTCAACCTAATCAACATATTTTAAGCAATCTGTAAGCTCTTCTGAAAAATAAGAATGTGTTTTAAGTATTAGGACTTTAGTATATTTATTACCTTCTACTGACACTTTAAGAAAATGTGTAATGGAGACTTTCATATTTTGGCAGTTTCCCCACTGTGCTCAGCAGAAAGATATTAAAATCCTAATTTTTTTTAAAGATTTTATTTATTTATTTGACAGACAGAGATCACAAGTAGGCAGAGAGGCAGGCAGAGAGAGAGGAGGAAGCAGACTCCCTGCCGAACAGAGAGCCCGATGCGGGGCTCGATCCCAGAACCCTGAGATCATGACCTGAGCTGAAGGCAGAGGCTTAACCCACTGAGCCACCCAGGTGCCCCTCAACTCCTAATTTTTAACAAAAACTATAAATACATTATAGCACATGGGAAGTGGAAATTAAGGTAGCCAATGGAATTAAGTTTGCTCTTCAGCGGACCTTAAAACAGGGCTCCTGTCCTGGGTTATCTGGGTGAGTTCGGTATACTCAATGTGTCCTTAAATGTGGAAGAGGGAGGAAGAGGAGTGACCGTCAGAGTTACATGATGTGAGAAAGACTCAGATACCCAGAGCTGGAGTTGAAGATACAATGTAGGCACATGAGGAGCCCCTAGAAAAGAAGCTCTATGAAAATGGATCCTCCAGAAAGGAATAGAGTTGGCCTTGATTTTAGCGCAGTGAGAGCTATAGATGTGTTGGACTTCTGAACTACAGAACTCTAAGATCATACATTTGTGGTGTCTTAAGCCAGTAAGTTTTTGGCAATTTTTGAAAGAAGTAACCGAAACCTCAAATGCTACCACCTCTACATCAAGCACAAAGGAATTCTAACACCTGTTGTTGGCACTGTCCGGCTATCGTACCCTAGTAAGTTCTTAAATGACCTTTCTACTTTCTTCTCTGGTTTATTATTTTTATGGTTCTAGTAGAAATGGCTCCATTTCTCGCTAAGCCATGTGCTTATGAGTATATTACCACATTCTCCACCCAGATAGAGCCTAAAAATCCCTGTAACTCTGCATTTCTTGGTGCTCTCTCCCAATGAGCAAATTTTAAGCTTTTCTTTTCACACAATTGCTTTTCTTCTGGATGGTTTTCAAAAGAACTAAATATATAGCAGATCCAGGTTCAGTCCTCAGCCTTGGGGGCTCTTGTTCCCTCATCAAATAGCCCATCTATCTATTGGCAGATTTATTAAGGCTATTCTCAAAATTAAGCCTCCCAGATTTCCTGTCTCCAGATAGAATTTGAATGTGATCCTGCAGGCACACCTGACCTCCCCTTGAACCGCTACCAGGGGTTTCTTATTCTCTCTGCATTTGACTCCCCCCAGGATGCATAGTTATGACGGAGGCTTTACCTCCGACATACAGGTTTAGCCAGTTCTCTGCTGATTTATCTTTTGGTTCTTATGATCCCTTCAGTGTTGTTTATGCTTTCCCTAGTTTCTTGTTAAGATAAATCATCTTTTACTCATTCTGTGTTAGAAAATCCTCTGTAGGACTAACTCCCAAATCCTTTACCCTAAGAAGTCCATGACTACATTCCGGAATTGAGAAAGGGTTAGTGAAGATTTATCCAGAAGTCTTGAATTCTCATTCAGAATATTTAGGGAGGTATCCACCATCAACAACCAAACTCTCAGGGAATCTAACTGAAATCCACTTTAGGAATACTGGAATGTTTAAGCAAGTCCATCAGAGAACATTTTTATGAGAACTGTAACTAAAACTAGAGAATGGCTTAGTGTCAAATTTCTTATAATAGGCTGCAGATATCCCTCCTCTGAAATGGTATGCGCCACTGTTATTTAGGACACCATAATTCAAGATGAGTCACAGAGTTCACGTGGAGGAAATAAAAAGCTCTGGTACTTCTTCCTGACAATGAGTATGTAAAAGTCATGAAAACGTAGCATGCACTACTGGTGGTCTAGGCAATGATTATTCTCCACGCCTCCTCTCTTGGTGATAGAGCTTGTCTGTGATGACAATAGATGAAATTTCCAATTATTTGCTTTCCTGCTCCCTCTTTTGCAGCAAAGTCACATGCATGATACAAATGCTAACCAATGAGATTTTAGGAAAATTGTGCTAAAGACTTCTCAAAAGTACATTATGTATATATAATACAACATACATAACACATATATTATACAACAATATATATGCAAATATACATATTTATACTATATATAATACAACCTGTATTATACACTACATATATGCAAATAGTATATATACTATGTAGTATATTATACAACATACATAACATAACACACATATTACATATAACATGACCAAACAATGTAGATAGATGGATATTTTTTTTCTGTAATAAAAGAGATTTAGTAGATTTATTCCCTGTCATTCCTTATAAATATGCTGACATTTATGGGTTTGATGACTGGAGCTGTGGCAATCATTTGTGACCATGAGGAAAACACATAAGACAAAGAAGCAGATCCTCAGCCCTTAATTTCTTCTCTCAATCTCACTCCCTTTTACCAGTACGGGGGTGCTACAGACTGATTATGTTCCCCCAAAATTCACATTTGAAATCCTAACCCTCAAAGTGATAGTATTAGAATATGAGGGCTTTGCAAGGTAATTAGATCACAAGAGCAGAGCCCCTCATAAGTGGGATTAAAGCCTTTATGAAAAAACCCCCAGAGAATCATGGCAAGAAGACAGCTGTTTATGAGCAAGGACGTGCGCTCTTACCAAACAACAAATTAGCTGTAGCCTTGATCTCGGATTCACCAGCTTCCAGAACTTTGCAAAATAAATTTTTGTTGTTTATAAGTCACCCAGTCTACGATATCTTGTTATAGCAGCCTGAGTGGCCTAAAACGAAGGATGCTTTTTCCATAGTTTTTAAAATCTCCATTTGTATGTATTTATTATATATGTACATATACTTTATAATATGCTGAGATTAAATAATACCTGTCATTACCTGGTTCTCTCCCTCACTTTTCCCATTCACAGTATATCCTGGAGACTTATACACACACACTTTTTCTATTTTTTAAACAGCTCCATAATAGTTCAAAATAACTTTGTACATAAGTATATATGCAACAAAATAACTTTTTATACAGGCGAGAGTTCTCTATCAGGATTGTTCTTAAAGGTTCTTCACATTTCAGATATATATATATCCCAGACAGCATTCCAATTTAATATGTGTGTGTATGTGTATGTGTGTGTATATATATATACAAAAACACACACCTGTACAACACACATACCCACACACATAAACCACCTGTAGATTCCTATAGTACCCTTGTGGGTTCCAAGTCATATCTGTGTAACTGTCTGGTTCAGTGTTCATACCACCCATGGCAGCTTCATGGAATGTTTCGGACAGAGCAAGTTCCATGAACACCATCACCAAAACAATGAAAAAGTGTCAGAGATTACACCTGGGACTCAGTTTCTGGCAACATTCTTTCATCCATGTTTGACTGGTTTGGGACTGTGGATACCTAACAGTTTTGTGTTTGAAAGAGTTAATACAGATTTACTGCATCTGTCCGATTCATAAAATAGAAAGAAGTAGCGCAATAACCAAGAGGCTCTGGCTCACTTTCAAAAGAATTCCTATATTTTGAAGATGTTAATGGTGTTAATGGTAATATTTAAGCCGATGAAAATGTACTTCACTAAAGGATGACAGATTTAAAAAGACGATTTCATTTGCTAGTGCTAAAAAAAGTCAGACTTGTCAATGTGAAAAAGGGGAGTACACGATCATTGATACTATTACAAAAATGCTTGCCCCACATTATCCAGTCCTGTCAGTTGCCTTCAACTTAGGTAGTTGCCTCCATACTTCTACTATATTCACTGCTGGTCATCTGCAGCCCAAAATGTGCATTACGGATCCTGACACACCAATGACAGTCAGTTTATAGATAGTAATAGCCGATGTTTATCCGATTATTTTTTAGGATTGGCCCTTTCGAACTAGGAACATTTCAGAGGACTGTGTCCTTTTCCCTGTCATTTGCTGAAAGTGTTCTGTTGTTTTAGAAACTCTTGTCCCCAGGAATGGTAACATGTACAAGTCTTGCATATCTTCAGTGGCTAAATCTTATTAATAATGTTTCCTTTTAGAGTTGTATGTAAATGCCATGTTAAATTTTATTTTTTGTAATCTCTTTAATCAGAAACAAGGGAATTAGCCAGCTGTCTGGAACTCATGTTAAGAAGTAATTAAACATCTGATCGAATATCTGTGCATAGCAAATAGGAGAGGCTAGTGTTTGTACACAAGACAGACTACACCGATTATAGTTTAAAAAGATCCTACCAGGTGACAGTGGTAGAGTGGTGGTGAAGGATTTGCTCCAATAGTCTATGTCTATGATAATTTTTCCTCAAAAAAAAGAAAAAAATCCCATAGTTTGGCACGCAGTTTAACATAATATGTAAATCATGGGAACCAAATTCTTCATCAATTGAAACACATCTTTACAGCTGAAAACAAATAGATATTTTTGTATCATGTAAAGAAACGGTGCACATTTTGCAAGTTTTATGAAGTTAAATTATCTGATTTTTTTTATAAAAACATATCTCAGTACCTTTTGCATTTTAAGGCGGATAAACAGAATACAGCAAAATAATTATTTTTAAATTCATATATGTATTAGTTGTTTAGGAAAGCTATATGGTGTGTTTTCTTTTAAGACTTAACCATGTATAGGCTATGTCCAGAATAACAGTGGAATAATTTAATATCTCTTTAGGTCTTTTCCTATAGAACCATGCTGTGATAAGCTTTGCATTTTAAAGTATATGCTTTGAAAGATAAATATGCAAAAAAGAAAATAAAATATGCATTTTAATATTTTATAGTACTAATACTATCTTTGCTTAATTGGTACTGTGGTTGGAAAAGTCAGGGCTGTTTATTTAAATCACTGGCAGTTTGGAAAAAAATAAAAATGCTGTACCTTTGAGCTTTATATTAAGATTTGCATAGTGGATCAGACTATTAATCTTTTTAGTCCAATATCACATAGTGGACAATTTTTCATGCTTAAGAAGAAGATAAAATCCTCCATAACACATATGCCCAATTGTGCAATGAAATTTTATTTCCTGGACTTCTTCAGAGTAAAAAGTGTCTATTCATCATTATGTTTCATTTTATGATGTAGACTATTGCCCAGAGGAATTCTGTAAAGACCCAAAGATTAATTTTACATGTGGCACCAAGTTGGACTTGAATCTAGGGTTTGAAACTTTGTAATAATTCTAATATGATTATTTTTCATAATTCCCAAGAGCTTACTATAACATGAGTCAACACTGTTTGATAAGTTACAGAAATGATACATGTCAAGGCAATGAAATTTGGCACATTTTACCAAAGATTTTCAAAGCCTTCTATTACAACAGTTGATGAAGTTGTAACATAGTTCAAACATCACTATCATATATTTGTGTCTTAAAAGATCATGAAACCAAGAGTTCAAGTGTTCTGTAATATTTTCATAAAGTATGATTTATCTTCTAGCCCAGAATTCAGAGGGTTATATTTGCTTGCTGACTGTAAATTCAGACCTGTCCAAAGAATATTATAGAAGTTCAGCAGGTAAGATACTCTTTAACTGAAATTATCTTTTGTTATTTTTTTTTAATTTTAAAAATTTGAATATAGTTGACATATGACACTACATTAGCTTCATACAACATAGTGATTCAACATCTCTCTGTGTTATGCTATGCTCACCCCAAGCATAGCTACCATCTGTCATTATAGAACACACTATTACAATATTGAGTATATTCTGAAATTACCCTTTATCTGACAGACTACACTACATTGTACTAAAGGGGAAGATTTTCCTGGGTCTGTGGTATCATCTAACATCTCTGTAATTGTGTGTAATCCTATATTTTCAATATCAACTCCTGGTCCTACAGAGAGTATATATACATGTTAGTATGATTTCCAGGAAGTCCATGTAAGATCATCACTTATTTCTTTGACTTTTTTAACAGTAAGATTAGGTAAGTTCCTAGACCCAGCTAGTTTGTCTTGGTCTTAGATGTCAAGTTGACCCAGGAAAGCTGACAGTCAACAATGAGGACATTATTCCAGATCAGCTGCACTCTACTGAACTCTCTGGTCAATGCTACATTTTAGATTCTACCAATATTGATGAGCTTCGCTGGCTGTATGTTTTATGGGCACCCACATGCATCAGACTCGCTTCCAGAAGTCTGGACTTGGAAGTAGGGGCTAGTTTAGCTTTCAGAAGGTCTGGTCGGCAATAGTGCGCTGATAGGACTTCCTGAACCTACTTCTGAACTTTTTTTAATGTGTAAATGTAGTTTGATTTACCAATGAGGTGTTCTTCTCTGATCTGCCTCTAGGTCTAAGTCTATTACTAATTTGTGTCACTAGTAATTGTGCACTAGCTAAACAGGGACAATACCTATATCTAGTTCTCTGGTCCCCCTGAATGTGTATGTGTGTGTATGTGGGTGTGTGTTTAATATTAAATTTCAAAAAGCAAGAGGACTACATAACACAACTTCATGATCTATCACCCAACTTCAACAATTTTCATCTAAGCCAATGTACCCTCCACCTCCTACCAAGAGACGTCCATGCTCCAGTCAGAACAATCTACCCTCTGTTTGATAAACACATGCATTTCAGCCTTTCCTTACACTAATTTCTCTGCCTAACGTCCTTATAACATCCCAGTCCTGTATTCTAAGCTCAGCAGATGCCTTCACTGTCTAGTTTCACTTTAAGCTTCTTTGAGAAGTGGGGCCTGAAAACCAAGCTCCCTCTTTAATCCCCACCTACAGCGTTTTGATGTCATTCCATCGCCTTTTAAATTCTACATTTTGTAGCTACTTCTATGATCATATTAGGGAGTGGTTACTTCTGACCATGTAGATCATCCTTTTAGATATTTTTACATGATGTGTTTAACTCTTAGGGCTGAAGCGTGTTTTAATGAGACCGTAACAAATCCTTAGTGATACAGTATTTATTATCTCTTGCATAATAATGTAAACAAAGATTTTCCCTGCATTTACATGCCCTCATCCTGTCAGGATGAGGGCATGTAAATTATTTCACAGTTTTAGGACAGATACAGTACTCATTAAAGGAAATAAAATGGTGCAGTTACAATGGCATACATACATGCATATGAAAGATGCCTCCCTGAATAATGTGTCTTATCAGACTTTGAAAGCTGACTTTAATAACCCACCAAAATACTTTAGACTTTGTGGATAAAATACTTCCCTATTTGAGTATATTTCTGGTCAATACATTATTATTTTTTATGCCACCGTCCTGGATAAAATGAAATTCACCAACTTCATATTGTTTATAAACTATGCATATTTGTCTCACTTTAAAGTTTATGTTTGGGAATCATATTCAATCTAAAAACAGTATCAGCAACACCAGCTGTAAGTTCCAGTGATGTTAATCCATGCACATTCACCCACATTCCACTACCTGGTTCATAGGGTTATTGACTTGCTCGTTGTAATTTAAGTGAAGTGACAGGTCAGTTCAAGCAACTGATTTGATCTTGTTTCTGCTCCTTGATTTTGATTGAAATTAGCCACAACAACCAATGTGTTGACACTGTATTAACATGGCTTCCCACCCAGTGGTATCTCTGGCACAGAGCAGGGTGGAAATTCAAAGGGTTTTTTTGAGGGAAGTGGGTTAGGATAAGGGCATGTAAATTATTTCACAGTTTTAGGACAGATACAGTACTCATTAAAGGAAATAAAATGGTGCAGTTACAACGGCATACATACATGCATATGAAAGATGCCTCCCTGAATAATGTGTCTTATCAGACTTTGAAAGCTGACTTTAAAAACCCACTAAAATACTTTGTTAAAATCTGTTCACTTTCTGTTGCCCCCACCCCCAAATGTAGGTGTGCATTCTCTAGGGGAAATATACTTTTATATGTGACTTATAAGATATATATGGGATATATAAGCTTTAATGTTACTCCACTATAAATTTATTTATGTGTAGAAACATATATATATAGATATGCATATCTATATATATGTAAATTTTCTAATTAAAACTAATTTAACCAGGAGAATAATGATTTTTAGCAGTTGGATTCCCTAAATTATATCTTACTCTAATAGAATTATTGGGCACATTAATCAACCAGGTCATCAACTCTGATTTTATAGGGTTTACTCTTTAGTTAAATTAGATCGTCCACTGGTGAGGAATAATATTTTTCCACAGCCATTGGGCCAAACCTGAAAATACAATGATTTTTCATCTCTAAAGGACTGTCAGTAGCAATTAACGGAATTTATTATTAAAGTGTCTAAAATCACAGATTCTAATTTTCTGCTTCAGTGTATGAGTCTGTACTATTATATTTGCTCACAAATTTGCATAATTTAGAAGTTTAAAACATTCCCAAACTTCAGGTATTTATTCTCTGTCATGGTAAATATACTGTCCCATATTTCTAATCTGCTTTTGCAGATTACAAATTCATGTCAAGAAGAGTCTCACTGCAACTTTCCAAACAAAGGTATTCAACAGAAATATGGTAGAGGACAATGAATTTAAAAAAACATATATATTTTAAGCGAACTTTAGGTAATTAACATTAGAAGAAATTCTTTCAAAGTTCGCCCATACCTTCAATACATCATTTATATTCAGAGGTGTGTAGTGGATTCACATCTTAGAAATAATTTTTTTAAAAAATTTTATTTATTTATCTGACAGACAGAGATCACAAGTAAGCCGAGAGGCAGGCAGAGAGAGAGAGGAAAAAGCAGGCTCCCTGCTGAGCAGAGAGCCCGATGCGGGGCTCAAGCCCAGGACCCCGGGATCATGACCTGAGCCAAAGGCAGAGTCTTTAACCCACTGAGCCACCCAGGTGCCTCTTAGAAATAAATATTGTTAGTGATAATGTGTGATTTTGATTAACAAATTAAAATACCTGCTTCTCGGTTAAGTGAAAAATCTCATTTAATCCTCACAAAACCTTTATTATTTGCATTAACATTAGAGGTTACTGGGACTTAGAGGGATTGAATTCCTTATCACTCAGCTAAGAAACTAATGCGACAAGATTCCAACACTATTCTATTTCCATAGCTTCCTTCTTCCCCATTGCTTCATTTTGCAGTAGTCAGGAAGGTACAAGGGTTGTTCCTTCAATGGTTCTACTTGCCAGATCATCAGCATATACTTTCTCCTTTAATATATCAATATACTTAAATTAAATAAAATACACTTAAGTATAATGGGATTTCACAGGAGCACATCACATTATAGAGAGTGACAATGCAAAATAGATCACAGTTGAGAATAGTGTAAAAAAAAAGAATTTAAAATTTTTGATGATTGTTTTATTAAAATACCAATGCCTAGGTAGATTTATTTCATACAATGAACTGAATAATGTGTCTGCTTTCTTGGAAAATATTTGTTCATCGGACATACAGGAGGGAGAGAAGCTATTCATTAGTCATCCTCTTCCCAAGTAATTATAAACAAAAGAACATGCTTGGCATCGCTTTGGGGAATATATTTCTAGGGGAAAATAGACAAATGTGAATGTAACAGCTAAGCATTCCTAAAGGGTGAGTATCTCCAGATTTACTTTCTTCATCGCTTTAAGTTTAGTCTTAGGAACTGTCATTTCTCTTGTTCTGCATAACATATGGCATTAAATCAGCCATACTCTTCCTTTCAAATTGATTTGTGTTCCCTGACAGAGGGAATCAAACCCCCTGCTCTTGATTGCCTGGGAGAACAAAATTGGTAAAGAGACGGTACGTCTGTCGGAAACCCAACTGGAAGAAAGCACAGAGCCAAGCCATTGATTTGACCTGTTAAATGGATTATTCAAGCTGCGTATAAAATTTTCATATAGTTTTAAGTTGTCACTAAATTGATTTATGATTAATGCTGGGTGAAGAGTTCAGGATAATAAATCTGGACTTAATCCATACAAAAGCATACATACATATTCTGTCTCCCAACAGAAGCAAGGTCTTTTTTATTAGCCGTGTTCAGATCTGGCTTGTGAAATTTTTCATTCTAAACAACTCCGATTCAGAAAGAGAATGCGTCTTGTCCTTACTCTCTTCCTTTGGAGTCCTCGGGAGATTTTCTTAATGCAGTTGTGGAAACAGACTCTAAGATTCAAGGTAGTCATGGGTATGTAAATGTGTTGGTGCATTTTAGGGTTTCATCCCCTATTCCCTCTGTGTATTTGTTTTCTTTCCTTTTAAGCCTGATGGAAGCAGAAATAAGCAAAAAAAAAAAAAGAAAAAAAAGAAAAAGAAGAAGAAATGATTCCAGAAGGCATGGGAATTTCACAGTATAAAGACCCTGGGGATACAGACTACACTATAGAATACTTAATATAGCATAACAAGGTATTCAACGAGGTTTTCTTTAGGCTTAGTTGAAGACTGATGAAAATAAGCAACATTAGTAAATCAAAGGAATAAAATAGAGTTTCATATTTACCATAAAACTTTTTTTTTCTTTAGCCTAATGGCTACTTTAAAGTGGAGATAATCTTTTTTAATCATACTCTCAGAATGCTTTATTCTAGATAAGTGATACATTTTTTCCTAGGAGAAATATTTTATGTCTCATTGTGTTAAATGTCAATATGCAATAGCATTTTTTTTATGTTTTTAGTCATTTTATGTTTTAGTTGTCACAAAATTTGAATGTTTGTAACAAATATGTGAATACTTAATCCAAAGATAAAAATTATTGAAATTTAGACCATTTTAATTTACTTTTTTAGACTGGTTTATCTTCAAAATTAATTTGAAACTACTAATCAGAAAAAGTGTTTTCAAATAACAAAGTATTCTACCTTTGAATGGCATTGCAGGTATTAATATAAATACAGAGATAGGTATATTCACAAAAGTTTAGTATGTGTCCTGGGAAAGATGTGAAATCCCACACATTGCTTATATTGGGTATTACAGACTATATGCTTTCTAAATTTTTAAATCTTTTTTTTCCTGATAAGAAGGCAATATACTTTCAAATTTGCAGAAATATTAACCTAAAATGTCCAGATCTGGAATACTGCAAATTACATTTTCTTGGTCAAAAGTATGTGCCTAAATAACCATTCATATTAGGGTACAGACTGAACATTAAGGTAGGAATCATGAGCTAATTACTTAGCTTTGGACTTTGCATAGTTAATTAGCATGACCTCCAAGTGTCTTTTATCTCTAAAACGATATGATATCTGTCCAATTTACCTAGAAGGCTTTTTCTGAAACAAAGGAAATGAGATGATATGTGTTAATGCATTTTCTAATCTCTGAAATGCTATTTGAGGATGATTTCTTAGAAATTTATGTTTACTATTTTCCTGTCTTCCATATATACCTAAATAGCATTTTTGTAGAAATGGATAGATTAAAGGAATTGTTATTCAATGAGTAGCGTGTGAACAGAAATAAAATAGACTGCAAAGTTCCAAGGAAATGGCTTGTGGCCGCTTAATGAACTCCCTGGTTCCTCAGAGAATGCAATGATAACTGAAAAAAAGTGATGGATGGTGAGAAGTGTGCACCAAATAAAAGTCATCGAGTCCTGAAAATCATATGCATATCTTCTCCCAATCTGTAATTGCCTTCTCAATCAGTAAAGCAGTCTGCATGGGAATGTCATTTCCTATTTCTTCACAAGGACATGGCCTGCACAGATTAGACAGTAATGAGATGTTGTCTACCCCTAGCCCTGTTATTACTTTCTTTTGTCCAAATCTTTGCATCATGTAACTTTAACCTGATTTCATGAATAACAATATTTGGGATCAAATATATGTTTGTCTGTCTCCTGACTACCTCAGTGATACCCTAGTTTTGGGTGGGCAAAGGGAGGAGAAAACGAAATGGAAGAGGGTTCTGAGGATGAGGAATTGATGGGCACATCCTATGAACACGTCCCAGGTAGGCGAGAGAGAGAGGACTGACAAAACTTAATCTATTACCTAATAAAAAGTTCTATCTAACTATGGAAATTACAGTTAATGACCACTTTTTCACAGCACACAAGAAGTTTAAAATAATTACATTTTCTTATTAGCGCTCAAAACAATACACAGATCTATCAATATTATCTGTTTTTATGTCCCCAATAGAACAATGGTTCCACATTTCCATGGGATTGATTATGAAGGAACAGAACAAGACTATCTAACTTTTGAAGGACACGTTTGATTTAGGAGGACTTAGGGAATAAAGCCAACTTCACAAAAGTGTCCAGTTTTGTGTTTTGCACTTTTTTGTCTTTTGGAACATTCATCCGTTTGCAATGTAAATTAAGAACTAAACAATGTTCGCTTTAACAAATATGGAAGGACAAATAATATTTTAAGATTTCTTATTTATTTGTGAGAGACAGAGATAGCGACAGAGTATGTGAGCTGGCAGGAGAGGCAGAAGCAGGCTCCCTGCTGAGCAGAGAGCCCGACATGGGTCTCAATCCCAGGACCCTGGGACCATGACCCGAGTCAAAGACACACTTAACCACCCAGGTGCCCCAGAAGGACAAGTTTGTAATGAAAAAAATGGAGACATTTTTTCCAGCAAGTATCTGAACAATAATAATAATAACCACCAAACAATAATAGGTGTTGTTGAATTTTTACTGAAAATGTAGAGATTCAATCATACATTTTCTAGGTCTCAGTCTATGCTCCCCATTTGCTTAGAAGTGCTACAGTGTTTAAGGTTATTAAACCAGAAGCCTGTCATGGAGAATCTATTCACCGCCTTCTTTGTTACTTAAAACAAAATACGAATGGCTTTAATGTGGTTTCTATGGCCCTTGTCTAACTGCTCAGGCGGTTCTAACAAAATGCCAGAGCCCGGGTCGCTTAGACAACATACATTTATTTCTCACAGTTCTACAGGCTGGAAGCCCAAGCTGAGGGTGTTGGCAAAGAGCCTTCTACCTTGTTTGCAGATGTCTCTTCTCACGGTGGCCTCACATGCACGGAGACAGATCTCTTGTATCTATTCCCCTTCTTATAAGGCCAGTAACCACTTCACAAGCGCTCCATCCTCATGACCTCATTAAAACCTAATTTTGTCCCCAAATTCCATCTCTAGGTACCATCATCTACATATGAATTTGGGACAGGGGAACGTAATTCAGCCAATCAACCCTATAGGATTTAGACCCCAAAGCCTCACCATGTACTACTCTACTTTTTGTCTATAGATGTAAGCCTCTTTGGCCTTTTTGGGGTGGGGCTCTAAAACACTAGTGTCTCTTTCTTGCCTTGGCACCTCTGCAAGTGTTTTCCCTTTTCCTAAAACTCTCTTTTTGCCTCTGCTGGTCCGGCATCTCCTCTTCATTTGTCTCTCTCATGAAACAGCCTCCTCCGGAAGTCTTGCGGACTCCAGTGTCTTCCAGCCTCTCTCATACCATGTGGTCCTGCTTTGGCTTCTTTCTAGCATTTCTCAATATCTAGAACTAGCCCCTTTGTACATTAATTTATGGATTTTTTTTTTTTTTTTTGGTTTATCTCTCCCACAGAATATAAAAATTCCCTGAGAGCAATCTACATCAATCTGACTTGTCCTCTACTTTTCCTCAATGCCTAGCATACAGAAATCCTTCAAGAAATATTTATGGAGGGGCGCCTGGGTGGCTCAGTGGGTTAAGTCGCTGCCTTCGGCTCAGGTCATGATCTCAAGGTCCTGGGATCGAGTCCCACGTCGGGCTCTCTGCTCAGCGGGGAGCCTGCTTCCTCCTCTCTCTCTCTCTGCCTGCCTCTCTGCCTACTTGTGATCTCTCTGTCAAATAAATAAATAAAATCTTTAAAAAAAAAAGAAATATTAATGGAATGAGTTTATAAATGATACTCTACTTATGAAGTAAAAACAACATTCTGGATCTCAGAATTTTACAACTGTCTCTTCAAGTAAGGAGACTTCTCTTCTACCTCCCCTCAAAAAAAGAAATCAATTAAGCAGCTGTTCTTAAGCTCTCAGCCACAACATGGGTGACAGTAAAAATAAATAAGGAATAAAAAGTTTTAAAACAAAATGACATCAGTATACTGTGAAGGCTTATCTACTAGACAAAAGGAAATGAACTTCCTTTTGGTAAATATTATTAAATGAAACATTTTCTTATAGAAGTGGAAGAGACAAAAGGAAGAAGCATGTGAACAAAATGTAATGAAAAAGCAGCAGAGTGTGGAGAAAAAACAGAACTACTGTCTTGGTGCTGGGAATGACTGGAATGGATTGGTATCGACTTCAAGGTTCCTACGCCTGAGAAGACAAGAGTGAGGGATGAAGATGCTTCCCTGAGAGCAGAAGAGAGGCTATAGAAGGCTTGATCCCTGCACCTCAGCACGGCCATTCCCACGACGCCAGGCAGAAGACACCCCATGACAACAGGGAGACATCATGGCTCCACCGTCAGACAGCACCGGCTTCAATCCCAACTCAGCCTCTGACTGTATCTTAATCTTCCTGAACAAATGCCACTTGTGAAATGGGGAGATTTTATCTTGGGAGGACTCTCTTAATGAATTTTAAGTCTAATACTTTGCAGTATTCAAGAAGTGATCATCATGTTTCACATTATTGACTCAATTCATGGGTAAAAGAGAGGGTGCTAGTCATGTTTTACAAGACTACAAAATTTGAGGTGACAGGTTTCTTTTTGACAATTATATGCTGCCGCAGATATTAAAATAAGATTGTTAAACACTCACTAAAAATGAGAACAAATGAGCAAAGAAACAGGCAGACAAACAAAAAAAGCTGAATCAGATCTCTAAGTACAGAGAACAAAGTGGTGGTTCCCAGAGGGGAGGGAGCAAGGGATGGAGAGAATAAAGGAGGGTGAGGGATGGACAAAATAAAGAATGGGGAGTGGGAGATACAAGCTTTCAGTTCCGGGATCAGTAAGTCACAGGGATAAAAGGCACAGCATAGGGAATATAGTCAACTGTATTGTATTCACGTTGCGTGGTGAGAGATGGGAGCTATGCTTGTGGTGAGCACAGAAGAAGGTACTGGTTTGTTGAATCGCTGTGTTGAACACCTGAAACTAAAGTGACGTTGCGGATCAACTATACTTCAATGGGAAAAAAAAAAAAAAGGAAAAAAAGGCACATGCTTCAATCTTCACAATCAATTTTCCTTTCAATTCTTAATGGTTGTAGGTAAAATAAATAAATAAATAAATACATAAAATGAGCTTGTTTTGGAGTTTATTTTCCTACTTTGATGAAAGATCTGAATTCGCCATCCCCAAGCACAGTCTGATAATAAGGCCTCCATCAGGATTTGTGTGAGCGGCCTGGCAAGGTGAAAGCAAAGTGCGTGATAGACCATCCTAGGATAAGATCCAGTGAGGAAGTCCAGTCCGCTATGGAAATAAAAGGACAAGGGGCGCCTGGTGGCTCAGTGGGTTAAGTAAGCCTCTGCCTTTGGCTCGGGTCATGATCCCGGGGTCCTGGGATCGAGCCCCACATTGGGCTCTTTGCTCAGCAGGAGCCTGCTTCCCTTCCCCTCTCTCTGCCTGCCTCTCTGCCTACTTGTGATCTCTCTCTGTCAAATAAATAAATAAAAATCTTTAAAAAAAAATACCTTAAAAAAAAAAAAGAAATAAAAGGACAGGAGTTGGAGGGTAAAAATAAATAAATAAATAAATAAATACATAACTAAATAAATAAATGGATTTTCATTTGTTTCTCAAAATGAATATTGTAAGAGTCAAACCTGAATAAGCATTTGGAGAGTCTGCTGTTCCATGATAGGGAGTTTTATGGCTACACAGGGCACACTCCACTTTTCTAGGGAAGAAGAAAATGACTGAAAATCTTTTTTTAATTTATTTTATTTTTTAAATTTTTTCAGCGTAACAGTATTCATTATTTTTGCACCACACCCAGTGACTGAAAATCTTGTTAATAGGGAACGTTTTTTTGGAAGCAAATTCCAGGACAGTCGTTACGGACCACGCCCACTCAGCATCAGGTCCCCACTGCACCGACTGCAGATCCCTGCATCGGGTCATTTAATGATGGCCTGCAGCCGTCGAGAACAGGTTACGCTCAGTATGCTCTGTTTAGAACAGCTATGTTTAGAAATACTTATCAAGGGCAATTACAATTGAAAAGTGCTGATTCTTGAAGCGAAATAATTGAATTAACTGTAACCTTAGCAAGATTTTATTATGCAGTGTAGAAAACACCAAATTGGTTGTGATGGAAACCAAAGCTGTTTCGTGTAGAATTTCAAGTAAGAAACACCAGCAGTTACCTAGGTGGATACCAAGGGAGGTTTGAAAAGCAGGAAACGATCAGTGAGCGGGGGACTTGAAATGAATTTGCAGGAGTTTGCAGTATAGGTATAAACATGCGGAGGAAAATGAGAACCAAGTTCACTGAGCATCAAGATAGGTCCTTCCACTGGTTCTCACATTTAATTTATTTTTAGTTTTTTATTATTATTTTAAAAATTTTATTTGACAGACAGAGATCACAAGTAGGCGGAGAGGCAGCCAGAGAGAGAGGAAGGGAAGCAAGCTCCCCGCGGAGCAGAGAGCCCGATGCGGGGCTCAATCCCAGGACCCCGGGATCATGACCTGAGCTGAAGGCAGACGCTTTAACCCACTGAGCCATCCAGGCTCCGCTCTCACATTTAATTTAATTCTGAAGTACTTAGGTTTAATTTTACCTTGCAAATGATGAAAGCATGATTACCAAGTTTAAAGAATTTTTCAAGTATATTTCATTTAGGCGAATTGTGAAGATTTTGTTTTATATTGTGCTATTTTTAGGCTCACAATATGTAAAACATCATGAGGTGATGTTTAGGTGTGGGTAAAATTTATATGGACATGAATTTAAAGAGCATGGTACATACTGGGGATATAAAATAATCCCTAATGATTTTGGAGGACTCTGGGAATACCCCATAAACATGTTAAGATGTCCAGAAAAAAAAAAATCCTTTCCAGGACAGTGGAGGTCTAACGAAATGGGAATTTGTCTTTTAATTCTCTTTCCCAAAGTAATGCTTTTTATTAAAATGGCACACCCCACTGTGTCCTCCCAGGGCTCTCCAGGTTGTTTAAAAGAGGTGAAATTCAGTGATGAGGACCAGTGTCTAAAACCCCAAGAAAATAAATGTCCCCATGGTGTGACACTTTCCTTCTGCTTTTCCAGAGGGATGGAGATTTCTAGAGGATAAAGCATGGCAATTTCCATGATGTTGAGGACATCTAGGTGACAGGTTTTGGGTGCGTGAAAAGCAATTCAAATACTCACTGTCACTTGTGGTTGAATCACTAGCAAAATGCCCAAAGGGGGTCCCAGCAAGTCTTTCGAGAGAAAAAACAGTCATTAGGAGATAGCAGCAGTTAGCTTTCTCACTCAAAAAGAGAAGACTGCCCACCTCCCCCTCTCCGGATGGTTACTGTGAAGATCCATGGGACCCCAATGCTGATACTGAGCTCAGGCAGCAAGTAGGCCACTGGTTTCTTTTTTTTAAGTGAAGTATTGTTGACATATAATATTACAATAGTTTCAGGTGTACAACATAGTGATTTCTGCAAGTCTCTATCTTATGCTGGGCTCAGCCCAAGGGTAGCTACCATCTGTCACTACACTATTACAATACCATTGACTATATTCCCTATGATGTACCTTTATCCCCCTGATCGGTTTTTTTTCTGATCTACTTTCCTTTCACAAAAGCTCTTGAACCACTGTTGGACTGAGTCGTCCTGGAAGAGAAGCACCACACTGGAAATGGGTTTCCCATGGCTCCCGAAGTGGGAGTACTCGTTGGAGAGCATGTATTGAGGAGTTTCTCCGGGCACGCGAAGTCGGCCAGCATGGTTTACATAAAATTAGATAACCGAAGTGGAACCCTGCTGTTAAAGGGGTGTATGGATGAGGAATATGGCACTGTCCCGAGTAGACCAAATCCTTATGACTGGGTTGAAGGCGGGCTCATGTAGTAAACAGTACCTCAAAACAGGTACATTTTCTCTTTGATAATTTTCAAGATGTAAAGTAAGATAGCAGAGATGTTAAGATAACATCTTTGTGGGGGCAAGACTCAAGACTTGCTTGATGTGAAAGGGACTCAGTCACGGATGCAACGGTCAACACTAGATTCTGGAGAAGACAGGCAGCACACTCTCCAATTTCAGTGTGACGTTCCTGAGCATGATTGTGTGTTACGCTCTGAGAGCAGCAACCAGAGTCGGATGCCCGTATTCTCTTGGCAACAGCAGGATTTTGAATTACTGTCTGCCTCTGCCATTTAGTGGTAAGCAATGAGCACGTTAAGAGTAGTGGTCACTGGCGTGCCTGGGTGGCTCAGTGGGTTAAGCATCTGCCTTCAGCTCAGGTCATGATCCCAGGGTCCTGGGATCAAGCCCCACGTCAGGCTCCCTGCTCAGCAGAGAGCCTGCTTTCTCCCTCACCCTTTGCCTACCTGAGCTATCTGTCAAAAACATAAATAAAATCTTAAAAAAAAAAAAGAGCAGTGGTCAGTGCATGGACAGGAGAAAACACCTGTAAAGGGGTTTATGTGATGCCCTCCTCCTGCTTGGTGGAGAATGTGAGGTCAGTACCCATGGATGAAGGGACAAGGTTTTGTCTTCAGTGTGAGTGACTGAATTTTTCTTTCAAGGGAAGGTTTTTGCTTTGTTTTCTCACTGGCTGAGGAATCTCATAAAAACAAACAGGCTCTATAAAAAATAAGTGTTTGAGAAGAAAAGAAGAACCAACGTTTCAAGAAATTTTGAGCAGATAAGTTTTACTTGTATGAAATCCATTAATTCATTGCACATTTACTGAGCCCTATTTCTACTTCAGGCATGACAAGAATGGGGAGGAGGACAGAAAAACCATATTGCCTTCAAGGAGCTTATGACATATAATTTTTGGTATCTGACATATAATGTATGATGTGCATACACAGTGAAATATGCAAATGAGGGCACTATGTTATGAGAGTAGTTAAAAACACATCCGGTTAGTTCATACTATGACGACTAGGAAAGGAGGTCCATAGGAAATGGAAATAGTGGAAATTCAAAAAAATCATAAAAAGTAGCTTCTTTACTCTTTATCTTAAAAAATAAGGGCTATCGAAGTGAAGGGTATGTAAGGGGTTTTTCTCCTCATGTCTTATATGTAAGAAGCACTACTCCTCAGTTCACACTAACATCTCTTTAATGGTGACCTAACTTCACTGAAAAGCTATTGCTCTCCGAATCAGCAGGCTTGAGAAGTGAAAGTACATTCCAAGTGCGGCTTTCCCAGAGCTCTTGGGCAGTCTAAAGAGGGTGAGAAGCACTTTAGTAAATGGCTCCCACAAGCAACAGGATACCATTTTCAGCGTGCAACATCGTAACTTTTATTCAATAGCCATGTTTGAATCTATGCAATACGAACAAATCTGATTGTTCAAAGGGGACATCAACCACCTTCTTCCTAAGATTTTGGCTTAGCTTCAACATATGCTTAGAAAATTTGAAAAGTTTGTTGCACGATGCTGAAATATGGGGGGAGATAATTCCCAGGACTGGTAAAGACCAGAGCAAAGAGTTCAGTCACTTTAAAACAAGGACTCCTGGGGCACCTGGGTAGCTCAGTGGGTTGAGGCCTCTGCCTTTAGCTCAGGTCATGATCTCAGGGTCCTGGGATCGAGCCCCACATCGGGCTCTCTGCTCTGGGGAGAGCCTGCTTTCTCCTCTCTCTCTGCCTGCCTCTGCCTGCTTGTGATCTCTGTCTGTCAAATAAACAAAAACAAAACAAAAACAAAAACAAAAACAAAAAACTTTTAAAACAAGGACTCCTGAAATACAAGTCAGTGGAACACACAAGAAATACCTTCCAAAGGGGCTGACTGTGTGTCTATATGTGTATATGTGTGTGTGTGTGTGTGTGTGTGTGTGTGTGTATAAAACTTCTGCTCAGGAAGTGAAAGATGGGGGACAGGGTAACAAGTAGGTCCCCTTAATAAGACAGATATTTACTTTGCAATTAAAGAATGAAAATTCCTCTGGATTTATACTACTGTAAGTTTTAGAAGATAAAAATTTGGTGCTAAGTTTTCTTTCCTCCCTACCTTTAGTCAGGAATGGAAACAGGGCAGACTGTTTTGGCCATCAAAACAAACAAAGCTTAGAGTGTGCTGAGGAAAATATTGATCTAGGCAAAGAAAATCTCTGAACTATCCAAAATGTATGTCCCCATCCTGTGGTAGCTACTGGAAGCACAGCCAGTTCCCGGTGACTGCGACAGCCCTGGGTGGGTAGGTCAACATTCTATCATTTATGTGACAAAAGAAATGTAGAATTTTATGTGAATCAAGAGTAAGAACTTTCAAAGGATAATTTCTCCCCTCATGCACATAATGTAAAATCAGTCCATTCTAGAGATGAGTAAACGAATTTAAGAATTTTTTTCCTCTTTTTGCACTCAAAGTACATCTCATGTACTATGATCCCTGGATAGACTAAGAGAGGGTCTGAGATGACTTCCCTAAACGTGACACAGAAGAATCTTCTGTCATCTTAAAACTGTACTACGACTTAAAAGTTTGCCTGCTGCAATGGGAAAATTTATTAGACAGTGTTACCTAAAATGTGTAGGGGTGAACAATAATCCACTCAAATATGCACACATATGTATACTAGACCTCTGGTCAAATATGCTTGGACAAAGATACTTTTTATGCTTCATGAACATTCATTGTGAATATGAACATATTAAAGCTGCAAAAAGACATACAAATTTCCTTGTTGTAACTCAAGGTGTTTTCCTTGTTACGTGCATGTCACATGCATGTGACATGCATGTAACAGTCACATAAAATTGAGGTAGCGATTCTTCCTGTCTATGACTTGTACAATGAAAGCATTAATCTCTTCACTCCCAATTTAGTTCTTAATGCATTTATCTTTCTTACATTGAATATAGACATAAAGAGAAGGCTGTCATGATAAAGAATTTAATAGAAGTAACCTCTTTCTCTTATGAAATGGTGAATTCACAAATTTGATAGAAAAACGCACATGCGTTGCCAGTGTATGAAGTACAGCCATGTGGAAACACTCTAACGTGCATCCCCAGCTGAATTCTCTGAACCAATAAAAATTACTTTCCAATTTAATAGCTCAAGTTTCCCAATCATTAGCTTGGCACTGGCAGATAGTTGGCAGTTTACATAGGGAATAGGAAGCAGATTATTTCTGTTTGTTAGGCTTCAATTCCTGCCCGCCTGGATGTGTTAAATCCCAAGGAAATGCAGCAGAGTTCAATATATGCATTTTGTAAACTTTCATACTGCAATTCCCTAGGGGCTCAGATATTTATTACTGCTACAGTCAGTGCTTAGTTACTGGGATGTAACAACTGATTAAGGCATAAATACATATATACTGCACATTCGCCAATGGGTGAACGTACCAGGGCTCACGTAAACTAATGGAAATACAACCTCAGCATTATTTTTCTAACCACCATAACTAAAGAAACAGGCCACTCGTTCAGTAGGTATGAAATTCCACTTTAGGTACAAGCTACTCTAATTTCACAGTTGAATCGTAGAGTTGTCACAGAGCCCCATTGAGTAAATCTCACATTTGCATGCACTCAAGGTCATTACTGAATGTGATCGAAATGGGATTCGACACCTCCATTTATTTGTTGTCAAGGAGTGGGTTTTAAATTTGAACAAACTCTAATTGTGCTTATTCCACAACCAGCTAGCATGATTTCAGCCCTGTATCGACTTGTCATAACAAAATTTCCACTTCTAAAACACCATCTTTCAATAATTCTACTCTGATCAGATTTCCAATGCAGTATTCTGACAGACACTGAATTTATATCATGCCACATAAATACCTAGGATATAGGTTTATCATTTAATGTGATTTCTCTCTGAGAAGGTAATAATAGAAGCTTTCCCCATTAGGCTGTGCATAAAATTCTCATTTAGAAATGAATATCGATATCAAATTCCAGGAATGTAGGAGAAACGAAAGTCTTTCTCACTATGTGGTCACAAAATTCTGTATATCAGACACTCACCAAATGTTATCTGTTGAATGATACAGTTGAGGATATAAATAGGGTCTTCGACGAGAAAGTAATTACTATTCAAAATTTTATTAAACCCTAAACCATTACTAACTACCATTAAATTGAAAAGCACGTCTTTTTGAATGTTAAAAATTAAAGAACTACAGCTTCCTAATAACAGATATGGTCAATCTAATTTCACATATTATAATATTAATCCCAGTGATCTCAAACAATGCAGAACACATCTTTAACACTAGCCATCTTTAACACTAGCCTGCTGACTCTTGTTCTTTTCCCTGTGTTGAGGTGGGCGCAGGCTGTTGCTTTATGGCTATTTCATTAAAATTAATTCTCTTTTTTTATTTTATTTTATTTCTTTTCAGTGTTCCAGAATTCATTGTTTATGCACCACACCCAGTGCTCCACACAGTACGTGCCCTCCGTAATACCCACCACCATGCAATTACAAAGCAAAAAAGGAAATATTGATCCCATCACTTGTTATAAAATTTTATGTTGAGCTAATAAATAAACAGTGAACTGATGAGTGAGAAATCAATAAACTCAGTGTCTCGGAGCATTTTGGGTTTCACAGATAAATAATAATAATGATTATGTCATTCTATCAATAGATTTTAAGATCAGCTTCCCTCTAATCCCTACTTTGGGAAATTAAATAATCAAGATATCATTAGCTCAAAATGTCTCAACACACACATTTAATTTCAGATAACACAATTTCTATCCCATATGCACTTATTAGTTATCTGTAATTTCACGATATTAAGCTAGATATCATACGGCCTAGAAAGGGGGAATAAAACTGATACTTTAATTGCTTATAGTTCAATGGGTAATAGCTTGAAACTATAAAGAGTATAATTCTTGGGGGCGCCTGGGTGGCTCAGTGGGTTAAAGCCTCTACCTTCGGCTCAGGACATGATCCCAGAGTCCTGGGATTGAGGCCCACGTCTGGCTCTCTGCTTGGCGGGGAGACCCCCCCACCCCGCCTGCCTCTCTGCCTACTTGTGATCTCTGTCAAATAAATAAATAAATAAAATCTTAAAAAAAAAAACTATAATTCTTTCTAAATAATATAGTATTAAGTACCCTAACCACTGCACAAATAAAATGCTTTGGAACTGCAGAAATAGTACTACCTGCTTAGGACCAGACCAAGCAAGAGGACTAGAGAGAAAGTTACCATGTAAGTAGTATATTAAAGGATGGTTCATATGTAAACATAAAAATATGTGCAGAACCTTATCCCAGGTAGTGGAAGTGGCATTGGCAAAATCATGGAAAAAGAAAGACATGATAATTATGTGGGTAGTTATGTGTGTCCAAAACTCAAGATATATGGTAAAGATAAATTTGAAAAGATACATGGAGCAAGTCTCTAGGAAATGGAATGACGCTGTCAGAATTAACTTATTCATAAGGCCAAAGAGTCCAAAAGGAACAGATTTGGGTGGGCTGTTGGATGTGATGGAGCTAGAAAATCTGGACAAACCCTTCTACTTGGAGTCAGAAGATCTGAACAAACCTCTTAAACTTCTGAACTTCCCAGTTTTGATCTGTGATGCCAAGTAATCAACATCGAACTCAGGACTTACAATGAGAAGTAACTGAGAAAATAAGAACCAGAGGTTCTAACAATGAGCATGGTACCTAAAAGATACATTTTGGTTCAATAAGTATTAGAACAGTCACACTGGCCTAGTGAATGAATCGACTGACTGGATTTGGGTTTAGTCCAATGCCAAGGTTAATTGGTCCTCAGTTTAGGAGTGATGAAGGAAAAAGAAAACTTAAAAAAACCACCATGTGTGTCTACAGGGACTGTTAGTCACTACAGTTTTATGTTTAGTTTTAAGGGAGGTGATTTTTTATTAATTATATTTAATATGTTGTCCTTTGCAATGTTTTACATATTTTGAAAATATAAAATGGAGTGTATTTGAGATTACCACTCATACTAATTGGACCAGTCTCAGAATGCTTGCCAAACCCCAATCTTCAGCTGGAATGAACACCGAGATTGGTCACTTTTGGTGATCCCGGCCAAAGCTATTTGAACCAGGAAGACAACTGACTCCTGGACCATCAAATTACAGGAGAATAATGATTGCTTGAACTGCTTAGGCAATTTCTACTAACTTCCAATTGAAAGACAGAGTCTGTTACCTGATAGGGGAAAAATAGCAGAAAACAGAGAAGAGAAAGCAGAGGATTTACAGTAATGGTGCAGTAGAACAGAGATGAATTCAGTTCTGTCAGCCAGGCAACGTGTTGGACCCAAGCCAGACCGATCTCTGTTTCTGAGCTGCATTTTCATGAGGCCTGTGACCAATAAGAACTGGGATTCCTGCCTTGTTACAGGGCTTCTCCTGGTTTTCTGTCATATATGGGTACATGGTTAGAATTCCAGTCTTCTTCATTGACTATTTTTTCCCAGTAAAACCATAAGGAATTCATAAAGACTGAAAATAGTCCTTCACAGAAGAGTCCCATCAACAGCAAAATAGTAAAAGTCTATACAAAATCCATCCTATTATGCTCTCTCAGGTGACAGAATGGTGGTGTCAAGTAATACACCAGGAATCGTGTATAACCTGTAATTTATCCAATCAATGGGCAGATCCACTGGAGTATGCCAGGCAGGCTAATGTGATTTGTCATGTGTGTTGAACCAGATCAAGATATGTGGCTCCTTTGTTATATAATTCTCTAAGGCTTAATCTGGTTGCTCAGTGGATTCATGTAAGATGGTGTGTTCTACATTTGCTTTCGTAAAATTACATACCAATGTGTCCTTCAGCATCGTACGCCATACCTGTGAATCTTTATCTTTTATCCCTGGAATGTTTAGAAACAGAGAACTTCAGTCCTTAAAGGGCCTTGTAAGTATCATGTTTCATCAAATCTAAGTTATCATTTGTAAGATATATTATTTATGTTTGTCCTCCCCAAAAACAACACCGCCAAGTAGGTTTATAAAAGTCATCTAATTTTATAAATGTTAATACGTGAAAAAGGATGCATCTTAGAATTGTTGAAAAAGTGTATAAATAAATCATCTTTTGATCATGATCATATTTTGATCATGATTAAAAAATCACTGTCATAGAGAACTGACTGGTTTTCTTGCTACTGACAACCAGGACTCGAACTGGAATCTCCACAACCAGAGTCCAACGTAATTTCCACCCACCATATTGCATAAAATTGTATGGAATCCACATAATCAAAAGAGAAAATAAATTATTTTTATAACTTACTCCAATAAATTAAGTTGTATTACTCTAACTATTCATTCAATAGACTTTAAAAAATATTTTACTTCATATATATATACACATGTATAAATACATAAATACTGTATCTACCTATATATTATGTAAAAATTAGTAGAACACTGTTATTCCTATCACAAAATGGAGTTCCTTCCCACTTCTGTTAATAGCATTTATATCAGATTATTCACATTCTATTTTTTTTTTTTAGAATTTATTTATTTACTTGACAGACAGAGATCACAAGTAGGCAGAGAGGCAGGCAGATAGAGACAGGAGGAAGCAAGCTCCCCACTGACCGGAGAGCCCGACATGGGGCTCAATCCCAGGATCCTGCGATCATGACCTGGGTTGAAGGCAAAGACTTTAACCCACTGAGCCACCCAGGTGCCCCAGATTATTCACATTCTAATGAGTAAAATTTATAAAATGTATTTGAAATTCCACTAAATTAACAATCAACTTCTCACTTTGTTCCATACACATAACATTTAGCAACACTTTCTTCCACAACTATACTCAACACACTTTTAATGTTAATTAAAAACTAAACGAGAAACACATGCAGCCCAGAATACTATATCCAGCGAGGCTATCATTGAAAATAGAAGGAGAGATTAAAAGCTTCCAGGACAAACAACAACTGAAAGAATTTGCAAATACCAAACCAGCTCTACAGGAAATATTGAAAGGGGTCCTCTAAGCAAAGAGAGAGCCTACAAGTGGTAGATCAGAAAGGAACAGAGACCATATACAATAACAGTCACCTTACAGGCAATACAATGGCACTAAATTCATATCTCTCAATAGTTACCCTGAATGTGAATGGGCTAAATGCCCCTGTCAAAAGACACAGGGTATCAGAATGGATAAAAAAACAAAACCCATCTATATGTTGCTTCCAAGAAACTCATTTTAAGCCCGAAGACACCTCCAGATTTAAAGTGAGGGGGTGGAAAAGAATTTACCATGCTAATGGACATCAGAAGAAAGCAGGAGTGGCAATCCTTATATCAGATCAATTAGATTTTAAGCCAAAGACTATAATAAGAGATGAGGAAGGACACTATATCATACTCAAAGGGTCTGTCCAACAAGAAGATTTAACAATTTTAAATATCTATGCCCCCAACGTGGGAGCAGCCAACTATATAAACCAATTAATAACAAAATCAAAGAAACATATCAACAACAATACAATAATAGTAGGGGACTTTAACACTCCCCTCACTGAAATGGACAGGTCATCCAAGCAAAAGATCAGCAAGGAAATAAAGGCCTTAAACGACACACTGGACCAGATGGACATCACAGATATATTCAGAACATTTCATCCCAAAGCAACAGAATACACATTCTTCTCTAGTGCACATGGAACATTCTCCAGAATAGATCACATCCTCGGTCCTAAAATCAGGACTCAACCGGTATCAAAAGATTGGGATCATTCCCTGCATATTTTCAGACCACAATGCTCTAAAGCTAGAACTCAACCACAAAAGGAAGTTTGGAAAGAACCCAAATACATGGAGACTAAACAGCATCCTTCTAAAGAATGAATGGGTCAACCGGGAAATTAAAGAAGAATTGAAAAAAATCATGGAAACAAATGATAATGAAAATACAACGGTTCAAAATCTGTGGGACACAATAAAGGCAGTCCTGAGAGGAAAATATATAGCGGTACAAGCCTTTCTCAAGAAACAAGAAAGGTCTCAGGTACACAACCTAACCCTACACCTAAAGGAGCTGGAGAAAGAACAAGAAAGAAACCCTAAGCCCAGCAGGAGAAGAGAAATCATAAAGATCAGAGCAGAAATCAATGAAATAGAAACCAAAAAAACAATAGAAAAAATCAACGAAAGTAGGAGCTGGTTCTTTGAAAGAATTAATAAAATTGATAAACCCCTGGCCCAACTTATCAAAAAGAAAAGAGAAAGGACCCAAATAAATAAAATCATGAATGAAAGAGGAGAGATCACAACTAACACCAAAGAAATACAAACTATTATAAGAACATACTATGAGCAACTCTACGGCAATAAATTTGACAATCTGGAAGAAATGGATGCATTCCTAGAAACATATAAACTACCACAACTGAACCAGGAAGAAATAGAAAGCCTGAACAGACCCATAACCAGTAAGGAGATTGAAACAGTCATTAAAAATCTCCAAACAAACAAAAGCCCAGGGCCAGATGGCTTCCCGGGGGAATTCTACCAAACATTTAAAGAAGAACTAATTCCTATTCTCCTGAAACTGTTCCAAAAAATAGAAATGGAAGGAAAACTTCCAAACTCATTTTATGAGGCCAGCATCACCTTGATCCCAAAACCAGACAAGGATCCCACCAAAAAAGAGAGCTATAGACCGATATCCTTGATGAACACAGATGCGAAAATACTCAACAAAATACTAGCCAATAGGATTCAACAGTACATTAAAAAGATTATTCACCACGACCAAGTGGGATTTATTCCAGGGCTGCAAGGTTGGTTCAACATCCGCAAATCAGTCAATGTGATACAACACATCAATAAAAGAAAGAACAAGAACCATATGATACTTTCAATAGATGCTGAAAAAGCATTTGACAAAGTACAGCATCCCTTCCTGATCAAAACTCTCCAAAGTGTAGGGATAGAGGGCACATACCTCAATATCATCAAAGCCATCTATGAAAAACCCACCGCAAATATCATTCTCAATGGAGAAAAACTGAAAGCTTTTCCACTAAGGTCAGGAACACGGCAGGGATGTCCATTATCACCACTGCTATTCAACATAGTACTAGAGGTCCTAGCCTCAGCAATCAGACAACAAAAGGAAATTAAAGGCATCCAAATCGGCAAAGAAGAAGTCAAATTATCACTCTTCGCAGATGATATGATACTATATGTGGAAAACCCAAAAGACTCCACTCCAAAACTGCTAGAACTTATACAGGAATTCAGTAAAGTGTCAGGATATAAAATCAATGCACAGAAATCAGTTGCATTTCTCTACACCAACAGCAAGACAGAAGAAAGAGATATTAAGGAGTCAATCCCATTTACAATTGCATCCAAAACCATAAGATACCTAGGAATAAACCTAACCAAAGAGACACAGAATCTATACTCAGAAAACTATAAAGTACTCATGAAAGAAATTGAGGAAGACACAAAGAAATGGAAAAATGTTCCATGCTCCTGGATTGGAAGAATAAATATTGTGAAAATGTCTATGCTACCTAAAGCAATCTACACATTTAATGCAATTCCTATCAAAGTACCATCCATCTTTTTCAAAGAAATGGAACAAATAATGCTAAAATTTATATGGAACCAGAAAAGACCTCGAATAGCCAAAGGGATATTGAAAAAGAAAGCCAACGTTGGTGGCATCACAATTCCGGACTTCAAGCTCTATTACAAAGCTGTCATCATCAAGACAGCATGGTACTGGCACAAAAACAGACACATAGATCAATGGAACAGAATAGAGAGCCCAGAAATAGACCCTCAAATCTATGGTCAACTCATCTTCGACAAAGCAGGAAAGAATGTCCAATGGAAAAAAGACAGCCTCTTCAATAAATGGTGCTGGGAAAATTGGACAGCCACATGCAGAAAAATGAAATTGGACCATTTCCTTACACCACACACAAAAATAGACTCAAAATGGATGAAGGACCTCAATGTGCGAAAGGAATCCATCAAAATCCTTGAGGAGAACACGGGCAGCAACCTCTTCGACCTCTGCCGCAGCAACATCTTCCTAGGAACAACGCAAAAGGCAAGGGAAGCAAGGGAAAAAATGAACTATTGGGATTTCATCAAGATCAAAAGCTTTTGCACAGCAAAGGAAACAGTTAACAAAATCAAAAGACAACTGACAGAATGGGAGAAGATATTTGCAAACGACATATCAGATAAAGGACTAGTGTCCAGAATCTATAAAGAACTTAGCAAACTCAACACCCAAAGAACAAATAATCCAATCAAGAAATGGGCAGAGGACATGAACAGACATTTCTGCAAAGAAGACATCCAGATGGCCAACAGACACATGAAAAAGTGCTCCATATCACTCGGCATCAGGGAAATACAAATCAAAACCACAATGAGATATCACCTCACACCAGTCAGAATGGCTAAAATCAACAAGTCAGGAAATGACAGATGCTGGCAAGGATGCGGAGAAAGAGGAACCCTCCTACACTGTTGGTGGGAATGCAAGCTGGTGCAGCCACTCTGGAAAACAGCATGGAGGTTCCTCAGAATGTTGAAAATAGAACTGCCCTATGACCCAGCAATTGCACTATTGGGTATTTACCCTAAAGATACAAATGTAGTGATCCAAAGGGGCACATGCACCCGAATGTTTATAGCAGCAATGTCCACAATAGCCAATCTATGGAAAGAACCTAGATGTCCATCCACAGATGAATGGATCAAGAAGATGTGGTATATATACACAATGGAATACTATGCAGCCATCAAAAGAAATGAAATCTTGCCATTTGCGACAACATGGATGGAACTAGAGCGTATCATGCTTAGCGAAATAAGTCAAGCAGAGAAAGACAACTATCATATGATCTCCCTGATATGAGGAAGTGGTGATGCAACATGGAGGCTTAAGTGGGTAGGAGAAGAATAAATGAAACAAGATGGGATTGGGAGGGAGACAAACCATAAGTGACTCTTAATCTCACAAAACAAACTGAGGGTTGCTGGGGGGAGGGGGTTTGGGAGAAGGGGGTGGGATTATGGACATTGGGGAGGGTATGTGCTTTGGTGAGTGCTGTGAAGTGTGTAAACCTGGTGATTCACAGACCTGTACCCCTGGGGATAAAAATATATGTTTATAAAAAATAAAAAGTTAAATATTATAAAAAAAAAAAAATTTTTTTTTAAATTTTATTTATTTATTTGAGAGAGAGAGAGCACAGTGTGGGGAGAGGCAGAGGGAGAGGAAGAGGGACAAGCAGACTCCCTGCTTAGTAGGAAGCCCAAAGCAGACTCTATCCCAGGACCCTGAAATCATGACCTGAGCTGAAGTCGGACAGTTAACCAACTGAATCATCCAGGCGCCCCTATAATTTTTATTTTTAAAGAGGAAATTATTTATCTCACTTTCACGCCTCTGTAAATTTTACTTATCTCTGTCGTATAGAGAAAATTAAACTTTTTAATACAAGAATTTTGTCATTTTCCCCATCCTACAATTCTTTGCTCACTGTCTATGATTTTATTTTCAAGGGTTTTTTTGTTGTTGTCTTATTATTATTATTATTATTATTATTTTGAGAGACACACAGAGAGAGAGAGAGAGCACACAAGAATGAGAGGGAGGGGGGAGAAAATCTTAAGCAAGATCCTAATGTGGGGCTCGATCTATCAACACTGAGATCATGACCTGAGCCAGAAATCAAGAGTTGGTTTGCTTAACAGACTGAGCCACCCAGCTACCTCACTTTCTATGGCTTTTAACTCAAACAGTTCCAATGATATACTACTTCTTATGCATTTTTAGAGAATGAGTAAGTTTCCCATAATTAAATTCAAACTAATTTATTCTATACAAAGTAATTTAAAACTCAGAAGAGTTTCAGCCTGGCTTTACACCTGTTATATCTGTGTGATGTCAAAAATTTTGGTCAAGGAATTTTAGCTTCAACTCTAATTTTTAAAAAAAGTTTTAATTAACAAAAAACCACTAACTTCAATAGGATTTTTTGAATTCTAAAAAAAAAAAAAAAAAAAAAAAAAAAAAGCCCTTAATGTCAGAAGATAAATTAAGCAACTAAATTTTCAAGGGGTATCTTTATGTTTCCAATTACTAAACTCTTTGGTGATCTTTCCAACTAATGTTTGGCCTAATGTCTAACCCTTTGTTTGCGTGTACATAGAGAAAATCAGGTAGATTTTAAAAATGCATAACCATTGTAGTCTTCATTAACTTCAACTTTGGCTTTCTTGCTCAGATACGAATTAAGGACTATAAAATCTTAAGCTACATAATTTCCTATAGGTTTGGAAAGACACCATAGTTTTTTTCTTCCTATAAGAAACTGCTTTCCAGATCTCTCAAGCCAGTGACAGCATGACAAATGAGAGAAAGATACACAGGTCTGTTAAATCTCATCTTTGATAAGTAGTCCATAGGGCTCATGCTTTGAATCTATAAAGATTAACAGACTTTGAGTGGTGCATTCAAGCATCCAATCAATGTTTGATGCATTGTTATTTAGTTAGAATGTAATAATGAGCACGAATAGAAAAAACTGTCAAAATTATGAAATGTTTTCATGGATTGTAGCTAATATATTCTAGTGTTAGCTCTAAGTAAACTGGTGCTTGGGGATAAAGTTGGATGTTAAGATCTGAACTAGACTGGGTATGTAAAATTAGTATTGCTTAAAGTTATATAACCATGCTTTTCTATTACAAATTATAAATATTACAAATATTGTCTTGAGTTAAGTTAAAACTCTATGATATAGTTACTTCAACGTAATTTTAAAATAAAATGTAATTACATTAACATAAGAGGTGCTGAAGGAAAAAACACAGCAGTATTTTAGTATAACAAAGTGATAAATCTTTACAAATCCTTTTTCCCCATTGAGGGAAACATTTGTTTGACACACACAGGAACTTGAAACCATTATAGATCATTAATACACCTGTTGATCATACTATGTATTATAAATATAAGCATTCCAAAGAATTTTAATATTCTTTCTTCTGTGAAAAATCACTATAAGGCAGAGAGAATATGAGGTGGAAAGCTCTTGGCCTAGGTTCCAGAAGACTGAGGTTAATTCGTGCTGTACCACGGTTCTGTGATCTATAATTTGGAGGTAGAAACCCTTGTTCATTCTATTCCAGATTTCTTGTGAAAATCAAAAGGGGCAGGAGCTATATCTTCACTATAAACATAGCTCCCAGTAGAGCAGCTTGGCCACTGTAAGTTTAAACAATTTTTTTTTTTTTTTTTTTACTGACATGAAGTCTCACATTAATAATTCAATAAGCTAAAAATGTATACCAGTATTAATGTACTCTGAGACACATAAGAATACACTTTTTTTTTAACCTAATGTTAAATAAAATGCTGCTAGTCTTTTTAGGTAGAAACACATAGCTTTTATCTTGTTATTCAGGTGATTAATAGAGGCTTTCCACAGCAGTAGGGAAGGCATCCAGGGCTCGGAGTTGTTGCCACACAGACACCATTATCGTGGCAGTGAGTCAGCCATTCTGAGGAGAGAAGCTCACGCCATCTTCACACCATGATCTCACAGTTAGGGCATAGAATTGTAAAATCACAGTTTCTTATCAACAGCAAGAAATACAGCAAAGAATATCACATGACTCTTGTGTCTCTCATGTGCCTTTTACGAAGGGAAAAATTACAAAGAAAAGACAAATCGTTTGTTATCACATGGACTTCAACCGACAAATATAGCCTACGATCTAAGTTGCCAGGCAAGAAACAATTCTTAACAATTACTATAAATTATATATACCATTCCCTGTCTCTGCTTTGGGTTTCCAAATTCTTTTAACATTTATTAGCAATTATTTCCCCCCCCCCAGTTGATATTTGACTAATGCCAGCCCTTTTGTGATAAAGCAGGACTTTTCCTCTAGTCAATATGATTTTTTCTGGAGGCAGGAGGTGACTGTTAGACTTTACCCTGTGGCTATAGTCCTCTTGCTAGAGTTTGTAAGATTTCTTCACCAGGAAAGGAAACTATGTTCTCCCCATCCATTTCTTGACTTGGACTCTTAATTTCTCCTGAATCTTTCCACTAAAATACTATCTTATAGGAAGTAAAACATGACCCTTGCTCCCAAGAAGTTTTGAACATGATTGCAGCTAACAGTATTGTATCATATACTTCAAAGTTGCTAAGAGACTAATTCTGAAATGTTCCAGCCACACACACAAAAAGGTACTTGGTGATATGATGGAGATGTTGGCTAATGCTAGGGTAGTAATTCAATAGATAGATAGATAGATAAATTTCAATATTTATTTCAATAGATATCTATTTCAATAGATAAATGTATCACCTCAACATTTTTACACCTTAAACTTACACGTTGTTATATGTCAATTATCTCTCAATGGAAAAAAGAAAGGAAAGCAGGTTGAGAGCACATAAACCAATTTCAAAGTATTAAAGGGAAGTATTTAGCAGTATGGGCCTCCTAAAGGAGAGATAAGGTTGGAAGGTGTCTGAGCTGAGTCCTGTGCCACTGGAGGCACGGGCAAGGTTTTCTGGGCAGAGCGGTAGCAGAGGGGAAGCCTAGCAGTAGGAACCATAAAGTGGGAGTTGAGGGCTTTTCTTAATGTAGTGTGGCTGGAGCTTGGATTAAAGGAAAGTGTGGGTGAGGGCGTAGATTGAAACATGGATCCGATCATAAAGGAAATTGGACGCCATGCTACGGATTGTGAATTTTATCACGAAGGTTCTGGGAAGCCATTAGGTATTTTTAAAGGGGAAGTCACTTTGTTAGATTTATAGCTTTAGAACACTACCCATGACATCACTGGGAAATAAGTTGATGTTAAACAAGACAGGTGGTGGGTTGTTGCAAATTCCAAATAAAAAATGATGAAAGAATAAAGCAAACAAACGTCACTGTGGACGCAGAGCATAGAGAGAGAACCATTGTGTTCCACAGTCGCTAGAGGAAGATGGCAGGGAGAACACGTAATACAAATGGCTGTGTTTAGAAGAATTCTTCTTGTCTATTAGACATAAAATGCCCGAGGTGAGAAGGAAGGAGTAGACGAGAGAGAGCACTAGGATGATTCTTATCATCTTAGACTTCTTGGTCTCCTGAGGGCAAATGTCATTTCTAGATGATTAGAATTAATAACCCCTAGGTGACAACTGGCTTTACTTCTTAAGTTCCCAATCTAAAGCTTTGTACATGTGGCCTCCATAGATAAACTCAGCAATTAATCTTTATCCTTTGATATATGGCTGCCTCTTGTCAGGAGGTTCAACAGCGAAGGTCAGAGGCCAAGATATTCTATCTGAATATCGTCTATGAACTGTGTCATGCACTATTGTCACAAGATACCACTTAACCACACGAGAAACCTACTTTGGCCACCCGGTTTTTCCTAAAATCATTCCCATCTTGAATACGGCAAACATTCCCCACATGCACATATATGCACACACACGCACAAAAAGAAAAAGTAAAAAAAAAGAAAGAAAGAAAGAAAGAAAGAATATAGCAGAAAACACAAATAATAGTCAATATTACTTCTTTCTATATGTCATTTAAAAATCATTCAGCAAAGGATATTATAACTGTCTCTATCCTGATGCTCAAGTGAAGTTTAAGTTGAAAAATGTCTAAGACAGCAAAGTTAAGAATAGACGGGATGTTTCCCTGAGTTGAGAGATGCATATACTCAAAGAATGTTCAGTTTAAACAAGAATAAGAGGAACCAAGTTATTCAATCAAAACAACAACATTGAGCATAGGGTTCAATGCACAGCCTTACTATATTGTGTAACGTACGTAGTATTACTAAAATGGTTAACGGCCCCAAGTATGTCTCACTGTTTTTTCAGAAAATGTGATAAACACCTCCAGATTTTCACCAAAGTTTTCACACTAACACAAGCCTTCATTTCTAAAAGGAGACCAAACAAATAACAAAGCCTCCAGTGGATTTGGCTCTCCCCGTGTACCCCCCAAAATGGCTTCTTTTTATACAAATATATGAAGCCGTTTGGTGACAAAATGAAAAGACTTTGACATATCTGAAAAAATTCAGTTTAAAAATAACAAGGTTATAAAAGTGTTCGAGATTACATTCCCAGTATCCAATTTATTTCATCAGAATGGGGTTTCTGACACTTCCCTCCGGGAGTACCTATCTGGGTGGCGGGAACTTTGGTGACGTTGCCCGAGTGCGCTCCTCTGTGAGGAAAAACACTGTGACCGGGCATTTTATATTCTTTTCCTTTTTGGTATCACTTGTTTTGTTCTACTGTAACTTCCCTCTACTTGCAGTACAGAAACCTGATCTGGAAAAGTATAAAATAAGTAAAATAAGGTTGGCACCCTAAAAATTCTGTACATGAATAGATGGTGCTTTCTAGAGCAAATGGGCAAACCTCAACTGTAAGTGGTGTGATGCAATGAGAAAAACCTCCAAAGAGCAAGTCCATTTATTCAGACCTGTTGCTCTGCTTTGTCTTCAGTGTTTACTGCTTATATCTTTGTTACTAGTCATTTATTCTTCTGGCATTGAAGGGTCATTTTGGTGATAAGTGTGCCCATGCTACATGGTTTTTTAGTATCTTCAATCCAAAAAAAAAAAAAAAAGAAAAAAAGCTACGCTTGGCATTTGCTCTAAATATAATGCAAATTAATGAACAGTAGAGAAAAATAGCAGTAGCCATCAGTAATAATCTGTTAAAATACCCAATAAGAAGAAAATTATTTGTTTACAGTTTTGAGCTTGATTATGAAAATGTAAAGATTCATTGCAGAATGTGAAATCATTTTGTTCATCTTATAAAATCACTTAAATTTCATATACTCCATGGTAGATCAGGGAGCTGAATTTATACCATTTTAAGTAAAACCTTCTCACATCAAAGTAAAACATGGGAGGTAAGCTTTCATTTAATTTTTTTTGTGAAAAACTAGAACTTAAATTGATTTAGTAACCTCTGTTATTCTTTCTTGCTATATATGGTAGTTGGAATATTAAGATTTTAGTTACAAAATGCATAACAAGTGAAATTAAGTTTATTTTGATGTAATATTTTAAATTTATAGAATAAATTCTGTAAATTTATTCTGTAATAGAGATCTTAGGAAGTTAATATGAATTTCAAAATCAAAACTATATAGTAGTATGTCAATCTATACATAGATGGTGAAGTAGAAAAAATAATGGATGGTGGAGAAGAGTTTGCAAAGACTACAATTCTCTAGGAAACACACCTGGTTAAATGGAATATTGTTGTAATATGTAATTAGAACTTTTAGATTGAAAAGGATAAAGTAAATTGAAAATGCTATATTTTTTCTCATATTTATTCATGTATGAAAGAATACTTCTAGTAGAACTCTGAGGCTTTCATGGCAAAATGGTTTTGCCAAATTTCCATTTACTACCAAACCGTGTAGGCTTTCCATGATGCAACCCAGAGCATACGGACTTTCAGTATGCAGCCTGGTTCACTGCACAGTATGATCCTGTACCTATTTCAGGAAACAGTAATCATATGTCATTCTGTGATCTACTGCTGTGTTCTGCTACTGGTTTCATAAATAAAGTTGAGAGGTCATTTCCACCATAAATTTCTGTTGGTCAGAAATTTTCAGTCAAAGGAAAGTATGTAATGGTGTATGGAAGGCTGAAGTCAAACATCAATTTATCACCAAGGTGATCTTCTATATATTTAATGGTGGCCAATTTAACTGCAAAGTGACAAAGACTCCATCAAAATTTTTTCTGTTATAATTCTGTGAATTGATAATACATGCTTTTAGAGGACACACATGAAGGTGCCTTTGCAGGAAAGTTCTACATCTTTTTTTGGAAAGAAATGTGCTGCTTTGTAGAAGAAAGCTAATTCATGAAAAGTACGTTGTTGTAGATTTTGATGACACTGACAAACTAGTAAGCTATCTGAAAATTTCTTTTGTTTAAACGTTCCAATTAGAGAAATTTATCAGGGCGCCTGGGTGGCTCAGTGGGTTAAGCCTCTGCCTTCAGCTTGGGTCATGATCCCAGAGTCCTGCAATAGAGCCCCGCATCGGGCTCTCTGCTGAGCGGGAAGCCTGCTTCCTCCTCTCTCTCTGCCTGCCTCTCTGCCTACTTGTGATCTCTGTCTGTCAAATAAATAAATAAAATCTTTAAAAAAAAGAGAAATTTATCAAGTGATATTAGCTTTGGATATAGAAAAAGAATGTCTCGAAAATGTGTCCAGTTGCAAGCAAAGCCTATGGAATACTATTCATATGTTTACAAATTTCCTCCAAGTGTTTGAATGAATTTTTAGTAATGGTGAATAAGTAAAGTAAATTGTTAGCACAAAAATTTGAATTCAAGTTGCTAAAAAGAATAATCAAGCGCATATAAACTTATTTAAGCTTCATAACATTTATTTTTATATGAATAGCCATCATAACTAATTCTTATAGATAAATGTAAACTTTAATTATGAAGATGGCATCAAATAGAAAAAAACTTAATTGGATTAATTAGTTAATAGAATCCCATCTGCATTTTAGAGGGCCATAATAAAAATACATAACTTAATAAGGTTAGTTCATTCAACTTAGATCATAATGTTATCCACTCTGACTTAAGTCTGATGAAGTACAAAATACAACATATCTCATAGTAAACCTTAACAACTCTACGTTTGGAAAAACATTTTTAACAAATAAAGAGGAAAGCAGAAGAAATTATAATTTATATTAGTTTCTAAGTTTGTCTTTATCCATTTTACTAATACAACTAACCTAGTAAATACAGTTGTCATATATGGATTTAATAGAAGTAATAATACAACAAAAATTGTTTCATTTAAACAGATTGGCAATGCTCTGCAAAGTCTCTACTATAAAACACCATCATCAAAAGAGGAACCATTTAATCTTGACGTAAACAAATATTTACATGGCACAAAACCAAGAAGAGGATATTGCAGTTATATTTAGGGCCCAGCTGTTTTATCATGAACATTTTAAAAGACAATGATACAAACTCATCCAGGTGTGTTTAAAAAAGAAAATAAAATAGACACACAGACCAGTGGAACAGAATAGAGAGCCCTGATATGGACCCTCAACTCTATGGTCAAATGATCTTTGACAAAGCAGGAAAAAATATCCAACGGAAAAAAGACAGTCTCTTCAATAAATGGTGCTGGGAAAATTGGGCAACTATATACAGAAGAATGAAACTCAACCATTCTCTTACACCATACACAAAGATAAACTCAAAATGGATGAAAGACCTCAACATGAGACAGGAATCCATCAAAATCCTGGAGGCAAAATAGGCAGTAACCTCTTTGACATGGACCACAGCAACTTCTTTCAAGACACATCTCCAAAGGCAAAGGAAACAAAAGTGAAACAAACTTTTGGGACTTCATCAAGATCAAAAGCTTCTGCACAGTTAAGGAAAACAGTCAACAAAACAAAGAGGCATCCCATGGAATAGGAGAAGATGTTTACAAACAACACTACAAAGAGCTGATATCCAAGATCTATAAAGAACTTTTCAAACTCAACACCCAAAAAACAAATAATTAAGTCAAAAAATGAGCAGCAGACGTGAGCAGACACTTCTCCAAAGAAGACAAACAAATGGCTAACAGACACATGCAAAAGTGTTTGTCATCATTAATCATCAGGGAAATTCAAATCAAAACCACCTTAAGATACCACCTTACACCAGTTAGAATAGCAAAAATTAACAGGGCAAGAAACAACAAATGTTGGAAAGGATATGGAGAAAGGGGAACCCTGTTACACTGTTGGTGGGAATGCAAGATGGGGCAGCCACTTTGGAAAACAATATGGAGATTCCTTAAGAAATTAAAAATAGAGCTACCCTATGACCTGGCAATTGCACTACATCTGGGTAGTGCAGCTGTAGTGAAAAGAAGGGCCATATGCACCCCAATGTTCAAAGCAGCAATGTCCACAACCACCAAACTGTGGAAAGAGCCAAGGTGTGCTTCAACAGATGTATGGGTAAAGAAGATGTGGTTCATATATACAATGGAATATTACTCAGTCATCAGAAAGGATGAATACCCAACTTTTACGTCCACATGGATGGGACCGGAGGAGATTATGCTGAAGTAAGTCAAGCACAGAAAATCAATTATCACATTGTTTCACTTACTTGTAGAACATAAGAAATAGCATGGAGGACATTAGGGGAAGGGAAGGAAAAATAAAGGGGGGGTGATCTCAGAGGGGTTGACGAACCACGAGAAACTGTGGACTCTGAGAAAGAAACTGAAGGTTTTAGAGGGGAAGTGGGTGAGGAGATGGGTTGCCTGGTAGTGGGGATTAAGGAGGGCATGTATTGCATGGAGCACTGGGTGTTAATATGTGAACAATAAATCTTGGGGACACTACATCAAAAACTAATGACATACTCTATGGTGACTAACATAACTTAATAACAAATAATAATTTTTTAAAAAGAAAAAAAACAGTGATATGCACAACTTACTAGGGCCCTCTAAAATGACTCAGTGGAAACTGAAATATATTGTTTTGGTCTATTCATACCTGGCCAATACACACATATCTTATTAACTTTTCCTACTATCCAAAATATTCCAGCCAATACTGTCACTCATATATTTTCTTATCACTAATTTGTAAGGTCTGAATATTGAAAGGAAATTAACTGTGCCTATATGATATTTCCTGCAAACACAGGCATCATTGAATGATATGATAAATGATGATAAAGTGGCATTTTTGCCACTTTAAAATGTATTGACCAACTACAATGATTATTTTGTCCTGCCTTGATTTAAATTCTTTTCAGTAAGTCCATGGATTATTATAGCTTCTTTTTTTTTTTTTTTTTTTAAGATTTTGTTTATTCATTTGACAGACAGAGATCACAAGAAGGCAGAGAAACAGGCAGAGAGAGAGAGGGGGAAGCAGGCTCCCTGAGAGCAGAGAGCCCGACGCGGGCTTGATCCCAGGACCCTGAGATCATGACCTGAGCCAAAGGCATAGGCTTAACCCACTGAGCCACCCAGGCACCCCTCATTTTAACTTCTTGAGGAACTGGGGCAAAGTCACTTGTTATACTTCCCCCCAATATGTTCCATTTAGGATTTTCAAATTAAGAAATTGACCAAATATTTCTTCCTTGAATATTATGTTTTTTATCCATACCACTCCATTTAAATATATTTTAAAAATTAAGTGGTCCATGACTTCTGTCACAGCTAATAAAAATATAGTAGTCTTTGGTAAATAAAGTCTGGTGCAGCGAACATAAGCTCATTGCTTGTTGTGAAGCATCAACAATCCCACAACAATCCCATCTCTACACACGCACTTTGTAAAGTAGACAGATGAACTCAGATATTTTTGTTACTGTTTTAAAAAGGAAACTAGCAAAACTATAGTTAAATAATACAATCTGTAAATAATTTATGCATTAAAAATCAATGCAAATATAAATCCTTTTCTGGGAAACACTGGTTGTCAATCACCAAAGTAGAGGCCACCTAGATAGTATACTTAGGAAGGGGCAAAAGGAAAATTGATTTGAATGTCTTAATGGACCATGACCGAATCATCTCTCTCCATGTTCAAGTATTCAAAAATTAGAAGCTGAAAAAGTTGAATTTGGTGATTGTCGATGCCTGAACTTCAATTTCAGCCTTGACTAATCCATAAAGTTTTTTCCCTTCTATTTTCTACATGGAAAAAAAAAAGCAGACTGATTGAATAATTTTTTCTAATCTTGACTCTTGTTTTCTGTCTCTCATCAATATGGGGTTCATGAATCAACTTTAGGGCATCTCTCATCTTCCTAAAATTATAAGCAAAATTTTATATGTTTATGCCTGCCTGCCTTTTGTTCTGGGAGGAAAACAAACAAACAACCACAGTTTCTAAAATTTTAGCAGAATCACCTTCTGCCCAAAAGCCTAAATCCTTTTTGGTGGAAATTTCTTTCTATGTCACAGTGCAAAATAAAATCTAAATAGTCCCAAATAGGAAATTATTTTTTAAGTAAAATTGTTATTAATATATTACATTACCATTATTTTATACTCTAAGTTTTAAAAACAGAAAATCCAGCTACATCTCAGAAAAGGAGTTCACAATGTACTTATATTTTTGTTACACTTTTATTTTAGGTAATATATTTAACTCAGCTCTGTGGACAATATAACACATGAAGGGAAGACAGATGGACTACATGCTTACCTATAAACTCTTTCAGAAGAATGTAGTACCACATTTTAAATTTGTACTCAGTAGGTTTGTGTTTCCTGATTCAAACTCTTTCCTTCCTCAGTAAAGGGGGTACACCCTCAACACTTCCCTAGATGCGCGTGCACATACACACACACACACACACACACACACACACACCATTATTTTGAAAGAAGAAATGCATGTTGGGTTAGTTGGGCAAACTTTTGGTCATGAATTTTAATCACACAGTTTAATTTGCTTGGACTATTTGTTCAATCAAAGCCCCCAAAACCTTTAAACATATTGATTTCCTTTGCTGACAATTTATTTAAGGTACATTTCCTCAAAGGAATGAAACTAATGCTGAGCCAAAAGCATTTTTATTAAAACTAGGGACTAACATAAATTGAGAAAGGTTGAAACTCAAGCTAGAAAATACCAAAAGCAATATTAATCGCTTTTACTATTTATGCTGACAAAGTGATTAAACCATTAAAATTCTCATAGGGTAATAATTCAATCTACACTATCATCTTCAGTCATAGTTTTTCCTCTATTTAAAATTATCTTCTTAATTATTCGCAGTGAATTCACAGTTGCTGTATAAACACTTAAGTCATTTAAATGTACATGTTTCAATGTTTATAGGTATAATATTTTGCCCCATGCTGAACACATTAATAAGCCAGGTCAGTTAAAAAGGAAATATGTCAATGCAATCAATGAGAGAACTGGTAAATATTAATAGGACCAAACACACTCCCCTGAATAATTTTATGGGATAGATGCTTCCTGAAGCTTTGGCTCACCAGATTTCCCTGAGGTACGCTGAAAGCTAAGGAAGCAGGCAAAAATGATGGCAAGCACACACCTGAACTGCCTAACCGCCTAAGTAGATCCAGTATTTAAACAGATGAGCAATTCCCTATTACCTCCAGGAAACTGAATTACTGAAGTGTGTGTGTGTGTGCACACACACCAGTGGGAGTGAAACTGATTGAAAATTACAGATAATAGGATTAGGATCATAATAAAAACTATTCTCTATTGCAGTTATTTTCAAGTCCATACTTAGTTTCCCAAGAGAAAAAGTTTCCATTTTTCGACCGGAATCATGATGCTAACAAACTGTGGGTTACTAGAAGCACTCATGTTGTCAAATATTGATTGTCATAACACGCCTCCAAAAAGCAAATGTTGAAACTGACTGCCGATCGAAGCATGGACAAGAGAAGGTGACTAAGAGAGATCAGAGCGTCTGCATATAAAACTAAAGAAAAACAATGGAAGAAAATCTCACAAAAGTATATTCATATATGAAAATGATTTTTTAAAAAACCCATAAAAATGTGATAGTAAGAAAGCAAATGTGCATAGCATTTGCATCACACATTGTTCCTGATTAGGGAAGTATGATTATATGACTACAGTAAAATAATTATAGTCAGAATCAACAGCTATATTTTATATTAGCTTATAATATTACTTAATATAAATTACTAGAAACAGCTTATGCCTTAGATTCTGAAATTACACTAGTAATTACTTAATTCACACTGCTCTTTGAAAATAGAATAAAGAGATTCACCCTTAGAATAATTTGAATCAAAGGAAAATTCAGATCTGATTATTGCCTTGGAAGACCAAAATGAGTTACTTCTCTGGCCTTGCATAGGGCTACCTGAGTGATAACTGCCAGTGGCATTTCTAGCTATAAATTAAAGAGGGTTGTAATAGTGCCGAAATAAAATCATTCAAGCAGAGTCTTGTTTCACAAACAGTACCAGAAGCTGAGGAGTCCTATCACATGTGTGTTATTGTTATGTCTGCGGTGCTGGGCGATAACGATTTTGACTGTAATTCATGGTGTGTTTTAGGATGTAGAAGCAATAAAATATTGATCATCAGCATGTTCAGCCATTATTCAGAAGATTAGATCAATTTATGAGAAGCAATAACTTGTATACGAGTGACCTTCCAAAGGCTGGAAGTAATTCCAGGGTAAACCCATCGCATATCTAGGGCTCCAGATGAAAACCTAAGTTACTAAAAGTCAGATGTTCAAATAAAATATAGTTTTGAGTTCAAATCATGTAATAATTTTGGGGGGCCATTACTCCATAAATATTATAATTGCCAGTTTTTGATAGTACATAGGAAGTTAAAAATTTGTAGAATTTTTTTGAACATAAGCACGTTTTTAAGCTCAAAGGCAAAAACAAAAGTAACAGTCAAGATTTAAACACACCATTCAGTGTAATTCAGATTCAACTTATAAACTTATAAACTTATAAAGGACAACAGTTTTCTAAAAACACAAAAATTAAGAAAACAGTTGATTAAAAATATATTACTATTTCTTCATTTGTGAAAATAAAAAGGACAACATTTAAGTTTTGGAATATAAAGTGATATAAATGTTCCCTATGTGTTTTGATTCAACATAAACTTCAGTTTAAATTGGGCCATTAGGCACTCGCTATCTTAAATTATAATTAATACACAGTCCTATGTGATATATGATCAGGGGATTAACCCTCAGGGGAGGAAGTCTATTTAACTTAGATCTGTATGATATCTACAGATGGACAATTCAATGAAAATTCTGAAAAATTACAGAGAGTATTTTTCTAGGCTTTCTAAACATAACATACTTTTATGAGACTTTGTATTACTACCAGAGACTAAATGTCTCAATACAAGTTTGCAAATCAAAGAAAAAAAAATTAGGTGGAATAGAAGAAACACATTTTAACATGGAAGTAAAATTATAAAATAAAACATTCTACTCTCATTTTAAAGTCATTCTTAAAGAAAGAAAAATAAACTACAAAATTGTTAATACCACATGTTAAACATTAAAAATCTTTATTAAAAGAAATAAGGTGATACCTCAAAAAGATTAAATATGCAATAATCAGTGAAAAATCTTATTGTCTGTCAATATGTGCATTTATAAATATAACACAACCCTTTTCTGATTAGATGAAACAACTTAATTTGATGAATATAATTATAAATAATGATGTAAATATTCATGACATATAATTCTAGGAGTGTTAAGTTATAGCTGTATGATACATGTGTCAACATCACTATGGCTGAACTAAAAAGACTAAGAAAATATATGATTAGGTAATGAAAATGTATCTGATGAAAATGTATTACCCATGTGTAAAGTTTTAGTTAAACCTATGCTAATCTTATTTTTAAAGCTAAGTTATGACATGGCTTCAAAACGAAAATCTTTGATTTATCTCAAATGATAAAATGCAATTTAAGTCAATCATTAGTATTTAAACTATGTGTTTATGATATACTCAATAATAATACCCATTGTCAAGCTAAAGAAGTAACAAAACAGCTGCCTAACCAACTGAGCCACCCAGGCACCCTGGTCTTTCAACTTTTCTAATCTACTGTGTAGAACTTTTCCTATCCTGTTTGTAATTATATGTAACAAACAAGATTGAGAAGATCTTGTATGACATACAGTGAGATGGCAGAATGAACTGACATGGTCTGAGCAATATCATTCTGGGTTTTGGAGTCAGATAATTCAAGGTGGGTTCAAATTCTGGCCCTGTTAAAGTTAAATTGGAAATAATAATTCTTTTTTCACAAAGATTTTTCAAAGATTAAATGAGACCCGTGCAGAAAAAAACAGTGAGTGCTCATTGAATGCTATCCATTGATAAGTATATTATTTCTTACCCAGAAATTAAAGACACAGTAAACTAGCTTTATTATAGTCTTTAATTATATTTATTATTAATTATTGAAATTTGTTTCCAAAATCTGTCCTCAATTACTAACGGCTATACGTTGTAACAGTGAAGATAGATTGTTTGTGCGAATATTCCTATGCAAAAATTCCACAGTTGTCTTTTAAATTACAAATGTGAAATTATCAATAGTGAAAAGAACATGACAAATTACCAATACAATCAGCTTTAGCTTTCAGCTTCCATTTAAGAGATCTTATTTCTGTAGACCTCTGAAATAATCTGTTACCTCAGTAAAAATACCTCAATAAATAATTGCCAAAATACTTCTTTTCCTCCATCGAAAACTTAAGATATAATAATTAAACAGGTATCTTACAGCAAATTCTTCTGAATAAAGACCAGATGAAGAGCAATATGTTGCCCAAATATGTTATGAAATTTGGCTGTGTTTACTCAACTTAGAGTGGAAAAAAATACATGTATAATAATATAATACATACATAATAGATATATAGTATTAATAAAATACACAATATATGCTACAATTACATGTTTTTCATATACTACTATATATATTTATAGTCTTTTATATATGTACAATATGCAGAATGGAACAATCCAAGGAAACATGAGATCCATGAATACTTATTTCCATGGAGTCCACAAATTCTATGTTCCAAAAGAAGTATATAATAGATCAGCATTTTTTCTTTTCTTTCTTTTCTTTTTTTTTTTTTTTTCATTTTTGGGGAAGGGTGGTTATATTGAATCAGATCTCATAAATTTTATTATTATAGGATTTGGCTTCTCATGTAATATGGTACATTCACATAAAATAATGACAGATTTCTGACAGTGTCAGATATTTCTAAGTCAATGTTTCATGATTTTAAAACAGAATTTTCTATATTTTAACTGAATTGATCACACTGATTCTATGATTTTTTTTTGATTCTATGATTCTAATTTTCCAGTTGATTCATGCATTTAGAAACATCTTTGTTTCTTCATGTGACTGTTTTCATGGTTTTTTTTTCCCACTAAACCTTTTCTTCAGCCTCTATTGAAATTTGATAACTCTAGTAATTTTAGCTAATTATTCTAATTCTTAATCATCTCTTTACTCTAAATTTCAGTTTTCTTCCTTTTCTGTGTGGTCATTCAATTAAAGCATGCTATGAATTTATTATCTAATTCTTATCACTAATAGCATCATAAAAATTCAATTAAGTCCGTGGCAATTCTACTTATCAAATAATTATTGTAGTCACCTTCACTTTTGCCTTTATTATGTACTCAATCGATCAGACTGATTGAGAGCCTCTAATACCATGTTTTGTCCCTTTTTTGTTAATATTTTAGTTGAAATTGATGGATCTGTGACATTTTTATCACATCACCCAACCCTGGTCTATCACATAATAAATTTAACTGAAAAACATGCCACTTTTGAAAAATTATAATTATCCAACTGTTGAAATAAAAGTCTATTATGATATATCCCAACAGTGAGTCAAGTTTTATTTCCGTAATTGAACTCCACAAACATAAACAGGTACACACAGATAAACATAGAAGGTAAAACTGAAAACTTACTTCCTACTAGACAGCAAATCTAGTAGGAATCTTTCCTGGCCAATTCTAGTCAATATTTCAATGTCTTGTATGTTTCTACAGTTTCTTTAGACTAGTGATTTTCAAACATTTTCTGTAATCAGCAGATAATTTGTCTTTGTTTTATTTTTTTTTAAAGATTTTATTTATTTATTTGATAGAGAGAGATCACAAGTAGACGGAGAGGCAGGCAGAGAGAGAGAGGGAAGCAGGCTCCCTGCTGAGCAGAGAGCCTGATGTGGGGCTCGATCCCAGGACCCTGAGATCATGACCTGAGCCAAAGGCAGTGGCTTAACCCACTGAGCCACTCAGGCGCCCCTCTTTCTGTTTTTTTTTAAATGAAGAAATAAAGAAGAAATAAATAGCATATGCCTATAGCTTAATTGTTGCAAAGTACTTCACTAAAACAAACAAAAAGACAAAACAAAACTATGAAAGCCCTTCTATCACCAAGATACCTCAGAAAATAAGCGTCAACTTGTAGACGTCCTTCTGTTTGCTTTCACAAACTTAAATTTTGGATGACATAATTGAAAGCTTGAAAATATTTATCATACTAAACAATCTAATAATAATTGTAATGAAATCAACCATGGTAGCCTCAAAACATGTCACAGTGTCTACTCAAAGCATTCACGATGCTCATGTTTCCCTTGTTTGCCCTGAGGCAGTATGTCATTAAGTAGAACTGCCTAACAGTTGTGACTAAACATTCTTCTATATTTAAAAGGCAGATTGTAATATATTCTGTTAGATTTGCCTTCTTTTCTTTGAGTGAGGATATAGTCAAGTTAGGTCACATCTATTTTTCATAGCAAATTAGAACTTTTCTACCTGGCTTAATATTTTCTCTCCACCAAATACTGTGACTTTACACATTAAACAGTTGGCTGGCACTTATGAAGGGGGGAGGGTTCAGAGCACTGCATAAAATCTACTATTCTGAAGAAAAGTAACTAATTATTCTCACATCCAAAACTCCACAGTAAAACCCAGCACTTTTATGTCATGTTGTTTTCTCACTCCTCCATTAATCAGGAGCAAGTCTCCTTTCCAAATACTCTTAGTTTCTTCAGTCACTGACAACACCGTCAGGGCTCAAAACTGCTTCATAATCTTCCACTCATCTACATACTTCCTGTTCCCTTCATAGTTCTAAAAACTTGATAGCAATACTTAAAAAAAAAAAAAAAGATTTTATTTATTTATTTATTTGAGAGAGAGAAAGAGAGCATGAGTAGAGGGAGCAGTAGGCAGAGGGGCGAAGCAGACTCCTGCTGAGCCTGGAGCCCAACACAGAGCTGGATCCCGGGATCCCAAAATCATGAGATCATGACCTGAGCTAAAGTCACAGGCTTAATCCACTGAGCCACGAAGACATACCTATTTCTCCTATCTATTTTTTAAATAAAAGTAGCTGCTGTTTACTGGGTGGCTTCCATAAATGAGGCACTGTACTAGATATTTATAGTCTTTCTGTAATGTTCACAACCACAAGGTATCATCTTCTTTAAACAACCTAGCAAAGCAAACAAATCAAAAGATCTAATTGCACGTTTCCCCATGTCCACACATTCCATACAGAATCCAAGTAATTCTGACATGAATTTGATTTATATATCCCAGCCTGTTTACTATAAATAAAGCATTCTGGTAAAAATGGCTGATTCTTATATATATATATATATATTTTTTTTTTTTTTTTTTTTTTTTTTGACAGACAGAGATCACAAGTAGGCAGAGGCAGGCAGAGAGAGAGGAAGGGAAGCAGGCTCTCTGCTGAGAAGAGAGCCCGATGCAGGACTTGATCCCAGGACCTTGGGATCACGACCTGAGCCAAAGGCAGAGGCTTTAACCCACTGAGCCACCCAGGCGCCCCTCCTATACATATTTAACAAAAGCTCCATTCGTAAAAATGAAATATCAGAAATAGCTCATCTTTGAAGAGATAGCATGACACAGAGAGACAGAGAGAAAGATTAACTCTAAATCTTAGGGTTCAAACTTGAATAAACCACCTACATTGCAATCATTAAAAATCAACTCCCAGTCCTCCCCCGACTGCGTGGCGTTCTTCTGTGTGTACGTACAGCATAGGAGACACCTGACCCACATGCCTGTCTTCCATCCAAATAACACCCCTGAACTGGTCCTCTTATCCCCACTACACTCTTGGTTTCTTAAACAACTGGTGTTTCTTTTTGCAGAAATTGTCTCTGGTCTTCCTCTTCAATTTTAATTTTATTTGTCCTGTTTTCAGCTATAGTTAATATGCCACAGAATATATTCTTTCCAATAGCATCTCTTTCCACTGAAGACTTAGAAGGGGACTATTATTCTACATATTTAAAGTATCTTATGTAAATGAGGATGATGTCATATATTTAAAAGTTCTTAGAAGAAAGGCTTAGTGACCTTGGTTTTGGTAATGAGCTTTTAGATACACCATCAGAAATATAAGCCAAGGGGCGCCTGGGTGGCTCAGTGGGTTAAGCCGCTGCCTTTGGCTCAGGTCACGATCTCAGAGTCCTGGGATCGAGTCCCGCATCGGGCTCTCTGCTGAGCAGAGAGCCTGCTTCCCTCTCTCTCTCTGCCTGCCTCTCCATCTACTTGTGATTTCTCTCTGTCAAATAAATAAATAAAATCTTTAAAAAAAAAAAAAGAAATATAAGCCAACATTTTAGTGAAAGGTTCTATTTACCATACATTGTTCCATCCAACACACTAAGTAATCACACAAATAAAAGATGTTTGTAAATGCTAGTTTTTTGTATAAATTTTTTGTATAAAAAAAGTAAATTGATATTTCAGTTGAGAATATGTTCATACAACAGTGTTGAGTATACTTTAACAAATTATATGTACAAAAGGTATTTTTAAGAATGGTGATTTTATATGTGAATAATTAAAGTATCATTCCAGGAATGACTGGGTTCCCCACATCTTCAAAGGCACACAAATAAAAGATGTTTCTAGGAATAGAGGCTGTCTATATGAAAACAAAGTGTTATTGCAGTGGATAATGGGGTTCAACACAATTGGTGTATTCAATAACCTGGAAAAGGCATATGTATAAAAGATGTTTTTAATAATGTTAAATGCAAGGGGTGCCTGGGTGGCTCAGTGGGTTAAAGCCTCTGCCTTTGGCTCAGGTCATGATCCCAGGGTCTGGGATTGAGCCCCGCATTGGGCTCTCTGCTCGGCAGGGAGCCTGTTTCTTCCTCTCTCTCTGCTTGCTTCTCTGCCTACTTGTGATCTCTGTCTGTCCAATAAGTAAATAACATCTTTAAAGAGAAAAAAGAAATGTTAAATGTGTATGTGAATTACTGCAGTGTTAGTTTATAGAAAGAATCTATTCACCAGTGTGTGATATATGGAAATCACTATGCATGGGCACACGTATAAACGATGTTTCTAAGGATAATAAAATTGTGTTGTATCAGGAAAAATAAACATGATCCCTAAACAAAAAAGATTGGATAATGTGGATTTTATTAAAAATGTCTGCTCTCTAAAAGACACTTCTGGAAAAGAAGACCACAGACCAGGAGAAAATATTTGAAAAACAAAAGGACTGAAAGGATTTATATTCAACATATACAAGGAAGTCTTAACGCTCAACAAAAATGAAACAAACAACCCAATTAAAAACTAAGTGAAAAATCTGCATAGACACATCTCTGGAGAAGAGATACAAATATCAAATAAGCATATGAAAATGTGCTCAATGTCATATGTTTCTAGGGAATTGCAAATTAAAACAACAAGGAGATATCAATATACATCTATTAGACGGCTAAAATGCAAAACACTGACAGCACCAAAAGCTAGCAAGAATGGAGAGCAATAGGAACTCTCATTTGTTGCTGGTAGGAAAGCTAAGTGGTATATAAAGTTAGGCAGTTTTTTAAAAGGGTGAAACTTAATTCTACCATAAAAGTTCTTGGTTGAAAAAATCTTATAAAACTATAGTTTTGAAAGAATGATGCCAAAAATAAGATCCAATGAAGTAAGTTTCACTTCACTGACAAATTGATTCAGTGAACATAATAATAACATTAGTTATAGGTTGGTTAAGAAGTACTATTACTTTCTTTTTTTTTTTTTTTAAAGATTTTATTTATTTATTTGACAGAGAGATCACAAGTAGGTAGAGAGGCAGGCAGAGAGAGAGGAGGAAGCAGGCTCCCCGCTGAGCAGAGAGCCCTATGCGGGGCTGGATCCCAGGACTCTGAGATCATGACCAGAGCTGAAGGCAGCAGCTTAACACACTGAGCCACCTGGGTGCCCCAGTACTATTACTTTCTAATCAGGACTAACCAATTTTTATTATATCCACCATTCAATTGGTAAATACTTAGCAACTACTCCTTTCTGTACATAATTAACTTTTAATGTACTTTTGAAAGCAAAGTATTATAAAGTCAGTTCTTATTATTGCATTGGAATTATCTAGAATCTAGCAAACACAGAAAAAGAGCACAGTATCTAGTGAAACTGCTTTTGTCTAGCTAGGAACTTCTGTGTAAAAAAAAAAAAAAAGAACAATACAAAAGTGAAATTTTCAAAATGCATTATTAATTTCGGCATTGTGCATACTGGTTAGGAATTTCAGCTATCATAATGATAGAAAGATCCCAAGTTTCCTGATACAAGATTTCTACAACTAAGAAAGATACTTCTACCAAGAAGAAAAAAAAGTTAGCCTTTAAATGGAGATATTTTAATTGTGCTTGTATTCTTACTATATTTCCTTACATTCACCAAGTGTGTGGCTTTAAAATATTAAAGAATCTATTAAGACAAGTTCGTACCAGTGAATAGTTATGCCTTTACCTAAAACAGCTTTGAGGACCATGAGGAATGTGTTAGCCTCAATTTCCCTCCATCTATCATATTTCATTGATTCAAAGATACTTTCCCCCGATATTCTGACTCTGAATTCTTACAGTTGATGGCACCTCACAATCATTACGAGCCAGACAGCAGTTCTGATGTGATTGTCATTGCCTGTGATGTGATTACTTGGTCATAACTGTTCATACCGCTGACATTTCAATTGAGTTATGTGCATTATGGGGGATACACAAGTTGAGTTTAATTATCATTTAAAATGTCTTCCACAAGTCCACTATAATTGAGCACTGTCAGTAAATATAATTGTTATTTGAAGCTTAGAAGCAAAATTTCAGAATTAGATTTGACATCCCTGATGGAAATGTTTATTGTTGGAGGAATGGTCACAGATCTGTATTTTTTGTGAGAGAAAAATTAAGCTACCGAAGAAAAGAAGATAGCATAGGTCTAGATAGAATAGGTCTACTTTCTGAGAAATTTCGAAAAGATTGCTTTTACCCACCTAATTAGATGCAAAAGAAACTGTCTGTTCCTTTAGGAGAGATGAAAAAAACTTCAAAGCATTAAGAGGCTGGTCTGATTAATGCATCAGACAAAACTATCCTTAAGACATCGCTCAAGGTTTAAGCGGTAGTTATATTTTTTTCCTAGCCACACATAATGGCACATTTTACAATCACGGTCGCCTTACAGTTGGTGACATTCAGTATCTTCAAAGAATGTGAAATCAGCTATAAAACGCTTCTTATTCTGCAACTATTTAAAAGACGCAATTTTCTCATCATATTAGAAAATAAAAACCCAAGAAAAGAAAAAATATATGCGCAATGGAAAAAAGATAAGAATTTATTAGAGTCACAGGTTACAAGGAAAATCTACAATCCAGTAAGTGATGACATGTCATGGACAAGACTGGCAGCACTGGATTCTGGGTACCCACTCTCAGCTTACTCAGTCAGAGTTATGCCATGCACATGCCTCTAATTCAATTCCATGTCCTGCTGTGGGACTCCACAGAGTAAACATCCAAATAAAAGTGAAAGACCATGTCAATAGAAAAATAAGAAATTATGTATTTCAATAGAACTATTTTCCTATATAAGAAATTCAGTCATCTGTATATCTACATTGCCCAAGTACTATCTAATAAGTTAGAGAATCAGTATTGATATGGATGGGAAAATATTATAATTCTTATCTTTTATGAGGATTCAAACATTAACCTCTATGTCAGCCTGTATGTATTCACCAGACCTATATGAATAATTTAGAATAAATATGCATACTCTCCTATATACACACCTATATTTAAATATGTATTTAAATGTATGTATTTACATACAAGTGTTATATACATGTATATGCATGCACACATAAATATGCATATTATGAAACATTTATGTATATACATATAATGTCATATCTTCTTCCAAAATTGGCACAGTGGATTCTTTTTTTTGGGGAAAAGTTCAGTTTTTGTACTTTCAAGGTTCTCACATGTATTCAGCCTTTCATGTGGAAGTATTTATATATTCTTTCTATTTTAATAGTCTAAAGTATCCATTTTAGTTATCAATTATTTAAACAAAAGAACTAATTTTCACAGCCATTCTCCCATGTGAAAACGTGGGAGAGGCTGGGACCGTTTATACAACAAAGGGCACAGGCGTGTGGACAGAAGAGATCCGCAAGTGAAGAAAAAGAATAAATGAACGCTGACTAACTCGAGTGAAGAGTTGAATGAAGTAATGACAGCCTCTCAGGCAAACAGAATTTTTTACAAAAGCCTTTCTCTACCCTCAGGCACAATTACAACAGCTGTACCATAGAGCCTCTATCAGTCATAATCTAGAATAGTGCCTCTTTCTATTAACCAAGCGATAGAGGAGCAAAAATTACTTTCACCGGCCCATATGAGGCACTCTGCTTGCTGCACTGAATTCTGATGGCTTAATTAGGTGGCTCGTGTGGCACATGGGGTTTTGTAAGCCAGGTTCATCGCAAAGACCGTATCATCAAAGCAGAGGAGTCATGGGCTCTACAGCTAGATTACAAATCCGGGTTTCTTCATTGAGTGTCTTGTCACTGACTGTGTCTGTCAGTTTGCTTCCATCTACTTAAGCAATTAGATAAAGCCTCACCCTAGTAGACCAAGGCTAATAAAGAGCCATGGGATTGAGGACAGCTGGCAATTTCTCTAGTTATGAAGGTCACATCTTCAACTGAGGGATCGCCTCTAGAAAATAAGGAACGTGCTCTATTTTTTTGAATATTTGTTCTCTTTCAAGTCCTGACATGGAATGCTATGGAATTTCCAATTTTATTTAAGACCCACAAACACACAAAAACTTAAAAAAAAAAAAAAGTCACATCACAATGTCAACGGATTTAATAATCAAAGAATTTAAAAAATGTTTTTGTCAGTAAAGGAATATGAAGGAAAATCCTGAAAAACAATTATACTGAGAGAATAAATCATATATACCACATATTTTAACAGCCATTTACGCCACAGTTTGGTTATATTATTTATTTTATGAGTGCTAACTTTAACTTCGTTAATTGTCCAGAAAAATTCAAGCAGTTTTAATATAGATATAAGAGACAATAGCAAATAATATATGTATTCATTCAAATATATGCATGTGTATATATTCATAAATATGTATGTGTACATATAGACATTCATATATATGTGTATATATACATGCACACATACATACATGATGGGTGACTCTAAATAGCATTACAGATGACCATTTCGGGCTGAAGTCCAACAAAAATCATAAAGCAATTAGCAGGTCGAAGACCTGATACAAGTGTACTATTATGCTCATACATTTTTTACTTGATCTTTTAAAATAATTATATATTATAAATCATCTAACAATAAATATGCATTAAATCAAATCATAATATAGCAGTCTATGTCCACCTAATTTCATTAATGATGCCCCCAGTCTCCCTTCCTGCAGCACCGAATCTTAAGGTCATTCTTGACTTATCTCCTTCTTTCCTTTCACTTCCTATGGTCCCTCTGACTCTATATCATATCAGATATATATCATATCTATATCATATATCCATATATTTTGCAAATCTCTTTCCTACTCTGTTGCCTGATCTATACTGAGATTCTGACATTTTTTTCTGTCATCTCTTCCTCTCATTACCTTATTCATTTATCAATAAACATTCAGTGAATAATTTCTATGTACTACTTACACTTTTAGGTATTGATAATACTTTTGAAAACTTCCAAGAGTGTTTTCCTGTATTTTATCATAATGATCATTCATTGTAACTAACAACGTAGATGAATAATTGATTTTCATTATTTTTGCCTACTACAGAAGACAATTTTTTTTATATTTACATTTTTATATTTAAAGCTTCTTAACCTCATATAAAGGATTCCTCAAGATTTGAGTTCAAATCCCTTTAGATTCATCTCCAAACATCCAGTAATAATGCACTTTTCCTTTCAACCAAACCACATCACAGTTCTTATAATCTTCATAGCTCTGTCTCCTGGCATGAGTCTGGAATTTTCTTTCCCACTCACCTCTCTCCAACCGGGTAGAACTTACAAAACTGAAGTACATAGCTCACAGTAGGTGCTTAATAAGTGTTCACTTTCCAATAGATTCTTATTCTGTTTGCCTGTTCTGTGAAATGTTCTATGAGGTCCTCAAATTGTCTCTCTAGGCTCTGAAGGGGATATGGCAAAGACTTTGTCATTTGATCTCATCCTCAATTACATGTCTGTTTCCTTCAATGGCATTGGTAATTCGTTATTGTGGTGCTACAACCAGAGAGTGCAGATTAGGCTAGTAACACACACTATAGATAATAATAATGTTATTATTAAGGTTATTAAGAACAACTTCCGTATATAGAATCCATTCAGGGTCCTGATTTTTTTTAAAATATTTTATCTTTAATTCAGACACAACACAAACCAATTCTAGCTTTCTCTCTGAAGTATGAATGGACATAAGGAGAGATTAACTTACTGACAAGGTAACAAAACTAAAATATGTAGTAGAGATATTATTCAAACACAGATCCATCCAAACCAAAAGTCATCTTTTCTCCACTACGGCATTTTCATGTTTTTAATGTTTCCCGAGTAGTCTTCCCTGACCCTCCTCTATTTCTCTTTCTTGGTATTGGTAGATTCTTTATTATTTTGGTTAAAATTAAATTACAGAAAGTTAACATCCAGAGAATGTTTCTTTTATTTTCTGGCTTTCTAGCTTCCTATAAAACTTACAGAAACCTGTGATACAAAGTTTTACTGTATTTCATTTGTAGTAAATATTTTTTCTAGCTATCACATTTAAGTATAAGTCATGAATTCATATTCTGTCTTTTCATGGTTCTTAAAAGAACTGACTTGCTCACTAGCCACAGTGGCATAGTGTGGGCCAACAATACAGCTAGGAGCCCATGAAAATATTTTAACTTATTTTAAAATCAGGAAAAGAAAATTTACTTTTACAGTCAAAGATTATACTCATGTTAATAGCAACACAAACATTAAAATGTGTTTAATATTCTTTATGGTGGAAGGAACCCATGAAGGCAGAAGTATCTAGGGCTCCCATTAGTTATAAGGCAACACTGGGCTCTTAATCTCTTTTTAGAGAAAATTTGCATAATTGCAATATTACTCTAATTTGGATATAAATTCCCAGACAATTAATGTCTGAAAAAACATTTCATTAAGGCACGGTCAAAATTTAGGAGAAATTGTACTAATTAAGCAAAACTAAGTATTTTATAAAGCAATTTTTAAAATATATATGTTCATTTTCATTGACCCATTGGTTAATATCTTTCCTTCAGTGTGAATATTTCTGAATCTCTAAATATTACTATGAGACAAAAATAGCAAGAAACATACATAAAAACAAAGCAAAATAAATCAGCAATGGCCTCAAATCTACGTCCCCAAAATATCTAAAAGAATCATCTTCGAACACTGTGAAAGATGAACACTGTTATTCATCTTTCCTGGGACTCCTTCCTCAGACAGTAAACATTTCTTAATGTATCCAACTATTTATCGACTTAAATTTTGTCCAAAGCAGTGTTTCTCAAATTATCTGTGTATTAGAGTGATTTGGGGTGTTTAAAAAACTTCAGGTTTTGGGGTTTCAAATCCAGTTTCTCTCTGTGTCAGCCATTTCTGCCATGAGCCCTAGAAAACTTTACTTTTAATGAACATCTAAAGCGTTTCAGAAAAAAATAATCTATGGGAAATACATTAAGCGGCAATACTAGAGTCCTACAAATTCATCAAGTAGCACATAAAATCATATCACTTTTGTTTATTTACTTATTTATTTATATATATATTTTTACTTTTGTTTATAGTAATACCTCTTTCGGCGCATAAAGAGCCAAGTAACCTGTTGAAGGACTTTTAAGTTTAAACGTTATATTCTAATAGAAGAGAATTAACTTTTTAAGTTTGTAAAACTGATTTCTGAATAGTCAATGCAGTTAAAAAAAAAATCAAACAGCCTAGGAACAAGCGATCTCTATAGACTGCAAATAATACGCATTTTCCTTGTCACTGCCCATGGCTACTCTGCCATAGGAACTAATCACAACCATTGGAAAAATCATCCCTACAGATAAAAAAACTTTGTAGGCTGTATATATGCAGCATTAGTTAAATAATGCGCTCCACAAGAAATGTCTGAAGATTCTATCACATTTCAGTTTCAGAAGTAGACTTTCTATTTTATTGCTTTACATTACAAAGGAGATTTTTAAACTCTGAAAGGATCCCTCAAATCTACTCAACAAGCCGTTGGGCATGTGAAAAAGAAAACAAAACACATGCAAATCGATATATATATCGGAATTATAGGTGTATGCATCCTAGAATTTTACATGAATTCTTTCTTGAGAATTTAGAATTTATCTATAAATGATTCAAACCCAGGTAACACTTAGCTCCTTGCAATTACCGTCCTCTGTGTAAAACAGCAAGATACTGAAGTGGCGGTGGATGGAGAGGTGGGGAGGGTCAGCACTACATCATTTCAGACAATTTCACACTCAAGCCTTGTTGACATGAGGCAGGGCCAAGGAAATCACCCTGTCAGCACCTGCGTCTTTAATGAAGGAAAATGATGCTGCACATGCAGAGAAGACAGAGGGAAAAATAAATCACATTTTAACTCTAAAGTGGGCTGTCGGATTTATTCAGATAGAAATGCAACCTTGTGGGCTCCCCCTTCCCCTTGTATCTCCATTTAAAATCTCACCATATACACCTAGAATTCAACCTTGTGATGTTGTGTGTGTGTGTGTGTGTGTGTGTGTGTTTTCCCACCATAGACGCTCTTCAGTTCAATCCAGTATATGTGAAATGTATACTTCTACAACGTATCATTTAACATTTGTCTTTCATTGTCTTCCTGACATCTGTTGCAATCAGAGGTGGAGGTTTATGAAGTGAAGATGGGCATCTGTCAGATTCCTTTGTAGGAGAGATTAAATGAAGATGTGGCATAAACCAGATAAGGCATGCCTCAGGAGATAACCACAGTCAGCTTAAGAGTACTTTCTATGTAAATAAGAGGTGAAGTAAAGTGACAGGACAAACCTCTAGCAGGGGTTTTCATTCAGAGGCCGGTTTTCAAAGGCTCTGTAGGCCAGGAAGGGCTAGGAGTCTGAATTGTGGGAGGGGCCTAGTCATTCCCAGTATCCGCCTCTTAATTACGCCTTTCTCTTAAAACTGATTCATGGTTTTAAACAAGAGCATTTCTTGATTTAAAATGTGTAATTTCTAGGCACCTTCCTGACACACCAACCACTTCCCATAAAATATTGTAAATAAACAAAATGTAAATATGATAAAACACAAGCTGTTTTAAGGCTGCATTATATAGAAAGACGTAAGAGAAATTTTTTAAAAAGTGAGTCAGTAATCCATTAAGCCAAAGGTTATATTCAAATAATATTTTAATATTTAATGACACCAAGTAACCAAGCCACAGCTTTATTGAAAACCACTGGATTATTGTGGTAATAAAATAATCTGCATTATGATAGTTATTTCACATTTTTTTTTTTAATTTTGTGCCCTGAGGCCTTTTGTGCCTATCTACACCTCTGCTAATGACAACTCGTTCTAGAGACCGTATACTTCTTAGTTTTTCGGAAACTTGAGACATTTTCCCATTTATCTGCCTTCTGCAATAAATTTCTGATGAAGGAGAATATTCTTTTTGCAAGGTGAAGAGTAGGAGTAAATCAGGTGAGTGAAAAACAGTTTTTTAAAAAGACACTGAAAAACTAATTAAATAAAAAATTAAAAAAAAAATAAAAAGACATTGATATTGATCTTCCCATCTTTGTTCTCCCCTAAACTCACTCCAGGTCCAGATCTCTACAGAACTTAAGAAAGCCAGAACCGCAACAACAAAAGGAATCAGGGCCTCCGTTCATGCTAGGATTAACACCAAGGAGAGGAGAATCTGAGGCTGAGGACTCCTTTAGTAGTTTTGACATCTCCTTAGCCTGAAACCAAGCTCCTGGAGGGCGGCAGTTAGGGAAATGACTTCCAGTCCACAGATGTTCCTTTTGAAATGCTAACAGTATGTTTCTTTTAGCAGGTAAATTACTTTGAAGTAATTCTTGAACTCTGTGGTCCTGAACAAGACAGACATATAACTTTATGCATCCCCTTTTTGGTATTTCTTTTTAAGGTGTTGCCTCAAAATGGGCCCTGAGTTACTATCTGTAGGACACATTGTTAGCTAACTGATAACTGAGCGATCACCTCTAAAGCCAATCTCCGTATTATATGAAGCAATAAATTCATTTAAGTTCTCTTTAGTTATAAAAATGCTTGCTCTAGAAGTGTAACTACAATTTTGAGAAATTTTAGACCTAAATGTTCAAGTTGGTCTTCTTTGAAATGGTATGTCTTCTTAAATGAAAAGGTAACTTTAGATTTCATACATAAACCTTAGTCCCTCCCACCAGACACATTAATGCATGCTTTCCTTCTTCCAGATATCTAGGTAAAGATGATTCAAACCACATGTAATCATTTTGAAATTTCATTACCTGCTTGATAACTAGATCATGGATTAAATTTGTTGACCTTTAATAGTTATGGGCTGGCCAGTTTAAGGATAATTATACCTAAGCTATAATCTAAATTTGTATGTATCTATAATCATGGTTTTCAAAACATTTTCATACTAATACCCTCCTTACCCTGACAATTTGAAAAATGGTGGATTATTTTGTACTTAATTTGCATTTTCCATATACTTTAAAAATGCAATTTTTTTGTATTGTCAGTGTTTGATATTGGTGCATTCACTAATTTTAATCATTACTCAAACAGAGTTCTGGCAAGGGAAGGGAATATAGAAACAAATTAAAAATAAAAACTTCTGTTGTACTTTGTTACAACAGACTAAATTTTCTGTATACTTTCACCCTATGGAAATGTTTCAACACATATAATTCCATTTGTTTATTCACAACATTTCACCTGTTTATCTGCCAGGTCCAAGTATCCGTTTTAACACAGCAAGGGAAAAAAAAAAGTCAAATTCCTAGATTTGAGAATTCTGATTTGTGTGTGGGTACTAATGATAAATTACATATAGTTGCTGAATATTAAAATAAATATAATAGTAAAATAAATAAAACTCAAACCTCAAGTTTTAATTTAATGAAACACCATCTGCCATTCTTTTATGAATAACTTGTCTCAATTATGGTGATAAATTAAACCTATCTAAATTAACTACAATTCATTCCCATAGTTTGATCTACGGAGACAATTGACATTATATTTTGATTAGCGTATCAATATATTTTTCTACTTTCCCATGCCATAGCACTGGGTTTAGTCAATTTCCTACAGAAGAGTTTAAGTAAAGCTTTTTATAGCAATGTTATTCCAGCACCATTAACAAAATTATGACTTCAAGGGAACCAGTTTCTAACTTCACTGGAAACAATAGTAGCTATGGCAGCATGTTGCATTTTTATTCTGACATTGTGCAGCCTGTTAATTAACATGTCACTCCTCTAAAGGAATTTCAGTTTTAAATACTTCACTTCTTTTGATGGCCCTTTTCTATGGTACTAACATGCATTGTAATCGCTTTTCTTTTCGTGTTACACATTTCTTCCCTACTATAATTGTTCTTCCACCACTCTGATTCACTAAGTTAATCTAATAACTCTCTACATGTTTCAGCGACAGTGGATATTTTTGTCCCTATTCTCACTTTTCCTAGGGAATTAATAACGTGCTCTGTATTCAAGAATTTTTGATCCCTGAAACATGTCAGCACGCAGACTTAAGAAACCATTCACACAGACTTACACGTTTGAAAGCAAATGAACAATTCACAAGACACATAATGAAAAACGAACTTGAAGCAAAGAAAGTATACAGGTCATGATTCAATAAAAGAGTGAAACAGATGCTTGGCACTTACCTGGAATAAGCTGAGCCAGGAGCAGGTGATCTTTTGACAAGCTGAGGAGTGATATTGTGACCAAAAAAGGAATATGTTTCCATTTCATCTTTGTCCCTTCCTTGCATTACACCCAGCCAGTGACAGATAGGTTTTATCTGGGAGAAAAAAACAAAAGAGCAAATTACTTTCTAATGGTTAGCTACATTGAGATAAAGACGGTATTAAAAATATTTTGTGAAAAATTATAGTTCAAGTGCATTTGAAATATCATTTTTCAAAATGATAAAATACATAAGTAGTTAAATACAACTTACACTAACTCTATCTTAGGATATACATTTGAACAGATACAGTAGTTATTAATTTTGAAAATGCACATTCAATCAGATAAAATTAGCAAATAATTCATTGATTTTCTCTACCACTCAGGCAATGCCAGATACATGTTTTTGTTTTCTCACCAATTTAGTTGGAACATTCTCATCAGGACCAGAAAACTTTATGGTCCAGAAAACTTACTCATTTGCTAAGCAAATATTTACAAACAGCTTAAAATGAACTAATCACAATGCTACTTTGAAGATACAGCAGAAGACAAAACTAAATATTCTCTCTTCAGGTAGATAAACAATTTGAGGCCACTTTAATTACATCAACTTATAAACACAATAAGAAAAAACAGTCTATAGATGTTCTATTCTGAACAAAGGACTCAGTTATCAGTCATGATGGACCCAAGAAATATAAAATAGTGCCTTGCAGATGATGACTTTAACAGAAGGCAGAACAAAACTACAGGAATTCAGGGGGAAGACTGATCAGTTTTACTTGGAAGAACCAACCAAACTTACATTAAAGACATGGCACTTGAGATATGAGATGGTATTGATAAATAGAAAAGGAAATGCTATTCAAAGTGAAAGAACAAAATAACCAAATATTCAAAGGAAATGTATGTGTGTGTGTGTGTGTGTGTGTGTGTGTGTGTGTTCCAATAACACACTGACATATTCAGAGAGCTGTAAGGGAGTTATTTGGCTGATGACAGAGTTTGCCATAATACAATATGATAGAAAACTGAAAAGATAAAGACAGGTAATGAGGAATCGCTGTAGAGTTTAATGATAGATAATAATATGATTCAAATTATTAAGAAGATAACTCTGATCAGAATGTGAAGGATATAAAGTAATTATGAAGGGAATTAGCGTGGAGGCTATAACCACAGTACAGAGACTTATAATAATGTTTACAAAGGACCCTGGGAAAGGAAATGAAGCCAACGGCTGGTGTTGGGGTCAGGAGTCGGGGGACATTACACAAGAACACTTTGCAGGACTTAACGTTAGATTTGGAGATAGGACACAGAAAGACATGTAGTCATTTAGTCAAAAATACCTAAATAAATCTAGCACAATAAAAAGTGTAATTGTGTCTCTGAAGAAAAAGAAATTTCTGTCACATCACACATTTAGTGACACTCAGAATGCCAACTTGAGAAAAGGCTGACCTACTTGACTCAGTAGGTTTATCCACACAAAGCCATCATCAACTTGTCTAGGTGAGCAGAGCTGTCCTTGTTTTCGTACTTATCACTGTCCCGTTAATTGCCAAGTTTTCCTTTAGCAGAGCCTCCTAATCCTTCTTCCAGACACTTGGAATCACTGAACTTACTTAAGATATTTGCAGATTACTTCTTCTTTTTAAGAATTCTGCAAGCCCCTCCTGACTAAGCTAGAACCTTGCCTGCAAAGAAATACTCTTTGGCTACTGTAGGTTCCTATTTGTTCAGATGTGTTAACCATTTTCCTTGTCTTGGAGCTAATGCCTTTGTACCTCTCCTTCCCCTGGTATCCTACACATAAATGACATCACGTACCCACATTATATTCAATGTCTTATCTGTTTTAAGTGTCAGATGGGAGTAGAAAGTAGATTGGATTTCAGATCATTGCAAACCGAGATGAACAGTTCCACTCTTCAATCCATACTCAGTGGTTTTAAGTTGTCCAAAGGCTTCTTCTCAGTTATCCCTTGGTGTTTTCGCTTCTAGTCACATTTCTCAGTGATATACAGATGATCAGTTCTTCCAGAGAAAATGTATAAATATACTGCATTGTAGTAATTTCTGCCTGACTGGGTTTTGATATAACAGATACCCTGTCATCTTGGATTCTGCTTGCCTACGGATATTCTCATCTTCCTCCTCCAATATTCGATTATTATGTGCACTAGATAGCAGAGTCCCTGTTTTGAAATAAAGCCTAGATCTCATATTCCTTTTACATGCATAAACCGTTTTGCTTCAGCTTTTGATGTAAATAAAAGCATGCATGAACCTAGAGGCTGTTTATGATTTTATTATTATTTGAAAATTTAGAATTATTATATTAGTTAAATGATACTTTAAAGTATATTTATTGAAACTGAGATTTTCAACTGTGGTTGGTTATACTCTAACAATTTCATTAGTAATTATATATAACTTAGAGACACCTGTGTTGCTCAGTCGTTAAGCCTCTGCCTTTGGCTCAGGTCATGATCCAGGACCCTGGGATCAAGCCCCGTATTGGGCTCCTTGCTCAGTGGGAAGCCTGTTTCTCCCTCTCCCACTCCCCCTGCTTATGCTCCCTCTCTTGCTGGGTCTCTCTTTGTCAAATAAATAAAATCTTTATATATATATATATATATATATATATATATATATATATATATCTGCCCACAAGTAGGCAGAGAGGCAGGTGGGGTGGGGGGGGAAGTAGGCTCCCTGCTGAGCAGAGAGCCCAAAGCTGGGCTCGATCCCAGGACCCTGAGATCATGACCTGAGCCGATGGCAGAGGTTTAACCCACTGAGCCACCCAGGAGCCCCTAGAGCATGATTTTTAGGTAGAACCCACAAATCTAAAGTGTCAACTACCTCATTTGCATTGGACACCTATCATAATCGCTTAAAATTCTGATCTTCAAGAGGCTTGTCTAAAAATGGAAGTATCCGGGACACCTGGGTGGCTCAGTGGGTTAAGACACTGCCCTCGGCTCAGGTCATGATCTCAGGGTCCTGGGATCAAGCCCCACATTAGGCTCTGTGCTCAGCAGGGAGCCTGCTTCCCCACTCTCTCTCTCTCTGCCTGCCTCTTTGCCTACTTGTGGTCTCTCTTTGTTAAATAAAATCCTTAAAGAAAGTGAAAGTACCCTAAGAATACACTAACCCCTTATTTAAAATCACATATTTTGATATATTAATAAGACAATTGATTTTAGTAAACAATATGATATAATTGCATTTGGATGCTGAGTATTACAATATAGTAAATTCACCCACCATAAACACAACCCCCTATGAACACATGAACACTTTTCTCCATAGATGTATTTATATAGGGTCTATTATCAAAGTACCAAGAATGTAAATTCATATGGTTTTGAATTAAAGAAACATGACATGAGAAAAGAGAAAAACATTTACAATATCCCTTTCTGTTGTGAAATATTAGGCTATGAGAGTAAAGAATTATTTAATGTAATATAATGCTTTGAGGTATAATTCTGTTGGCTGGAGAGCCTGAATGGTGCAGTTGGTTGAGCATCTGACTCTTGATTTCGGCTCAGGTCATGATCTCAGGGTCCTGGGATGGAGCCCCAAGTGGGGTTCTGTGCTAAGTGTGGAGTCTGCTTGGGATTCTCTCACTCCCTCTCCCTTTGCCCCTCCTACTTGTGCTTTCTCTCTCTCTCAAATAAATAAAAAAATCTTCTAAAAATACATATGCATATTTATATAATTTTGTTGGGAATGATAAATCTATGGAAGTAACCTAATGCAATATTCTAGAAGCATAGATGGTAATACTAAATTCTTGGGTATGAATCTCAGCTCTACCACTTAGATGATGTTTGACTTTGGGCAAAAAATTTTGAGCTTTAGGGTTAAGCCACTGCTGCCTTCGGCTCGGGTCATGATCTCGGGGTCCTGGGATCAAGTCCCGCGTCGGGCTCTCTGCTCAGCAGGGAGCCTGCTTCCTCTTCTCTCTCTCTCTGCCTGCCTCTCTGCCTACTTGTGATCTCTCTCTGTCAAATGGATGAATAAAAAAATCTTTAAAAAAAAAATTTGAGCTTTCTTAGTCTCCTTTTTCTCAAACATAAAATGTGAATAATAATAATAGCCATGTCATCAGGTGAGATAATATGCATGAAATGTCTAGAAGAGTGTCTGTTTCATCGTTTAATATCTATTAGTATTAATAACCCATGACTCCCAACTTCAAACCGTATCGAATAAGGTTCCTCCAGGATGAAGATGGAACACATCTTTGATTTGTATTTACATGTTGCTTCACATTTGAATAGTGTCTGTTTTAGGTTTAACTTCTAAGACACTAGGGGTTTTGATTTCATTTAATGAACTTCATTAAGTTAAATTTATATATGATAAAATGAACCTCTTTACAGTGTAGGTCTAAATTTAACAAACATATAAGCTGTGCAATGTCCACCCCAATGATGATACTGAGACTTCCCATGGGGGCTTTGGTGTTAAGAGCTAATAAGTTATATGCACGTGTTGTGCAAGTATGTGAATTGCTAATGTACATTTTCTTTTTTTTTTATTAAAGATTTTATTTATTTATTTGACAGAGATCACAAGTAGGTAGAGAGGCAGGCAGACAGAGAGAGGAGGAAGCAGGCTCCCTGCTGAGCAGAGAGCCTGATGTGGGACTCGATCCCAGGACCCTGGAATCATGACCTGAGCTGAAGGCAGAGGCTTTAACCCACTGAGCCACCCAGGTGCCTGCTAATGTACATTTTCAAATAAAAACAAAGGCCTTGCCTGCCTGCTTTTGGAGGAAGATTGCCTTAGAGAGAGTTCTATCAATTATTATGAACTTTCTTGCAAAGTAGAAAAGTTCCATAAGAAATTAATTTGGGTACAGGCATGGTTCAAGAAAATAAAAAATACTTCTTTAGGCACACATTTTGGATCACTGAAAAGATCACAAACATTCCCTTAGCATATCAGTGTATCACGATGAGTACATTTCAGTCTCTTCTGAGACTGAAAGACTACCTATTTCAGCATAGGTAGCGCACCCCCCCCACTCATATTTAGAACAGAAACTATATTTATCAAGGCTTTCCCTGTTAATAACCAAAATTTGCTCTTAAGTTACACTACTCTCTTATTTTTCCTTTTCAGTTGAAAACAAAAAGCACTCTGGAAAACCAAGGTTATTGTTGGAGTTTCATCCTGTCTGCCTTTTCATCATGTTCAGCTTCTATTTAACTGATTATCACCTGATGAGTCAAAAGTTACAACAGCTGGAAATGTTCCATAACACAACAAAACCAGCAACTGTTGATTGCCTCTGTCCTAGTCTTAGATGAAGGAAACAACGGTGGCCAGTGGGTAATAGGTGAGCCCAAAAGCTGGCTGGCCTTGGGAGATCAGTGACCAGAAAAGGCCAGACTCCTTTTGAATTCTGCCGATAATAGATGAATCAGTCAGCATTCTACACAGAGTAAGAAGATACTCTCCCTTTTCACAAATGAGATAAACTGAAGTTTGGTCTACTCAAATGGGACTATTCTCCTAGAGCACCTAGAGGAAAATCAATCATGAAAAATTAAAGGTTTCTACTGAAAACAGTCTTTGGAAAATGTTGGAAATTTAAAAAAAAATTAAAAGAATTTTTAAAAATCCAAAATTAATTTTGATGAGACCGCTATACATAAACAAATGATAAATATTTTTGCACAGTAAATATAATGGAGAGCCCTGTGCCAGGCCATGGAGATTCATATTGCTATGAAACAAACCCACATTCTTCATGTTAGAGCAGCAGAAAATGTATTATGTATTTGTAACAAAGACACAAAGGATAAAGTTGGCCATGGAGAAGGCTGATGATGGGGAGGGAACTGCGGTGGCCTAGGCTTCACAGGGTGTGTTGAAGTCACACAAATGCAGAAACCAGAAAAAGAGAGTAAGGGGAGACTACCAATGTGTAGTTAAATGTTGCTAAAACAGAAGATATGTGTAAAAAATAAAAATAAAAATAAATAAGACACAATCTATAGGTAGCACCTCACAGTTGACTTATTAGCCCATCATTTTTTATTATTATCAGGAAGATAATACATGAATTGCTATTTTCCATATGACAATATGAGTTCGGAATCTTCACGAGACTTGTCTGCATGAATATATCTAGTTTGCACATAGAGGTGAACTGAAACCAACTCTATTTTTCTTTCCATGAAATCAAAACATCAAAGAACTGCAAAGTCCTAAATGCGAGGCTAATTCCAGGTTTTTCCTTATCAACAGTGTGATGACACATGGGAAGATAAAACTAGGTAACAATTACATAACTTGGAAATGAACGTGAAGTAAGACAAAAGAACCATGTAGAAGATGATTAATTTTTCTCATATGTATGATGAACGAGATCCTCCATAAACATCTACTTGGCTGGATAAAAAGAAGGTATAAATATTAAGACACTGCAAAGCAAAGGCAATGGAATTTGGTGAAGCACATAACATAGAAGCCAAAAAAAGGAAAAGAAAAAGGAAATGCATGCTGCTGTTTTCAAAATATCCACCTATTTAAATAGAAAGCTTAACAGGAAATGTGTGTAATTTTTATAAATGGCTAATTTACTTTTTCTTTAGAGTCCTCTAGAATAACAATACATATATAGGTCTGTAGGGAGCTCTATCAAGAATTTATTACAGTTTCTGTTTAGGTGGGAGTGTTTTAAATTTGAAATAATAATAAAAGGTATAGAATGCCTTCTAAAAATGCTGATTTATAGCTTTTATATAGACAAGTTAAACTGGACAAATTACTACCAAATTCTTGTTAAGTTAATGTCACATCTCTAATAAAGAATATTATTTGGAAATAGCAGACTACATATACAAGTGGGGCACTTAAATGAGTGATACGTATTAAGGAGGGCACTTATGAGCACTGGGTGTTGTGCAAGTGACAAATCACTAAATTCTACTAAATTCTGCTGCTGAAACTAACATTACCCCAAAGGTTAACCAATTAGAATTTAAATAAAAACTTGAAACAAACAAACAAGCAAAGAGCAGAGCACTTAAAGCACACATTTGGGGTTTAGGGCTAAATAGATTAAACATTTTTACACACACACACACACTTGCTTTATAATTCATTTATAATACCTACAGCTTCTAATATACTTAGGGAACGCTTCCGTCTTAGAAGGATGAGATACTACACATTTAGTCAAATGTTTACATTATCCTAAACCCCAAATTATTAATAGATCTTAGATTTAAAATATCATTATTAACTTTCATGTATAGCTTTCATATATATATATATATATATATATATATATATATATATATATACACGAATTTTGTAAAGAGAAAAGAGGAAAGAAAAGAAACTACAAATAGAAGACTCTTAGGAAAATGAGTTTGAAATCAATAGGAAAATAAAATATGTGACTAGAAAATAATAGAAGTGAAGGCAAGATAAAGACAAAGCTGGAGGGCGCCTGGGTGGCTCAGTGGGTTAAGCCGCTGCCTTCAGCTCAGGTCATGATCTCAGGGTCCTGGGATCGAGCACCACATCGGGCTCTCTGCTCGGCAGGGAGCCTGCTCCCTCCTCTCTCTCTGCCTGCCTCTCTGCCTACTTGTGATCTCTGTCTGTCAAATAAATAAATAAAATCTTAAAAAAAAAAAAAGACAAAGCTGGAAAACAGGGTAGAGTTAATCAGTAATAGAGGAAGTAAGGGAATTAGCAAGATTTTCAGTGGTTTTTCACCTAGTTTCTTGAAGCTCCTAGATATGTAGGCAGAGCTATATTACTATTCACACTTCAGTTTTATTTGGATGGATCATGAGCCCTATATCCAATTATGCCTCCATTCATTTCACAAAGACCAATTAATTCTCATTACATTTCCAGGAAACATACCATTTTAAATATACTGTGAGAAAACTCAGGGCATGGTGATAAACCACAGGCTGTGTATAAAGAACGAGATGATTTGAGACTATTTTGTATCCAAAATGAACTGAAATGTATTACCAAGTGAGGTCAAAGAAATTGACATTCTAGAATTTATTTAGTCAATTCATTTAACATAGCCCATCTATTAGGACCTGTAGACAGATATGTTACCATGAATTAATAATTGAGCGATAAAGTAATTGGAGACACACATGCCCTTAGAAGTTTTACTCTTCAACCTATACTAAATTCCAAAAAGTGCCATGAACAATGTTTCTGTCTGCTCAAAATCTGTATGTTGAAACATAATCATCACACCCCCAATACGATGATTTTAGGAGGTGAGACATTTGGGAGGTGATTAGATCATGAGGATGGCGTCCTCATGAATGAGACTAGTTCCCTTATAAAAAGGAGCCCCAACAGTCACGGGGAAAAGGGAAGTCTGCTATCTATGAACCAGGAATTGGTCCTCACCATACACCAGATAGGCCAGGAACTTGATGTTGGACTTTTCAACCTCCAGAACTGCAAGAAATAAATTTCTATTGTTTATAATCCACCCAGCCTAAGGCATTTGGTTATAGCAGCCCTAATGGAGTAAGACAGTAAATAATTTGCCACAATGTAATAGATCTGCTATATTCCTAAAAACTTGTAAAATATATTTTTTTAAAGATTTTATTTATTTATTTGACAGAGAGAGATCAGAGTAGACAGAAAGGCAGGCAGAGAGAGAGAGAGAGGGAAGCAGGCTCCCTGCTGAGCAGAGAGCCCGATGCAGGACTCGATCCCAAGACCCTGAGATCATGACCTGAGCTGAAGGCAGCGGCTTAACCCACTGAGCCACCCAGGCGCCCAAAACTTGCAAAATATTAAACTTCTGGTTGTTTTATACATTTCATTCATTAGGGTGTTCAAAGACACAGTGACGAAACTGAAGATTATTTAAAAGAAAAACATGGGGACACCTGGGTGTCTCAGTAAGTTAAGTGACTGCCTTCAACTCAAGTCATAATCTCTGAATCCTGGGATGAGCCCCACTTTGGGCTCCCTGCTTAGCCGGGAGTCTGCTCTCTCTCTCCCCTGCCCCTCTCCCCTGCTGGCTTGTTCTCTCTCTCAAATAAATAAATAAAATCTTTAAAAAGTGAAAAGAAAAACATCAAAAGAAATAATATCACCTAGCATTGAGGTGTCCTAAGAATATTATTAAGTAACAATTTTAGAAGAAACATCACAAAGAAAGGACAATTATTTTATGGCTACAAAATGAGAATCTGAAGCATTTGATAGTTCTCAAAACATTTCACATGATATATTCAAAATACTGATTGACGCTTTCAAATAAAGTACAATGAGCAGCCTGAAGACCGAATAATTAACAATTGCTGTAAGTTCTACTTAATGTTTGGTCTCTTTTCAGCATTTGAAGCTGGCCCTTCATCACTGGTTTAAAGCAACGCTAGCACGACTTTTGAATTAGATATTTTAACACAGTGAATTCCAAGAATTCATATATGCATTTCAAGATTAAAATATAAAATCAATAAAGACAGTAAGATGGTTGTCAACCACTGGCTGGAGTATCTTATTTAAGTGATCGAAATGCAGTTATGTATAAAAATAAACTGTAATGTGCTATCTACAGGACATGATGAAGATAAACACCAGTCTCTCTACTACAGCTACCATAATCATTAAAGAATCAATGCCAAATTGAACTGCACAAATCCTTAGGGGGAGAGGGAGAAAAGAAAGCACAGCAGTAACTGAAGAAAGGTTCAAATCAATTTTTCACCCTAAACATCACGAAGTTCATTAGTATTGCTAACATAAAGGTGGAGGTAAAGACAGCAAAATGGAGATTCTTATCTTCTTTTCACTTTAATTATGGGTTGCTTCAGGCAAATTAATTTTCAGACTTGTTTTAAAAATTGTGTTTGTGTATTAGTGGAATTATATTAAAAATAAGGAAATTTAAAAGACGATTTAATGTAAAGAAATGATGCATGTAAGGATGTAACTAGAATGTAACGATTTAATGTGAAGAACATTCCACAAGATTTTTTTTTTCTTTTTCTTATTTTGTAGCTAAAAGGTCTACATCAGGCACTCTTCAAAATCAATGTTCAAATTCACAAAGATGATTCCTTAAAAGTATTCTCATGTACACAAAGACAAAAAGAAAGCAATTTTCAAACAAAAGCAATTTTCAAAATGCTCTGCTCACACTAGCTCCGCATCAGATGAATTCTATGCCCACTTGACCTTCAATCATATTTTTCATTTCATCATTCTGATGAAAATTAGTGGGACATATGATGTTTGGTCATCCTAGCTAAAAGTGAATCCAGTCGCAGACACATTTCTTTCTGGAAAATACCATCTTTCAAGTAACATAACGTGGAAATCAACATCAACAGCCTCGCTATTCTAAATGTAAGTGTTGTCTCTGATAAGTCAGATTTATCTTAGCATGATAACAGAATTAGAGGAAATTGCCTGGGCATGGGTTTGGTCAAAGAAAAGTTAGATATGAAACTACTCTGGCTTGACACTTGTCCCGAGAGGGAGAAATGCGGAGGGGTAGAGAAGAGAGAAAGGGAGAAAGCACAAAAATGAGAGACAGTAAGAGAAACTGAACAGCTGATTTAGCAAGCATGTTCTGGTGGCAGTTCCTGGGAGTAACAACAAACCAAGTGCACTGCAAGTGAGGTTAGCTATCTTCTGAACATTCTCACCTTTCAGAAAGTGCTGCCATGATCATTCTCTTCTCTCTGTTGAATCTAATTGAAAAGAAATGCCTGGTGACTCGTTTGTTCACTTTAGAGACCAAGACTTCAATTAAAGCCCGCCATTCCACAAGTTAAAGGTGAACAGCCCGAGCTGTGTTACTGTTCAACTTCAATAAATACAAATTTCTAATAAGGTTTTTTTTTTTTAAAGTGTATTTAACAGAATATGATGTCAATATTAGATTACCTTGTCTAAAGACAAAACAAAGCAAGAGTTTACCAAAATGCATGTGAAAATGACCATGTCCTGGTACCTATAGTTCATTTATTTAATACTATTTCTTTGAGAACCTATTGTGCACCATTCTAAGATTCCAAAATGAATACCATACAGTCTTTGCCCAGAAAGAGCTCGTAGTATGGCAGGGGGGAGCAGACCCAGAGAAGTTACATGTAGGGTAATCATTTCTATCACAAAGTTTAATAGAGTACAGTTCTATGAGATTGAAGCGATTAGGCTTCTGGCAAATTGGAAAATATTCACCACAGAAGTAAACATCTCAATGGATCTTGGAAGAATGGTAGTTGTCGATCGAGCCAAAAGTGTTTAAAATTGGAGAGGAACGGAATTCAGTACAAAAGTACCAACTGTTCAGAGGCATGGAGGAAGGAGTCTGTGTATTTAAAGAACAATGAATGGTTTTATTTGGGTGGGATTTCAGGGGGTACGTATGCGTGAGACTGTGATTGGAGAGGAAGTTGGAAATATAGAACAATGCCAGAATGTAAAGAGCACTGTGTGCAAACAGACATTTAAGCAGAAGTGAGAATCATGCCAATGTGGTTTCTAGGATAAAACTCTGTAAATCATGGGCAGGGAGCCTGCAAGTCTAATGATCACGAGGATGCACAGGTCACTGTTGTCCTTGTCTACACTTCTGGCACCACGGCAAAGTCTGCCATTTACCAGGCACTAAATATTTGTGGAGTTCATGGACAGATGAATGAACACAGTGATATGAATACAATGATATGCACCTCAACTAATGTTCTTAGAGAGAAGTTAGAAATACAAACACAAAATCTATCACATTCACAAAGTCCATCTGTCTATGAAGACTGCCATTACGTTAGGCAAGAAATCATGGTGGCTAAAGACAGAAAACACTTAGAGCAACATCTTACTTAACATAATAACCAGAGTAAAATTCATTTCTTTTTCTGTTATTTCCTTTTATTTTCTAAACAAACAAATTTCAAATGTGCTGCCTTGAATGTGTATGAAATCCTAAATTGGTTCAATTCTATTGGGAGATGACTCACAGAATCATTTTTAAATGGATGTGACACTTAAATTAAAATCTATTACTTTCGGTTTGACTTCTTAAGTGCCCAAATAACTGTGTTTTTTTTTTTACAACTATTCATATTAAAGCTTGATATTAATTTCTAAGCTGGGAGTAGATTATACATTAATACTTATATGAGCTGCAAATTTTCAGATCGCTTAAGAGCAAATAGCTCTAGAAATATTACCCCAAGTGCATATAGCACCTAGTTAATCTGAACAATTGTTTTCACTTGTGTTTGGTTAGTTTATGAAGATATAGCAGTGGAAAAGGGACAAAGGGAGCAAGAATTTCACTTCAGACTGGCTATTAGTAAAGCTATAGTAAGAAAGACAAAGTCGCAGAAGAGCGGGTCAAAGGTAATTTTAATATGTCAACATGCACAAAGACTTCTAACAAAAAGATTCACCCACAAAGGACTATGCATGAAAGATGGGGAGAAATTCTGTGACTGGCAATTGTGTTTGCATGCATTCTAGAAGGCAAGGGTTTTTGAAAGGCATTTAGCTTTCAACCACTCAGTGTTCCTGTGAATGTCCTCGGCAGGACCAGAAATAGAGGATTCAATTTTCAAAGATAATTGTGTGAGATAACTGTCTCATGCCTTTTCAGCAAGAATCTGATAAACACCTAATTACTAACCAAGTGATTTTAGAGCTATGTAGCTGGGCTGGTGTGCAAGCTACCCAGAAAGACCTGGCCATTCAATATATCAGGAGGGAAATGAACTTGGGCTGTAAATTAATTTCATTTATTTGGCTAATGAAATCTTACCTACGATCTTATTCTAAACAAATAATTTATTATTTTAACAAAAGAGCAGAAATCTCAATGTGAAATCAATTATAGCCACACAAGTAACTTCTCACCACAACCCATCCAAAATAATCTACTGAAAAAAAAAAAATGGTTGCAGTTGAAATTTGGGAAGTTTATTTTCTTTGGGCAAGCCTTATACAATTATATTGATGCTAGCTTGGTATGTTATAGAAAGAAAAATCTTAATGTATCTGGGGGTTAGAATGTGGTTCAACTCTTTTAATAATGATAGAGCCATAAGGGCATGACTATTCATCTTTAGACATATATGGGTGAACTCTCAGCTGGTTTCTTAACTACTTCTGACTGTGATTCCCTATCATATTCTTAGCCATGACTTGCTATTCTATGTTGTCATATTTAATATAAGGCATAAAACTAAGATACAATATTATGTACTATCTTGACACTTGTAAAATTGGGGTAGCCTTAAATGGCCCAACTTCAGGGCACCTGAGTGGCATCAGTTGAACATCCGACTTTCAGCTGGGGTCATGATGTTGGGGTCTGGTACCGAGCCTCAGGTCAGGCTCTGTGCTCAGTGTGGAAGTCTGCTAAGGTTTTCTCTCTCCCTTCCTCTTTGGCCCATTCCCCACCCCACTCCAGCACTTGCTCCCTCTCTCTCTTCCTCTCTCTCAAATAAATATATATATATTTTTAAAAATGGCCTAACCTCATTTTCCTCTCCACTCTACTCCTGTGGGTAAGACTCTCTAACAAAAAGGACCAGACACAGTTCTTATTTATCCCTGAGTATATGGGATTACATAGCCAACCCATGAAATTTATTTAAACAAGGAACAAGGCAATTACAATTTTTGTTTTTCCAAGATGGTGGAGAAGCAGAGCTTAGTTTTGTCTGGTCCCAGAAATTCAGATAGATAGCTCTCAAATAATTCTGAACATCTTGTGAAATCAACCAAAGATCTTAAAAAAAAAAAAAAAAAGAGCTGCTCCTCTACAAAGAGAAAAGTGACCTCTTTCTGCAAGGTAGGAGGTGCAGACAAGTAAATCTGAGTCAATATATAGAAAGCGAAACACAGGTGGAGGGAGCCTCCATCAGCCAACTACTGGAAAGTTATATAGCTGCTAAGCATACAACTGGAATTTTAGAAGTGTGTTCCAGTGAGGGATGTCCCTGCCTGAAAGGTGCTCAGGTGGAGAAGCAGGGCAGAATCCCAGGTAGGAGAGTGTGGTCTCAGGTTCAGGATCAGGGCCACAGGAAGACCAGAGGTGCCTGAATACAGCACAATTCCCAGAAATCCGAGTGGGGAAGCCAACGGCAATCAGCAAGCCCAGGAGTGGACTTTCAGCTCAGGCTTGCCATAAACTGCAAACTGTGGCAAGGTCAGGGACTGCTTCCAAACCAGGGCCCAGCAAACAGCAGAACTTTTGTTAAGACCCCCCCTTCCTATCCCAAGGAGTAGCATCACGAGTGTGCATCTCAGGAGACTGCATGGTTTGGATACTTTTGAAATGGGGTCATGTGCCTGAGATAGAAACACTCAGTCACAGGTGCAATAAGCCCAGAGTGCATACAGAGACTAGGGAGACAGAAGTGATTGACAACTTTTCCCTGAGGGTACACTGAGGACTGGAGGGTGGGGTTGGGGGGGCTAAACATTTTGACTCTGAGGCTGGAGATTGGGAGGCCACCATTTTCATTGGTATCCTCTAATGTGGTGCAGAAAGCCTTCAGGGGAAAAAATAACCCTCATAAAGCAATACAGAGCCACTTACTTAGCCTGGTCCCCTGGCAATGGTGGTATAATTTGGGCAGGGGAAAAGACTGGAGAAATAGCACAACAGGCCACTTCTCCACAGCAAGAATATCCAGCTAAGACCAAGTTTACCAATCACACAGAACTGCAAAACTCCAGCACTGGGGGAAAATAGTATATAAAATTCATGTTTTTTTCCCCTCAGGATTCTTTGGTCTTTCAATTTTAATTTTATTCCCTTTCCTTTTTCAACCAATTTCTTATTTTATCAACTCTTTTTTAATTTTCATTTTTTATAGTTATACTCTATACTTTTATTTAATTTTATTTGTGTATATATGTAAGTTTTTCTTTCTTTACAATTTTGGGATACAGTTTCTTCTAACAAACAGACCAAAATACACCCAGAAAATAGTATATTGCTCTGTTCTCTTCACCTGTCTGAACATATTCTCTCTCTTTTTTTTTTTTATTTTTTAAATTTTCTTCTGTACAGTTACTTCAATCCTTTGGTGTATTGAATTTTATCTTTATACATATACAAGTTTTTCTTTCTTTACAATTTTGGATCTAGTTTTCTAAGAAACAGACCAAAATACACATAGAACGCAGCATATTGTTCTGTTCTGTTCACTGTCTGATTATATTCTCTCTCTCTTTTTAAAATTTTTATTGTTTCAATTTTAGGTCTCCTCTGATCTGTTTAGTGTATATTTCTCTGGGGTTGTTGTTACCATTTTAATATTTTGTTCTCTCATTCACCTATTCTTCTCTGGACAGATGACAAGATGGAAAAACTCACCTCAGAAAAGAGAATAAGAGGCAGTACTGACTGCCAGCAACCTAATTATTATGGATATAAGTAAGATACTGGAACTAGAATTCAAAATAATGATTATAAAAATATTAGCTGGACTTGAAAAAAAAACATACACAACACTAGAGAATCTCTTTCTGGAGAAATACAAGAACCAAATCTAATCAATACAAATAAAAAAGGCTGTTAATGAAATTCAATAGAAATGAAGGTTCTAACTGATAGGATAAATGAGAAAGAAGAGATAAAATGGTGGAGAATAAAGAAGCTGAGAAGAAGAGATGAACACTTACTATATCACAAGGGAGAATTCAAGAGGTAAGTGATTATGATAAAATGAAACAATATTAGAATAACTGAAATCCCAGAAGAGGAAAGAGAGAAGAAGAGGAAGCAGGTATAGTGTAGCAAATTATAGTGGAGAACTCCCCTAATCAGGGGAAGCAAACACACATTCAAGTTCAGGAGGCACAGAGAACTCCTTTCAAAATCATTAAAATTGGTCAACACCTTGACATACAATAGTGAAACTTGCAAATTACAGAGATAAAGAGAGAATCCTGACAGCAGTTCAGAACAAGAGGTCCATCACCTACAAGGGCAGAAACATTAGACTGGTAGCAGACCTATCCACAAAGACCTGGGGACCAGAAAGGACTGGCATGATATAATCAGCTATATGAGAAAAATATCCAGCCAAGAATACTTTATCAAGCTAGGCCATCATTCAAAATAGAAGGAGAAAAACAAACAAACAAAAAGAAAAAAACAAAAAACAAACTTCCAGGACAAACAGAAACTAAAAGAATTTGTGACCACTAAACTAGCCCTGCAAGAAATATTGAAAGGGATCCTTTAAGTAGAGAGTCCAGAAAGAAGAAAGACCAGAAAGAACAGAAACAATATATAGGAACAGTGACTCTACAGGTAATACAATGGCACAAAATTCATATTTTTCAGTAGTTACTATGAGTGTAAATGAGTTAAATGCTTCAATCAAAAGATACAGGTTTCAGATTGGATAAAAAGCAATAGCCCTCAGATGCTATCTGCAAGATACTCATTTTAGACCACAAAACACCTCCAGATTAAAAGTGAGGGAGTTGAAAACCATTTATCATCCTAACAGACTTCAAAAGAAAGCTGAGGTGGCAATTCTTATATAAGACAAATTACATTTTAAACCAAAAACTGTAATGAGAAATGAATAATTAAAGGATCTATCCAACAAGGAGATCTAACAATTGTAAATATTTATGCCTCTAATTTGGGAGCAGCCAATTATATAAACAAATTAATAACAAAATTAAAGAAACACACTGATAATAATACAATAATTGGGAGATTTTAACACTCTATTCACTGCAACAGACAGATATTTTAAGCAAAAGATGAACAAGGAAACAAGAGTTTTGAATGATACACTGGATCATTTGGACTTCACAGATACATTCAGAGCATACCATCATAAAGCAACAGAATACACATTCTTCTTGAGTCCACATGGAACATTCTCCAGAATAGATCACATACTGGATCACCAATTAGGTCTAAACTGGTACCAAACATTTGGGATCATACCCTGCATATTTTCAGATCACAATGCTTTGAAATTTGAACTCAATCACAAGAGGAAATGTGGAATGAACTCAAATACATGAAGACTAAAGGCAACTTTACTAAAGAATGAATATGTCAATTAAAGAAATTAAAGAATAATTTTTTTAAAAATCATGGGAACAAATGAAGATGAAAACACAACTGTTCAAAACCTTTGGGATGCAACAACAGAAGAATGTGATGCATTCTTCTATACTAGAAGGAATATATGGCAATATAAGTTTTTCTCAAGAAACAGGAAAGGTCTCAAATACATAAGCTAACCTTATACCTAAATGAGCTAGAGAAAGAATAGCAAATAAAGCCTAAACCCAGCAGGAGAAGAGAATTAATAAAGATTAGAGCAGCAATCAATGAAATATAAACCAGAAGAACAGTAGAAGAGATCAACAAAACTAGGAGCTGGTTCTTTGAAAGAATTAACAAGATTGATAAATCCCTCAACAGACTTATCAAAAAGAAAAGAGAAAGGATCCAGGTTTATAAAATCATGAATGAAAGAGGAGGGGTCATAACCAACATTGAAGAAATACAAACAATTACAAGAACATATTATAAGCAACTCTATGCAAAAAAATGGGGAATCTGGAAGAAATGGATGCATTCCTAGAGACATATAAACTACCAAAACTGAACCAGGAAGAAATAGAAAACCTGAATAGACCCATAACCGGCAAGGAAATTGAAGCAGTAATTAAGATATCCCACAAAGAAGAGTCAAGGACTGGATGGCTTCCCAGGAGAATTCTACTGAACACTGAAAGAAGAATTAAGCTGTTTCAAAAACTAGAAAGGAAAGGAAAACTTCCAAACTCCTTCTTTGAGGTCAGCATTACCTTGATCCCAAAACCAAAGACCCCACCAAAAAGGAGAATTATGGCCAATATCCTTCATGAACATGGGTGCCAAAATTCTCACCAAGATACTAGCCAATAGGATCCAACAGTACATTAAAAGGATTATTCACCATGACCAAATAGAATTTATTCCTGGGATGAAGGGTGGTTCAACATCCCCAATTCAATCAATGTGATACCCCACAATAATAAAAGGAGGGTCAAGAAGCATATGATTCTCTCAATAGATGCTTTAAAAGCATTTGACAATGTACAACATCTTTTCATAATTAAAACTCTTCACAGTGTAAGGATAAAGGGAACAAACCTCAGTATCATAAAAGCCAGAAATGAAAAACCCACAGCAAATATCTTTCTCTTTGGGGAAAAACTGAGAGCTTTTCGCCTAGGGTCAGAAACATGACAGGGACGTCCACTCTCACCACTGTTGTTCAACGTAGTACTAGAAGTCCTAGCTTCAGCAATCAGACAATTAAAAGAAATAAAAAGGCATCTAGTTGAGCAAAAAAGAAGCTAAACTCTCACTCTTCACAGATGACATGATACTTTATGTGGAAAACCCAAAGACTCCACCCACTCCCCAAATTTGTAGAACTCATACAGGAATTCAGCAATGTGGTAGCATATAAAATTAATGCACAGAAATCACTTGCATTTCTAAACACTAACAATGAGACAGAAGAAAGAGAGATTAAGGAATCGATCCCATTATAATTGTATCAAAAACCACAGATACCTAGGAATAAATCTAGCTAAAGAGGTAAAGGATCTGTACTCTAAAAACTAAAGAATACTTATGAAAGAAATGGAGGAAGACACAAAGAAATGGAAAAACAGTCCATGCTCATGGATCAGAAGAATAAAAATTACTAAAATGTCTATGGGGCACCTGGGTGGCTCAGTCATTAAGTGTCTGCCTTGCGCTCAGGTCATGATCCCAGGGTTCTGGGATCGAGCTCAGCATTGGGCTCCCTGCTCCATGGGGAGTCCGCTTTTCCCTCTCCCACTTCCTCTGCTGTGTTCCCTCTCACGCTCTGTCTCTCTCTGTCAAATAAATAAATAAAAATCTTAAAAAAAAAATGTCTACACTACCCAGAGCAATCCACACATTCAATGCAATCCCTACAAAAATACCACCAACTTTTTTCACAGAACTGAAACGAAGAATCCTAAAATTTGTATGTAACTAGAAAAGATCCTGAACAGCCAGAGGAATATTAATGTTGAAAAAGAAATCCAAAAAACCAAGCTGGTGACATCACAATGCCAGATAACAATATCTATTACAACACTGTAATCATCAAGACAGTATGGTACTGGCACAAATACAGACCCATAGATCAATGGAACAGAATAGAGAGCCCAGAAATGGATCCTATGGAAAAACTCTATGGTCTACTAATCTTTGACAAAGCAGGAAAGAATACCCAATGGAAAATAGACAGTCTCTTTGACAAATGGTTTTGGGAAAATTGAACAGCCACATACAGAAGAATGAAACTATGGGACACCTGGGTTATTCAGTTGGTTAAGTGTCTACCTTTGGCTCAGGTCATGATCTCTGGGTCCTGAGATCGAGCCCCTACTCTTGGGGGGGTCTGTTTCTTCTCCCTGTGCCCTTCCCCTCAGCTCATGCTCTCTCTCATTTTCTCTCTCTCAAATAAATAAAATCTTAAAAAAAAGAAGAAGAAGAAAACTGAACCATTTTCTTATACCAAACATAAAAATAGACAAAATGGATAAAAGAGCTAAATGTAAGAGAGGAATCCATCAGAATCCTGGCAAGAATACAACTCTCTGTGTTGACCTTGGCTGCAGCAACTTCTTGCTAGACACACCTCCCAAGGCAAGGGAAATAAATATTTGGACTTCATCAAGATAAAAACTTCTGCCCAGCAAAGGAAACAGTCAACAAAACCAAAAACAACCAACAGAATGGGAGAAGATATTTGCAAATGTCTTATCAGATAAAGAGCTAGTATCCAAAATCTATAAAGAACTTATCAGACTCAACTCCCTCAAACCAAAAAATCCAGTGAAGAAATGGACAGAAGACATGAACAGACCTTTCTCTGAAGAGGAAATACAGATGGCCAACAGATGCATGAAAGAAATGCTCAACATCACTTGGCATCAGGGAAATACAAATCAAAATCACAGTGAGATACCACCTCACACCACTCAAAATGGTTAAAATTAACAACCAAAGAAAAGACAAATGTTGGCAAGGAAGTGGGGAAGGGAGAACCCGCCTACATTGTTGGTGGGAATGAAAGCTGGTGTAGCCGCTCTGGAAACAGCATGGAGGTTCCTCAAGAAATTGAAAATAGGGGCACCTCAGATGGTTAAGCCTCTGCCTTCACCTCAGGTCATGCATGGTACCTGGGTCCTGGAGTCGAGCCCTGCATTGGGCTCTCTGCTTGGAGGGAGGCCTGCTTCTCCCTCTCTCTCTGCCTACTTGTGATCTCTCTCTCTCTCTCTGTCAAATAAATAAAGAAATAAAATCTTAAAAAAAAAAGAAAGAAAATTGAAAATAGAGCTACCATACAACTTAGCAATTGCACTACTTGGTATTTACCCCAAAGATACAATGCAGTGATCCAAAGGGGCACATGCACCCTAATGTTTATAGCAATATCCACAATAACCAAACTATGGAAAATGCCCAGATGTCCACTGACAGATGAATGGATTGAGAAAATATGGTATGTGTATACAATGGAATACTACTCAGATATGAAAAAGAAAGAAATGTTGCCATTTGCAATGACATGGATGGGACTGGAGGGTATAACGCTAAGCAAAATGAGTCAATTAGAGAAAGAATTATCATGTGACCTCACTCATGTGACGAATTTAAGAAACGAAACAGAATTATAGGGCAAGGGAGGGAAATATAAAACAAGACGAAATCAGAGAGGGGGAAAAAAACCATAAGAGACTCTTAATCATAGGAAATAAACTGATGGTGGCTAGAGGAAAGGGTGGTGGAAGGATGGGGTAACTGAGCAACGGACAGTGAGGAGGACTCACTGAATTCTACCCCTGGAAGTAATAATTCATTATATATTAATTAATTGAATTTAAATTAAAAAAATAAGGTAAAAAATAAATAAGCCAATTACAGCCTTCCAGGGAAAGGCAGAACCCCATGCTCTTGATACTACAAAGCCCATCTCCCACAGCCTCCCACAGTGGTCGTTCCACTCTGTTCCCAAGTGCAACACCTATGTGACCCTACATGGTGTGTAGTCTCCTCTTTCTAGAGGCTGTGAGTACAAATGAGTAATGGACTGTTCATCTGTCCAGTGTGGAATGTTGTGTTTTTAATCATCTCCATACCCCTATGGAGATTGGGTTATCAATGAGACAAATATGAGGTAATAAAAACATGAAAGGGCCACTCATATTGGTCAAAAATACAGATCTTCTCTTTCTTCAAATCAATAAGTCATTTGATTGGTGTATTTCCAGGGTGACTCCTAAATTGTGGAAATCTGGAGAGTCAAATAAAATGGCTGGAGGCATGAGCGCAATGCTTTCCTATCTCAATAGCATATTATTGGCCTGTATAGAACACTTCTCCCAATTCCCTCCCATAGTTCCTATTCTACTGGCTACTTGTGTAAAATGACGGGATAAAATCAGAAGAGGAACATAATCAGCACAAAACAAAAACAAAGCACTCCATTACCAAAGGATGGTCGGAAAAGGGATTCATCTACTGAAGAGTAAAAGATCAGTGCATTTCAGCAAATTGTACACAATAGGTTTCCTTACGTAGAAGTTGTTCTTTATTTTCATCTTAAAGAGAAGATGATTTGGAAGAGACAATTTTTTCCCATTAATTTCACATTTTACATGCACACACTATCTTTGTTTTCTCTGTTTGCTACTATTGCTCTTTCTTATCCCCCCCCCTTTTTTTTGTCCTCTAGTTACTCTTATTTTAGACCAGTTTGAGAGCAGAGGCAAAAAGCCTGATCAAGGTAGAAGAGGGAAAAAAAGGTAGCTACAGGAAGTAGAAGGAAAGTACATATAGTGTTTTTATGTTAAAATTGGGATATGATAATTATTTGATGGTAATTACTGCATGCCTCCACATTTATGTATTAAATTAAAGCACTTTGAAAGGTTCTTCAGTCTTTAACATAGTGAAATACTCCAAAGCAGTCAAACAAAGGTAATATAGAATTTTAGCAATTATAAAATCATAGGGAAAGTAGGTATTTGGTTAATTATTATTATATTTTAGCAGCTTTTAAATCCATATAACGATTTGAGGTTCAAGGCATAAAGAGAACTTTGCTGTTGTTACAAAGAAGGCACACAGTTAAACAGAATTTTCAAAATTAAGTTTCCAATCCATGATGCTTTCTTGGCAATTAAATCAAAAATTAAATTGCTGCTGTAGGTGATGTCCTATTCCCAGTTCTAAAGAAAAGTTTTTTGGAATGGTAAGATAACATCTGAAAAAAAAATGACTTAGCTGACTCACTGATTTTATAGAAAATCCTACCCCAATACAACTTTTTTTTTTTTTTTTTTGGTTTTGCTTTATTCAAGCCCATCATATCCTCTTAAGTCAATTATTTCCACCAAAATTCAAACATGCTCTACTACCTCACGACCTCAAGCACAATACAAAAATAACAACAAGGGGCGCCTGGGTGGCTCAGTGGGCTAAAGCCTCTGTCTTTAGCTCGGGTCATGATCTCAGAGTCCTGGAATCAAGCCCCATGTCGGGCTCTCTGCTCGGCGGGGAGCCTGCTTCTTCCTCTTTCTCTGCCTGCTTCTCTGCCTACTTGTGATCTCTGTCAAATAAATAAATAAAATCTTAAAAAAAAAAAAAAGCTTATCTTAAAAACTAACAACAAAAAGGAATTGCTCCTTGACCCATTTCAATTATGACCTTTCCAAATCATGGCTCTGACACTATTAATCCCTCTAGAGTTGGCCATGCTCACCCTCTCCATTGTCTTAATTTTCATTCACTCTTCTTGCCACTCCAATCTGACTTCTGCTCCCATCGCAACACTTTTTTTTTTGTTTTTTTTTTTTTACTAAAGTAGCCAATGTTTTCCTTCATGTTAAATAAGAACTATAAAAAATATTCAACATAATTTACTGCTTTGCTGGCTGGGTGGGGTGGCTTTCTTCTCTTGGCCTCTGTTTTGCTACGCATTCCTGAATTTCCTCCTATCCTCCGGCCAGCATATTTTAGAGGAATTTTGGGGCTCTTCCTCCTCTTTTCCACCTCATTTTTAAATACTGAAGCCACTAGAAAGATAGCCCTAGACCCTCTTCTCTCTCTAGACCCTTTTCCTAGAAAATTCCATTGATAAATATTTTCTATGTGCTGGTGCTTCTCCAGCCTAGCTCTCTGTACTGAGGTCCAGGTCAATGTATCGAAATGATTACTTGATATATTCACCTATCTTCCTCAGGAACACCTCAAGTTTAACATGTCCAAAATTGAATTCTTAATCAAATCCTTCCTGCTTCCATCTCTAGTTTAAATACATTTATTCTCCAGTATTTTCTAGTTTATCCATCCAGGTACTCATGCTGGATTCTTGAGAACTATCTTCCTCTTGCCACACTTTTCACATCCCAACCATCACTATTCTCTATTGAATTTACCCGGGTAGTCATAGAAACTTGGGTTTCATCATCTTCCTTCATACTTCCATATCCAAACCATCACTAAGTCCTATTGTTTCTATCTCTAAATTATTTATCAAATCTTCCAATTTCCCTCCATCTTCAATATATCCACTGTTAACAAAAATCACTTTCATCTTTTTATGGATGTGACAACTACCTCCTAGCTTATACCTCTATTGCTATCTGAGCTCCATCTATCCATTCTCTAAAACAAAGAGATTTTTTAAATGTTTTTGAGTAAACCATATTGAGTATGCACAGGCTACACTGATCTGAAGCACACAGACCAATAAACATTTACATGTGTACATACCCATTTAGCCACTACTGAGATCAAGACATAAAATATTTCCCTAAATTCAGAAGTTTCCCCCATGTTCCTTTCCAGTCAATTCTCACCTTTCCCATCTGAGGAAATCACTATATTGACTTCTCTCATAATCAATTAGTTTTACTTTGAATTTCATGCAAACTGAATCATATGTACCAATATATGACTTATGTCTCACAATATAATGTCTGTGGGATTCATCGAGGATATTTTTGGCAGTGGTAGTTTGGTATATTTTTATTACTAAATAATATCCCATTATTGGAATATACCACAATTAACTTACCCCTTTTCCTATTGATGAGCCTTTGGATTTTGTCTATGTTTTTGACTCTTAAGAACACAGTTCATGCAGATATTCTTATACATGCCTTTTAGATGGGCTCCTTCGTGGACTTACCCCATCAAAATACATCTGTCTTGTAACTTAGGGAAATGTTCTTAAAAGCTTGATTTCAATAAGCTATTTCCTCTCCAAAAACTTTTCACATTGGCCTTTAAATGCTCATTCCATTACGTATAAACTTGGAGGCCCAAAGTTCTCCATAATAGAACTCTGTTCTACACGTTCATGTCTCTGTCTACCCTTCCATATGGACCCTTTCCCCATCAGACCGATTTTCTTTCCCCTTCAGTCTCCTCTTTCCCCCTTATTATTTCCAACAATATGTTTTTTCTCCAACTCTTCTTTTCCTCTGGGATAACCAGTGCCTCCCCTCTTTGACAATTCAAGTTAGCCTATATTTCAACTCTCTTTGGTATGTTACTCAAGTAACATTTGCTTTGAGGGACTTCCTCTGACCAAGCCTGGGCAAAACCATAATTTAATATTTTATTTTCTGCTCTTACTGTTTTCTATTTAATAATTAATAGACTAGAAAACCAAGATAATAAGATCAAGTCATATTAGTACTTTTGCTAATGTGTGAGAATTCTCCTGGTCAAGTCTGTCATTTTGTCACACTTTGATAGGCATCTTAATTTTGAGATTACATGTCAGTATAGTTTCAAGGAGTCCTGAAATCTGTATCACTTAACATGGTATCACTTTTCAATTCAGCACATGTTCTTCATCTTTGTATTTTTTTATAAGTAGGAATAGAAAGCAAGACCTTGTGGTGTCAGTTCTAGATCTTATGCTGAGAAGCTGAGATAAATGACCATGACGACCACTGCATCTGACAGAAAAATGATATATGAATAGAAGACAACATAATTATAGAGACAACTTGTAGAGGACTCCATGAACACGGATAAGGGAAATGAAATATTAAGTGTTATTCAGTCAGAAGTTGCCAAAAATCAGATGCTTACCAAAGGAGTAGAGAAATTAAGAAAGATATAAGATTGAAACTCTCAGAAGGAAATTCAGTTATCTGCCTTTCATTATGGAATTATTGAAGACTTTAGCAGACTATCAGCAATGAATATCACAAGCAGAAAAGGCCAAATAAAGAATACATAGACAGCAAGAGAAAGCAAATCTAAGAGAATGCTTGGAATGTGTACATATTTTTGCTTCTGCATTTCTTTTCAAGGAACCCATTAGGTATACAGAACTTTGAGCAACATCCCGGTAGAATTAGTGCCTGATTGGCAATAGTGTCAGTCTGTCTTGTCTTTAAGGCATGGATTCATCAACTTTTCCCCTATCTGTACCATGCGTATTTAGTACATATTAAATAAAAGTGATGTTAAGAAAGAAGTCAAACCAGAGAAAGAAGTGGCAACCCCACTAAGCAGTGTGACTGAAGTGAGAACACTGTTAGGGCTCACCTGCCCAGGCATACTTAGGGGCTCTCTGCTACTTGAGCCACTTTTCCTCTTAGAACTTTGTAAACAAGGTAGACATGGGTTCTTCGCATAGAATTAATGTGTATCATCTTACTGTCACCTCCTCAGAAACATCGTATCACATACTCAACGACAATTTCACGAGTTCATTAACCTGGAGACATCCTCTCTGGATTCTTAGTGAAATATTTAGGATGGGTAAACTATTATCAGATTATTTTCTAATATCCTAAACAAACTTCACACTTTGGGTCTTCTCAAGATAGCATTCATCTTTGACCTAAGCCACGGTTTTTTTCTAAAGCTTCAGCTCCCTCCTGTGTTCTCGTTCATAAAATAAGCTCTTTGAACACAGTGATTCATGAATCTAAGTCACTTTTGCATAGATTGATTATGAATCCCCCTTTCCTCATGTCAGCCCTCCTACCATCTATGAAATCCACCTGGTCTGCATTAACGGACTTCATTGTTCTTTCTTTCTTTCTTTTTTTGTTTTTTTTTTTTTTTTTTTTTTTGCATTAATGGACTTCTTAACCTGTGATCCTCTCATACTGCTACTGACCTGTCATCCTTATCACCCCCTGGATTGCCTTCTTCACCTTCTTACCACTGGGGACATATTATGAGGCCAATGGTCACTTCTGATCTCATGCCTGTCAGATTTCCATCTTTTGGACCACTTAGAGCTCCATCTTTATTCATACCATCATTATTATATGTTTCAAGATGTAAACATTTACAACCCAATAATTTCAAGGAAAAAATAGTATTAATGAAGGATAGAAAAAGACAATGTATTTCTGAAATATATTACTTTTTAAAAATAAGTTATTATTTTACCAACTGTACTTTACCACAGCACCATCAATAAAAATACAGCAAAAATGTTCATGTAAGAGGCACCTCAGTGGCTCAGTCGTTAAGTGTCTACCTTCAGCTTGGGTCATGATTCCAGGGTTCTGGAATTGAGCCTCGCATCGGGCTCACTGCTTGGCAGGGAGCCTGCTTCTCCCTTTCCCAATCCCCTCCTTGTATTTCCTCTCTCACTGTCTCTCTCTCTTAAATAAATAAGTAAATAAAAGAATGTTCATGTAAGACGTTACCAATATAAGTACTCAGAATCCCATGCTTGTCCTCGCTGTGATTCCAGATAGCGATTTCCTCAACATGATCCAGATTATTTGCATAATTAACTTTATCATGACTTTTCTGTTTTTCAGTAATTGTTATAAAAATATATAGCAGAACTTAAAAGTGACCTTATCTTCTAACAACATTGAAAATTGGTGTAATTCTACTATATGGAAACAAAGTTTCTCTTTTTACATTAAGATTAATACTTTTTGAATTTCTTAATACAAACTTTCATTCTTATGAGTAAATTGTTGAAAAAAGTTTCTGTTCATAATACTATTTTTATGAGGTACTCCAGTGAGTTGAAGAGCCTACATTGGACAAATCTGTTGGTTTTAAGTTACCCTTTAATATCGATGTTTTCTTCATTTTTGTTTTTAATGTTTTCTTTATTTGACAGGCTGTTCACATATGTTAAAAAATCAGAGGAAAAATAAGATAAATTTAAGGGTTTGGTTGGCATATTTTTAAAATATATTGACATTAAAGAGTTGCCTTTTTCTGTAACAGAGAATTTCTAAGATATTTATTTTTCACTCATTACATTATAAAATTACCTTCAACTGAAACCTTGACATTTTGTTTTCCAAGATATTTTCATATTCTCACAGAGCAATCAGTTCAGCTGCATCCATTTCTTATTTTCCCCTAATTTCTTGAAATTAATTGTTCATTGATGAAGTTGAATTTAGTTAAACATGGCAATTTAAAAAAGCTGTAATCCTGGAAAATAGCTTAAATAGCTTTTAATTTCTAAAATAAATTCTTCCTCACTCAGGCTATCTGTTCAAATGCGTACTCACAGGCGCTGCCATCCCAAGAGAGGAGGCATCTAATTGAACATGGTATTTTATAGCCATAAGCCATGTTTGTCATGCCCAGGATGTTGAATATTTACAGTCATTATAGAAGTGGCTGTGTAATAAAACTCCCAGAGGATTTAAAATGAAACAGATCTTGAAGCTAAATCACATTTATCCTGTATGTATATGGTACCATATCGAGCAATTAGTTGAATTTCACCAAATAACATGTTAGCTGTACTCTACAAAATTCAAAAATAAATATACACATTGTCGAGGATAAACTCTTCATATATAACTAAACTGTGTTTCATGAACATGCTCATGTGTTGGTCATTAGGAAACTTGGGTTATATTTTCTTGTAGAAATTATGCTTTGAAATACTGTGTGGCCCACAAAGCCTCTTCAACCCCATATATGACTGTATTAACTACATGCTCCCTCCCCTTCTTTGATACTGTATTTATTCAAAGTCCTATACTGTTCAAGGCACTGAACTTTGTAGGCTTTTAAGCACTTTCACCTTGAGCCTTATTTCTTTCAAGATATGAGTATTTGGAGTTCTGTCCTCTCTCTCTCTCTCTCATACTAAAAGAGGAACCTGAAATGAGGTTTGGATGTGTTGCTATGGATATGAGAAAAGATTCATATTCCAGCAGTGAGTGACATGAGAAGGGATGGCTTGCGTTGGATGTGAACACATTGGCAGAGGCTATTTCTTTGTACAGGTTATACTGAAAAAGCAATTCTTATGATATTTACCTAAACAGACTTCATTAGATTTTTTTTCCTCTACTTGACTAACCAGTATTTGTATTAAATAAAACAGCTTTATCTGCTAGTTCTGGAGCATGTCAAATAAATGATAAAACTGGACAAAGTAGCAATTTTCTTTATGATTCCAAATCTCCATGGGTTTAAAGCATTTCATTTGTTCCTTTTACACCACTCTTACCCTGTGGTAGATTTCACCATTAAAAAAAAAAGAGGCTAACCTCACATTTCAGAACGTTCCCATTGTCTTTCTCAAGTAGAACTGTTTTTCCTGCTAGCACCTTACATGGGAAAAAAGAGAGAAAACAAAAGGACTGCCATTTCACATCCATTAGAATGCTATTATCAAAGAAAGAGAAAATAGCAAGTTTCAGAGAGGATGTACAGAAATTGGAATTCTTGTGTATTGCTGTAAGAAATATAAAATGGTATAGTCACAAAAAACAGTATGGTTATTTCTTAAAAAATAATAAAGACAGAATTACCATATAACCTAGCAATTCCACTTCTAGAAGTACACTTAAAAGAATTTCAAGCAGAGTCTTGAACAGATATCTGTATACCCATGGTCATAGCAGCATTATTTAAAATAGTTAAAATATATTTTTTAAAGATTTTATTTATTTACTTGACAGAGAGATCACAAGTAGGCAGAAAGGCAGGCAGAGAGAGAGGGGGAAGCAGGCTCCCCACTGAGCAGAGAGCCTGATGCAGGCGGGGCTCGATCCCAGGACCCTGAGATCATGACCTGAGCCGAAGGCAGAGGCTTAACCCACTGAACCACCCAGGCTCCCCTAAAATAGTTAAAATAATTTAAATATTTTTATTTATTTTATAAATATTTATTTTAATATTATTAAATATTTAATATTCATTAGATATTTTATAAATATTAATAATTTAAAATAATTAAAATATTTAAAATAAATTTTAAAATTTAAAATTTTTATAAGATAGAACCAAAACAAGTATCATATTGACAGATGAATGAGTTAACAAAATGTGGTACATACATAACGGAATATTATTCACACTTAAAAAGGAAGGAAATTCTGACACATGATACAACATGGAAGAAGTGGGAAGACATTACACTAAGTGAAATAAACCAGTCACAAAAGGACAAATATTGTATTATTCCACTTACATGAGATACCTGGAATAATCAAATTCAGAGATAGAAAGTAGAATAGGGGTTGTTAGGGGCTAGCGGGAGGAGAGAATGGGGAGTTATTATTATTATTATTTTTTTTTAAGATTTATTTATTTGACAGAGAGAAATCACAAGTAGACAGAGAGGCAGCCAGAGAGAGAGAGAGAGGGAAGCAAGCTCCCTGCTGAGCAGAGAGCCCGATGCGGGACTCGATCCCAGGACCCTGAGACCATGACCTGAGCCGAAGGCAGCAGCTTAATCCACTGAGCCACCCAGGCGCCCCGGGAGTTATTATTTAATGGGTATAGAGTTTCAGTTTTGCAAGATGAAAAACATTGCGGAGATGAATAGTGAAAATGGTTGCACAAAGATATTAATGTACTTAATGTCTGTACACTTAATCAACTGTACATTTAAAGATGGTTAAAATGATTAATTTTATGTTAAGTATATGTTACATAATTTAAGATATATAAATAAATTGATTGATTAATGGCTAAGTATAAATTAGGTTATTTTAATAATATATTTCTAATTTATGTCATTATAAACTTCCAGTAATCAATACTTAAAAGAATTAGGGATTTTTTCCCCCCTCTGGAAAGGAGGCATTTGGATTGGCTGACTCCTTATAGAATATTGGACCCCACTAGAAAACAAATGACACATTCAAACACATTAAGTTTATGCTTGAGTCTCAAAGCAACATCAGTTTCCAGTTAACATAGAAGTTCATAATCTGTGGGAAAGCCTTGAAATTCTTACTATTGAAAGTGGAGATACACATCTTCACTAGCTGGTACAGTTTTGGCCAGAAATCCAGCTCGATCTACTTCACACACAAAATGGAATTAAGGAAAGGATACTAGGTTGCTCTTGGAATCCAAAGAAATGTTAAATGATTATGTTATAGGAACGATGGAATTGTAACAGAGGTAACTACTGAGAACGGGAACTCAAAAACATTTTATCAACAATACATGCTTTTCTGACTATTGCCTTCATATTTTTTCTCGTCTCTCTCTACTTTCCCTCTCTTGTTCAATTCCTTTCTCTGTGTGGTAAAAAATGCATTAAGAATTTTAATGTTACTTAAAAATTAACAATGCCATTAACAATGGCTGGTTTATTATAATTATCTCCAGCACGTGAGAGACTGGTCAACTCCTCTTAGAACTTAAATATAAAAACCCCAGAAAAGGAGTTCATTAGTCTTGCCTGGGTCAGATTATCGTCTTTAGACCCAACTAAAGTCAGCAGAATATGATGTTTTTGTGGAAACCTCGTGTTTCCTACATGGATGGAACAGTTAAGGAACCAATTTCTGAAAGAAAGTGATGGTTGATGTAGACTAACTAAGCAAATAAACTGTTTTATGTTTAATTTTGTGCATTTCATTTCTTTTATCTATGCTCATTATTTTTACTTGTTTATTTTTGATTTCAGGGAAGCTACCAATTGTTTTTCAACCTTACCTGATATATGGCATCATTTAAAAGAAAAAAATTAGATTGTTTTTCAATGTTAACATAAAATGTATTAAATAGACCATTTAAATATGTACAGAAAATATACAAGCTCATCATGCTTATAAGCTCATGAAATAGAAAACAAAAATTATAATTAAACACAAAGCTAGATATTGAAATTAGTGACATCTGATTTAAATTAACTGAATGAAACAGATGATGTTATTTTTCTGTAATGAAAATATTATTTGCAATTTGGATGTAATTCTGACTATGATGAAGCAATGCTTTTCAGTTTTCAAGGGTATAATGCCATACCCACTGTGATGGTAATTCTCTTTTAAGTATTGTCTTTTATAAACACTGCACAACTCATTGCTACAAAGTGCTACATTGTTATTTGGCCTTTACTTCATTTATAATTTCTAAATTAGGTTTGTATTACTTTCAAATTGTTGTATAGTCATTGAAGCAGTACTCTTAAAAAAAATTTAAACATGAAAGTCATGCAGTTGTGCACACTTCTAAGTTTGGTTTTTCAGATTATGCAGAATATAGATATGTCATTTTAGAAAGTAATCAACATAATTTTACACTATTAGGAAACAATTGCTCTATTATAACATAAAGTACATAAAAGAGTATTATATAACATAAAAGGCATGTCCTTAGCCAGAGAAACACTGAAATAAATATATAGACAGAACAAAAAGAGGAGCTTGAAAGACAATCAAGTTGTAGTAGGAGAAGGAACAAAATTTTCCTCATGTGGCTACACTATTTGATTTGAAAGGCAAAGCGTTCTCAAAGCAAATATTCTGATATCTCATGATTACTGTTCTATTTTCACTAAAGTCTGAACAAAGGAAATATACTAAGAGCATCTGAATAGTTTCCAGGTGGACTGTACACCTCGGTGAACTGAAATGAGAGTATGGGTGATTTCATCCTAACTAAAGGTATATACAGATGTGGCGACAGATCATCTTCTTTTACAAATTTACAAAAAACGTAAAGAGGAAGTTCATAATTATTAATGAAAAAGGAAGAGATGTTAACTTATTCTTCACATGAATGTAAAATATTACTCTTATTGAATAGAATAATTATATATACTGTAATTTATTATGGACATAACATTACCAATAAGGTGAACTGATTACCTCTTATGATAACTAATTAACAAAGAATGAAATAGATGATGTATGCTCTGATTCTTTTAAAAAATTATGCTCTAATTCCTAAGAACATCATATTTTGGGGCTTAAAGAGTTTTTAATATCAACATCATGTATGTGAATAAATATAATATTAAATAAAACCACTAATAAGATGGCAAATTTGAGATCAGACATATAATTAAGTGTAAATGATCTAAACATGTCAAAAGGCAGATATGGTCATACTGGATAAAAAAAAAAAAAGCCCATTTAGACTACATGTCTAAGGAAACACACAATAAATATCATATACATAGATAAAAGTAAAAGGTTGGGGAAAGACATGTCATGCAAACACTAAACCAATGAAATGTGGAGTAGATGTATTAATATCAGATCTAGTGAAATTCAGAATAAGTTATAATACGAGAGATAGAGATGATAAAAAAATGGCTCAAGTCATTCAGAAGACAAAACTCCTAAGTGTGTAAACACCGAAAAACAGTGTTTCAAAATGCACGAAGGGAAAAAAATGATGCAAAAAATGAGAAATTAATAAAACACAATAATAATTAGAGACTTTCCTCACTGATGCATAGAAAAAGAGCAAATATCATTATGAATACAGACAATCTGAATTATACCATCAACCAACTCAACCTAATTTGTATTTATAGAGCACTATAAAACAGCAAGAATGGGCCAAAATAATAAACCTTGAGTTGAAAAGAATGAAAATCATGCAATTTGTTTTTTCTTAATCATGCAATGTGTTTTTTTCCCCTAAGCAAAATGGGACTTAAAGAGAAAACCCTAAGAGAATGGTACATGGAAATGCAAAAATATTTAGAAATTAATATTGCATTTTAGGGGCGCCTGGGTGGCTCAGTGGGTTAAGCCACTGCCTTCGGCTCAGGTCCTGATCTCGGGGTCCTGGGATCGAGTTCCGCATCGGGCTCTCTGCTTAGCAGGGAGCCTGCTTCCCTTTCTCTCTCTCTGCCTGCCTCTCCATCTACTTGCGATTTCTCTCTGTCAAATAAATAAATAAAATAAAATAAAATAAAAAGAAACTGTTTAAAAAAAAAAGAAATTAATATTGCATTTTAAATAACCCATGTGTCAAAAAGTAAGTCAAAGGGAAAACACAACAAACAAAAATTCATGAAATGCAGATAAGTAGTGTCTAGAGTGAAATTTAAAGGATTAAGACAATAAACATATTTAGCAATGCCTCAAAATTAAAGGTCAATGTACAAAAATGAATTGTTTCATATAGTCTAGTAATAACCTTAGAAATTAAAATATAAAAAACCTAATTTTTATTAATGAACAAAATATCATGAAATGCTTCAAGATACATATAAGAAAATATGTGCAAGATTTGTATGCTGCAAACTTTAAGTTGCTGGAGAGGAAAATTAAATGGTATCACCACAAATGAAGAATTATATTAATTCCACAAATCAGAGTACTTGATATTATTATGTCAATTTTTCTCTAACAATTTCAATTCAATCCCAATTATTATCACACTTTTTTTTATTGAAACAAAGATACTGGTATGAAAAATTTACACTGAACGCTAAAGGTAAATAACTAGATTAATATAGTTCTAAAAAAGAACAAAATCAGCAGAGTCACACTAGCTGATTTCACCATTCAAAAGTCAACAGTTTGATAAACATGTAAATCAAAGAAACAGAGAGTCCTGAAGTAGATGAACCATATATAGACACATAAATATACAACCGGTATGCATAAGTGCCAAAGTAATTCAATGGGAAATGGGCAGTATTAGCATGAAATGAATCTTGACATCTACCATGTAAAATACTAATCTGAAATGAATCATAGAAATAAACCTAAAACCAAAAACTATATATATATATATATATGCCAGTAGATCTACAAGATAGGCTACATTTGAGACCGTGGGTTAAGGTAATATTTTGATATAACAAAAAAACACACTAATTAGAGAATAAAATTAAACTCCCTCAAAATTAAAATCTTTCGATCCTCAAAAGACAACACTGAAAAAATGAAAAGATAAGCTACAGATGAGAAGAATACATTCATAAAATAGATTTTGATAAAGGACTTGGATCCTGAATATATAAAGAATTCTTCTAACTCAATAAAAAGAAACCAAACAAAATCCCCAAAAGGGTAAGAAAACATTTTGAACAGACACATTGTCAAAGAAGAGACAGAGATGGCAAAAAAATGGACGGGGAGAGAAAGATCAACGTTATGACCCAAAAGGGTAATATAGATTAAAACACAATACTATGCAACCACAAACGAGCCCTGACTTTACAATGATTTGACTTACAATCTTCAACTTTATGACAGTGCAAAGGCAACATACATTCAAAGGAAACGGAACCTTGAATTTTGAATTTTGCTTGCCTCCTAGGATAGTAATATGTGGTCTGATCTTCTCTCATGATGCTGAATGATGGCAACCACAGAATCACAAGGATAAACAACTGCTAAACTTACAACCATTCTGTACTTACACAACTATTCTGGTTTTCATTTTTGTTACAGCAGTCAATATATTACATAAGATATTCTACACATTTTTATAAAATAGGCTTTGTATTAGATGACTTTGCCCAACTATATGCTAACATAAGTGTTCCGAACACATTTTATTTATTTATTTATTTTTAAAAATTTCATTTATTTATTTGACAGATCACAAGTAGGCAAAGAGGCAGGCAGAGAGAGAGAGAGGAAGGGAAGCAGGCTCCCTGCTGAGCAGAGAGCCTGATGCAGCGCTTGATCCCAGAACCCTGGGATCATGACCTGAGCCAAAGGCAGAGGCTTTACTCCACTGAGCCACCCAGGCGTCCCTGAGCACATTTTAAATAGGCTAGGATATGCAATAATGTTCAGTATGTCACGTTTGTCAAATATACTTCTTACTTAACAATATTTTCAACTTATGATTACTGGAACATAATCCCTACATAAGTAACCCCATCATAAATGGAGTTATTAGTATATAACCCCATCATAAATCAAGAAACCAAGATTCAAGTAAGTTTTTCTATAATCAGAGAAGAAAGGGTTGAGGGAATTAAAAATTTCCTTTGAGAATCTATTATTGATATCCTGTATTTATTTCTACAAAATATCAGTTCACTTAGGTACATTTTTATTTTGGCTTAATATTTAAAACATCATGAGACACAGCATGGTTTTTACCGAATCCATTAAAATTCATCATGATAAATTAATTTAGAACTATGAACAGACTGAAAAAAGTGCAAAAGTCACTTAATTTCCTACACATTACATTACTTATTGGACTGAAAAGAAGTGTTATTTTTGTACCTTCAATATTTGAGATGCAGCTTTAATTTAAACGTGTTTTTCCACCTGGAAGGATAACAGGAACATCAAAATAGAAACCATTTTTATGAAGCCTTTTGGCATAGTTCCAAAGAAAATGGTAACAATTAAACGCTATATGGCTCTTAATATGTATCAACCACTCTTCTATATTTACCATGTATCCATCCTTTTATCTTATGACAACACTCTAACAACAGATGGGGTTGTCTGAGCATTAAACAAAATGCCAGACTTCCTGGATGGCCTCTTTCCACTTTCTCAAGTTTTAGATCGAGATCCTTGAGTATGGACTTAAACACAACTGGCCACATCTTCTTGGTATATTTAAGAGACTATACTTTACAGGCCGTTTGTCCTTAGTAATTTGTAGCTTGGTCTTCAGATTAGATTCTGCAGCTACATGCATGATATCTACACAATGAGTGCAAAAGAAGTATTTCAGACAGTTTTTCAATTCCATCAATTTGAAAAAAAAAAAAACCCACAAAATTTTGATTTCCAATGTACTGTATAAAATTGTCTACATAGAATTGTAATTTTCCAACTCTCAATAGTCCACAGGTATCTCTTATTGTATGACTGACATCGTCTCTTTCTTACCAGAAATCGGTGAAAGACAGCCTTTATTTTTAGATGGTAAGTTTTGAACTCATATACAGGATAAGGATTACTGAACATCATCTCCCTGAATTACTTAAAGCAAATGTTTATTCTGAAAAGTGTAGAATATTCTTTGAATTGTATTTTTGTTTCAACTCCATGGGAATAATTTTCCTTCCCAATACATTACAGGGTTATTATAACTTTGATTGTTAATAAATTGGAAATAAAAGTGATGCAGGTCGAATGTGCACACAATCACACGAGCTAGACATTAAGCCATAAGACAGAGAGGTACAGACAAGAAGAAGTGGAATGTGAAGGAGTATAAGAGGCAGAAATGAGGTGGGATATACTAGATTCTTCTTCGCTGCCTTGATTCTTAGACCATAGTTTCCTGTAACTAAGGGAAATTAGCAGCAAATAAATGTCAATTGAGATATATGCACATATCTTCCTTGATCATTTTTTTAAGGATTTTATTTATTTACTTGACAGAGAGAGGGAGATCACAAGTAGGCAGAGAGGCAGGCAGAGAGAGAAGGGGAAGCAGGCTCCCTGCCGAACAGAGAGCGCAATGCTGGCCTTGATCCCAGGACCCTGAGATCATGACCCTGAGTCCAAGGCAGAGGCTCAACCCACTGAGCCACCCAGGCACCTCGTGATCATTTTGTTCCAAAATATTTTTCTTTCAGTTACTTTCACCACTTCTATTATGTTCCCGAGACCAGCAGCAACCCCCAACTCCTATCATTTAATTTTTTATCTGGTTGAAATTTTAACTAATTCAAATATAAAGAGCCTTTAGAACAAATTATATACCATAACTCAAGTATTCTCCTCTTAGGTGTTGGCAGGCAAGATACCAGAACAGAATCATTTCCCCACTTTGTACCTTGGACTCCTTTTAAGTCTGGAGATCTCGATATGAACACTGAAAGTGATGTTAGGGACTGTCTGGTTCATCATCTCAACGACTACAAAAGTGCCACTCTTGAATGTATTCATAAGTGTATATGGACTAGAGAAATAGCAACCAAAAGCTGGGGCAAAAATCTCTTGAATTTATGTTGAGTCTGGAAAAAAAAAACTGTGTTTATATGAATTTTAACAAGCCACTTATTAGGTATTCGTCTCAAAGTTCCTGCATAAATTGACTTGCTACAGGTTTTCTTCTCCCCTTTCTTTATAGGACAATCCCCAAGGCAGTCACAATGCCCATCACAGTCTCCTGTCAGAAAGGGATTCTCTGAAGCTTCCTATGACAGTTTCTTGCTTTTTTCTTACTGCATTATTGGTGAGGTGTTCCTGGTTCAGGACACTGACAGAACAAGGCTCCCTTCACATACACTTTTTATCCCTATCCTATAAAAGCCTATTTTGAGAAGACTTGAAAGCGCGCTGGATAACACAGGCAACAACAAATGGTTTGCTTCTGACATAAGTATGCCAGGCACTACGGCGGGCTTCAAAGGAAGATTTGAGGTGACAGCAAGGATGCTACTCAAATAACTTTGCACGACTAGGATTTCCAGGCACGACTGAAACATGTTAGCTGTATCGTAAAAATCTGAACGATGAAGGCAGGAGAGTTTAGTTTAATTATACATCCACACGGCTTCTTCACAAATATCAAACATTCTTCTCTGAAAAAATATGGGGGAGAATTGGCTAAGAAGAGGAGGGTTAGCTTTGTCAAACACGATTAAGGCTAAATCACAAAGGACCATAATTAAATAAAATTAAAAACTCAATCCCACTAATTCTGAGAGCTCAATAGTTACATGTGGCTAGAGCCTGTAGTACTGAACTCCACTGTGAACATTTCTGTCAATATGGAAAGTTCTGTTGGAGGGGCATGGATGGCTAAATGGGTTAAGTGACAGACATTTTTATTCTTTTTTTTTTTTTTTTAAGATTTTTATTTATTGGGATGCCTGGGTGGCTTAGTTGGTTAAGCGTCTACCTTCAGCTCATGTCAGATAGAGTCCCACACAGGGCTCCTTGCTCATTGGGGAGGCTGTTTCTCCCTATGCCTGATCTGCCTGCTGTTCCCTGTCAGAGAAAGAGAATGGAGAACACACACAAGCAGGGGAAGGGCAGGCAGAGAAAGAAGCAGGCTCCCCGCTGAGCAGGGAGACCAATGTGGGACTCAATCCCAGGACCCTGGGATCATGACCTGAGCCGAAGGCAGAGGCTTAACCAATGGAGCCACCCAGGCGTCCCTAAGCAACAGACTCTTGATTTTGGCTCAGGTCCTGATGCAACAGACTCTTGATTTTGGCTCAGGTCCTGATCTCAGGATCATGAGATTGAGCACTGTGCTGTCCAGCTCCCCATTCAGTGAGGAGTCTGCTTGAGATTTTCTCTTTCTCTCCCTCTGCCCCTCCCCCTGTGCTCTCTCTCTTTCTCAAATAAATAAATAACTCTTGAAAGAAAGGAAGGAAGGTAGAAAGAAAGGCAGTCCCGAACAGCCTTGATAGAGAAAAACTAATATGAAACAGCAATTTTCTAGTTTTTGTGTAGCAATCTTGGAAATATATGCACTTTTGTATAAGACAATCTAAAAGATCATAGGGAGAGTCGATCATACTTAGCAATTGATTTCTACAGCATGAAAAGAAAACATTTTTTTTAAAGTACTGCACTCTGATATAATGTTAATGAGATTTGAGGGAAAAAACAGAATTTTGCAACATTTATATTCTAAACTTTTATGCTATGTTTCCTACCACTTCCAAATATATTACACCTTCCTTGTATAAAACAGCAAAAAACAAATCTTAAAACGTGACCCTCCTACCCAAACTCCCAGCCCCAAACGCTTCTTAGGGAAGCAACTTATGTCCGATTGAGTTTTATCCCAGAAAAAAAAAAAAAAAAATGGCCCCTGAGGACTCTTCCAACTTTTAATATGCACTGTTATGAAAAGTTTTAAAATATAGTATGTTGAATACAGCACAAGCAAGTAATACTGTAGGATGCTTTGGTCTCATTTACATTCACAGCTTTGGAGCCAATGTATAATCTCATTTTCAGATACTTTTAGTTATGCTTGCTTTTTATATTGTATAAAATCTGTATAAAGGGGATTGGACTGTGATCATGTGGATGGTTTAACACATATTACAATGCTTTATTATTATAGCATGACTTTAGAATGACTCCATTTCTCACAGGTGATAGGGCTGTCTCTGAGTTATACTAGCAATTCCAAATGAGGCAATAAAAAGCACTCTGTTTATTCCATAAATAGTATAGCAGTCCTTTAGCTTTCTTTTTAAAAAAGATTTTTGACTTGAATATGTTTTCATCTTCTTTCTTGATACATATGGCCAAGATGGGGAATATGTTGAATTTCCGCTGAATTATTTCATTGTGACTACAAAATTAAAAGGAAGGACATGATCACCAGCAAAATGGGATCAAATGCAAACAGATAAGGCATTTTCTAATTTTGACCTAAAGCTTCAGAAAGCTCAATTGAGTCAGGCTACTATATTGAGAAAGGGAGATTAAAATCCCAGAAGGGCAGCCCCTGAACTCGGCAGAGGCCATATAACAGAGTATTAGTTCTATTTAACACCACTTGAAAGGAAAACAGCCATATTTAGTGCTGCAAAATATCCAGTTTCAGATAAGCCTTATCTGCCACATTACATTTCCAAAGGCAGAAAAAAGCAGTCCGATTTTCCCTACAGTGACTCTAATTTATTTAGCGTGAATCTCAGTTTCTAACTTGCCAAAATACAACCATACGTAGCTTCTTAATTATATCATGGTCTGGGTTTTGGAGAACCTGGCAAGCAGATAATTTCTGTATAAGGAGATAAGTCTCATTAGTTTTCCAAGAAAGGGTAAGAGAACAGAATTAAGGATTCTTTGAGAGAAAGGAGCTTTTTCAATTTTAAGGCTTCAGTAATGCTGAAAAAAATACCACCGCCTTCCTCAACAGGCTGGAAAGCTCACTCACTAAGATGACAAAGGTGTCTTTGGATTTTTTTCCCAATCTTCCTCCCAGGCTGGTCTCACCACAATGTTGGCAGCATGGAAAGAACCATGGGCTTAAGACCCTAAGTTTAAGAGAAATATATATTTTTTAATTTTATTAACATATAATGTATTATTTCTTCAGGGGTACAGATCTGTGAGTCATCAGTCTTAAACAATTCACATAGCACATACACATAGCACTCACATAGCACATACCCTCCCCAATGTCCATCACCCAGCTACCCTATCCCTCCCCACCCCCACCTCCCCACCCCAGCAACCCTGTTGTTTCCTGAGATTAAGAGTCCCTTATGGATGGTCTCCCTCCCTGGTCCCATCTTTTTTTTTTTTTTTAAAGATTTTATTTATTTATTTGAGAGAGAGAGAGGTCACAGGTAGGCCGAGAGGCAGGCAGAGATAGAGGGGGAAACAGGCTCCCCACTGAGCACAGAGCCCGATGCGGGCCTCGATCCCAGACCCTGAGATCATGACCTGAGCTGAAGGCAGAGGCTTAACCCACTGAGCCACCCAGGCGCCCCCATCTTGTTTCATTTTATTTTTCCCCTCCCTTCCCCCCACAGCTTCCCACCCTGCCTCTCAAATTCTTCATATCAGAAAGATATGATAATTTTTTTTCTGATTGACTTATTTCACTTAGCATAACACCCTCTAGTTCCATCCACATTGTTGCAAATGGCAAGATTTCATTTTTTTTTTTTGATGGCTGCATAAAAGGAACATTTCTTACTTTCAGAATATCACGAACCACCACCATAACACATCTTGTGAATTTATCTTTGTTAAATTTAAATAGGAAAAAAATACATAAATTATTGTTCACTGGCATCAAGTCGATGTTATCCAGTAGAGAGCATCTAAGGAAATTTTATCTGGCAATGATAAGCTCAGTTACGGACTTCATTAATAATTGTACAGGTCAGATTTATACATATTTTAATAGAACACAAAATCAAATGATATTCTTGAATCATGTCATAGTTTAAAGATAGCATGTCTAAATTAAAAGGTTTTATGCAGACAGTGCTCTTGTTGGATATCCGTAAGAGGAATATATATATATATATATATATATATATATATATATTTTTTTTTTTTAAGGTTTTATTTATTGGGACACCTGGGTGGCTCAGTCAGTTAACTGTCTGCCTTCAGCGCACGTCAAGATCCCAAGGTACTGGGATGGAGACCTGCATTGGGCTCCCTGCTTCATGGGGAGCCTGCTTCTCCCTCTCCCTCTGGGCACTGCTTGCCCTGCTTGTGCTCTCTCTCTCTGTCAAATAAATAAATAAAATCTAAAAAAAAAAAGATTTTATTTATTTATTTATTTATTTGAGTGCAAGTGGGGTAAGGGACAGAGGAAGAGGGAGAAAAAAAATTTCAAGCAGACTCCACTCTGAGCATGGAGCCTGATGCGGGACTCAATCTCACAACCCTGAGATCATGACCTGAGCTAAAATCAAGATGCATAACCAACTGAGCCTCTCAGACACCCCAAAGAATGTATTTTCCAAATATATCTTAATGCATTCATTCTTTCCTCAAGATGGAAAAAAACTCCTTTCAGGACTCTGTAGTATGTATCTGCTTTAAAGTTAGTACTATGAGGGCACCTGGGTGGCTCAGTGGTTTAAGCCTCTGTCTTCAGCTCAGGTCATGTTCTCAGGGTCCTGGGATTGAGCCCCACATCTGGCTGTCTGTTCAGCAGGGAGCCTGCTTCCCCCTTTCTCTCTGCCTGCCTCTCTGCCTACTTGTGATCTCTCTCTCGGTCAAATAAAGAAATAAAATCTTAAAAAAAAAAAAGTTAGTACTATGTTCACAGCAATTAGATAGACTCTATCTATCTTCCAGGAAGATATAAATTAGTAGCATTTCACCTTAGATAAAACTAGGTTGGAAACAAATATTCATAAGCAAATGGCAGGAATTTGCTCTACCTTTAATTCATACTACCATGGAAAAGTCTAGTATTTACCTCCATATGCTTCTAGTTAAAGGTGATACAACAAGTTAACTACTTTGTTTTATTATATGAACATCGTTTTATGAACCACAGAAAAGTGAACCGACTTGATTTGATGTCGTCTTGCTCTGCAGACTTAACTAGTATTTTATGATATTTATCAATAAAGCAAATGTGAATTTTTCCAGAATGAAAAGCTAGCCTGGGTATTAAAATGAGACTGCTAGCTAGGTCTCTTATTATTATGGCTCAGCTATTTGAGACCATTTCTAATTTCTCCTAAGTTACTGAATTAATACAGTTTTATAGGATTATCATCCATGCTTCCAGAGGTTTCAATGGTTTGATTCCTTAATAGGGAGTAAGCATCTGCATCAGTAGCTTTTAAGAGCTAAAATGAATTCTCTTCTTATAAGTATGTGCATATTAAAATTCTCCTCGTTCTATCGCTGAGAGAGAGAGAGAGAGGAAAGAAGTGTAAAAAATGGGTATTCAATCAGCAGTTTTAATAACATTCCTATTTCAGGAATAACACTATGAATTAAGTCTACCAATTTTACCCTGCTCTTTCTCTCCTGTTTTCTTTCAGGTTATTTAAAGTAGGGTTTTTTTGTTTGTTTGGTTTTGGATTTGGATTTTTGTTTTTGTTTTTGTTTTAGAGAGAGAGAAAGAGTGAGACAGGAACAGCGAGAGAGGGGTCACAAGCAGGGGGAGTGGCAGAGGGAGAAGCAAGCTTCCTGCTGAGCTGGGAGCTTGATGTAGGACTTGATCCCAGGACCCCAAGATCATGACCTGAGCAAAAGGCAGACTCTTAGCTAGCTGAGCCACCCAGGTGCCCCTTTCTTTCAGGTTATTTAGAAATCAAGATTAGGTTGAGGTGCCTGTGAAGAAAAAAAAAAAAAGATAAATTTGGAGAAATACATAATTGATATGCTTCAGAGAAATATAACTTCATTTTTCAGTGAGATCAAAGATAGCATCACCTTAAAAGTTATTAAGTATCCATTTTCATGTGGTGTTATCTATAAAATTTTGTCTTTAGAATTATCTGAAATGATTGGTTTTGCTTGAAGGATCTTTAATCAACAAAAAAGTAAAGTCGTTAAGTTGTATTTTAAAAAGTAGAAGATTAAGAGGAGAAATTTTCCTCTCTTGATTTTTGTTCAAATGTAAAGTTCAGGTTAGTTTGAAAATGCCTTGCACACAAAAGAATTTTTATAGTTGTAAAAATATAAAATCCAGAATGGTTCAAGTTTATGAATGGGAAAGAGAAAAAATGATCTTAATAATCTAGAATATTTTCAGATTCTGGGGTGACTGGATGGCTCAGTTGGTTTAGCATCAGGCTCCTGATTTCAGCTTGGGTCATCATCTCAGAGTCATGAGATCAAGCCCCACAATGGGTTCTAGCTCAGGGTCTGCTTGACATTCTCTCTCTCCCTCTGCCCCTTCCCCTCTTATGCTCACTCTTTCTCTAATATAAAATCTTAAAAAAAAAAAATTTTTTTAGATTATAAAATCTTAAAAGAATTTTTTTTTTTAGATTCTTCATGGTTTCATTTCATTTTTTTCTTCATTTACTCTCCAATCTTTATTCTTATCACCTTTTGCTTTGGGAATCGAATAAAATGCAGACAAGGCACACGATATATTTAAAAATTATTCTGTTAAACTTTTTTCTGCTGTGGAGATAGCAAAGCCTCTAAATTGTACTTGACCGTGCCATAGGTGTCTAAGACAGGGTCACCAAGTACTTAGAACTTCTCAGCAGAAATATAATCAATAAAGCATTATGATAATGGGCTCTGATATTGGCATTTAGAATCTTTTCTCTTGAAGAAAACTGTTCATCATATAGAAGTGAGTGAATGCTTTAGGTTGAATTTCTTAGGATTCTAAATCATTTACTGAGGATCTTATCTCAAGTGAGATACTTTTTTTAAATGGAGACATTCGTCCCAAGCAATGTGATAAATCATTATGATGACACTTAACACACATTGAAAACTAATTTAAAAATACTTCAACTTTCTGCATCCCCTGGAACTTCACCACTTCTGCCTTATCTGATGACACTTCTGGCTTTTATTATGTCCCTTTTCCAGCCCATGACTTTTAGTTTTAGTTTGATTTCACATATAATCCAATTCTGTCTTGATATCAATGTCCACTCACTTCCAATACTAATCATTCTTCAAGGTCTAACTCATGAACTTCGACTTCAAGGAGCTGTTTGCTTCAGTGTTCTTACCTTTATTCAGCTCCCATGCTACTTTGTAGGACTATTCTATCATTAACCATATGCCATTTGGTTTTCTGGTTATTTCTGTAAATATCGTAATTCTCTACAGGGTTATAATCATGTTGAAATGGTCATGATAAACCCGACCGTGGACCCTCCCCCGCTAGGAAACATCAATGTCAAAGTCAAGAAAGCTTTCCACCTGGGTTCACTATCATTTTGCAGGCAATACCCTCACCTGAACTTCCAGAGAATACAAAATTGAATTTTCCCTCTGTTGCTTTTGGATTCCTTATGCTTTCTGAGATATCTGAGGCTATTCTTTTTTTTTATTATTTTTTTTAAAAGATTTTATTTATTTATTTATTTGACAGAGAGAGATCACAGGTAGGTAGAGAGACTGGCAGAGAGAGAGAGAGAGTGGGAAGCAGGCTCCCTGCTGAGCAGAGAGCCCGATGTGGGACTCGATTCAGGACCCTGAGATCATGACCTGAGCTGAAGGCAGCAGCTTAACCCACTGAGCCACCCAGGCGCCCTCTGAGGCTATTCTTAATAACTAAAACTAAGCCTGTCTTTGCTCTTGTTCAGCTTGAGTGGGTATAGAGAAGATGTACTTCCCCATCTATAGCCCATTCACATGGGATTTTTTTTAATTATTTATTTATTTGACAGAGAGAGATCACAAGTAGGCAGAGAGGCAGGCAGAGAGAGAGAGGGAGGGGGAAGCAGGCTCCCTGCTAAGCAGAGAGCCCAATGTAGGACTCCATTCTAGGACCCTGAGATCATGACCTGAGCCGAAGGCAGAAGCTTAACCCACTGAGCCACCCAGGCGCCCTCACACGGGATTTTTAAGAGTGGCCTTATGCTACAGGAGCAAAGGAGGTTGGCGGTGACAGTGGGGTGATGGGTCTATTCATGGAAGAGCTGGAAACTGTCTCCTCAAACTTTCTCTGCCCAAGAATAATAAGTGAAGGCATCTGATTATATATTTTTCTCCATGAATGTGCTTCCCAGAATACCCTTTTCATTCTCCACTTTTACTAGGCAAAACCTTATGTTGTGTTTTAAGACACAGCTTGATTAGTATCACTTTAATTAAACCATTACTGAACAATCTCCCCTACTAATTCCTTTCTCCTTAAACCATTTAAAATACTTAGTTCAAATGTGTAAAATTGTTCACATTTGCAAATATTTTCTAGTTTTATTTTTAAAATATCTGCTTCACAGGGTGCTTGGGGGGCTCAGTTGGTTAAGTGTACAACTCCTGATTTCAGCTCAGGTCATGACCTCAGGGTTGTTGAGTCAGAGCCCTGAGTCAGGATCCGCACTCAACAGGGAGTCTGCTTGGGATTCTCTCTTTCCCTTTCCCTCTGCCTCTCCCCCTACTCAAGCATGCGCTCGCTCTCTCTCTCTCTCTTGCCCTCTTTCCCAAATAAATAAATAAATCTTTAAAATAATTGCTTTGTAATTTCCATTACAGTGGAAGAGTAGACACTGTTTTTTATATTTAAATCAGACAGGAAACATTAAAAAGATATAGTAAATGATGGAAAATATTTATATGAGTAAAAGTGCATAATGTATCATAACATAATAGCCAGTTAGGGGAGATAAATCAACAACCAGTAGGTATTTTATAGATACTATCCATTTAATATTCATAAATTAGCAAAATTAGAATACGAATCTGATTGGGTATGTGGCAACCAAATTAGATAAGTGATAAGTAGTAATTAGTAAACAAGAAATGAAATCATAATAAGAAAGTAAAAAATAGAAGTGAGCTATTTCTTTGATTGTAGTCACAGAGCTAATTGGAGGCAGAGCCAACATTCAGAAACCAGGTCCCCCAACTCTCAGTCTGTGTGCCAAGGTACTAGGTACATAGTACCTAGCATTTGCTGTACCGAAAATACAGGAACACAGGCATACTGTCCACTCATGCTTATGTAAATATTACATCAGAATTACATGACCAATTAACCTGTGATCAAATCTATCTTTTTGTCAAATTATTGCAGACTTAAAAAATAATTTAGAACTCCAGTTTTGGCAATATAGAAAAATTAAACACCAAAAATCCTCTGGCTACAAAAATTTCCCTGTACAAACATTAGACAGTTATTAGATCTCCTATTAAATATATAACTGAGCTCACAAGAAAGTAAAGGACATTTCTAGGAGCTATAAATAAGAAGCAGTAGATATATGAGCTAATTTAATGCTGAGGTTGCTCTGAAGAGCTTGCTGATCTCAATAAACAAGGATAGTGGTTCTTAAGTGGGGGCAATTTTGCCCTCATGGGGATATTTGTAAATGGAGAGAAACGTTTTGGTTGTAACAGCTGGGAAGCGGTTTGTACTACTGGCACCTTGTGGGTAGAGGGTAGGATTACTACTAAGCTTCCTATAATGCACAGGATATAAGGCCCTCACCGCTGCCCACTGCTGCTACCACTAAACAATTCTCTCTCACAAGATGTCCATAGTGTTGATGTGGAGAAATCCTGCCTTCGGGTCTTAGATACTAACTCCCAGTTGAGGACCAGAGAGAAGGTGTTGGACTAGTAAGATCTAGGGATTTAAAACAGATATACTTTATGTTTCAAAATCAGACGGGTCTTAGATACTAACTCCCAGTTGAGGACCAGAGAGAAGGTGTTGGGCTAGTAGGATCTAGGGATTTAAAACAGATATACTTTATGTTTCAAAATCAGAACCTCTTCCGGGGTAACTCTAAGTGAAACGGAGAGTCTGCTATTCAGGCAAAATGAAATTTATGTCTTTGGCCTGGGCCTGAACATTTGTAGCCATGATCTGCCCTCAGGCATGTTTCCATTTCTTCTGTTATTAGATCTTGAATAACTCCCAGCCATAAAATTTACTTTGTTGTAGTAAAACACTTTGGATTCCAGCAGAAACAAATGCAAAGAGCAATGAAAAAAGGACTTTCACACATATATAAATAAAGGCTCACTAAAGATAAACTCATAATCTAAACTATAAAATACATCAAGATCAAGAGTTTACAGATAATACAACAGAAGGATTCAATCCTTGAGCACTTAAGAGAAAAGTTTTTTTTTTTTTTTTTTTTTTTGGTCACTGTTTTTCAAATAGATACGCTTAAAATAGTTAAAAATATAAACTACGATTTCGAAATAAAAGAAGATGACACTATTTGTTTAAAAAATTAACCTGGACAAAAATATGTTGGCTGATACTCAAAGTATACGGATGAATTTATTCAGTTTTGGTAAAATATATGAATCCTTAGATTGAAATACTATGCTCGTGCTGAGAAAGACACATGCAAATAACCATATATCAAGAGACACCGTTGTGAAATTGCAGAGGATCAAAAACAGGTATAAAAACTTAAAATCAGGGGCGCCTGGGTGGCTCAGCGGGTTAAGCCTCTGCCTTCGGCTCAGGTCATGATCCCAGGGTCTTGGGATGGAGCCCTGCATCTGGCTCTCTGCTCAGCGGGGGAGCCTGCTTCCCTACCCTCTCTCTGCCTGCCTCTGCCTACTTGTGATCTCTGTCTGTCAAGTAGATAAATAAATCTTTAAAAAAAAAAAAAAAAACCTTAAAATCAACTAGGGAAGTAAAGAAAAATGCCTAGAAGAGAACAAATATCACACCTGCAAGTTTCTCAACCACAATACTAAAAAGTAGAAGATAATGCAGTATCTTACGAGTGCAGCAAGAAAGTAACTATCAACCTGGAACTCTGTATCTTGAGAACCTAAAAATATTTCCAAAGGAAATATGAAAAAACAAAACAAACAAACAAACAAAAAAACCCAAAAGGAAAACAAAAAAAAAACTTTCCAGAAGTTTTTTGCGAAGAAGACTACAAAGAGCTTGGTTTTCCGCTCTGTCTAACCACTAAAAACACTTAGGGTGACTTTTGAAATTTTCAGTATCAAACCACACTTCAGATTTATTGAATTAGGATCCTGTGAGTGGGACTGAGTCACCAGTTTGTTTGTTTTTAAAGTTCTATAGATGATTTCAATACCCAACTTGGTGGAGAACCACTACTTAACAAATATTGTAGCAAGAAGGCAATTAAAACCAAAAGAAGATAGGAGCAAGAAATTGGCAAGTAAATTGTTGAATACATAACAATAATGATACCAATAAGAAAATAACTATGTTATTTGTCTTCATATATTCAACTGTATGTGTATGTGTGTATGTGTACATATATATACACAGATATACACAGTATGTGTATATATATGTACACATACACACACATATATATATGTGTATATAAACATACAACATATATTTATGCCAGGAAGTAAATATTAAAAGATAATAAAAACTGGCGAGGTTTTCCAACTGTAATATAATCATTCAAAGTCTAAGCATTAGACCCAAATACACATATTTGAGAATTTCAGAAGTAAATACCTGAATGCTAACAGATCAAGAAAATTATAAGAAAAAGTAAAATATTTAAATTAAAATGATAATAGAAACATTATTTATCAAAAAATGTGGGATACACTTAGGTGTTTAAAGAGAAAAGTTAGAATTTCATAAGCTTTCATTTGGAAGAACAGAGAATTATTGATAAAATATCTATCCAAAGATATTTTGAAAAAGAAAAAGGTAAATTCAACCAATGAAATTAGTAGAAAATTAGCTAAGATGATTGTAAAAATTGAAAATTAATAATAGAGAGGGCATCTAAAATTAAGTGTAGTTTCTTCAAGAAGATTAGGAAGAATGCCAAGAAAATATCAATAGGTTCCAACAGGACTGAAAACCAGGAAACATATAATAAAATGTATAACTGTAGAATATTGGTGTTGAGATCCCTGGTTCTGCATAGTGAAAAAAAGAAACCATTTCCTCAAACCACATAAAAAAGAAAATTTACATATAAAAATTTGTATATTTTTAACTTAAAAACACAGAAGGAAAAAATATGCTAGGTTTGCTTACATCAAGAAAAATGATAAAAACAAAGTAAAGACAAACTTATCTAAAGAAGATAAAAGGAAATAAATCTATAAATCTATAAGCCAAAGACAAGCAACTGTGGGAAAGTAAGCAAAGCCTATAAATAAGAATATTGAGAAGAAAACATAAATGGCCAATGTAACATTAAAAATATCCTTAACTTCACTAGCAATCAGGAAAATGCAAGTAAGCTGTAAGCAGATATTGTTTCTCATTCATCAATTTTAAGAACTAAGTATTGTTCACAATATTAAATTTTGACAAGGATCTTGAATTATGGAATTTTCCATAAACTGCTACTGGGAGTATAAATGTTCAAACAACTTTGGAAAGAATTTTAGCAATATTTAATACAGTAGAATATGGTATAACATTTAATTTGGTAATTTCATATTTATATCCAAATTATATAATTATATATATAAAAACTCTCAGACACAGTCAGGATAAATATATGATAAACTTAATTGCAGCACTGTGTTTTGTAGCAAAAACTAGAACAAAACTTAAGTATGTACTAATAAGAGAATAAATAAATTTGGATATATGCCAATAATAGAATTACATAGAATAGTGAAAATAGCACTGCATGTATAAACATGCAGGGATCTCAAAATAGTAATTAAACAAAAGAATTTGAAGACGGGGTGCCTGAGTGGCTCAGGTGGTTAAGCGTCTGCCTTCGGCTCAGGTCATGATCTCAGGGTCCTGGGATCCAGCCTCGCATCAGGGTCCCTGCTCAGTGGCGAATCTGCTTCTCCCTCTCTCTCTCTATGGTCCCTCTCCCTCTGTGATTGCTTTCACTCCCTCTCAAATAGATAAATAAAATCTTAAAAAAAAAAAAAAAGAATATAAAGACAGATACATACACCATGGCATTGTTTAGAAATTGTTTGATGTCAGCAAAACTATACATACATTTTATATGTGTCCGTTAATAATTAAATATATATGTAACAGAAATACGGTATTACACATCACATCCAAACTTGGGATGATCATTATCACTCAAAGGTCAGAAGGAAAGGGAAATTGTAGGGAGGGGCTTGTAGGGATCTTCAACTGTATGCCTCGCGATCTATCACTTCCAAAATTTTGAGAAATGATAAAATAATGGGAAAATACCAGTTTTGACAGAGGAGGGTTGGTAGTATATGAATGTTTTTTTTTTTTCCCCCCCTGTGTACTTTCAGAGCTTTCAATAATTCTCAATATTGGGGGGAAAAAAAAGCACTACTTTTTTAAAAAAGCACCTATCACTGAAACTATGTGTAAGTTAATTTTGGAGCAGCAGCACCTATGTAAACGTGGTTGTTCAAATTCACTTCACAAACCGGCAGGTCAAAAATCCGCTTCCTAAAACTGAAGTCAACTGATTTATTTACAGAACTCAGCGGCGCATTGTGTAGTCAGCCACCTTTCAGCCCTGTCTGCAACGCCAACACCCCAGGAGACCAGCCGCTGCATGGCTTCCCTCCACATTAGGTCTGGAGAGCCTGAAGCGTTCATGGGTGAAATGGACACATCCAGAGGCTCTCTCCTTGGCATGGCTTAATGTTTCATTTGGTGCCAAAAAGTATTATGCTTTCATTCCACTTACATTCTTCTTCTATTTGTGCATGACTGAAAAATCTATTAAATGTCAAAAAAGATCACTGAAAAGAAACTAATATTGCTCAAAATAAAATTTATTTTTACCATAATCCACCGACAGTGTTTTTCCCCCTCCTGTTACGTTATGATTGAAATCTAGGTCACAGTACTGTTCAACTTACCCTTTGGAACACCAGATTTTTATAAACAGCAAAATATTCAACTTTCTCTCCATAGCTTAATTTCACATGTAAAGTTATACATGTCAGTGAAACAGAAGCCCTCAAGTGTCGCACGCAGTAGATGAATGATTTATTATTGTATTCTTTTATTCTCAAGCTGATTTTTCCTGTGAGTTTTTTCATGTATCACACTAGCTCTGAGAATCAGACAGGTAATTATCCTTGTTGTCACAGTTAAATGGGTGGGATTCTGTAGGGGGAAATCTAAGCAGAACTATTTAAATCCTCTATGAGGTGACTGAGCTCATATATGCTCGCATGAATCACTGGGGCATGTCATTTCATGGCCCTTGTCCCCCTTCTCTAAAAACAATTTCCATCTTCTTACCTCCTGCAGGCTTGTTAGCATTCTAATATTTGCTAGAGGGAGTAGTGAACAGTGTGATCTTGGACATGTAACTTACGTGCAAAATTAGAATACTACGGTGCCTAAAACCATTCAGACGATCTTGGCCCCTGGGGATTTGGTTTTGTACAACCACAATTGCTTTAAGTATAGGATTAATAGTAGATTCTACACAGGACTTCTATGAAGCCTCAATAAAGTAGTCCACATAGATTATGTAGTTCAAGGTTTGGCTCATAAGTTCTATGCAACAAATGTTACAATCAGCCGCCTGCTGTGGGGTGGAGGGGGTAGTTAGAGAGTAACCAGGATGGTGGTGTTAAAATATGTTTGTTACTGCTTTAATGGGATCCTAATAATGACACATTGTGACGCAAACTGCCCCGCAGAAAAAGATTTTTGTTGTTTTACTTTCTGAACTTGCAATTATTCTAAAAGTTCTCTTTCAAATAAAAGTTCTCATTCTATTTTATAAATATAAATAAAATAAAATATAAATAAATAAAAAGTTCTCTTTCTATTTTAAAGGGCATAGCTGTAAAGGAACAGAGAGTCCTTATTAGAGAAAATAATAAAGCTAGCTCTGTCACTAAAGCATTTTATTTTTGCTACCATAAGGAGGCTGGCATATCATCCCAATAAATATTACATATATTTGCTCATTACTGAGCCAAAGAGACCTCTAAAAATGTCCCTAAGTAATTAGGGATTTTATTATTATTTAATTTCTAAAATAAAAATCAATTCTACACCATAGAGTAACTTCCTAGATGATTATTATATATGTGTGTCTATCTTATATATATATATATATATATATATATCCATATTTAATTACTATTTTAGTATTATTTCATGAAAAATGAAATAAATAAATTCACTAAATAATAATAATTTTTAACACAGAAAGCTGTCCTGTCAAATATAACTCTTAACAAAGAAACCCACATCTTCAGAAGCTAACAACTCTTATCTATTAGTTGGACACATTTTGCTTCTCCTGTTCATGTTCATTTCCCAGGAAGCCAAAACTCCTCTCATATTTCAATGCCATTTAAATTGGATAATAAGATGTTAATTTGTATTTTATGATTTTATGTCAAGGCCCACCCCTCCCCCAAAGGATTTGGCATTGATGTGAATGGTCATTGTAAAAAGATCTTTCAAAGAGCCATATAAAAGAAATATTTTTCAGGCTTTTGACTAAGATTTCAGGATAAAATTATTTGCATTCCCATTAGGGCATCTTTTCTAAAATGCATAGATCAGTGTCTCAGGTTGTTCAAAGGCCATCAGAAGATCTTCTTTGTGTAATGTGTCTAGAGAAGCCCCAGTAAGAGGCAATTCCTGGGGTAAGAGGTTGTTCAGTAATGTCAGATGAATCCCTTGAGTCTTGCACTCTGTCATATTATTTTCTGCTAATGTTGACACAAATGAAATGAATCTTCTGTTTCTATTCATCTATACGGTATTATCAAAGGGGACAGCTGATGGCTATATCAATATGATAATTTAAGTTTGCATATTTGAAGTAGGAATGGGGGCACATTTCCCCTAAACTTCCACAAAGGTTAGGAAAAATATATTTTTCCTTGTAAAAACCACAAAGCTTCTCCCTCAAAAACTGAAGCTATGAATTTGTGAATTTTAAAAACAGCACGACATATCAAAGATTGGTGTGGAATTTAACCCCTAACATGTCTGTTATTAAGTACAGAGATGGGCTTACAAATAAGTGAGAAGCATTGATAAAATATTTACTACAAGCATAGATATATTAGTCCCCGTACTTCTGAATGGATGTTGTGAGCCTGTGGATGCAATTTGAGATTTAAGGACAATTCACATGTAATTAATCACCAGAGAAGAATGAGGAATCAAATTCAGCTTCACAAACAAATGTTACTAAAAGTCCTGAAAAATTACGAAATAAAACACTTAAAATCACTATAGTTGGGAAGGATGGAAAGATATCTCATTCTAGTGGAATACTCTTTCTCATGGAATCATGCAAATTTGAGACCAGAAGCAAATATGATGGGTATCCATTGCAATACTGTCATTTTACAAAAGAGAAAATTGGATGTCAGAGAAAGTAAGTGACTTGCTCTTTCAATATAACATAAAATGATTTTTTTGTTGTTTTACCCATAAAACAGCCACGAAGAAAAACAGAAATTGCATTCCTTGTGTTTGGGAACTATATGGTAAAATTTGTATTAAAAAAACTACTTTGCTATACTCCTTTGCCTTCCGTTGAAAAGATGCACGTAAAAATAAAATTCTTACATGATGCAGACTAGCTTTCTAATTTCGTAAAATCATTAACACAGGAATTCTATTCTGTATAGGTCTTCCTGTTACAACGATCTATTTTGTTTTCCTCCCATTGCTCATACAGGGCACATTTTCTTTTAGCCGCTCTATTATCATTTTGATTTAAATCCTTTGCTTTCCTGGATTGACTGGTTCTGATAAACTATTCCTATTTCATCTGCTTCTGTTGGACTCTGATGAGCCATAGTAATTTGGTAGCCTTTGCTACCCCACCACCTCTTAGGTCTGTGTAATGAGGTATGCAGTGCCTTCATTTTTTCCCCTTTATGGTTCAATCCTAAAGTATAATGTGAGGCATGAGATTGGTATTTTGTGAGTTACAAAGCCCATAGATGTCACATTAATAGCGCACTGCTTTATAAGCTGTCAACTGTCACAGGAAAATTTGAACATAATCGTCCTTCTTAATTAGTTTCCCCCCTTTCCTTTAATAACAAACCAATTACTTAAAAATATGTATAATTGGGCTTAGACATTTTACCACCAAACGATACAAAGTGAACCTCGGGACTTTACTGAATATTCAAGACCAAAAGTATAACTGCCAGGAGATTATCCGTTTTGGCTTTCATACCATCTTTCCCTCTCCCCCCACACAAAAGAGGTTCACCCAGATTTTATTCAGGACTACTCCAATGAGGGAAGAAGAAACCTCAGTAGAGACCTGGGCTCAATTCACTGCACAAGCAAGAGGGAATTTACAGTCAAGACGCAGGTGGATGTCCGTGGATAGAAAGCTGCTAAGAGGAAACCTCAGGGTGAGCGGTTCTGGCTAAGTCAGTCTAACAGCGTTCCTGGTGACTGTCCTGATCAGACATCCCCTGGGAGATAGTGGAGAATTAGGAATCTGATCAGATAAACTGTGATCAAGTATTGAGTCAGGGGGTAGGGGAGGTTTTTGCTAACCTGACTTAGCAGCATTCTTGGTATAAGGGACTTTACAAGGAAGCACACAGAGAAGCCTAGGAGAAGTTTCAAGGATCCTCACTGAAGTTCAGTCAAGCAAAGAATCTTTGTTATAACCTAATCTTAAAGTCACATCCTATCACTTCTGCTGTATGTTACTGGTCCCACAGACTAATCCTGGGAGGTGTGGAAGGGGATTACAAAAGAGTGTAATACCGGGAGGTGGGGGAGACTGTGAGCCTTCTGGAAGGCTGGCCGCCATTATGCTCCTTACTTAGCATCAGCCCAGTGAGGATACAATGATTTGGGGAAACATATATTTTTGGAAACAAATTAAAAAATACAATATAAATTGCCTACCATTCCATCTTTTTTTTTTTTAATTGAATACAGTTGACACACAATGTTATAGCACACACATCTTTTTTTTTTTTTTTTAAGATTTTATTTATTTATTTACTTGACAGACAGAGATCACAAGTAGGCAGAGAGGCGGGCAGAGAGAGAAAGAGGGGGAAGCAGACCCCTCACCGAGCAGAGAGCCCAATGTGGGGCTTGATCCCAGGACCCTGAAATCATGACCTGAGCCGAAGGCAGAGCCCACTGAGCCACCCAGGCATCCCACTATCATACCATCTTAACCACAAATGCTACCTATTAAAACTGACTCAATCCAACCTCATCTTCTCTAACAGTATCAACAGAGACTTTGCTAGCATAAACGGCAGGCCATGGTTAAGCATAAACAATGTTCCAAATGAATATTATTCTGACATAACGGAATACAGAAAACATCAGTGTATCTTCAAAAAGAAAGTTAGAAAGCATCTACTGCTCTCACATGGAAAACTCACAAAGTTTTTAGCCTAAGAAATGCAAAATGGAGTACAAAAATCAATCAATCAATTTTCAGAGCTCTGACGAAATGTTTGATTGAGTTCTGGAAGCATTAAAGGCACACACATTCCTTCAAACCTCATTTTTCCTGAGATCACTCACCTGGCAATAAGAACTACCCAGAACACCGTTGAGAACAAAGGAGAAAATAGGTACTACTTGAGTGTTTAACATGTATCACAACTTTAAATATATATTAAATTTAAACTTCTCAGGAATCATTTGAGATAAACTCAATAGTAGAAAAGAAATCACTGGAATTAAATAACTTATTCTTGACCATAATGATAAATTATGTAGTTAATACTCAAACATAGGTATTTTGACTCCACAACCTATGCTTAACCTATATCTGTAGACTGGAACCTATACTTAACATCTATAATGTAAGAAAAAAAGAAACAAAAACATATTCGGGTATGCATACTATATATATATATATACTTACATAAATGCTGAGAAATGAGAATACATTTATAAATCATTTGCATTAAAATGCTGACTTTCCGACACAGGAACTCTTATTCTACCTAACTTGATTGGCTCATCCTCTATCACGCACCATGTTTACAATACAGACTTTGCAATTCAGACAAGTTTAACTTGAAATTTCTCACATGCAACATAAAACTGCTCCTAACTATTGCATAGGTTTGTTTTTGTTTGTTTTCTTTTTTCTTTCTTTTTTTTTTTTTTTGTAAATCTTTGTCAAGACTTAGCAGGGTGAAAAGGTGAGTATGTCCACTGATCCAAAAATACACATCAAAAACAATCCATGTAGAATTACAACCCTAGGGACGCCTGGGTGGCTCAGTTGGTTGAGCAGCTGCCTTCTGCTAGGGTCATGATCCCGGGGTCCTGGGATCGAGTCCCACATGGGGTTCCTTGCTTGGCAGGGAGCCTGCTTCTCCCTCTGCCTCTGCCTGCCACTCTGTCTGCCTATGCTCGCTCTAGCTCCTCTCTCTCTGACAAATAAATAAATAAAATCTTAAAAAAAAAATAATTACAACTCTAAGGGGTAAGCAAGAAGCTAGAAGTGAGAGGTAAGGAAAGGAAATGATGGAATCACCTGTGATCCAATGTTATCCACCCACTTAACATATTCTGTCTCAGGGCGCCTGGGTGGCTCAGTCCTTCAGCATCTGCCTTTGGCTCAGGTCATGATCTCAGCGACCTGGGATCGAGTCTGTTTCAGGCTCCCTGCTCAGCGGGGACTCCCTGTCCCACACGCCCCCTCTTTCCCCCGGCTTGTGTTTCCTCTTTCACTGTGTCTCTCTGTCAAATAAATAAATAAAAATCTTAAAATAAAATACATTGTGCTTCAAAGATTCTTAGAGTCTGTAGATCTCTCTCTCAAATAAATAAATAAAAATCTTAAGAAAAAACAAAAACAAAAATACATTGTGTCTCAAAGTTTCTTAGAGTCCCTATATGGATGGAATGCTGGTGTCCTAACAAAATTCATGCCTTGAAGCCCTAACTTCTAGCTGCTGGCACTTGGAGGTGGGGTCTTTGGAAGCAGGCCCTTTGGAGGCAGGGTCTTCTGGAGATGATCAGGTTCAGATTAATGAGGATGGAGCCTCTATGATGGGATTAGTGTCCTTAGAAGAAAATGAATGGAGACCAGAACTCTGTGAATATACAGTGAGAAGGTGGCTGGTTGCAAACATATGAGAAGGGCCTCACCAAGAATCAAACAGAATGGCACCTTAATCTTAGACTTCCAGAACTGGGAGAAATAAATGTCTGTTGTTGCAGCAGTTTGTACCAACCAAGACAGTCTCCTACCTCATTCCCAATTCCCAAATTTTTAAAGGTCAACAAAACTTTTTCTTTTGTAAAATAGAACTGTTGTCGGTGCTTTTTCCAGTTTCAGACAAATTCTAGATGTTCTCTAGGTTAGTAGTTGGATCGCCCACTCCCCAAAACCACAAAGCCCTATTAGACAAGCACCTCACTTCATTCATTCAGCTATCAGTGGAGTTCAGAGTTAACACTTGGTTTTATTTTTATCCTTTTTAAAGATTTTATTTATTTACTTATTTGAGAGAGAGAGGGAAAGGGTGTGGGGAGAAGAGCAGAGGGAGAAGGACAAGCAGATTCCGCAATGAGCACAGAGCCCAATGTGGAGCTCGATCCTACAACCCTCAGATCCTGACCTGAGCCAAAATCAAGAGTCAGAGGCTGAACTGACTGAGCTACCCAGATGACCCTCAGAGTTAACACTTGTTTTCAACAAACGAACCCTGACCCACTTGATAAAAACTTTGCAGCCAAGAAAGATGGATCCTCATTGTGGTCATTTATTGATGCTTTTCCGTAACCCTTAACCTCTTTTTTTCCAAAGACTGTATTAACCTATGAACAAATTTGGTAGATTTAATAGTCAACATATCTCTATAATCTAGCCGATCATCACCACCTCCACTTTGCCACTACTGTCCAAAATACCATGATCTCTCACCTGGTTTACCCCAATAGCTTTCTAACTGCTCTCCCTATTCTTTTCCTACCCTGCCCCCATTTGGGTTTTTCATTTTTAATATACCAGTACCCAAGTGAATGTTCTTCTTCTTTTTTTTTCTCCTTGAGAGAGAAAGTGGGGAGAGGAGGGGCAGAGGGAGAGAGAGAATCTCAAGCTGACTCCATGCTCAGCACAGAGCCCAACATGGGCCTGGATCTCATGGGCCCAGGGAGATGACCTGAGCCAAAACCAAGAGTTGGTCGCTTAACCAACTGAGCCACCTGGGTGCCATCAAGTGTTCTTTCTAATACACAAATAAGATCATTATTTCCTCTGCTCAAAGCCCTCCATTACTTCCTATTTTTAAAATATTTTATTTATTTATTTATTTATTTGTTTGTTTGTTTATTTATTTATCAGAGAGAGAGAAAGCACACTCAAATGGGCAGAGTGGCAGGCAGAGGTGGAGAGAGAAGTAGGTTCCCTGATGAGGACCCTGGGATCATGACCTGAGCCAGTTAAGCAGCAGCTTAACGGACTGAACAACCAGGCATCCCCAGTATTTCCTATTTTATTTTATTTTATTTTATTTTATTTTATTTTATCTTTTTAAAGAGAGAGAGAGAGTCAGATCACAAGTAGGCAGAGAGAGAGAGGAGGAAATAGGCTCCCTGCTGAGCAGAGAGCCTGATGTGGATGTGGGGCTCGATCCTAGGACTCTGGGATAATGACCTGAGCTGAAGGCAGAGGCTTTAACCTACTGAGCCACCCAGGTGCCCCAGTACTTCCTTTTTTTTTTTTTTTTTAAGATTTTATTTATTTATTTGACAGAGAGAGAGATCACAAATAGGCAGAGAGACAGACAGAGAGAGAGATGAGGAGAAGCAGGCTCCCTGCTGAGCAGAGAGCCCTATGCGGGACTCGATCCCAGGCCCCTGGGATCTGACCTGAGCCGAAGGTAGAGGCTTAACCCACTGAGCCACCCAGGCGCCCCAGTACTTCCTATTTTAAAGTAAAAACTGAAGTCACTAAGGCTCTATATGTCCAAAATGCTTGTGACTTCTATCACCTCTTCTTCTTCTCCTTCCATGTTTGCTGTAGCCACTCTTGCTCCCCTTCTGTTTCTCGAACACATTAACTATATTCTTTGCTCTGGGTTTTCAGTCTTGTTCATCTCTCCTAAAAAGATCTCCTTGGGGGAACCAAAGTGGCTCAGTGGGTTAAACAGTGAACTCTTGGCTTTGGCTCAGGTCATGATCTTAGGGTTGTGGGATCCTGCCTGTGTGGGGCTCTGTGCTCAGCAGGGACTCTGCTTGAGATTCTTTCCCTCTGCACCAATAAATAAATAAATCTTTAAAAAAAAAAAAAAAAAGTCTTTCTCCAGATGGTTGCATGACTCCTTCCTTTTCTCTTCAAATACTATTTTCTCAGTGGAGCAGTTCCTCACTGCCTTATTCAGAATGGCTTCCCCCCCACACATACACATATGCCTTCTTAGGTTTCTACATCTGTCAGATCCCCAGTTGAATTCAACAGACCCACCGACTGCAACTTCATGTCTATTTCTACATTTGCCCGTGACTTTGCTAATATCACACAATGCCTTCCTCAGTCTAAGAGGTTTCTGCCAACCTTCATTCTCCCCCAAGTCTCCTAACTAGGCCTTTTACACTCATGGGTGAGGTCAAACAAATAGGTATGGATCCTTACATCATGTTTACACTCCTATTTCTGGACAGTCAGTATCTGCTCTTTCATGTTTTTTCAATTTAGTTTTCATATTCATTACGCTAGTTTGCCTGGTTTTTCATTCTTTCATCTTTTCCTTTCTAGTCTCTTTCCATGCTCTATCCCTGGATAAAATCAATCTACCTTTGTCTCAACGCCTCAGATAAGAAAGGAATATAACCCATGATAGTCTCAATCAACTTTCTCTATTTCAACTTGTTCTGATGTCCAGCCATCAGTCCAGGATGTAACTCTTTTCTCCTGTCCATTTCCTTTCCGACTTCTGTAGTTCTCTCTTTTACTTGCAGTCAGTGTCTGAAAAGTTCCCAGCAACTTTAGACATTGTATATGTCCAAAAATGTAAACAAAATATTCTTGTCAATAATATTCAATTTTCTGTTATTTTTCAGTATAAAATTTATTAAATGAAAAAATGGAAAACCATGGTATTAAACTGTATAGAGTGTTAAAATTTTCATCTTGATAATAAATTCATTTCCTATGAACCTTTTACTTTGGAGTTCACTCTAAATCTACTGTGTGTAGACTTCAGTCACAATATTCTGTAATTGTTAGGAAAAGGGGTATAAAAACATACACTCTTCAAGAAGAAGGTTTAATGATTGCAACAATTATCTTCTGCAATATGGCAGCTATGCCCAACAACTCTTGAAAATCAATAAGGGTTTGAGATTGACTGGAAAAGTTTTTTATTGTAGGTAATCACCCAAGAAAACCTAAAAATATTTAAGCTATTCCAATATTCCAGGAAGGCATTTGTAGTTACAAAATAGCTGATTAACCGGTACTAAATGTGGTAGGCAATGTGGTTCCCCCCACCCAAAGATGTTCGTATCCTAATCCCTAAAATCTATGAATATGTTACGTGATTTGAAAACAGTAACTGAAGATATGATTAAAGTTAAGGACCTTTAGATAGACAGATTACCCTGGATTATAACCTGCATATTATATCCTGGACTATCCTAGAATATAATCATGTACTTATCTTAGTAATTAAGATAATTATATCAGAGTGAGTGCAACCTAATCACATGAGTCCCCCTAGAAGGAGAAAACTTTCCTGAAATCCAAAATCTGAGATTGCTGAAAAATGGCAACCAGATGAGAAGGCAGTATGACAGAGAAAGTCAATATTCCTGGTTTTGAAGGTGGAGGGAGGGGTTCATGAACAAAGAAATGCAAGTGGGCCTCTAGAACAGGAAAAGGCAAGGAAACCGATTCTTCTAGAGTCTCTAAAAAGGAACAGAGCTCTACTAACAACTGCTTTTAGCCCAGTGAGACCCAAGTCAGATTTTTGTTCTCTAGGACTATAAAATAACCTGTATTGCAGTGATGTGCTGCAACAGTAGGAAAAAAAAAATTTATATATATAATTATTGTGATGTTTTAAAACCTACAGGTTAAAAGTTAAATTAGGGGGTGCCTGGGTGACTCAGTCATTAAGTGTCTGCCTTCGGCTCCGGTCATGATCCCAGGCTCCAGGGATAGAGCCCCACATCGAGCCCCACATGAAGCCTCACATCAGGCTCCCTACTCAGCAGGAGACCTGCCTCTCCCTCTCCCAGTCCCCCGCTTCTGTTTCCTCTCTTGCTGTCTCTGCCTCTGTCAAATAAATAAAAATTTTAAAAATCTTAAAAAAAAAATTTTAATTGGGCTCATTGTAGTTCATGTTTAGACTTTAGTGTGTAAGCATAGACATTTTTAAGCAACATCTTAAAATAGAAACAATAATGACAAAAATCCTTTTCTCTCAAACAATAGGTTCGATTAGCTAGTAAATTTACTCATCTGCATAGTCTTATTACCCTGGAATCTAGACTGATGAAGGCTAATTTTCATTTTTTTCCCTAGCAGTATTAAGATATAATTGACATATAACATTGTGTAAGTGTAAGATAGAAAACATCTTACTTTCATACTTATATATTTTCATACTTATATATTGCAAAAATAACTCTATCATATCATATAATCACCATTTTTCTGTATGGTAAGAAATTTGAGATTTACTCTCTTAACATCTGTCAAGTACATAATACTATTACTAGCAATAATCAGCATTTTGTATATTATATCCATAAAATTTATTCATCTTATAACTGAAAGTTTGTACTCTTCGGCCAACATCTCCTTATTTCCCCCAAATTCCATCCCCTGGAAACCATGTTTCTACTCTCTGTTTTTATGATTTGGAACTTTAAAAAAAATTCTTCACACCAGTGATATCATACAGTATTTTTTTTTCCCTCTCTTATTTCACCTAGCATAATGCCTTTATGTTCTATCCATGTTGTCACAAACGGCAGGATTTCTTCTTTTCTCATGGCTAAATAATACTCCATCAGATATACGTGCCACAATCTCTGTTGACAAAGACTTAATCTGTTTCCATATCTTGGCTATTGTGAATAATGCTACAATGAATATGGAAGTTCAGCTATCTCTTCAAGAACCTGATGTCAAAAGATGTGAGAGTATTGGATCAGATGATAGTTATATATATATTTTTAATTTTTTAAAATACCTCCACACTGTGTTCCATAATGGCTGTTATCAATATACATTTCCACCCGCAATGCACAAGAATTCCCTTATCTCCATATCCCTGTCAACACCTTTTATCTCTTGTCTTTTTTAAAATTTAATTTTATTTTTTCAGTATTCCAAGATTCATTGTTTATGCACCACACCCTGTGCTCCATGCAATACGTGCCCTCCTTAATACCCACCATCATGCCCTCCCAATCCCCCACCCTCCTACCTCTTATCTTTTTTTTTTTTAAAGATTTTATTTATTTATTTTGCAGCCAGAGATCACAAGTAGGCAGAGAGGCAGGCAAAGAGAGAGGAGGAAACAGGCTCCCTGCTGAGCTGAGAGCCCCATGCGGAGCTCGATCCCAGGACCCTGGGATCATGACCTGAGCTGAAGGCAGAGGCTTTAACCCACTGAGCCATCCAGGCACCACCCCTCTTATCTTTTTGAAGACAGTCATTCTAACAGTTGTGAAACAATATTTCATTTTACTTTTGATTTATCTAATGATTAATGATATTGAGCATCTTTTAATAACAATAAACAATATTTCATTTTACTTTTGATTTATCTGATGATTAATGATGTTGAGCATCTTTTAATGTACCCAGTGGCCATCTGTATATCTTTTTTGCAACTGATAACCACAAAAAACTAAAATCACAAATGAAAAGGGAGAAATAATAACCAATACTAGAGAAAAACAATTATAAGAGAATATTATGAAAAAATATTTGCCAATGAATTGGACAACCCAGAAGAAGTGCATAAATACCTAGAAATATATAAACTACCAAAACTGAAGTAGGAAGAAATTGAAAACTTGAACAGACTGTTAACCAGGAAAGAAACTGAATCGGTTATCCAAAAACTCCCAAAACCAAAAGTCAGAAGGCTTCACAGGCAAATTTTCCAAAAATTTAAAGAAGAGTTATCTATTCTTCTCAAACTAGTCTAAAAAAAGAGAAGAGGAAGAGAAACTTCCCAATTCATTCCATGAAGCCAGCATTACCCTGATACTAAAACCAGATAAATTCTTCATTAAAAAAATAGAACTATAGGTCAGTACCCTTGATGAACATGGATGCAAAAATTCTCAATAAAATATTAGCAAACCAAACCCAACATTACATTAAAAAACATTTCACCACAATCAAGTGGAATTTATTCCTGTGTTGTGAGGGTGGTTCAATATTTGTAAAATATTAGTAGTAGAAGAAACAATCCTAAAATTCATATGGAACTACAAAAGGCTCTGAAATAGCCAAAGAAAACTTGAAAAAGAAAAGCAAAGCTAGAGGCATTATAATTCCAGACTTCAAGTTATATTGCAAAACTCTAGAATCAAATAGTATGGTAATGGCACAAAAATAGACATATAGCTCAATATAACAGAATAGAAAACCCAGAAATCAATCAACAAAACTAAAAGGCATCCTATAGGTTGAGAGAAGATATTTGCCAATAACATATCTAATAAAGGGTTAGTATCCAAAATATATAAAGAGCTTATACAATTAACATTCAAAAAAGGAAATAATCCAATAAAAAATGGGCAGAAGATATCAATAAATATTTTTCTAAAGAAGACATACAGATGGCCCACAGACACATGAAAAGATGCTCAACATCACTGATCATCAGGGAATACAAATCAAAACTACAATGAGATACACCTCAAACCCATCAGAATTGTTAAATCAACGATACAAGAAATAATAGGGGGGCTGTTTGGCTCAGTGGGTTAAGCCTCTGCCTTCAGCTCAGGTCATGATCTCAGGGTCCTGGGATCAAACCCCACATGGGGCTCTCTGCTCAGCAGGGATCCTGGTTACCCCCCTCTCTCTCTGCCTGCCTCTCTGACTACTTGTGATCTCTCTCTCGCTCTCTCTGTCAAATAAATAAATAAAATATTTTAAAAAAAAGAAATAACACTTTTTCATGTGTCTGTTGGCTCGGCATCAGGGAAATACAAATTAAAACCACAATGAGATATCACCTCACACCAGTCAGAATGGCTAAAATCAACAAGTCAGGAAATGACAGATGCTGGCGAGGATTCCCACTGTTGGTGGGAATGCAAGCTGGTGCAGCCACTCTGGAAAACAGCATGGAGGTTCCTCAAAATGTTGAAAATAGAACTGCACTATGACCCAGCAATTGCACTATTGGGTATTTACCCTAAAGATACAAACGTAGTGATCCAAAGGGGCACGTGCACCCAAATGTTTATAGCAGCAATGTCCACAATCGCCAAACTATGGAAAGAACCTAGATGTCCATCAACAGATGAATGGATCAAGAAGATGTGGTATATATACACAATGGAATACTATGCAGCCATCAAAAGAAATGAAATCTTGCCATTTGGGACAACATGGATGGAACTAGAGCATATCATGCTTAGCGAAATAAGTCAAACAGAGAAAGACAACTATCATATGATCTCCCTGATATGAGGAAGTGGTGATGCAACATGGGGGGTTAAGTGGGTAGGGGAAGAATAAATGAAACAAGATGGGATTGGGAGGGAGACAAACCATAAGTGACTCTTAATCTCACAAAACAAACTGAGGGTTGCTGGGGGGAGGGGGTTTGGGAGAAGGGGGTGGGATTATGGACATTGGGGAGGGTATGTGCTTGGGTGAGTGCTGTGAAGTGTGTAAACCTGGTGATTCACAGACCTGTACCCCTGGGGATAAAAATATATGTTTATAAAAAATAAAAAATTAATAAAAAAAAAAGAAATAACAGATGTTGGCAATGATGTGGATACAGGGGAACCCTTTTGCACTGCTGGTAGGAACACAAACTAGTACAGTCACTGTAGAAAACAATATGGAATTGCCTCAGAAAGTTAAAAATAGAACTGCCCTTGGATCCTAGGTATTTACCCAAAGAATACAAAAATACTAATTCAAAGAGACACATGTTTATAGTAGCAGTGTCCCAATATTTATAGCAGCATTATCTACAATAGCCAAATTATGGAAACAGCCCAAGTGTCCATGGATAATGAAGATATGGAATATAGGGATGACTGGGTGGCTCAGTCGGTTAAGTGCTACCTTTGGCTCAGATCATGATCCCAGGGTCCTGGGATGGAGCCCCCACATCTGGCTTCCTCAGCGGGAGAGCCTGCTTCTCCCTCTCCCTCTGCCTGGCGCTCTGCCTACTTGTGATCTCTTTCTCTCTCTGTCAAATAAATAAATAAAGTCTTTAAAAAAAAAAGATGTGAATTATAGATACATGGAATATTGCTCAGCTTTAAAGAAGAACGAAATCTTGCCATTTGCGATTCCATGGATGGAACTAGAGTGTATTATGCGAAGTGAACTAAGTCAGTCAAAGAAAAACAAATACTGTATGATTTCACTCATCTGTGGAATTTAAGAAATAAAATGAGTGGGCGGGGGGAACAGAGAGGGAGGCAAACCAAGAAACAGACACTTAACTATAGAAACAAACTGATGGTTACCAGAAGGGGAAGTGGGTGAGGAGATGGTTTAAATAGGTGAGGGGGATCAAAGAGTGCACTTGTTGGTTTTTTGGTTGTTGTTTTAAAATATTTTACTTATTTATTTTAGAGAGAGAGAGAGAGAGAGCGCACAACCAGAGAGGAGCAGCAGGAGAGGGACAAGCAAACTCTGCACTGAGCACAGAACTCCATGTGGGGCTCCATCTCAGGACCCTGAGATCATGACCTGAGCCAAAATCGAGTCAGACACTCAACCTATGAGCCACCCAGTTGCCCCAAGGACTGCGCTTGTGATGAGCGCCAGGTGTTGTGTGGAAGTGTTAAATCACTGTATCATAAACCTGAAACTAATATAGTTAACTAACTGAAATTTAAATAAAAATTTTTAAAAAGAAAAAATGTCTATTCAATTCCTCTATTGATTTTAATTGGACTGCTTGGGTTTTTTTTTTTTTCCTTTTTTCTATTCCATTATACGAGAGTTCTTTATATATTTTGGAAATTAACCTCTTATCAGATATATGATTTGTCACTATTGGCTCCAGTTCCATAGGCTGCCATTTCATTTTATGATTGTTTCTTTTGCTGTGCAGAAAAGCTTTTTTCTTTGTATGTCTCTGTTCACAATATCCTAGTATACTGGACTAAATAGAATACATGCAATGTTTCCATTCCAAGACATCTATTTTCCTGGCTTTTCTCAGCTCTGTCCATGTGGGAGGGGGCAGACACGGACTATGAGAAGGACAGACATACTGGATTCAGAAACCTACATGAGGATCTCTTTCTGCCTCTATTCTCTTATTAGTAGTGTGATCTTCGGAAAGTAACTTTAAGTTTGTGGATCTTCTTTTTCTTTTTTTAAATTGAGGTTAGTTAACGTACAATGTAATATTAGTTTCAGGTGTACAATATAGTGATTCAACACCCATATCACACCCAGTGGGTATCACAAGGGCCTTTCTAATCCCCATTACCTATGTAACCTACACCCCGACCTCTCCTCTCATAACCATTAGTTTGTTCTCTATAATTAAGCGTCTCTTTTTTGGTTTTCTAAGTCTACCTATGTAACCTACACCCCGACCTCTCCTCTCATATCCATTAGTTTGTTCTCTATAATTAAGGGTCTCTTTATTGGTTTTCTAAGTCTACAAAATGGGTTAATTATTAAATAGGTCTATAATTATAGAATTAAAAGAAAAATGCAATCACAATTAACACAAAATATATAAACACAGTTCACAAATGTGCTATAAATGTTATTGTGTTATAAATGTTATTGTCCTCCATTATCCCCTCATATTTTTATGCTATATCATGGCATGATCCTTTGTTTTCATTTTAAAACTAGTTAAATGCTACAGCACAAAATGAGTGTTAGTAGTGCAAACACAACATAAAAGGTCTAGAATTTATTACATATTTTTATAAAAATGTCAATAAGAGAGATTTTCATTTGGGGACTATGGATTTTGTGCAATATTAAGGCCATGAAGTGAGGGGCACCTGGGTGGCCCAGTGGGTTAAAGCCTCTGCCTTCGGCTCAGGTCATGATCCCAGAGCTCTGGGATCAAGCCCCGCATTGGGTTGTCTGTTCGGCTCTCTGCTTCTTCCTCCTCCTCTCTCTTTCTCTACTTGCGTCTCTGCCTACTTGTGATCTCTGTCCAATAAATAAATAATTTAAAGAATAATAAAACCAAAAAGTGATACTGCTCCTTACTAGTATATATAAGAACAATTAGGGAAGTGATTAATCGGTTCATCGTTTCTTCAAAGCCTAGAACATCATCTAACATAAAGTGTTTATTCAATAAATATTTGTAGGGCATAAAAGACAGTTTTTTTTTTCATCTAGTTATAAATTAAAGCAGGGTAGAGTATAAAAAAGTTATATTTTAGGGGTGCCTGGTTGGCTCTGCCAATTAAGGGTCAGCCTTTGGCTCAAGTCATGATCTCAGGGTCCTGGGATAGAGCCCTGCATCAGGCTTCTTGCTCAGTGGAGAGTCTCCTTCTCCCTCTTCCTCTGCCCCTCCCCACTGTTGGTGTTCTCTCTCTCAAATAAATAAATGAAATCTTTTAAAAAATTACATTTGCTAATGTGGTAGGATTTTAGACCGCTTAATATGAATTATAATACTATTTATAGTCTAAGGCACAAATAAGAATTCTAATTCATAATAATGAAGTAAAAAATACTTAAAATGCAGTCATAGTTTCCATTTTCTAATACAGAATTGCTAAATGATATAAAATTTGAAAGTCATTCAAATAAACACAAACAAGTCAGTTATTGATATCCATCACAGAAGTCTTATTGTGAAAATGAACAATCAATAGATATAGCTAATTGTAAATTTTATATACAAAACAGATTTAAGTAGGCTTTCCTACCCACTTTCTTTGGAACATGGAGCAATGTCAGCAATTTTTAAATTTTACAAGTGATATGCATGTAAACTGTTTGAGCCTTAATCTACAGAAGCCAGGAGACAACAAATATGAAGATCATAGAAAACGGATTCTACCTGGCACGTGTGGGTTGGCATTATATATACACATTGTTTATGTAGATAGAGATATATAGATGTATGTGAATGAATATGTGGCAGTTAACAAAACAGTCCTTCCATTGACTGACAGACGGAAGGATAACTTTGCCCTGGCTAATACTGAAAGAGGTACAAAATCACATCTGACAAAATAACGACCCAAGAAATCTACGTTTATTTTTGATAAATTCTGTGTGACAGAATGAATGCATATGTTGCTTATCCCATTACACCACTGACCTCAGATTAAAGCTTCTTGTTTCTAGAAACTGGGAAGAGAGAAGAGTGGCAGAAAGATCTGGCCGGTTAGTAGAAGATGACCTCTGTTCAATAATTCAAAGAGTGTTTTGACTCTGCTTCCTGCAGCAACCTTACCATCACCATCTCCTCTTCTTCAAGTGTCTTTTAGTTGAAACCAAGGGTATCTTCAATAGAATAGAATTTATAGGATAAGCCAGGAACCTACATAGGATCTCTAAGGAACATATGAATAGCTACAATACAAAGATTCTATAGATTTCCTTTTGGGGAAAAAGGGCTTTTATTTCCAATAATTAAGAAAAGAAGAATAGGCAAGTTGATTTGGAATCCAAGGATATTTTTAGGTAAAAACCTATATTTCACAAAGCAGGGAAAAAAGTTAAGTGATGTGTTTGAAAACAAGAAAGGTGCTTATGGGAACTGTGGTTAACAAACTAGAATATATATATTTTTTAAATTTATTTATTTGACATAGACAGAGATCAGAAGTAGGCAAGAGGCAGGCAGGGGTGGAGGGGAAAGGAAGCATCCTCCCCACCTAGCAGAGAGCCCGATGTGGGGCTCAATCCCCGGACTCCAGGATCACGACCCCAGCCGAAGGCAGAGGCTTTAACCCACTGAACCACCCAGGTGCCCCTCAAACTAGAATAGTCTTAATACCTGATCCAACCATTCTAGCATTGGCCCCTGTAAGTTGTTAGGGTTATATTATATGATGTACCAATAAAATGATAATACAAACCAAAAAACTTGGGTTTTTTGAGGAGGAGGGGGAAGATCCCAGCTGAATCACTAACTTGTATATTCATTAATGAGTCAGTTAATTATTTTTATTTTTTATTTATAAAGTGAAGATAGGAACAACTCTTCGCATGATAACTGCTAAATAAGTACATCAAATATTACCTTGCATCATCTCCAATGAGTTTACATCAGTTTTTATCTTTAGTTAAATAATGCAAAGGGAAAGTTATGCTGTTCTGGTTTTTATTTTTCTTCTCATAAGTACCATAAACAAAGGTAATGTCTGATAAAAGATACTTTGTTTTTTGTAATAATAATGGTGAAATTCTTACTCATTAAGATATACAAAATTGAAAAGAGACTTAGAAGTTTTAGGGTATAAGGAAACGCTTTAAAAATGTTAGGAGAGTTAACCATTCTAATCTCCTTCTAAGAATAGAAAGAAAGCATAACTAGGAAACAAATTCCTATAGTAAGAGCATAGTTCATTTTTATAATTTGTTGAGTTTGAAGAAAACATAGATCATATTGAATGACTGGGAAAAGTAGAATAAAACTGACCAGAAAAAGGATAGAGAGGCATCATCTATGAACATTTAAGACTTCCTGTACAGAATTTCTATATGAAAAAAAATTTTCAGTTTAAAATTAACTTGAAAATATAATTTTCTGCCCATTTTCTATCTAATTTATACCCTCAAAGACAAAGGGGATCTTGCCTAGCTTCTGAACGAATCCATATGCTGATGGAATTAATTTGGTATTTTGCTGCTTGGGACCTAGTTTGAAGCTTATATATTGAAACACGGCTCCAGGCAGCCAGATGCCATTGATGGAATTAGTAAGTCGATCTACCCTCTATGACTTGAGGGAACCATAAAAGAAATCTATCAAAGATGGCAGGCAGTGACGGAAAAATTGTATGTAATGTCAGGTGACTGAATACAGGAAAAAGATATATGGTAATGACAGCATAGGCCAACAGTTGTAGGTAAGGAAAAGGATTACTTAAAATGATAGTCAAAGTAAAAATATATACATTCACTGCCATCGCAATTTACTCTCTTTGATTGAAAAAGAGAAAATCTTATGTCTTAAAGATACTGTTTAGATCAAATTTGACAGCTTGAATAATGAGCACCTTATATAATAATTCTAGATGACTTGATGGAGTAACCCTATGTCAATGATAGAACGACCGTACTTTGAGGGAATAATTCTTCAGACTACAATGCCCCTGATGTCACAGGAGTGGTTAATTATTCCTTGATAGTAATCGTGGAAGTATTTCTAATGATGAGATTTCTATAAAAATATAATCATGTAACTACTTTTCTAAACTTCCAATAACTTCAAATATCTTTATTTTTTATGACAATAGTATTACTAACTTCTACCTCTACATTTTTGCTTTCCAATACAGTGTACCATAATATCATTTAGACTCTACCTGCCATTAATGCAGTCATTGTATTTTCAGGGACTCTATTTTTTCAAACACTGTCAATTAAAATAGCACTTACAAGTGTTGGCGTCCATAAATGCATATAATTTAAGAAATGAAATTTTGTAGAACTTGTTTATATTAACTGTCCAGATTACTCAAAGCATACTTACATGTTAAAAGGTTAACATATAACATAATATATGATGTTTAAACTTATTACTGGGATTTCATGAGTATCAGAATTTTGTAACACAGGCACCATAAAAACCTGGTTTCAGATGCAGTAATTGAGCCATATAACTATCAACAAAATTACAGAAGACTTTTAATAATTAAAATGCAATGCAATAAATAGCTTCTTAGGACTTAGATTTAATGACTTAAAAAACTCAAATTAAACATAAACAAGGTTAGGATTTACTTGTGTCAGAATTGGTTTGTTTTCCAATCACTCACCCTAAATAATTACTTGATGATTTTCAGTAGCCTTTTTCCTTAAATTGGATAAGGCATATTAGGCCCCCTTTTCATATACACCGAAACCTGAACTGCATTACAGAACATTCATCAAAAATTACAATGTACAATAGATTTAGGGTTCAGAAACAAAGCTTTTTGGTTTTATGCACCACACAGGGAACAATCAGTCACTACTGTTGGATAACAGAATAAATAAGAATAATAGTAGCTTGCATTTTGTGCTACTTATATAGTAAGTAAATTAAAATTAACATCACATCCAATGGGTAGACATGGGAGTGAGCATAAAATGTGATGACCTCTGTTTCTCATGTTCATATCTACCATAAATTACCCACTATAAAAGAGGCACTAAACCACCAAATAGAATGAGACAAGCAGGTGACCTCTAGCCTCTGCCATTGGCCATCTCAGTAGTGGCACCATGGATAAGGTTATGCATAAGCCCAGGAACATAAAACACATCTATCAAACACAGCAGTTGCTGCCACTGCCCCAAACTGCCAGAAAAAGAGACCAATGTTCCGTTTCCAATATGGCACCACGCCTCAAAGAGACCACATGGCCACTTAGTGGGAAGTTGATTATATTGGGCAAGATTGTATTCTGGCAGAAGGAGCTACTTCATCAGCTGTGGGTTTCTCTTTTTGTCAACGGGCCTCAGCTAGCATCACTATCCTGGAGCTAATCAAATGCTGTATACACCGCCACAGAACCCCGCCTCGGCAGCAGACCAGGTGCCTACATCGTAACAAAGAGGTGTGAGAGTAGGTCCCAAAACACAGGATCATGTTCCACACCACCCAGAAGCTGCAGGCCTGAGAGCTTTAACAGAGTCTTCTACAGGCTGTTCTGCAGGTCAGACTGAAGACTAGGCTTTAGAGGATAAGACAGCATCTTCCCAGAAGTGTATACATGTGGAATCAGAGACTTACATAATGTTATGTCTCCAAAAGGTAAGACACATGAATCAGAGAACCAAAGAATGGAACCCGGGAATGGAAGCACTGCATTCACTCTCATGACCTCCTTGGGAAGTTCTGCTTCCCCTTCCATCAAATCTGGGCTCTGACAGTACAGATATCCTGATCCCTAGAGAGCGGACAACTTCACCACGGGACAGAGCAAGGGTCTAATTCAGTTGTAAGTTATCTGTGTCATCCGGGGACCTCAGAATCCTTTTGCTAAGGTATTAGTTGGCAAGAACATCAACCTCCATCTGGCAAGGATAATTGACTATGACCATCAGAGTATGGAAAGTGTGCTCTAACACAAAGGCTCAGGGAGCAAGGTGTTCAGCAGCTAGGCGATGCATTTGTTTAATACCTCTTTGATGCTCCACTCTCAAGGGTGCTGACCTCACCCTCAGCAAAACAGAATGAGTTGGGATTCAGGCCTCTCGGGCATGAGGGTCTTGGTCATGCCATAAGGTAATCACCAAGACCATCTGGGGCTTTGGCTGAGCATGAAGGAAATCTAGAATAAAGAGTGAAATAGGTAGGGAGAAAAAAAACAAAAAAACAACCAAAAAACAAAAAAACACCCTATCAGCAGTGGACCAAGACAAGCTTCAGCTGTAGGGGCTACTGTTCAGCAACGCCTTCCTTTTTAAATTTTCTCCAGGGAAGATGGCCCTTCAGATATCCTGAAAGATCCACTGTAAGAATTTACATGAAAAGGGGTGCCTGAGTGGCTCAGTGGGTTAAAAAAGCCTCTGCCTTCAGCTCAGGTCATAATCCCAGGGTTCTGGGATCGAGCCCCGCATAGGGCTCTCTGCTCAGCAGGGAGCCTGCTTCCCCCTCTCTCTCTGCCTACTTGTGATCTCTGTCTGTCAAATTAAAAAAAAAAAAATCTTAAAAAACAAAAAAAGAATTTACATGAAGAAGCAGAGAGAACAGAACAAGGGACAGACTTTGGTGGACACTCTGATGTGCTCACTGTCCATATGCTCTTTCCCGGAAACGACCTGCCTCCTGACAGTGTCGACCCTCTGCGATTGGCCTAATTTCAGACACTCACTTCACTCAGGGTCATGAACTCTGCCAGGGGTGGCCAAGTTCAAATGACTGACCGCTACAGACGTTGCAAAGTTCTTTCCTGTAATCCATTCCTCTTTGTTCCTTGTTTCCTTAATTGTTTATTTGGAAAGCGCACCTTAATAAACATCTCACATGCCATCGTCTGACTGAGATCCGCCTGCCAGGAAAAGGCATTTGCAATAACACAGGACTACCATATTATGGATTATTTTAGTCCTATTAGAATTTTTCTTATGATTGTAATCCAAGAGTTCAACTCATTCAGTTATTCAGCCTAACGGTCTTCTCTCCTATTTTTTGTGCGTTTCTCTTTCCTCATCATTCTCCTCCTTTTTACCTCTTTTCTTTCCTTCCTATCCTCCATAGTGTTTTTCTTTGTTCATTCAGTGACCAGTCTTCCTTCTTTATTTATTCCATCCTTTCTTTCCCTTTCTTTTTTCTTTATATTTTATACTTTTCACAGAAACAACTCCACATTTGGATATTTTACAGGGCAACAAAATATTCTACCCTAAAATTGCCTAGACACCTATTTTGCCTGCAAGAAAATTCCTTGTTCCAAAGCAATGTGTCTTCTATATCACATTTTCCATATTGAAATTTCACATCTTTGAAAATAACTCAGATGCTGTCAGCTGGTTAACAGCAGGGAATGCAGCAAATGCTCCAGTAAACAGACAATGTGGAATGATTTTTACTGTATTTTTCACTGTACTTTGTTTATATTTTTTCTTTTTGTCTCTTTCAATGCCTAGCAGTAATAATCCTCTTCCCCTGAAAACTGCTAAAATCTGAGCTGTGCCTCCGAAGTTTAAAATGCAAAGAGCAGTCCTTTTTTTTTTTCTTTTACAGGTTTTTTATGATAATACTTAGAATGAGTCACTCATCCCGAAAGTGGCCTTCTAAATGACTGTGAAATAACCATGGATGCTATTACACACACTTACAGATGTGATTTAAATTCCCTGGAACTCCTCTGCACTTTGAATGAGAATTAGCAGCTTTGAAAGATTTAACTTCACATTGAAAAACCATCAAAGCAAGTGGCAAAATGAACTTGAGATTATTCTTCAGAACTGAGATCCCAATGCTGTTCATGCCACATTGCAACCTCCAAAATGATTCACTGTCTTGCGAATCTCCTACATTATAGGTAATTTGACTGTCTTAATCAATACCTGTTAATGAAGGTATTTTCCTCCTTTCATCTCATTAAACCATCATTCTTGACTATCAAAAATCCTGTTTTTTTGGTTTTTTTAATCAAATCTCAGAAGGTGACTAAAAGTGCACATTCGGTCATATTTTAATTAGCGCTTGCCAGTTTCTCCTCCATCGAGTTTCTCCTCCTCTCTTGCAAAGGGAGCTGGTTTCTGCCAACACTCAGAAGGCACCAGCTAGGTATAATCAGAATTATAGGATCAAAAATTTGCCATTTGGAAGAGATTTCATAAACATCATCATTTTATGTGTCTTCCTGCCTGGCCTTTCCCCTTGGCCACTTAGATTCCCAGTGCATGCCCCACCCCCACCCCCACCCCACCTCCCATCATCATCTGCTCAGCTAGTAAGACCAATTGAAACAATGGCAAGGGGTAGGAACATAGGTACAAAACTATGCTTAGAGCTGCCATGTAGCTGTAGAAGGAAGGAACATCTTTATAAGATTGTCACACAGAACCCTGTGGGAGAAAGTGAAAGGAAGTCTGGAGTCCAAGAAAATGACATAGTGTTTTGGCTGAACTGCAAGATAAACCAAATTATATAAAATCATCGGGGCATATAAGATGACACCTACCATTGACTGCTAGAAACAAATATGCTTGTATATATACACACAAGCACACACATACACACACACAAACACACATATAAAAATTTGATGTTGAAACTCAGAAGTTATAATTCTGAAAAGTGGGAATGAACAAATATCGCCATTTTCTTTATAAAACATTTCTGCTAACAAGAATGTAATTCTGTTTTATACTGTAGGGCACCACTTAACTGAATTCCAAAGCTTTACAATTTTTTTTTTTACTCCATAACAACTCTAATAATTCTTACATTGCCTATTTGAAAAAGTTATGCCACTATAGAATGACTACAGAAATAGTCCATAGAAATGCAATGATATAAGAGAAAAAATTAAGTTATTTATTTGATTATATTCTTGCCACAGAGTATTCTTGACACATAACCTTTCCCCTTTTATGCCTCCATAGTTATTTCCCGTATTTCTAGAACATTTGCTATAATCTGTCTAGTTGTAGCATTTTATAGATGATGATACTGCTGATTGCTTAGTCCCATTGTTCTCTTCCTACTTCTTTCTGTGTTGTCCCCTTAAATGTTGCTGTTTTCCAGAACCCTCCTCTTGTATTCTATTCTTCTCAACCTATGGTGAAGTTGTCTTTTACTAAAAACTTAAATACCCTAAGAGGTTCCAGATCAGTACCTTTTCTATATAAACACTCCTTCTCTTTGTTCTACTACCCACCAATCACTCAAGCTAAACATTTAAGATATACTTTTTTAAAGATCTTATTCATTTTTTGGTTTGTTTATTTGTTTTAGAGAGAGACAGAGAGATGGAGAGAGAGAGAGAGCATCAGCGGGGGTGGGGAGCGGTGGGGAGCTGTGAAGGGCAGAAGGAAAGGGAGAGAAAAATCTCAAGCCGACTCCATATTCAACATGGAGCTAGACATGGGACTTGATCCCACAGCCCTGAGATTATGACCTGAGCCAGAGTCAAGAGTCAGACACTTAACCAACTGAATCACCTAGGAGCCACTTTGAATTACTTTTCTGCAGAAAATTGAAAGTTTTTATTGATTTATTCAATTTTTTTTTGTTGTTGTTCCTGCTATGTTGTGGGTTTGCTATAGATGCCTCTAGTATCATAATGAATTAAAACTATTTGTATCTCTTTTTTCATTAGTCTGAAAATCTGTAGTGGGTGGTGATGATAGCATTTTACTAGTTTCTATTTGTTTCACTTTTAATTCCGATGACCTGAATATCCTAAGTAAGCAATGAAGGGCAGAGATGTTGTTTTATCTTTGCCTTGCAATTATCAATCAGTACTAAATGAATCGTGTTCGCTACAGAAACATGAACTCCTATTTTGTTATCTTCACCATTTTAGCTCTTCACAGTACACACCCCACACATGCTACAGATTGCACGGGTCAAATGCATCACATGAGTTTCTTTGGCAAGAAGTGTTCCCCTTCCCTCATCTCCATGCATTCCATCGACCATTACATGCCATACATGTGCCAGTCACATTCCTAGATACTCAGGATTAATGATGTGCAATTCCGATACAATCTCTACTCTCACAGAGATGAAATTTAGCCAGCTGTTCAGAAAATATCTTATATTGAGAGCTGAAGTATTTGGAGAGAAGCCAACCTAATAACCTAGAGCACTTGGTGATGTGAATCCAGCCCCCTGAAGAAGATGGTCTTGTTTCTATGTCATCTGCGAAACCATGTTTCACCCATCTTAGTTCCTGTAGGGAGCCTGGCTTACTCTACATTCTCCACATTTAATGACAGATGCATGTTGTGGTGTTTCATTCCACCAAACATCATTTTGTAGGACTGGGTTCAATTTTCCTTTATTCCCCCCCTAATAAGGCCCCATTTCTTCTCCACCATTTGCAAATATACTCTCTGGCTTCATCATGGCACATTTCCTTGATTCTTCTAGCTGTACAAAATAATATTAGAGAAAATATGATGCTGTTCATTCTTGGTGTGTAGGTGTTATGATGTAAGTACTATGTTGGCCCATTATGCCCCCTTTGACCCTATCTTTAACTCCTCTGCTATAAATTTTCCATGGGCACAAAACTCAGAGTCAAAAAAACAAAAAACAAAAAACCTAATAAAAAATAAACATCCAATGGCTTCTAGTATTGTAGTCAGTTTTTCTAAAAATTAAAGGTACATAATGATAAGCATGCTTATCATTAGATCGGATGTTTATTCCTGAATGAAGAATGTTAGATGTTTTCAATGTTAAGTCATATATGAAATAAGGAAAGTATATGGGTGTCTGGGTTGCCCAGTGGCTTAAAGCCTCTGCCTTCAGCTCAGGTCATGATCCCAGGGTCCTGGGACAGAGTCCCATATGGGGCTCTCTGCTCAGCGGGGAGCTTGCTTCCCGCTGCCTCACCTGCCTCTCTGCCTAATTGTGATCTCTGTCTGTCAAATAAATAAACTTAAAAAAAAAAAAAAGAAAGTATAATCAATTTCTTAAGTATTGCCATTATTTTTACACATATTAAAATTACTTGGACTTTCTAAAATGCATATTGAATTAAGCTATAGATTGAAATATGATGAATTTGAATATTTTATTCTTTTTTATTTTGCTTTTCTTTACAGATATAGTTGAAAAATATTTGTGGAAAATATTCTGGTTATGCTTAAAGTACAATTACCAGCACACATCATATGACTATTTATTTTACAGACATTTTATAAGATTTTGAAATACTGCATATGTCTAAAATAGCTCTGTATTTATATCAATGATTTCATATAATAATGTATGATTTCATATAATAATGTATGATTTCATATACTGTTAGACTCCATTTAATATTTGGCTTACTATGTATTTGATTAAAAACAGCCCCCTCAATACCAATTCCCTAATTTCATTTCTATTCATGGTCCCATTTCATTACCAGATAATTTCTTAAAAACATTTCCTGTGTATTTCTCTTTATACAATAATCCTTCAGATATATTGTGGGGAAAATATTGGGAAGCTAAAATATTCTTTGGTTGGCATCTCTTCTTTAAATAATAATTTAAATAACAATATTAAATTGTGTTACCACAGCTTTAAGGTCTTAGCATTTAAATCAGAGTCAAGAACAACTTTTGAGGTTATAAACACTATGGGACAAGAGTAACTCTAACCCTTATAGAGATCACCAACTGAAAGTTTCAAGAAAAATTCTGGCTTAAGAGTGGATATGAGAGAAGAAAAGATGCATGCTACACAATGAGAGAAGAGTTTCTAAAATCAAGCAAAAAGAAGAAAGTTAGTAAAGGAACAGTTGGAAAAAATGATATCAACAAAGGCAAAGGAAATTGTGAAGTTCTTGAAATTGCAGGAAAGGATTTTTTTTTTTAATTTAAAGATTTTCTTTTTTATTAATTTGAGACAGAGAGAGCATGAGCCGAGGAGGCAGGAGAGGGAGAAGCAGACTCCTTGCTGAGAAGGGAACCCCATGCAGATGGCAGGCTTGATCCTGGAGATCATGACCTGAGCCCCAGGCTTAACCATCTGAGCCACCCAGGCACCCCTGCAGGAAAGGATCTTAAACAAAAGTTTTTAAAAGGCATTAGTCACTTAGCAACTCAGAGAAGTAGTCAGAAGGAAGCTTCACCTTAGGAGCAATGAAAGATGATACTCCTCTTGGATCATGGCTGCTTGGAATACTTTTTAAAAACCAGAAGAGGACAGGGGCTCGTGGGCTGCTTAGTCGGTCGAGTGTCTGCCTCTTAATTTCTGCTCAGGTCATGATCTTGGCATCTTGAGATCAAGCTCCAAGCCAGGCGCTGAGTTCAGCAGGAAGTCTGTTTGAGATTTTCTCCCTCCCTCTCCTTCGGCCTCTCCCCCTGCTCCCAGCCTCACTCACAAGCACTCGCTCTCTTTCTCTCACTCTAAAATAAATAAAAATCTTTAAAAAACAAAACAAAAAAAGGACAAAATCTTTTCCCAATAAGACCAATTTGAATTAGGTTTCATAACAGAATACAGATTTATAGTATAAGATGAGTGAGGTCTGAGGATCTAATGTATAAGGTGACTAGAACCGGTAATACTGTATTTAGCCCAATTGAAATGTACGAATATTAGAACTTGTGTTCTCAAACACACACGCAAAAAAAAGGTAAATCTGAAATGATAGGTGTGCTAATTAAAGCAATCGTGTAAATCCTTTCATAATGTATATGAATATCAGATTATCACATTGTATAATATATTACAATTTTGGCAATTATACATCAATAAAGCTAAGAAAAGGAAGGGAGGAAAGAGAGAAAGAAGGAAAAAAAGATTAAGAAAAGGGCTGCTTGGGTGGCTCAGTCATTAAGCTTCTGCCTTTGGCTCAGGTCATGATCCCAGAGTATGGGACTGACCCTTTGTTGGGCTCCCTGCTCAGCGGGAAGCCTGCTTCTCCTTCTCCCACTCCCCTTGCTTCTGTTCCCTCTCTTGCTGTCTCTCTCTCTCTCTGCCAAGTAAATAAATAAACTCTTAAAAAATATATTAAGCAAAAAGATACAAAATAAAGACATTAAAATTACTGTAAAGGAAAATGAGGCATGTTTATGAATAAAATGATCCAATCTCAAAGAGATTGCCAAAACTTTGTTTTATAATTACTGGTATAATATTGACTGGGAATCCTCTCTGAGAATGGCTAGTTCAAACATTAATGTATGAAATCTGGCTGGAAGTAGAAAGCCAAACAGAGAACCCATCTGTGCCAGTGGTCAATGTAGAACTTAGAGCAAAAGCACTTAAATGTTTACCTAACTTGTATTTGACCACATGTTCCTATGGTAGGATTTGAATTCTCTTTCATTTCTTACTTCATTTATTATCACCAGCTTACTAGCCATTCATTTCCCTCCTCTCATCTGGATTTCATTTCACCTTAATTTCTATAATTCTACTTTTATTTTATAACATTGAATTAAAATTTCTTATTAAAAAATCCCTTTAAACTTTCAATTACTTTCATTAACTTGGTTGACAACTGCATCACTGAGTAAGGCAGTAAATGAAAACTTTATGCCCTCTAATCTATTTTCTCTAGACTCTACATGATTCAATTTCTTTAAGGGGTCATTTAAAAAAAGAGATCAAAATAAAAATAAATGGCCATTTTGACAATTCTAATAAAAATGCTGCTAAATGTCTAACTAAAATTTTCCTAAAATGATACAAACATGTGAAATAACCCTGTTGATTATAAGCCCTTTGTATTCTGCCTGTTATTAGATCACACATGTCAGTCTGGTAAATGACACGTGTCATGTAGCTTTCTTGATTTCCCATTTCACGTCACTATGCCACAGAATGAAAATACATGTTCTTTTAAAAGAGACAGAAACATTTTAGAAAGTTTAAAAGGCTTTATTGAATTTTTAGAAAATCTCCGTGAAATATAATTTCTGCAGAAATCCTATATACTACGTTTTCCCATTAACATAGCAAATTCAGAATAATGTACTGAGAATCCAGTAGATGTTGTTTTTATCTAATCTGGTCTGTTGCTAAAGCAATTGCTTTCTGGGGATAAGATACATTACTGTGTATTATAACTAAATAATGTTCCTTGAAGCTTTGGAATATTTGAATAAAAAGGATTCATACGGATTAGACTTGTAAAAGGGTTGTCTGAAGAAACACTAACACTGCCTGAAACATTAATTCTGAACACCATCTTAAAGAATCTGAAGACTATATGAAAGGCATGAAAATATTTTACTTTTGAACATTTTTAGTGAAACAAGATAAATATGATCTACTTATGTTGGCCCTCCATAGTCCCAGAGACAGAGTGATATAATTAAGATGGCCCAAGAAGTAAAGATAACAGAAATGTCATAAGGAAGCCATTAGGTCATGTTTAAAAAACTTAGGCTAACTTGATCTGTATTTTCAATCCTTATGTTTTTACTTGAATTAAAGTAAAAATTCCCAATTTCCTTAAAAATCATTGAATTTTATGTTTAAAAACTATATTCCTCCAAAGAAAAGGTGCTTATTTTGAAACAGAAAAGAACTTGTATTTCACAACAAGGAGAAAAATGTTGTGCTTTAAGAATTATGGTATATTGCCTTTTAGCTATTGGTGCTCTCAGTTATGATCAGGAGTTATTTCTTTTTGTTTGTTTGTTTGAAGTTTTTATTTAAATTTTAGTTGGTTAACATATAGTGTAATATCGGTTTCAGGAGTAGCATTTAGTGATTTGTCACTTAAATGTAACACCCAGTGCTCATCATAAATGCCCTCTTAATACCTATCACCCATTTAGCCCATTCCCCAACCCACCTTCCCTCCAGCAACCTTCAGTTTGTTCTCTATGTATAGTTAAGTGTCTCTTATGGTTTGTTTCCCTCTCTTTCTTTTCCCTTTCCATATAGCATATGATTTCACTCATATTTGGAATTCAAGAAACAGAACAGATAAACATAGAGGGCGTTACTTCGGTAGCACCTTCAGAATATCAAGCCAACTGCTTCCCCCCCAGTTTTATTTAGATATAATTGACATAAAGCATTGTATCCATTTAAGGTGTCTCACATATGATTTGATATATTTGCACATACAACAAAACCAATTGTTCTAATTGAGGGGAAACTGATGCTTATAGAGCATAATGGATTGTGAATAAGCAGGTGATATTCACAAACTTTAATAAAACACCTAAGTTATAATAAAAATACAGAATATCTGCAAAGCCTTATTTTCTACAGTGTGGGTTTTAGTATGGAGACATTTTCAATTATTACCAATGCTGTAAGTAAGATACAAGATATTTTCATGAGGTATGTTTTACCTATAGCCAGGTAATTTAAAATAAGTCATAATTCACACTCAGTTGACTTAGGAAATTTGCACAAATGTGTGCCTTTTATACCCCACATAAGTACATAAAATAGATTTAAACTTGCCAGAACTACGGTGAAATAAGGACAACTATGGCTAATGGTCCTTCCCATGAGGATGAACACAGCATTTTAAGCAAAACATTCTTTCCATAAACAAAATAGTATCTCAAACTGTAATTCAGATAAGAATAACTGTTAGCTGGTGGTTGATGGTAATATCCAAATGGCCTCTCAACTCATCGTCTAACCTTTACCTCTAACACACTGATCCCAGGCAACTTTATGGACTTCATGGTAGAACCTGTCAAATATAGCTAAACTATCAAAATGATCTGCTGTTCTCTATTTTCTGACAAAAGCAAAAAAAAAAAAAAAAAATGCATGGCACACATTCACTTAATAAGTTGACCTTTTAGTAGAACGCTGACATTTTTCAGTGAAGACTTAAGAAGTATAGGCCTCACCATTCAAACTAAAGTGATTTGGATAGAATTGGCCACTCAGTCCATTCAGATACATATAAAGAATAGATTCAAAGGCTACAGAAAATTTTAAAAAATTATTTAGGACTCAAGTCCCTGGAGAGGGTTTGGGCAGCAATTTATTGAACTGTTTTCAACTATATCAATTCTGTAATTCACAAGGAGAAAACCAGTGGAAGAACTAATATAACTTCTTTAGTTAACTAGTTTGGTTTTGACAACCAACTCACTCAGATTGTTTCATTAGCTTTCTATGCTTCGTCTCATATCATGTGTGTATATACCATCAGAAGAGGTGATGCAGAGCTGACTGCTAATTAACAACTGAACAGGTATATGGAATTAAAATAGTCAACACACTGGCAGGTACAGAAAGGAGGTACTAATACGCAGTGTTTAAGACTTTCCACCTGTAACTCATTCTCATCTGGTGATAGGCACTTAACTGAATAAATCATTATTATAAAAATTAATCACCTACATTATTTTAGAAGAAAAGTTTAAATAAAATGTCTTTCAATTTGATAAGAATGTGATGGAATACTACAGTAAGGGAACCACAGAAAATGCTGTAGAAATGAATTGTCCTTCACATAGAAATCTTCCTCATTGAAGACAGATGTTCCAGCTGTGACAGTAAAAAACAGAGATTTCCTGACAACCAATACCTATTCTATAAGAATCTCTGACAAAATTTGCAAGGGAGTCTTTTTTCCCTAAAATTTCCCATTGAGCATCTAAACATGAGAAAATCTATAAAAGCCTAAACTGATGCAGAGTTTGACAGTTCATGCTTACAAAGAGTTTACGTGTGTAAATTATTTTTGTTTTTGTTGATTTGGTCCATAAAACAACACTGTTTATTTCTAACAAAAACTTTTGGTTAACGTTAAAACAAACAAAAAAAATACATATTTAGAACTAAAAAGGATTTAAATTTAAATGGAATTATAACTTAAATATGGTTAAGTTTCTTAAATTGGTCATAATATCAAGAGTACAAAAAAGTATACAAAGTACTGAAATTTACTGTATTGGGAATATGTAAAATCAGCTGTGTGTTCTACGTTTGTTCATAATTTTTACAGATAAATATATACAGTAAACAATAGCAGATGCCAATTAGCATAATTGAGTGTTCAGAAAAATAAAATTAATGCCTTTATTACTTATAATGTATTCACCCAAATGTTTCATTAGCCTACTAATGTAATATTAATGAGGAAAATAACGAAATTGCGCTGGGACCCAAAACTGTGAGCTGCAAGCTCATCACGAAAGCCCCACTCCGCTTTCACTTAGTTTCTTCGGCACAGGTTTTTTCTTAGATTCTCATTCATAGATCACAAAAGACAATTTGGGTTACTTCAAGAATTAATTAGACATTTGTATGAAAGCCACTAGAACAACTGTTCCCCCTGCGAGTTCATAAAGCTGCTTAATTTGCTCTTGTATTTTCATTCAGAGAAGCTGGCAATGCCACAATGAGGCACAGCGTGCACAGACAGTAAGCCAAATTTCGGACCCAATTGTTCACTTTTCACTCACTATGCTCATTTAAAAGGCACACGCGATAACACCTTTTAACCTCACCAGTGACACAGCTGGGGCATGTTTCACTCATAATGGAAAAAGACTTAGGATAATGTCATTCCTGTCAACTTTTGAAGACTATTACAGTTAAAGTTACAGTCTTCATTTGGAAAAGCAATTTAAGTATCTCCCTCTGCCTTGAGACAGAATTTTAACATACCCAATGCTTAACTCACCCGATAAGTTCATTTCTTAGATCTCACTTAACTCAAGAAAGATGTGCATGCTAATGAATGTCAAAACTAAAGCACAAAGCATGAATTTCAGATTCGATTTAAACCCTTTTTCCATTTTTTAAACTGGAAGACTGACTTTGGGGTAATTTCCACTTGACTCCCATATGTTAAATTTTCGGGAAAGAACAATACATCTTAGTAGTAATTCTGTAGTTGTTGCCCATCATAAGGAATCCTGAATAATGCCTACTATCGTTCTTCAGGAGGATGAAGTCATCTCAGAAATCGCAATATGACACTCAAGGAAAGACATCTAGTACCTAACACTTGAATGTAATGACAATATTTTCTCTGTGTTCTGCCAACACCTGGGTCCATCTGTGAGATGGGCACCGTGCCACGTGGAAGGTAGAACGTCAATTGCAACAGCATGTAGATGCCAATATGTGGAAGTCAAAGTGATAGCCTGTGGAACTCATCAAATAGCTGATCTTTTGTAAGAAAATCCTCTCAAGAGCGAGCAGTGCCAAATGAGGGCCAAATGCTTCATTACTAGTCTTCACAGCTGCTGATGCTTGTGGGCATTCATAACATCAAAGAATATTTTCTCCTCTATTCCTGTTTCCAATCTGCCTGAAAGCTAGTCACTTTACATAAAGAAAAAAAATGATAGGACAATTTTCAAAAACAAAGACATTATTTGTTGTGTCCTATAACAATTTCTTTTAAGTTCTTATTCGATATTTTTGCTAAATGGCAGGTTTAACAATTAGTGATAATGTGGTCTTAATTATGGAGTAATAATTTATGTAAGTTCATCAAATATTCCCTTGAGGATAAATAGGAATATTTTCATGTGTGTAAGTTAGAGTGTATGTAAAAATTTTTAGGCTGTAATTAACATGTAAAGAAATGTGAAAGATTTGATGTTCTAGAACTGGCTTACATAGGTCAGGGATTATGACCAAATAACAGATACAGGCCCAATTCAAGTTGAATGATAATGAATGTGGCTAGTGTCACTATAAGCTCCATTTGTTTGGTCTAAAGAACGAGCCAAGTTTCCTTTGAACCCTGAGTTCCTGTTTTGGAGGTGAAGTAGTACAGTGTTTCGAGAAAGGGATGAATGGGTTTTGTTTCCGGGAATTATATTAGGTCAAAAATTTGCTTCTTTATTTGTAAAGAGCACCAATCAATTAAAGGATTCCTGGTTGGAGGCATTTTGGCTTTTTATTTCAACTATTTCTGAGTCAAGATATCCTAACAGCATTCTCATTTTCTGTAACAGAAGATATTTATAGTTTTCTCCATAAGTAAAGTCTCTTTAGCAGCTGAAGACACACTCTGATTCCCCTGCATTCAAAGGGCTGCACACCAGTCAACTGGATACTGTAAAACTCAGTTGTAAAGAGATACAGATACAAGACCCTCTTCTTATTTCTAGCTTCCCTCCAGGGCAAGTCATTAACCAATCAAATTAAAATTTTCTTCAAAGGAAATTAGTAGTTAGAAATTAAAAACCTCATAAAGCCCTTTCCATCAGTAATAAAAATCACATGACAATAATCTCCCTCTTAAGAAATGAGCGAGTCAAGTTCCCACTAAGAATTCAGAGTAACAAAGAACACACACTTGAGACAGACAGCTCTGGGAAACCAGATAGGACATTTAAACCATTTTTAGGCCTCAGTTTCCTCATCTGAAAATGGTAATAACCTCACAGATTTGCAGAAAGAATGTAAATATGCAATGTTTATAAACTACTTCACACTAAACCCAACACTTCACTATCTTCAGTATGTGTAAGCAACTACTACTAAGCCACTTGGACCCTCATAGTGTCTTTTTGAAATAGCCTTTTTTTTTTTGCTTAGAAACTAATATATGTTTATTGCAAACATTGTGGAAAATAGAAAAATACAAAAAATAAAAAGGAATATAATTACACTGAAATGTAATTACACTGAAAATAATTACACTGAAAAGGAAAATAATCACACAGAGATAAAAAAAGATAACATTCTTTGACATGTTGCACAGTCTTTCGCTTTCCTTCCCTGACCTTCTTCAATCTGAATATAATCTCTTATAATTGTAAAATGTACAATTTTTGCACACAGAGCAAAATGAAACTGGAATTCACTTTTGTCGTTATGTAGCTATTTCAGCTCCCAGAGGGTGTTTTAAAGAATACCTACTATATTAAAATTCATTTTACAAGGTAAGATGTCTGCACTGCAGTTCTGAAACTGTACCAGAAATAAGCTTTATCTATCTCTGTGTGTTCATTTCTATATATTTACAGAAAAGAAGACATGTTGATCAATCAAAACAATACTTTCACTTGAAAACACAAAAGTGGTAACTCACACAGATACAGTATTTATATATTTTTGATGTGCTAACATGCTTAATTATGTAACAAAATTACATAACAAAAAAATGAAAATGGCATTTAAATTCTAATTATGTTTGCATGTAGTTGAGCATGGTGCCTCTGCTGATATTATTACAGCTATTTAATGATGTCAGGCTTGAGCCAAATTTTCAAGTGACTACAGAGAAGAACATTAAAAGTGCATTTGGTCATTAGAACACTACGGTACGTGTGTATGAGCCTGCATATCCCACAGGAATTGGAACGAAACAAAAGAAAACGAGTGTTCTCTTTGATTTATAGGTTTGCTTTTGTTTTAAAATTTTACATACTTATGATTCTATTAGCTTCATGTTCAGTGTTAAGGAATGCAAAAATACCTCTAAAAGGCATTGAATCCAACTGTCAATTATTCAATTTAATGGGAGGTGGGAATCATATAGATAATTGAAATTCACAGATGATAAAGATGTCAGACAATAGTTGCTCACTCTTCCCTCACAGCTGCATTTAGAAGAGCTGCTATTAAGATTGCTTTGAGTTTCCCCTCCTCTCCATGAACTTGGACAGCTTCCAAGGGAGAAGACAAATGACAAAATGGCAGGTAGCTGGAGGGTAAAGAGAAATACCAAGGTGATCTGAGCAATCTATGTATGAATGATCCGTGCTGCCTAACAGAGAAGGATCTGATGGAGAAAATACAGGGATAGCTTGTAATTAATATTCTAAAAATCACTCCTCTTGACTGCTGAGCAAATGAAGATAAAACATATTTAGTCTTACAGAACTGAAGTCACAGGTGACACACACCAATTAGTAGAACACGTTAACTAAATCTTTGGGATATGTATGAAATTTAAAAATAAAAAGCACCACCACCCCACCACCACCAACAACAACAAAAATCCCAAACCTTGTGTGGTGTAACGGGGAAGAATGCAAACTCTAAAGGTAGACTAAGCAGGTTTGAAATACCCATTTTGTCACAACAAAATACCCATTTGTCACACAAATACCCATTTTGTTTCCTGTACTTCTGTTATTACAACTATAAAATAGGTATAACCATAGTTCTTACCTCATAGGGTTGTTGTGAGAATTAATGAAGCTAATACATATTCGTATCTCATGCTGTGTCACAGAACGCCACAAATTTAACAGCTTAAAACAAACATTTTATTATCTCCGTGTCGCTAGGACTCTGGAGTCCAGACATGGCTTAGTTGGGTCCTCTGTTTATGGTATCACAAGGCCGTAATCTGGGTTTCTGACAGGCTGTATTCCAATCTGGAGGCTCAATGGAGAAAGAATTGGTTTCTAGGTTCCCTCAGGCTGTTGACAAACTTTGTTCCCCTGTGGGCCTAGATTCCTAGATTCCTGCTATCTATTGTCAGAAGGGTGCCCTCAGCATCTTGTCACAAAGATCTCTCAACATGGCCTATTTCTTCTTCAAATGCAGCTAGGGAGAAAAAAAAAATCCCTATAACAAGACCACGAGAGATGGTCTTGTATCATGTAAAGCACTCTTGGTAATATCTTATCATTACCTTTGCCATATTTTATTGGTCAGAAGCAACTTACAGGTAGGTCCTGCTCATACCAAGGGATATGTAGGTAGGTATATACAAGAGCACGAGCACCAGAAGGCAGGGATGCTGAAGGATCAAGTTAGGTTCTGACAACCATAAATCAAGAGGAACCACACCTAAAGGACATGCCCCATGCCTTGATCTGATTTGATGTTGAGATTTTTGGGCTTTGAGCAAATACTGTAAAGGGATGAGACTCTTTCTTAGAGGCCTTGAGAAGGCGTGAATATAATCTAAATGTGAAAGATGTGAATCATTTTGGTTCAGAGGGCAGACTGTGATGGACGGAATCCTGGGTGGTCCTTCCATGACACCCAACTCCTGAAGGCCACATGTTAGTAGAGTCCACTTTCCCCTGAGTATGACTAGAATCTTTGACTTTATTCTAACCAATACAATACAGCAAAGTGAAAGGGATGTCATTTCCATCACTATATTATATTATGTAAGATCTTTCTTGCTGGCCAACTTGTTTTAAAGACTCTCCTTGATGGTTTGAGGAAGTAAGCATTCATGTTAAGAAATCTCCATGTTCAGAGGAGAGGCAAGATGGCAGAGGAATAGCAGACTGAAATGACAACAGATCCCAGGAGTTCAGCTAGATAGCTATTCTAAACACTCCGAACACCTACAAACTCAACAGGAGATAGAAGAGAAGAGGAGCAGCAATTCTAGGAACAGAAAATTGACCACTTTCTGAAAGGTAGGATGTGTGGAGAAGTAAATCCGCAAGGTGGGAAGATAGACCATGGGGTGAGGGGCTGGCAAGCAGTGGAGGAGCGGAGCACAAAATCAGAACTTTCAGAAATCTGTGTCACTGAGAGAGGTTGTTCCAGAGCCTAAGTGGGGCTGGAGCTCTCGCGGGGACAGTGTGGTCTCAGGTCCCACAGCGTCACAGAAAGATCGGGGGTATCTGAGTGTGGCAGAGCTCACAGGTATCATAGCAGGGAAGCCAACTATGAAGACAGAGCTGAGGAGTGAGCTCTCAGCTCGGGGTTATCTTAAACTGTGATCCAAGGCACAGTTGGACCACAGCTCTTCCAGCAGTGACCCCACAAGTGGCAGATCCAGAGAGACCACTTCCTTCCTCTTCCAGGAGGAGCAGCACAGAAATGCACGGCAGGAATCTGCTGGGTTTGGAGAATCCAAACGGAGCTGTGTGCCAGAGATAAAAATGCTTGGTAACAGGCTGGGTGAGCACAAGGTGAGGCTGGAGATCAGGGAGACAGGAGGAATTGACTGTTTTTCTCTGAGGGCACAGTGAGGAGTGAGACTCTGAGCTCTCAGCTCCTACGGCCAGAGAATGGGAAGCTGCCATTTTCATTCCCACCCTCCAGAGCCCTACAGAAAGCATTCAGGGAACAAAAGCTCTCGAAAGTAACCCAAGCAGATTACTGAGCCTGGCTCCTGGCAAGGGTGGTGCAATGTCACCTAGGGCAAAGACATTTGAGACTCATTGCAACAGGCCCCTCCTCCAGAAGATCACCAACAACATCCAGCCAAGACCAAGCTCTCTGATCAAGGAGAACAGCAAAACTCCAGAGCTAGGGGAAAGCAATACATAGAATTCATGGCATTTCCCCCATGATCCTTTAGTCGTGCAAAGTTAAAACTTTTTTAATTTTTTTCTTATTCTATTTTTTAACTTTTCCTCTTATCTCCTTTAATGTTTAACTAGTTTATCTTACCAATACCTTTCTAAAAAAAAATCTTTTTAATCCTTCATTATTATAGTCATATTTTATCCCTTCATTGTATTGAACCATATTTTTTGTATATATGTAGGGTTTTTTTTCTCATTAAAATGCTGGGATATAATTTCTTCTAATAGATCAAAATATACCCTAAATCTAGCACATGGCTTTGTTCTAGTCTGCAGCCTGAGCACATTTTCTTCTCTGTTTTTGTTTGTTTATTTGTTTGTTTTCTTTTTCCAACTTATCAATTTCTGTTTTAGAATTTTTTTTAATCTCATATTTACAGTCATATTCCATATACCTTCATCGTGTTTACCCTTATTTTTGTATATGTAAGTTTTTCTTTCTCTAAAATTTTGTGAGGTAGTTTCTTCTAAGAGACCAAAATATACCCAAAATCAAGTGGGTGGCTCTGTTCTATTCACTAGTCTAATATTTTTTTTCTTTTCTCCCCTTTTCTTCTCCCCCCAGTTTTGGGTAACTTCTGATTTGGTTAGCATACATTTTTCTGGGGTCTGTGCTACCCTTTAGGTATTTGATTCTCTTGTTCATATGTTCTTATCTGGATAAAATGACAAGGCAGAAAAACTCACCACAAGACAAACAAACAAACAAAAATGAACAAGAGGCAGTACTAATGGCTAGGTACCTAATCAATATAATCAATATAGACATTGGTAATAAGTCAGAACTAAAGTTCTGAATGATGATTCTCAAGGTGCTAGCTGGGCTTGAAAAAGGCATGGACAATATTAGAGAAACCCTTTCTGGAGAAATAAAATCCCTTTCTGGAGAAATAAAAGAACTAAAATCTAACCAAATTGAAAAAAAAAAGCTATTAATAAGGTGCAATAAAAAATGGAGGCTCTTACTGCTAGTAAAATGAGACAGAATGAGAGAATTAATGATATAGAAGACCAAATGACAGAGAACAAAGAAACTGAGCAAAAGGGAGACAAACAACTACTGGAGCACGAGGGGAGAATTCAAGAGATAAGTGATAGATGAAACAGTATTAGAATTATTGGGATTCCCAAGAAGAAACAGAGAGGGGGCTGGAAGGTATATTGGATAGAAATATAGTAGAGAATTTCCCTAATATGGCAAAGGGAACAAGCATCAATATCCAGGAGGCACAGTGAACCCCACTCAAAATAAAAAAACAAAATAGGTACATACCCCATCACCTAATAGTAAAACTTACAAGTCTTTGTGACAAAGAGAAAATCCTGAAAGCAGCTTGGGACACGAAGTCTGTAACATACAATGGTAGAAATATTAGAATGGCAGTGGACTTATCTGCAGAGACCTGGCAGGCAAGAAAGAACTGGCATCATATATTTGCACTAAATGAGCATTAAATGAGAAAAAACCTATATCTAGCTAAGCTATCATTGAAAATAGAAGGAGAGATAAAAACCTTCCAAGACAAGAAAAAAAAATTAAATGAATTTGCAAACACTAAACCAGCCATACAGGAAATATTGAAAGTGTCTTCTAAGCAAAGGGAGACCCTAAAAGGAGTAGACTAGAAAGAAACAGAGACAATATACAGTAACAGTCACCTTACAGGCAATACAATGGCACTAAATTCATATCTTTCAATAGTTACCCTGCATGTAAATGAGCTAAATGCCCAAATCAAAAGACACAGCATATCAGAATGGATTAAAAAAACAAGACCCATCAATATGCTGTCTACAAGAAACTCATTTCAGACCCAAAGATACCTCCAGACTTAAAGTGAGGAGGTGGAAAACAATTTACCATTTTAATGGACATCAAAAGAAAGCAGGGGTGGCAAACCTTATATCAGATAAATTAGATTTTAAGCCAAAGACTATAATAAGAGATGAAGAAGGACACTATATCATACTTAAACGGTCTGTCCAACAAGAAGATCTAACGATTTTAAATATCTATGCCCCTAACATGGGAGCAGGCAACTATATAAACTAATTAATAAAAAAAATTCAAAGAAACACATCGACAATAATACAATAATACTAGGGGCTTTAACAACCCCTCACTGAAATGGACAGATCATCCAAGCAAAAGATCAACAAGGAAATAAAGGCATTAAATGACACACTGGACCAGATGGAGATCACAGATACATTCAGAACATTCCATCCAAAAGCAACAGAATACACATTCTTCTCTAGTGCATACACATTCTTTTCTTAGCTAGAATAGATCACATTCTGGGTCACAAATCAGGTCTCAACTGGTTCCAAAAGACTGGGATCATTCCCTGCATATTTTCAGTCCACAATGCTCTGAAGCTAGAACTCAATAACGAAAGGAACATTGGAAAGAACCCAAATACACGGAGGCTAAAGAGCATCCTAATAAAGAATGAATGGGTCAATGAAGAAATTAAAGAAGAATTAAAGAAGAATTGAAAAAATTCATGAAACAAATGATAATGAAAACACAACTGTTCAAAATCTGTGGGACACAGAAAAGGCAGTCCTGAGAGAAAAGTATATAGAGATACAAGCCTTCTCAAGAAACAAGAAAGGTCTCAAGTACGCAACGTAACCCTACACCTAAAGGAGCTGGAGAAACAACAGCAAAGAAAGGACTAAACTCAGTAGGAGAAGAGAATTAATAAAGATTAGAGCAGCAATCAATAAAAAAGAAACCAAAAGAACAGTTCAAATCAATGAAAATAGGAGCTGGTTCTTTAACAAGAATTAATAAGATTGATAAACCCCTGGTCAGACTTATCAAAAAGAGAAAGGACCCAAATAAATAAAATCATGAATGAAAGAGGAGAGATCACAACCAGCACCAAAGAAACACAAATAATTATATGAACATATTATGAGCAACTATATGCCAGCAAATTTGACAATCTGGATGAAATCCATGCATTCCTAGAGACATATAAACAACCACAACTAAACCAGGAAGAAATAGAAAACCTGAACAGACCCATAAGCAGTAAGGAGATTGAAATAGTCATCAAAAATCTCCCAACAAACAAGAGCCCAAGGCCAGACAGCTTCCCAGGGGAATTCTACCAAGCATTTAAAGAGGAATTAATTCCTATTCTTTTGAAACTGTTCCAAAAAATAGAAATGAAAGGAAAACTTGCAAACTCATTTTATGAGGCCAGCGTTACCTTGATCCCAAAACCAGACAAAGAACCCACCAAAAAAGGAGAATTACAGACCAATATCCTTGATGAACACAAATGTGAAAATTCTCACCAAAATACCAGCCAATAGGATTCAACAGTACATTAAAAGGATTATTCACCATGACCAAGTGGGATTTATTCCAGGGCTGCAAGGTTGGTTCAACATCCACAAATCAATCAATGTGATATAATGCATTAATAAAAGAAAGAACAAGAACCATATGACACTCTCAATAGAAGCTGAAAAAGCATTTGACAAAGTACAACATCCTTTCTTGATCAAAATTCTTCAAAGTGTAGGGATAGAAGGTACATACCTCAATTTCATCAAAGCCATCTACAAAACACCACAGTGAATATCGTTCTCAATGGGGAAAAACTGAGAGCTTTTACCCTAAGGTCAGGAAGATGGCAGGGATGTCCACTATCACCACTGCTATTCAACATAATACTAGAAGTTTTAGCCCCAGCAATCAGAAAACAAAAAGAAATTAAAGCTATTCAAATCAGCAACAAAGAAGTCAAACTCTCACTCTTTGTAGAGAATATGATAATTTATGTGGAAAACCCAAAAGACTCCACTCCAAAACTGCTAGAACTCATACAGAAATTCAGTAAAGTGTAAGAATATAAAATCAGTGCACAGAATTCAGTTGCATTTCTATACACCAACAGCAAGACAGAAGAAAGAGAAATTAAGAAATCAATCCCATTTACAATTGCACCCAAAAACCATAAGATACCCAGGAATAAACCTAACCAAAGAGGCAAAGAATCTGTACTCAGAAAACTATAAAGTACTCACAAAGAAACTGAGGAAGCCACAAAGAAATGGAAAAATGTTCCATGCTCATGGATTGGAAGACCAAATATTGTGAAAATGTCTACCTATTCTATGCTACCTAAAGAATGTCCAATGGAAAAAAGACAGTCTCTTCAACATATTGTGTTGGGAAAATTGGACAGCCACATGTAGAAGAATGAAACTGGACCATTTCCTTACACCACACACAAAAATAGATTCAAAATGGATGAAAGACCTCAATGTGAGACAGGAATCCATCAATATCCTTGAGGAGAACACAGGCAGCAACCTCTTCCACCTCAGCCATAGCAACTTCGTCCTAGAAATCGCTAAGGGCAAGGGAAGCAAGGGCAAAAATGAACTATTGGGACTTCATCAAGATCAAAAGCTTTTGCACAGCAAAGGAAATAGTCAATAAAACCAAAAGACAACTGACAGAATGGAAAAAGACATTTGCAAATTTGCAAAAAGACTAGATAAAGGACTAGTATCCAATATCTATAAAGAACTTATAAAACTCAACACTCAAAGAACAAATAATCTAATCAAGAAATGGGCAGAGGATATGAACAAACATTTCTGCAAAGAAGACATCCAGATGACTAATAGACACATGAAAAAGTGCTCCACATCACTCGGCATCAGGGAAATACAAATCAAAACCACAATGAGATACCACCTCATGAATGGCTAAAATTAACAAGTCAGAATGACTAAAATTAACAAGTCAAGAAATGACAGACGCTGGCAAGGATGTGGAGAACGGGGAACCCTCCTACACTGTTGGTGGGAATGCAAGCTGGTGCAGCCACTCTGTAAAACAGCATGAAGGTTCCTCAAAAAGTTGAAAATAGAGCTACCCTACGACCCAGCAATTGCACTACTGGGTATTTACCCTAAAGATACAAATGTAGTGATCCGAAGGGGCATGTGAACCCAAACATTTATAGCAGCAATGTCCACAGTAGCCAAACTATGGAAAGAACTTAGATGTCCATCAAAAGATAAAAGGATAAAGAAGATGTGGTGTATACACACACACACACACACACACACACACACACAATGGAATACTATGCAGCCATCAAAAGAAATGAAATCTTGCCATTTGCAATGATGTAGATGGAACTAGGGGGTATTACGCTGAGCCAAAGAAGTCAATCAGAGAAAGACAATTATCATATGATCTCCCTGATATGAGTAATTTGAGAGGCAGGGTGGGGCCTTTTGGGGTAAGGAAGGAAATAATGAAACAAGATGGAATCAGGACGGAGACAAACCATAAGAGACTCTTAATCTCACAAAACAAAGTGAGGACTGCTGGGGGGAGCAGAGTATCGAGAGGGTGGTTGGGTTATGGTTATTGGGTAGGGTATGTGATATGGTGAGTGCTGTGAAGTGTGTAAGCCTCATGATTCAGAGACCTGTACCCCTGGGGAAAATAATATATTATATGTTAATAAAAATAATTAATTAAAAAAAGAAATCTACATGGTCTTTACTATTAGTACAAGTGCCTTCTAGTAACTGTGCCTGGCCTGCAGGATCTGAGTGTGACTAACAGCCAACAAAAATCCAAATCCTCATGAACTTGAACTATATGAACTATATAAACTTGAACTATATGAACTTGACAATGAACTATATGAACCTGGGAGTAGGTTCATCCCTAGTTAGGCCTCTGGATTAGAACAGACAAGCCCAGCACCTTGACTGCAGCTTTGTGAGATCCTAAGAGGAGGATCCAGTGAAGGTATGGCTAGACTCCTGGTTATAGAAACCCTTACAAAATATATATGTATTGTTTTAAACAGTTAAGTTTGTGGTAGTTTGTTAAATGGCAGTTAAAATAATTACCATTAAAAGTTCTTTTATTTTTTTAAGATTTATTTATTTATTTGACAGACAGAAACCACAAGGAGGCAGAGAGGCAGGCAGAGAGAAAGGAGGAGGAAGCAGGCTCCCTGCTGAGCAGAGATCCTGATGCAGGGCTCCATCCCAGGACCTGAGCCGAAGTCAGAGGCTTTAACCAACTGAGCCACCCAGGTGCCCCCATTAAAAGTTCTTCACACAGTGATTTCTCATAGTAAGAATTCAATAAATATCAACTCTTGGCATTTTTTTCACAGAGGCAGTATAATGTCAGGGTTCAGAGAGAAGATTCTAGAGCTAGATCCTGAGTTAAAAACCTGGCTCTACCATTTATTGGCCATTAAAGTGTGGATTGATAACATCTCTAAGCCCTGGTTTTCCATCTGAGTAACAGGAATAAAAGCATTATATATGACATGGAGTTAAATATGAGTATTTAGTGAGTTAATAATGTGTATCACTACAACTATCCCATTCACATACAAAGTTCCAATACATCAGAATTAATACTTTTCCATGGATATAGATTTACTAGAGCTGCTCAAGTAGGTACTTTCGTTTTTTGCTTTCTTAATTTACCTTTTCAAATAAAGATAAGATTATTTTTTGAAATAATATGAAGATACTTCAAGGAACACTAGTAGTTCTTATTTAAAAAGTGTCAGGTAATTTAAAAATCTGCAATGCCTTCTTCTGACAGGAAGAAGTCCTTAAAAATTTTAGACTTCCTTAGAAACACAAAAAAGCTTACATCTTCAGTGTCTCAATAGTGGTTTCTTTGATTTATCTGAAGTACTAGGTAATGTTACAAAAGGCACCTGATTCCATTACATGGGGTAATGTTAATTAAATAATAAACTAAATATGCTAATTCTAGAAGTGTCCATTAAAGAACACACATGTTGGGTGCCTGGGTGGCTCAGTGGGTTAAGCCTCTGCCTTCGGCTCAGGTCATGGTCTCAGGGTCCTGGGATCGAGCCCTGCATCAGGCTTTCTGCTCGGCAGGGAGCCTGCTTCCCTGCGCCCCCGCCCCCCGCCTGCCTCTCTGCCTGTCAAATAAATAAGTCTCTCTCTGTCAAATAAATAAATAAAATTTTTAAAAAAAGAACACACATGTTATGATTTACATAATTGTGTCATAATCTACAGTTTAACAATGAGAGGAGCCAAAGTTTTATTAATCTCCATTCCCACTGTGATTAAAACTAATTAACAAAGTTAAATTACTACCTGTTACAAATAACCAATCTGTCTTTTGACAATAACACAAAATTAGGATTCTTGTCATCATGGTAGAAAAAAAAAATTCAAGAGACAATGTCTTATGTGGCATAGCTGACAATCATATTTCAATGTAAAGGAGAATCCTACAAATACAACAATGGAAATTTTGCAGATATTTATGACATTGGAAACAAGGGAGAAAGAAATTATTAAGCCTTAGAATATTTAGTGAATGTGCCATATTTATGTGGAGACATTTCACAGTGCCTTAACACTTTTTTTTTTAAAGATTTTTTTTAAAGATTTTATTTATTTATTTGACAGAGCAAGAGATCACAAGTAGGCAGATAGGCAGAGAGAGGGAGAAGAGGAAGCAGACTCTCTGCTGAGCAAAGAACCTGATGTGGGGCTCGATCCCAGGACCCTGAGATCATGACCTGAGCAGAAGGCAGAGGTTTAACTCCCTGAGCCACACACGTGCTCCCACACCATATTTTTATAAATTAAAGAGAGGTAATTACATATTTGGGTGATAGTGGTGGGAGATATGAGGGGCATAAAAAAAGTTAAAGAATGCTTAAACTTTGTCATATTAAGACACTTATTATAGATATTGATTAATTGGAATTGATAAAACTGAACATATATGTTTGTTAAATTTGTAAAGTGCAAATTTATATAAGTAACAGTATTCAGGTTGTTCAAAAAATTAAGAAAAAACAACAAATATATTAAAACCAGATCAAGATGGCAAAAATAAGGGCACATGGGTGATTCAGTCATTTAGCATCTGCTTTCAGCTCAGGTTCTGGGGTCCTGGGATTGAGTCCCACATCAGGCTCCCTGCTCAGTGGGGAGCCTGCTTCTCCCTCTGCCTCTGCCTCTTTTTCTCTGTCTCTCATGAATATTTAAATAAATAAAGACTTTATAAAAAAAAAAAAAAAAGCATGGCATATCAGTTCAGCATACTTATACTTTAAACAATCCTAAAATTTCAGTGGCTTAAAATGAAACAAGTTTATTTCTTGTTTATGCTGTATGTTCAATACTAGTTGGCTAGATGTTCTCTCTTTCTGATGACTGTACTCATAGAACAGCCATTACCAAGAATGTTACCTCTCTCCAGATCACAAGGGAAGAGATCTCTATGGGTCTCCATTGCTAGAAAGTGGCCTGGTCTAGAAGTGACACATATCATTTTCATTCTTGGTTCATTGGCCAGAGTAAACTCATGGATCAACCCAACCCTACGGGATCATGCAATGTCACCAGGTGCACAGAGGAGTAAGAAATAATTGAATCCTGGGAAAACAGTATTAATGATTACCATGCAGGGTAGATCATCTAAACTATTTAACAGAAAGAATGTCAAAGAACAAAGAAACAGATCCTGTTACATAGGTAGATAATGCTAGTGAGTTCAAGCAGAAATTGTCTCCTGATGGCTTCATAAGAAACAAGATTACCAGCTGAGCTTGAAGAAGGGGCATGGAGTACTGGATAAGAGAGGAAAACATGAAGTAGAAGACCAAAAAATGAGGTAAAATGAGTGAGGGAAATAATAATGAATTTTGGTCAGCATAAATAGCTTACTTGCTATTAATAACCATAAATTAAATGGGACACAACTCACTAGATTATGTTTCTCCCAGTCACATTCAACTAGACAAAGAGGGGGACAACTGTATTTAACAAGGACTGCCATTTTCCCAAGGGTTGAGAGTGTAGGCATTATAATTATAGAACAGAAAGTAACCTTGGCAAAGAGGGAAGAAATGCATGAGGTTGAGAAGAGTGAACATTTTTGAAAGAAAGATTATGAAGTCCCTGAGGGGTCAAATAATTGACAGAAGTGAGATACTCTGAGAGCAAGTGAGATAGAGATGGTAAAACTGGAGGTCAGAGAGGAAGATGCTTGAAATCAAGATTAATGAATTATTTCATTGGTAGTAACTGGACGAAAGTGGTTGGCTCTAGCCCAAGCAAGATCTTTGGAGGAAATGAGTTTGAGAAATCGAGAGGACAGCGTGTTAGAAGCCCGTTACATATGTGGATCCCCAAATCATTAAGGTTAGAGATGGGACAGGATAAGAGAGATTGACAGTGAGAGGGTGTCCAAATCTTCAACAAAGGAGGAGAACGAATGGATAACTGATAAAGGACTGGTCGCTGGTATGAATACATATGATTCCTAAATACCAACAGAAATGATTTTAAAAGTGCCAAAGAAGAGCAAAGAGGACCCCTGCACTATCTCCAAGCTCAGTGACAAGAGAGGTAGAGGACTGACAGCCTCTTTGAATGACCTCAGAGAATAGCTAGATTGCGATCACAGTTAAAAAGTAAAACGAGCTTTCAGAGAAATACTTGAATATTTCGAAAAATATTGTTGACATTGGGAAATAAGTGCCAGAGGCCCCTGGGAAAGGAATTCAGAAGTTAGATATGAGTGGGAGGTAGGGGTAGAATGGGAAAATGTGAAGTCATAGGGCATTTAAGGAGTGAAAAATAAACAAGGATGTGGAATCCGGGTGCTAACTGGCAGCAAAAAGGAAAAAAGCTATTCTGCTGGCCTTTGGCCGACAGGGAGAGCACAGTGGGGAGAAAGGAAAGGTCATGTTTCGAGCTCAGATCCCTTTCAGAGGAGACACGGAGGCCTATTCTATGGGCATCGGGCTTCCTCCAGACTCCTTCACATATAGGGAAACTTTCGGGAGGCTTGTGTTTTTCGCAGATGATAAAAGACAAAGAATATCATTAAAAATCATGAAAATAGATCTTCACTTTATCAAGAACAGTATGTTATATTATGAAGTATTTTTATTTAATTATATCTGCATGCCTGCTGGGAGTAAAACATGAATAGTTTATTCTTCTATTATATTGTTACTGCACATATAAATCACTTTTATCCTAACAGCATTTTAAAATTCCAACTTAGAGCTTTAATATTCTAAGCATTTAGCAGAACATGGACCAATCAAAGAAAATGTAATTTTCTTCTTTAAAAGTAAATCTCTGCTTCAGGCATTGAATATCCTGCTAGAGTTTCTATCCAATAAATAATAAACTAATACTATATCTTCAATTAAACAGGCAAATTCCTATAGGGCATCTCGAATAGATAACATTACTCTTCAGAAACGTATTTTCTACAGTGGGGAAAAAAAATCCAATGCACTAATTCCCATATCCTAATCATTAGCATTTTTAGCTAAAAAAATTGACATAGCTCATACACTTCTAGAATTAAAAAAGTTAAAAAGCCCAGCCTTTGAAAAATGGCAGTAGCTACCTAACATGAAACATGAAAAACAGCATATGATTTTCAATAAAAGCACAGGCTTTCTCCAGTTTCTTCTCTTACTGATTTTAATACCAAGAAAGGGTTCACAGGAAGTGAACAGTAATGGAACCAGGTTATGGACACAACTCTGCCTCATGGATTTCTGGAAACACGTATCAGACCCATCTATAAATAGCCAACATGGGAGGAAATGAACTTTTTCTTCATCTGTACAGAAAATTCTATTCTTATTCCTTCTAATGACAGTTTTCAACTTAAAAAAAGTACATATTCCAAAGATAGTCCACTTGCTCATGTACGTACACACACACACACACACACACACAGACACTACACAGGAAGATTATAGCAAGTAGCTCTGAATAATGAAGAGCAAACGAACTAGCTTACTGCCCTTATGTGGACACAACTGTATATCTTAGTGGGTTTCTTTTCCCCTTTTTCTTTAAAAAATTTTAAGAACTCATTTATTTATTTGACAGAGCGAGAGAACACAAGCAGGGGGAGCAGCAGAGAGAGAGGGAGAAACCAGCATTCCACTGAGCAGAGAGCCAGTATGGGGCTTGATCCCAGAAACCTGGGATCATGACCTGAGCCCAAGGCAGACGCTTTCCTGACTGAGCCACCCAGGCACCCCCTCCCTTTTTTTTTTTCTCTTACTTTTCTTTTAAAAAATATAGAGATACCTCAAAGAGTTTTTGAAGTTAGGCAACAGAAGAAGAGTAAATAAAATCAAGTCACATAATTCTAAGTTCAGAATGACTTCAAGTTGCTGTAAGGTGACTGTCGTGAAGAAGGTGAGGCAGGAAACTAACAATCACGAAATATGCGGCCTTACATGTTGGCCCTTTTCCATGAAACATGTTTTCAAGGTTTATCCATGTTGTGTTACATATTAATACCCATTACTTTTATGAATGAATAATATTCCATTCTATGGCTATACCATAATTTGTGTATCATTTTAAAAAAGATTTTAAAAAAATCTTTAATCTTTTTAATTTGTGTATCCATTAATAAAATAAGGGACATCCATATTGTTCCAATTTTTGACCACTGTAAATAATGCTGTGAATATTCATGTACAAGTTTCTGTGTGAACATGAGCTTTCGGTTCTGTCCGGTATATTCCGAGGGATGGAATTGCTTCTTCCTAGAGTAAATCTATTAACATATTGAGGGATTGCTGAACTGTTTTCCAAAATGGCTATGGCATTTTATATTCACACCAGCAATGTATAGGGTTCCAGTCACTCCACTCCTCACCAATACAGTTATTGTCCACCTTTTTGATTATAGTCAACCTAATGCATGTGAAAATGCCTCTCGTTTTGATTTGCACTCTCCTCAGGACAACTGATGTAGAACACCTTTTCATGCGTTTATTGAGCACTGGTATGTCTTCCTTGGATAAACATCTATTCAAATTATTTGCCCATTTTTTTCATCTGATTACATTTCTTTTTATTGTTGAGACATTCTGTTTTAATATGCGCTGGATACAAATTCCTCATCAGGTATCTAATTAGAAACTATTTTCTCTCATTCCATGTATTGGTCTTTTCAGTTTCTTGATTATGTCCCCTTGTAACTTAATTGTTTTTTTCACTTTGATGAAGTTTAGTTTTGCTATTTTATTTTCTGTTGCTTGTATTTTTCATATCCTATCTAAGGAATGTTTGTCCAAGGTCACATAAATTTATGACAATATTTTAAGATTTTCACAGTATTAGCTGTATATTTGGGTGTTGGATATATTTTTATTTAGTATGTATGCCTGGTAGGATGGTCAGTGTTCGGCTTTATTCTTTTTTTTTGTTTTTTTAAAATTCAGCTTTATTGATCCAATAATCCTACTTCTGGGTATATCCAAAGGTAAGGAAAACAGGATATTGAGGAGATATTAAAGTATCTCAAACCTTCGATTTTAGGTATTTACGTATGACCACTTAAAAATTAATAAAGATTCCAGAAAACTTGATTTGGCATCATAGACAATATTAAAAAGTGTTATGTCTTGAAATCATGAAATGCCGTAATTTATCGGGGAAACTGAGGCTTCAGAACCTTGTAAACAGGAGCTGAGTGCCAGCTACATCACTTATCTTTAGATACTGGGTGAACCCCTATCCCCAAGTGTTGCTTCCATTTTTAAGGAGGAATAAAATATTTGCTACATAAGATTCCTGTAAAATTAAGTGAGATATATGGCCCAATATAAGAGCATAGTAAACATTAATCACCATTAAATTCCCCCCTGAGGCCCATCAGACAAAGCCCAAAGGGAGCCAACTGCAACAACAGCTGCTAATCAACGAGGAGTGAAAAAGAAATGAAGAGAAACTACAATTAGTTCAAGAATGATTCTAGGCAAATATCTTGCATTTTCTTCCTATCATTCCACGTCCTGTTTATTATAAGACAACATGTTAACTTTTTTTTCCCTCCAAAGGGGTATTATCCTTACATTTATGAAGTTATAAAGACTGTGGTCATGTGCTTCTGGTTTAAAAACACAACTTGGTGACAAAATGGCTAAATTAGAACACCACGTTTTGAGGAAAAAAATTTTTTTTTTCAAAATATAATTCCAAACTTAAGAGCTCATCAATTCAGAATTGGGTCAAGGACAGTCTGTATTAATTAAAAATAACTCTGAAATATAAAATAGTGTTTCTTCGGTTCTAGAAAGAGCAGTGAAGTGACTGTTCCATGAGGCTCTTGACGAACCAAATCGGTATAAATCATAAACATCACCTACTGCTGACAGAGGTTTTCTTTGGATTCTGGTAAAATTTCACCACTTCCTCTTTGTTTTGCTCATTCCCAATACTTTCACAAAGTCCCTATGGCTGAAAGATCTCCGCATCCCAATCCGTGGAACCTATAAATAAGCTACCTTATGAGGAAAAAGGGTCTGTGGAGATGGGATTAAGGTTACGGATTTTGAAATGGGGAGTTTCCTGAATTATCAAGGTGGCCTAATATAATCACATAAACCTTAAAGGCAAAGAATTTTTCCTGGCTTACTTCGGATAGAGAGATGTGCTAAAAGGAGAGAACCCGAGAGAGGGCAGTGTGAAAAGGACTCAGCCTGCGGCTGCCCGCTTTCAATATGGAGGAACAGGGCTGCCAGAAGCAAGGAGAGGCAAGGAAGCAGCTCCCCGCCCCCACTCCCCAGCCTCCAGAGAAGAACACAGCCCTACCCACACTTTGATGTTAGCCAGGTGAGACTGGCTCAGATTTCAGGCCTACAGAACTCTGATAAATTTGCATTGCTTTAGGCCACTTAAATTGTGGTAATTTGTCATAGCAGCAATAGAAAATGAATACAAATGAATCTTCCATTACTTATGTCCTAAATTGTAAGCCTACAGTTACCTGGTACTGTTATGCTGACTTCCAGTTCCATAGCTTTTGTACCTCAATGTCCCCAATTAGTCACATATTTATTTAATAAATGTTCTACAAATTGGAAAGGTTGCAGATGCTAGATCTTTGAAATTTTCTTCCACTTATCCTATTGCATCCAAAATATCCTAAGTATATATCCAGTTATTGGTTATAAGATAAATAAAGGAAAAGGCAACATTTGACAGTAACATTTAAAAAGAGCTACTGTGGGGCGCCTGGGTGGCTCAGTGGGTTGAAGCCTCTGCCTTTGGCTCAGGTCATGATCCCAGGGTCATGATCCCAGGGATTGAGCTCCGCATCTGGCTCTCTGCTCAGTGGGGAACCTACTTCCCCCTCTCTCTCTGCCTGCCTCTCTGCCTACTTGTGATCTCTGTCTGTCAAATAAATAAAAATCTTTAAAAAAATAAAATTAAATTAAAAAAATAAAAATAGTTACTGTTTACAGGGTGTCTACTATGTTCCAGGCACTTTCTATCAGCATTTCATATTTTCAGTCAATTGCAACTGTTATTATTATAAACATCTTTGAGGTATAAAAATTGTGGCTTTGACAGATATCATCTGCCCTTGTCCAGTAAGAGGATTTAAACCCAAGTCTGTAAATCCCCAACTCACTTGAGAAAAAATCTTGTGTTGTATATAAGGTTTTTGTGTTAATGAGATGATCCTTAATGCAAGGAATAGCTGCCTCACTGTGAAATTTCTAAAGCCAGATTTTCACAGCCATAGAACAGAATTTCAGGGAAATCGGTATCATTAGCTTTGCCCTTCACAAAATCACTACAAAATCTCAATGTTTCAGGTCCCAAAGGAGAAAAGCAAAAAAGGCCAACTCTTCAAAATTTATGAAAGAAACAACAGTACGTGACATTAATAGATAAAGTATAATACATTATGCATTATATAACACAAAACACAGAATAGGCATATTTATACAGAATATATAGTTTTCTATAGAACAGTTATAGATAGAAAGATTTATCTATCTGTTCTGCAAAAGGGTGTAATTTGAGCATGGAAAAATCTATCACTACTATCACAGGTAAAAATGTCAACTAGGAGTACAAATCAAACCATAAAATTAAGACTTGTTTTCTGCTCTTAAAACCAACTATGTAGCTAATGTGAATTCAAGTATTTGGATTTTTTAAATTACATTAACCAGTGTCACACTAATTTATTGTACATGATAAGCCTGTCTGTAAGTTTCCTTGTAATAACAAGCACAAAGTTGATTTCTAGCCAAGAACTTTTGGCATTATCATGACTTTAAAGGTTATAAGGGTCATATTAAGATTTCCAACTACATATTTAATAGAACTTTTTATGAACCTGGTGTTTCTTTTTAAAAAAATCAACTTATGAATCATTTATCTGATTCATTCATGAAAACTATTTCTGTGCTTAGTGTTGTATTAGCTACAGAACACTAGAAATTGCAAAATAGTTTTGAATCTTGATTTCAAGGAGGGTAGCTTCTTATGTGGGGAAACAGGTATAATTAATTTAATATAGAATTTACATGTTGCTTTTCTAGAGTTGGAGATGTTTTCTATCAAGGTAGATAGGATTATAATACCTATACCTGAGGAAAAGCAGGAATTATCCAGAAAAAGATCAGGTTGGGAAGGGTAAGTATTATTGGCATAGAGAGCAACAGGAGCTCAGGATAAGGATAAGAGATGTGGTGGCATGTTTAGGAGAAAAAAAAGGAGTGATTCGATGAGTATAGAACGCAAAGCAGACAGTGCCCAGAGGCAAAGCTGAGAGCTGAGAGAGATCAAAATGCACCGGCTCCATAAGGCCATGCTTACTTATCCTCAGAGAATGGAGACGCCACGCAGAAGAGGAAAAAAAAAAAAAAAATATATATATATATATATATATATATATATATATATATATATGAGTAAAAGGATCAGATTTGTTCCTTCACCCTGGCTTGAGGTAGAGAATGGTTTTAATGAAACCACTGAGTTGAGATGCTAAGGCAGACAACCAATTGTTTAGCAGTCTGATGGGTAGATAGGAGTAGGCATCGCCTTGAAAGCACTGGTCCATTTAAGGACACTATAGGACTCTTCTAGCAACTGGTTTCCAAAAGAAAGACACCGGAACGTAGTTCTTCCAAAAGCAGAGTGATGGAAGTATGGTACAGGTCATCTTCTTAAGCCAATACACAGAGATATGCTTTTTGACAGGGTGAAAAATCTAAGGTACAAACTTTAACCGAAACTCCATTTTCTCAAAGACAACAAAAATGATTCAGTAAATTGTACCACCTTCAGATTATATTCAAGAGGTATTTGAGAAACCTAATCTCCAAAATTGATTTAATTAAGTGTCATGAGTAGTGGATATATTATATATTATATGTATCATATGTATAATACATATTATATATATAATATATATAATAGAATTACGGAATTTCATTATATTTTGTCAAATTCAGACTATAGCTTATTCCTAAAACTTTTGGACCTGGCCAAATTTGAAATTAAGTATCATCTTTAATAAAGAGAAGTTCAGATAAGAAGTAGAGAGGCCTAGACTGGATTCTGAAAAAAGTATTTTAAATAACCTCTATATAATTCTCAAATATCAAACAATAGATTTCCTTAAGACTCTCAGTCTCTAGGAAAAAAAAGAAAATATCTTCAGAAATTATAGAAGGATCTATAAATGCATTCCAGTTATTTAGTTGTAATAAAAATACTTATTAGATGTATTCATTTTGAATGTACAAATAATATGTTAGCCATCAAATAGAAAAATAGCTTATTCATATATCTTTGTTATATCTACATTTTTATGTTTTTACAAAACTTAAGGAACTTGAAATCAGATTTATTAGTGACGGAGTGATATGTCCTGTGATAAGTTGATAATGTGGTTTGCCACCAACTTTGGCCTACCTTGGTCCTGCTTTTATATTTTCTTTCTGCTTGAAAAAAAAAAAAAAAGGCTTCAAACAAAATGCTCACATTTTCTCTATCAACTTAAAATAAAAAGAGAAATGGATGCTGCTTTAAAATCATGTTTGTAAGAATGTTAGTAAACACTTTATACTCATGCATACTTTGGGTATGTGAAGTTCCAGAATCTTTTTCAAACTGTATTCATTTACTTTAGGTAATGTGCTGTTAGCCATGATATTTGTAAGAATAAACAGCACATATGAACAATTTTCTCACTTTAAAAAGTGTTTAACAACATAGTCAGGAAAATTCTTTTTAGAGTATAAAAAATAAAAGAATCCTTTATTAGAAATAGAACTTCAGGGATGCCTGGGTGGCTCAGTCGGTTAGGCAGCTGCCTTCGGCCCAGGTCATGATCCCAGTATCCTGGAATCAAGTCCCACATCAGGCAACTTGTTCTGCGGGAGCCTGCTTATCCCTCTGCCTCTGCCTGCCACTCTGCCTGCCTGTGCTCTCTCTCTCTCACTCTAACAAAAAAATAAAATCTTAAAAAAAAAAAAAAAAAACAAGGAAATAGAACTTCATTTTTTCCTGAAAAGCAATTTGATAAAAAAAAAAAAAACATTAATAGCTTTAACCATTTTATGAATTTGACCATTTTATGAATTTGCTTCTAGGATTCTATTTCATGAGAATAATTATAATAAAATTGTGCTTTTCTCTATTTTCCCCACTTCTTGGAAGAAAATCAGTGCAAAAGGAAGAAAAATGCAGGGCTTTTTTTAAAACCGTTTGACCTTGAATACTGGTTATCTCCAGAGGGAAGAGGAGGAGAATGGAATCTGAGGCATGTGAGCCATTTGTTATGTTTCTTCAGAGATTTGAAGCAAGGGAAGTAAAATATGAACATCTGATAAATAGTATATGTGTTTTTTTATTAAAAAATAAATGTTCAAAATAAGACCAATGAAAGACTTCAGCTACAAAAAGTGCACAACAAATCAATACAGCATTAAACAAACCCACTGAATATGTAAGGTATTCAATAAAACAGCTTTGCCTTGCCTTGTTTGATTCATAATTAGAAGAACTTTCCTTTGAATTCCAATTTAATTATACTTAATCCAATGTGTACAACTGAGCACCAATCCAAGATACCCCATCTGAAACAGTCACGGCTTTCTAGAATTCTTTTATTAACAACCACACACACACACACACAAAAACAAACAAAAAACAAAAACAAAACAAAAAGCAACAACCAAAAAAAACCCTCTTAAAATCTAGAATAGAGTAAGAAATCTTGCAAATGGAGAGTGCAGAAAATTCCAGCAGCCTGAAAATGACTACTGAATAAAACTAAGTGATTTTAGGATACAAAAAACTGCACAGTGAAATATCTCATTAATAAAAGTTGAATCTGGACAAATCCTGTGTAAGATGTTTTCCTTTGTCATTGTGTTTACAATATAAATCTCTCTTGGGTAAATAATTGTACTCTTTCGTCTCACTAAAATTTAAGTGTATATAGTGGTAGCTTTCCTCCCTCTATTTAAAACAAAAAAAACAGCATCATTGTGTCATTTGAGAAGACCTTTTTACCTACTTTCTTGAACATTAGAACAAAAATGAGAAATCAGCAGAGATTTAGTTTCTCTGGTCACTAAAATGTTCGTATGAGTATCTTTATATATTTGTGACTGTGATAATTTATATACTAAAATGTCCAACTGTACATTTCTATAACCTTTAACTTTTCTCAGAAGATCAACAGGGCAATCCCTCTACCTATTCCCAAGGCCTAGTATGTTCAGTCCCTCCTGTTTCTGGATGCTATTGCTTTTTCAAATTGTTCATCTGTACTAAGAAGAGCCTGACCTGTTGTCCTACTGCACTGAAAGCCTTTTTTTGTTTGTTTGTTTATAAGATATAAACAATAAATCTTATTAGAGTAAGATATACTTGGCGATTGAACTACACCTTATGTGAATGATCTATATAAACAGAGGATAGAAGGGAAAAAAGACATCCATGGCAATGAATCAGCATCTGAGCATTTGTACTGTTTTGTCATCAGTTCTAATTGAAATAAATAAAAGATGATATTCTGATATCTAAAACACTTTTAACTAAACTGATCTCCACAAGTGAAGTAGCAGCAGAAGAAAGTGGCCCCTAGATATCTTACTTCCTCATTAAGTTGCCCTCCTACACACTACTATCATCTCAACATGACAGTGAAACATAGGCCCTTGTTGTCATCCCAGAGAGATCTTTGGATTGAGATTTTATAAGGTCATCACTACCTTCTAGGGTTTTGAGTAAGGAAATGATAAATATTGTTTTATCCTTTTCCAAAATAATTCTGACCCTTTCCTAGAAAATGAAAAAAATCACAAATACATTATTTCAAGAAGGATAATCGATTCATTTCTTTGGGCAAAGAACCAAGGGGTCTATTGACAGAAGTACCAGAAGTAGGAGAAAGGTGGAGAGGTAAGTATCTAGAAGGATAAAAGCTTTCTTGAAGTTCTCGGTGTGGTCCATATAGTTTCCTTGATTCTGATCACCCAGCTAGTTGTAACTGGTGTTGAGCAGGCAGCTTGACTAGGGCTATTTCCACCTGAGTGATTAAGAATGATTCAGTATAAGGGCACCTGGGTGGCTCAGTGGGTTAAGCCTCTGCTTTCGGCTCAGGTCATGATCCCAGGGTCCTGGGATCGAGCCCCGCATCGGGCTCTCTGCTCTGCAGGGAGCCGGCTTCCCCCACCCCCCGCCCTCTCTCTGCCTGCTTCTCTGCCTACTTCTGATCTCTGTCTATCAAATAAATAAATAAACATCTTTAAAATTAAAAAAAATTTAAAAAAATAAAGAATGATTCAGTATGACACAGAATTCACATTGTGTAAGAGAAAGTTTAGAGTGGTCATTCAAAAATGTTTATTGAAAAAGAATGAATAGATGAATGGATGGATGGATAGATAAATTGATTCATCATCTATTTTTCAGTTTAGCCATATGAATTAAAGAATTAGAGTTAAAAGAAGACGGAGATACATACTTCACACATACGTATGACAAAAGGTTAAGATATTTTAAGCATAATTAATTCAATAATTTTGAATCATCTGAAAAGGGAGGATGAATGTCAAACATATAGACCATAAGTAATGACAAAAAGTATAGAGATATGTTATTGCTTAAAATCAAAGGATTTTTGCATGTTAAATAAAAAAGAACAAAAAAAATGACAAAATGTGGCAAGACAAGTACCTGTAAAATTTTATGCCATAATAAGACCTATTGAGATCCAAAGATTAATAATGAAACTACTAAGAGTTTTGTGAATGATGAAATGTAAAGTCTATAAAAAGGAATGGGACTGACAGAAAATTTTAATCAGAAACAAAAAAATTATTTACTTAACAATATGCTAGCATTTTATTAATTCCTACATTTGGAAATAGTTATATCTGGTTTTGTAGAGGGAAGTCTCCCTGAAAATACTGTCAACATTTTTGTAAGAAACAAATAATATAAAATAAGAATTAAATATATACTCATTGTCTAAAGTTGAAAAATCTTTATCTTAATAAAATAATCCAAATTTTTAAATGAAGATGTTCACTGCAGTATTATTTAAATATCAAAAATTAGGAGGCACTTGAATTTCCATCAGTTAGGAAACAATTCAATTATGCCGCTTTCTCTCCATTGAATACTGTGTAGCTAACTAAATTATGGGGACTTTAAAAATTGATGTGGCACAGGTGTTGTTTGACACAAACATAAAAGAAAACAGCATGAATGCTGTGAAGTGTGTAAACCTGGTGATTCACAGACCTGTATCCCTGGGGATAAAAATATATGTTTATAAAAAAATAAAAAATTAAAAAATAAATAAATAAAATAAAATAAAATAAAATACATAGATTCTGACTACAACTATTTTGAACTATTAATATTAATGTACAATGGAGAAATAAATCAAAATTACAATAGGTGTGATTAGTTAATTAAGTCATGATTAATTCTTTCTTTCATACATTGTTTCATGTGCTTATTCACCTTTATTATTGGCTAAATAGTCACAGGCAAATAGATAGTTAAGGCAAATGAATGAGTAAGATGGATAAATGTGCCTCCTTTTAATTTTTTTTCTCACACAGGTACGCATATACTATAAGATAAAAGTTTAATTAAAATTGAATTACACCAAAAAAAAAAATTGAATTACAGGGGCACCTGGGTGGCTCAGTGGGTTAAAGCCTCTGCTCTGCCTTCCGCTCAGGTTGAGCCGAAGGGATCGAGCCCCGCATAGGGCTCTCTGCTTGGCGGGGAGCCTGCTTCCTCCTCCCTCTCTCTCTGCCTACTTGTGATCTCTGTCTCTCAAATACATAAATAAAAATCTTAAAAAAAAATTGAATTACAGTTTTTCTTAATATGGTTTAGTTTTCCCAGAATTTTCTTTTATTGAAAAAAATCCTAGAGGGTCAATTGTTGATTTTGTCTGCATTTCCCTCCTGAGCTCCTTTCCATTTAGTTAACAAAAAGGTGGATTTGTTGCTAAACTACCATTAAGAAGTTACTTAATTCAATCTGAAACTATTCCTAAAGGGGACCAGTATTAACAGAGAGAAAGTATTGTTGGCATGATCAAAATTTTTTTGAGGAATTGAAGTGTTTAACCAGGCAGTGAGAACATTAATTATTTATAAAGTAAGTCAGCACATAAAGCCGAACGAGGTGACTCCTAACGGCTACAGAATAAATCAAGAAACTTGCTAAGGAGATGCCGAGAGAACTGATAAGCTTCAAAATAATGGGTTTTTTGACCTCTCTAAACAGTTGCCATATTTGATCACAAAATGAAAGTTTATGAAAGGTTTGTAAATTTAAAGCATATCCTTCTGTTCATTAAAAAAAATCAGTTATAGACTACATACAAAGCCTGATCATATTCTTTTTCAAGGAAAGACCATTAGATGGCACTTACTAATGAGATTACTTTTTATTACTAAGAAGATTGTGTGTGTCTGTATACACACACACATACATATAATCTGTTTACAGGTAGGGCATGAGACATAAAAGAATCTAAACTTAAGGAATTTAGTAAGTTTGAATGAACGAAGGCATTTTTAAAGGATGGCTGGGGCTCAAATTTGAAAAGTTTTAACAGAATGGCTATCTCATGACTACTCATTTTTTCTGAAGCTTGAATGTAATTTAATTATAGTGTGGACATTCTCTGATTCCACAGTATACCATACTACAGCACATTCACAGTGAATCCCCTACTCAGCAGCAGAGTGTGATTTATGCACCATCCAGATTTCACTGACATCTCAAAATCTTGAGTAACAATAAATACAATAACATTCCAAACCAAATTGAAACATTCAACCCTATTATATGAATTTTTCTGGAGAAAGCAACATATTAAGTTGTTGAGACATTTTGGATTCTCTCACAGTCTCTTCCAAGGGCATATCTACCAGGGGCACAAATCTGGCAGTTGCCTGAGTCCATGGGTGGGATGTCATCAAAGTCTAACATAGTGGCTGTTATTTATTCAAATATATGTCTTCCTTTCTTTCCTAATTATAGCTGACCAACGGGTTGACTACAAAAGGATAGATTTTCTGAAACTGAGTGCTGGCCAGTGGGATATAAGTGGGAAGTGAAAAGCAGCAGCTTCTGTGAACATTCTTTGAAAGACGCTGTTTGCCTTTAGCCGGTTCTTATGTTTTCCTTTCTGTATCCTCCCACCCAGAACTTAGCTACTGATACTTTAGACAATGGTGCCAAAGGTCACCCCGTAGAGATGGAAGAACTATGAGCTATAAGGGACCTCAGTCCCTGGGGAGTTTTGGAGCTGAAACAATTTACGAACATTTAACCTCATATATCTAAGCATTTAGAGAAATAAAGTACTGCGATTTAACAACCACTGTTATTTTAGGTTGGTGAAACTTACTGCCAAACAGAATTCTATTATTTTACAGAGGAGAAGACAAGGCTGCATATACCAAGTGCCTCTAGAGATACGCCGCTCAATATGGTAGTCACTGGCCCCATGTGACCACTGGGCACTTCAAATATGCGTAATTCAAACTAAGATGTACTGTAAGCACAAAATATATAACATAATATAATACAACCATATAACATGTTATGTATACTACAAAAATTACGTTCAACTAATGTGTAGGATTTTGTGTTCTTGTTTTACTTTTTAAATGTGGTTACTAGAAAACTTTAAATTTTTTGTATGGCTTGCTTTATATTTCTATTGAGGAGAGCTATTTTCGGCGTTGCAAAGGAGACGAGCTATCTCAACTCCAGCCTCTCGGTTATAGTCTCTTGTTGTCCAACCACACCACCTCTGTTCTGTGGAAAAGGGTACAGTTGGTCTATGTTGGTAAATATCATCAGGATTGAAATGAGCAATATAAAAAACAAATTCAGCCAGTCAAAAAATGGCCCAAGTCAAAAAGATGAGAATGATTCCAAGAACATGTATATTTGTAGCACGAGATACAGCTGCAATGGTCAGAGAACAGAAGCTGAGAGAATAAGCTTTCTGAGCTGGTAAAATTTTAAGTAATGACTAGATAGAATGGGTGGATATAGTTTGCTCAGGTGGACAGGAGATAAAGATGTTAAGAAATGGCATGGTCCAAAGATTTTTATGAAGTTCTGAGTTAACTCATTTTTATGTAAGTTAATTCTGGCAAATATTTATACTTCATTGCTTCTTTTCTTTTTTTTTTTTAACTTATTTTATTATAGTAAGAGCATAACACGAGATTTATTCTCTTAAATTTAAGTGTATAATACAGTATTGTTGACTATTGGTACAACATTGTATAGTAGATCTCTAGAGCTTATCCATCTTTTTTAACTAAAACTTTCTGCCCATTGATTAGTAATTCATCATTTCCTTCTTTCTCCCACAACCACAATACCAGTCTTTGATTTTACGAAGTTGACTATTTCAGATACTTCATATATGTGAAACATGTACTATTTGTCTTTCTGTGACTAGTTTGTCACTTAGCATAATGTCCTCATGTTTGTCCAGATTATTACATATTGCAGCATTTCCTTCTTCTTGAGGGCTGAATACCATTCCATTGTCTGTATGTGTATACACACACACACACACACACACACACACACACACTACTTTTTCTGTATCTAATTGCTTCTTATTTTTCAAATTTAAAACATATGCTATATCTTCTTTGACTTAGTAAAGTCCACTGTTTCACCCAATTGATCCCTGTATACCCACCTTTAAGGGGTTAACATCCAAAGCATAAAAGACTAATACAACTCAACACTGAAAACAAAACAATATGATTGAAAAACTGGCAGAGGACTTGAGTAGACATCCGTCCACAGAAGACATACAGATGGCCAACAGACGCATGAAAGGATGCTCAACATAATTGATCATCAAGAAGATGCAAATCAAAACTACAAGGAGAAGGGCATCTGGGTGGCTCAGTCGGTTAAGTGTCAAACTCTTGGTTTCAACTCAGGTCATGTTTCCAGGGTCATGAAATCAAGCCCCATATCAGGCTCCACACTGAGCAAGGAGCCTTCTTAAGATTCCTTCTCCCTCTTCCTCTGGGCCACCCCCAAGAAAAGCACAATGAACTATCATCTTCGACCTGTCGTAATGATTAAAATAAAACAGACTGAAATAACAAGTATTGGCCAGGAAGTGAAGAAAAAGGAACCCCCATGCACTGTTGAATGTAAATTTGAATGTAAAGTGGTATAACTATTACATTTGAATGTAAAGTGGTATAACCACTGTGGAATACAGTGTGGAAAGTCCTCAAAAATTAAAAATAGAACTTAATATATGTTCTAATAATCCCACTACTGGGTATTTACCAAAAGAAAACAAAAACACTAATTCAAAAGGATATATATATACATACCCCTATGTTTATTGCAACATTAATTATAATAGCCAATATACAAAAGTAACCTAAGTGTCCATACATACATAGGAAAGTTGCAGTACATATCTGCAATGGAATATTATGCAGCCATAAAAAGGTGAACTATGCCATTTGTGACAACATAGATGGACCTAGAGGGTAATATGCTAAGTGAAACAAGACAGACCGAGAAAGACAAATACCTATAATTTTACTCATGTGTGGAATCTTAAAAAGCCCAAAGGAATAAACAAACAAAAAGCAGAATCAGATCTATAAATACAGAGAACAAATTGGTAGTTGCCAGAGAGAAGAGAGGTGGGGGGATGGGCAAAATGGATGAAGGGGAGTGGGACCTACACACTTTCAGTTATGGAATAAGTAAGTTATGGAAATAAAAATTACAGGATAAGGTACATAGTCAATGATATTGGCCTATTGTTGTATGGTCACAGATGGTAGCTACACTTGTAATGAGCATAAGGTAATGTATTGAGACACTGAATCACTATGTTGTATAGCTGCAATTAATAAAACATTGTGAGTCAGCTATACTTTAAAAATTGTTTTAATCTATATGGTTTCTTATATGACTTAACATGAAAATATTTTTCTTTGGCAAATATGTTTTATGCCAACGCTTATATAAATGGAAAGGGCATATTTGAATAATGAAACTATTTAAAGCCTTTATTTATGATAAAACTACATGGCAAATTTACCTAATTCTTCAATTTTAAAGAGTATTTTAAAGTGTTTCACTGGGGGCGCCTGGGTGGCTCAGTGGGTTAAAGCCTCTGCCTTCAGCTCAGGTCATGATCCCAGCATCCTGCGATGGAGCCCGGCATCGGGCTCTCTGCTCGGCAGGGAGCCTGCCTCCACTCTCTCTCTGCCTGCTTCTCTGCCTTACTTGTGATCTCTGTCTGTCAAATAAATAAATAAAATCTTTAAAAAAAAAAGAGTTTCATTGGACCACTTTAAAATTTCTCTATATATCATGTACTAGTAGGAAAATGATAGATTTAGTATATTTTACTTACTGTTATAGTAGAAAGTTATTATTCACATTATAGCTAGAAAGCCAATACCTTTATTATGTTACTGGAATTCTTGGTCCAAAGGGGGGTTTGGGGAAAGAGAAATGACAGATGGATTTTCTCCCCCAGCAAATATTTTTCTTTTGGACAGTTTTATTGTACTGTATGCAATCATAATTTATAAAGTCTTTTCCTGACCCTAAGTAAGGAGGCTTTTGTCAAGCTTGAAGTCATATCCCCTTTTTATCATGTTTATTGGTTGAAAATAACATTTTAATTCTTAAAATCCCACTGGGCCAGTCAAAACTCTACTAATTTATATAAAGCATCCAAAGTTACATGAGGAAATTAAAAAACCTCTGTGTTGAAACACACACACACGATCGTTTTTAATGTAAAAGAGTAAGAAGTCAATCTACAAAGCAGATAAATTTCAACTTTTATATAAAAATTAGATTGAACAGTATGCAGTAGATTAGTATAGACCAAGAGTTAATATAGGACTGATAAGTGAGAATCACTGTCTCATATCAATATGTGCCCTATCTAACATTTTTTCTATTTCCTGATATCTTAATTTTTTTCCCCATAATGGTCTGGCCCATTACATATTATCATTGAAAAAAATGTAAACTAGTGAAGACTAATTTTTTGTACTTTATGTAACTATAGTCTAATACATAAGCACTAACTTCCAAAAATATATTGGACTTTAGAACAGAGAAACCAGCAACAACATAATTATTTGAGTAACTGTGTAAGTAAACAGTCTTAATTTGGATATAAAAAACAATAAATGGGAGAAAATAAATTCTAAAGACAATATTTTTATAAATTAGACAACCATTAGCATTTTAGAGGTAAGATTATCCAATATATACTCACATCAAAATGACATTAATACAATAAGGACATATGTCTCAAGAAATGTAAATTGTCAATGGGCAAGATAACTACTTTTACTAGATACTCCGACTCCATTACTAGATTCTGTATAAAACACTTTTGTTGGCTTTGTTTACCCACAAGAGTAAGAAAAATATCTCATAAGGCAGGAAGATCAAAGGAAAAAGTCAAGACCAGAAACTGCAGCTACTCTTGAAAACCCATACAAAGGAGCTGACAGTAAGAAGCACATCTGGGAATGGCATCAATAGACATTTTGCAAAAAGGTACACATTTGTAAAAAATAAAAATGCAATTTTAGAAATAACAAAATAGGTGGTTTAAATACCAATTTAGAGCTGAAATGAGAGTTTATGAACCAAAGACACAGCTGAAAAAATTAAAGAACAGCATAGAAGCAGGAAAAGAAAGATGGTAAAAGGAAAGGAACATGAATATTAGATTGAGGAAACCCCAGCAAAGACCTAGTAGGAAACCCAGAGACATTATGGCTTAAAAATTTCCAAAACTGATAGAAAGCATGAGGCCACAAGGACACTACTAGTAATGATAAAAAAAAAAAAAATCCACACTTACACATCACACGACAAACACGTGTCTACACACCATCTTGGAGCAGAAATTAAGGATACCTCACGTACAAGTGTCAGCAATCGACTCAACAGCAAAAATGAAAGCCTAACAAAATCTTCAAACTGTATTTCTAGCAAAACTATCTTTCATGAATGAGGTCAAAATAAAGATCACTGCATCTATAAAGAACTCCTCAAACTCAACACACACAAAACAGATAATCACGTCAAAAAATGGACAGAAGACATGAACAGACACTTCTGCAAAGCATACAAATGGCTAACAGATACGTGAAAAAATGTTCATCATCACTAGCCATCATGGAGATTAAAATCTAAACCACACTGAGATACCACCTTATACCTGTTAGAATGGCCAAAATTAACAAGATAGTAAACATGTGTTGGAGAGGATGTGGAGAAAGGGGAACCCTATTACACTGTTGGTGGGAAGGCAAGTTGGTGCAGCCACTTTGGAAAACAGTGTAGAGATTCTTAAGAAATTAAAATAGAGCTTCCCTATGACCCTGCAATTGCACTACTGGGTATTTACCCCAAAGGTACAGATTAGTGAAAAGAAGGGCCATCTGTACCCCAATGTTCATAGCAGCAATGGCCACAGTCGCCAAAATGTGGAAAGGACCAAGATGCCCCTTAAGGGACGAATGGATAAAGAAGATATGGTCTATATATACATGGAGTATTATGCCTCCATCAGAAAGGATGAATACTGAAGTTTTGCATCAACATAGATGGGACTGGAAGAGACTATGCTGAGTGAAATAAGTCAAGCAGAGAGAGTCAAGTATCATATGGTTTCACTTACTTGTGGAGAATAAGGAATAACACGGAGAACATTGGGAGATGGAGAGGAGACGTGAGATGGGGGAAATCGGAGGGGGAGCCAAACCATGAGAGACTCTGGACTCTGAGAAACAAACTGAGTGTTTAAGAGTGGAGGGGGGTGAGGAGTTGGGCGAGCCTGGTGGTGGGTATTATGGAGGGCAGGGGTTGCATGGAGCACTGGGTGTGGTGCTTATACAATGAATTTTGGAACACTGAAAAGAAATTTTAAAAAAAAGAAAGAAAGGAAAAAAAGAGACCAAGCCCAACATTGACTTAACTGTAGAGAACAGACTGATGGTTACAGAGGAGATGCGGGTGGATAAATCAGTGAAATAGGGTTCAGGAAGTTATAAAAATACTAAAGATATTAAGTAAAGCATTATTATACACAGAGATTCTGTGTCAGAATACTTTAATCTGAGAATTCCTTTTCTTTTCATCATATTTAAATATCTTTTGTTTGTAATTTCATGAGAAAAAGTAATTTGTAAAAACAAAAGATCTTTTGTTTATAATTTCAGGAGAAAAAGTAAAAGTAATTAAATTTTAAACCTAGTTTTAAAATGGGAAATTTAAAATGCACCTGACATCTAAATATACACTGATAACCATTAGTAATACTGATAATATTGTGGCCGACATTTCCTTATATGGGTACTACTAATACTACCACACACAACACTCACTTTAATACACAGGGTTGGAATTTATTATAATTATATACTTTATGTTATGTACCACATATTTGTGCTCTGCTTTCTTTTTTACTTATCAGTCTATTATGAGAAATATACCACAATCTTAAAATTTCTTGGCTTACATTCTTTTTAAAGAGCTAGACAACATTGCATTAAAATGGAAGAGCCATGGGGTTGCCTGGGTGGCTCAGTTGGTTAAGCAGCTGCCTTTGGCTCAGGTCATGATCCCAGCATCCTGCGATCGAGTCCCACATCCGGTTCCTTGCTCAGCAGAGAGCCTGCTTCTCCCTCTACCTCTGCCTGCCATTCTGTCTGCCTGTGCTCACTCTCTCTCCCGCTCTCTCTCTGACAAATAAATAAAATCTAAAAAACAAATCCTGAATAAAATGGAAGAGCCATAATGTATTTAACCAATTTCTCCTGATTTTTTTTTCCAATTTCTCCTGATACAGTTAACACAAAAATAAAGAATTGTAGGATCTTTGTGTGAATCTATTTTTTCTTTGAAGTGAAACAATTAAAAATCTATTTTTTCAAAAGTATAAATAGCATCTAAAGTTGGGTTCAGTAAATTTCCTTCCAAAAATATTTACCAAGGTAACAGGCTATCAACAGTGTATAAAAGTGTCAATATAAATAATTTTCTTAAATGGCCAACTTTGAACCTCTGGAAAATTTAATCCTGATTGAATTATTATATGATTGGTTATTAATGCTAAGATAAATATGACTGTATTTACTGTGTTATACTACATTATAAGAAATAAACATATAGACTTTTTAATTTAACAGAGGTACCCATATTGTATGTACAGTACCAAAACAGCCTAGATAAATATATGAATAATAGGTGTATTATGGAATGAATATTATGTAATATATCCAGGAATAATGTGGGTATGTGATATAAATGTGATGAGCAGTGAATTCTACAACTCTCAAATAGATTTTTGGACTTTAGTCTTAGTACAGTAAAGCATTAGTATGTCATATTGCCATTTTTATCATGGGAGTTTTGCAACTAAATAAATATATTTTCCATTAGTTTGTGGTATAAACAAACAAACACAAGCAGACTCTTCCAAACTTCCTGACCATAAATGAAGCCAGTTTTGGATAATGTTTTCACTGTGGCATAGAAAATTAGAAAGAGTCAATCTGTTAATGGCAAACATGAAGATGTAGCAAATATGAATTCAGTTGACCTGGTTCTCAGCCAATAACACCAGCTGCACAAGAACTGAAAAACAGCAGGTGAAACTGATAAACCACAAATAATTTAATAACCCAGCATGCCAATATAAGGGTTTTCAGGTCTAAAATTGACTAGTTATTAAGGGATGTCTGAAGTCTCATGGAAATTTAAAGAAGACTCAATGATTATTTTGAGGGTAGAAGAATGAAGTGGGACAAAAATTCTAATGGCAAGTAATAAAAAATGTAAATAGTATCAGCAAAAAAAAGAAAAAAAAACATACAGCTTAGCATTAAGGACAAAGAAGTGTATGGATATCTCATTATAGCAATTTTGAGTTGGATTCAGTTTACAATTAATCAATTCATCATGCAGAGAACCATTTATGAAAAGGGTGACAGCTAATATCAATCAAGAAGCCTGAGGAAAGCAAGCTATAAATTTTGATTCCTTCTTATCTTCAAAATAATAGTGTTGGGAGTTCTCCCAAGTATTTTACTCTAGAGAGCATACATTGTTTCTATTTTAAATGTTAGCTATTTTATTGGAAACCTTCTGAATAAAATTTTAAACTGCAGGATTTAGAGCTAAGTTTAGTTGATATGATTTACCTGTTTTACTTTTGCTTTCTCCTAAGAGTACACAATTTTATACACAGCATCTCAATCTACTTATGTTGGTATTCCGAGTCTTGTAAAAGGCACTGAGAAAATGCACAATCTGTTCCTGCTAGAATGATTAAATGTCAAACAAATGCATTCTGAGTTGAAAATCTTTAAAACTGTGGAATTTGAAAAATCTTGATGAGCTAGGAACACATAGTGCAAAAAGTATACATTTTTCAGGCATGTGTGTTTGACTAAGTCCCTTCCAAAATCTCATTGCTTGAAATGAAACTGCATATATTTGAAAAAATAATTATAAAATAATTTAAGAAAACATTACTTCTTTCCTAACCATTTTCTACAACTCTGTATACTCAAATCAATGGTTGCAACTGTGGCACAGTTATAATCTGTACTATAAAATTTCCTGTCAACTGCTACTGTGTGCTTATCTATTTATGTATTTATTTTAGTAAGCTCCACACCCAGCAGAGCTCAATCTCACAACCCTGAGATCCAGACCTGAGCTGAGATCAAGAGTCAGACACTCAATAGTCCAAACCATGCTGGCACCTCTCTTGTGTATTTATTTGATGTGCAGATATTAGGGATGTGTATTCAATTTTTTCTTACCTTATAGCCATACTCAGCTGTAAGTTTAATAAGAGAAGAGCCACAACTAATCATACTAGATTATACTAGTGTTTGCATGTATGTAATCAAGTCTCTCTCTCTCTCTCTCTTTTTTTTTTTTTTTTTTGGTGACTTGGAAATAATGCTTTTATTTATTTTTTAATTTTATGTTATTTATGTCTCTTTGTGAGTTTCAGTAAGTTTATGTGTCTTATAGGTTAAATGGGAGGGAAATAGAAGGAGAATGGAATTAAAATCACTGTCTTTTGACGTTCTGGGCACTTCCACCAATTCTTAAAGGAGCTACAAGATAAAGTAAAACATCAAAAATGGTGAGAACAAAGAAAAGAATAAATTGGAAGTACAAATAGAGAGGCGAAAGTGGACCAGAAAATAGAAAGGCAGACAGAACGAAGAGGGAGAGTGCCAACAAATTTGAACTGCTTACAAGTTCTGCTGATAATATCATTTTATTACTAATTTCAGTGTACTGTATAAAAGGAAATTCTGATATTCAAAAAACTGCCTTTGGGTTGCCTGTGTGGCTCAGTTGGTTGAGCACAGTACTTGATTTCGGCTCAGGTCATGACCTCAGGGTCATGGGATTGAGCCCCCACCTTGTACTCCATGCTCAGCAGGGAGTCTACTTCTCTCCCTTTCCCCTTGCCCAACCCCCCCATAAACAAATCTTTAAAAAAAACCTGCCTTCATTTACATGCATTAAATTTTCATTACCCATAATGACTAGAACCTATTTCAAGGCATAAATACTATAATTACTATTAAGTACAGGTATCTTCCAAATCTCTGTTGACACTTAAACAATTTAAGCATTGAAATAGAATCTTTTCCAATGGTGTATGCCCCTTCTGAAAGGTATCCAGCTCTATGACATTTTAAACTCTGCTAAATGAGAGAATCGCCAGAGAAACCATGGAATTTTTCTTTCTCTCTGTGACCGGAGATAAACTAAATCTATCAGCAGAAAATTTTTACAAAAGCATGAAAAATAATTTCCTGCACTTAGCGACATGAGGGGTGTTAAATTGTGCCAGGGAATAAATAACCATAAACTATGTGCAAGAAAGAATGTTCTAACAAGCTGTAATAGGATGTGTTCCCATTCTTTGATTTTTCTTTCCATTAATTATACTATTGTGGTGCTATAATCATCCGTTGGTCACAGTGATAAACCATTGTGTGATTATCTTTCTCTACACTGTGTCTAAAGAATAAAAGAAACAAATAAATCGTACGTGCTACGGATGCTCAATAATCTGAAGCTACCAATATGAGGTAGGCATGTCAATAGAAAATGTAATTATTGAAAAAGGTTAAAAGTAAAATTTAGAGATTTTAAATAGTACAAGGAACATAATGGTGTTTCTCTTAAATAAATAACAATGTTGCATTTCAGGGAAGAGCTAATGAAATTTTATATTTATGGCCAAAACTCCAAGCTGCCATTACCATTTCTCTAAAATTAATTTCAGCTAAAAGATCCCGTAAGCTGGATATCCATTAATTTTGTATTGGTCACTTGTTGAACTAAAAGAAATGCTGAAGCAGAAGGTATCTGCCCAAAGAGGAATATTGATAGCTACTGCAGCAAGCATAAATAAGAGTGTCTTGCTGAATGTATGTAGAAAATAAAGACATTATTTATACTCAGTGGCAGGTCTGGAATGGTTTTTGGCAGGAAAAGTCAAAAAGAGATGATTTACAGGCTTCCTTAGGAATTTAAGTAGAGTTCTAAGGAACTAGTATAAAATGAATTTGTTTGGGCAACATGATAAAGCATAGGCTAGAAAATTCTACTTCCTTTTCATGAGAATGTCCGGACATGCGTAATTATGCCTAAGCAGCCTAGTATCTCAATGACATCAATTCAGGAACTCTTTATTAAATGTTTTTTCTCTGAAAACTATTTTGGGAAAAGCTAAATCGTTTCCCACTGCTATACCACACTATAAAGATTAAATCTCCCTGAATCAACAAATGGTGTTAGAAAAACTGGGCAGCCACATGCAGAAGAATGAAACTGGACCATTTCCTTGCACCACACACAAAAATAGGCTCAAAATGGATGAAAGACCTAAATGTGAGACAGAAATCCATCAAAATCCTTGAGGAGAACATAGCAACTTCTTCCTAGAAACATCGCCAAAGGCAAGGGAAGCAAGGGCAAAAATGAACTATTGGGACTTCATCAAGATCAAAAGCTTTGCACAACAAAGGAAACAGTCAACAAAACCAAAAGATAACTGACAGAATGGAAGAAGATATTTGTGACATATCTGATGCACCAGATGACATATCAGATATGTCAAATGACTTAGCAGATAAAGGGCTAGTATCCAATATCTATAAAGAACTTACCAAACTCAACACCCAAAGAACAAATAATCCAATCAAGAAATGGGCAGAATACATGAACAGATATTTCTGTAAAGAAGACATAGATTACCAACATGACCAACATAGACACATGAAAAAGTGCTCCACATCACTCGGCATCAGGGAAATAGAAATCAAAACCACAATGAGATACCACCTCACGCCTGTCAGAATGGCTAAAATTAACAAGTCAGGAAACGACAAATGTTGGTGAGGATGTGAAGGAAGGGGAACCCTCCTACACTGTTGATGAGAATGCAAGCTGGTGCAGCCACTCTGGAAAACAGCATGGAGGTTCCTCAAAAAGTTGAAAATAGAGCTACCCTACAACCCAGCAATCATACTACCCTAAAGATACAAACATAGTGATCCAAAGGGGCACATGCACCCAAATGCTTATAGTAGTAATGTCTAATAGGCAAACTTTGGGAAGAACCTAGATGTCCATAAACAGATGAATATATAAAGAGGATGTGGTATATATACACAATGAAATACTATGCAACCATCAAAAGAAATGAAATCTTGCCATTTGCAACAACGTGGATGGAACTAGTGGGTATTATGCTGAGCAAAACAATTCAATCAGAGAAAAACAATTACCATATCATCTCTCTGATATGAGGAATTCGAGAGGCAGGGCAGGGGTTGGTGGGAAGTAGGGAAGGAAAAAATGAAACAAGATGGGATTAGGAGGGAAATGAACCATAAAAGACTCTTAATTTCACGAAACAAACTGAGGGTTGCTGGGATTGGGGAGAAAGGTAGAGTGGCTGGGTTATGGACATTGGGGAGGGTATGTGCTATGGTGAGTGCTGTGAAATGTGTAATCCTGATGGTTCACAGACCTATACACCTGGGGCAAATAATACATTATATGTTAATAAACAGCAACAACAACAAAATTCCCTGAATCAGATAAAAGTTTTCTGAAATATTTAGGTCATGCAATTAATGTCAAAAGATAGTCTATTTTTATTAATGCAACCCTTTGAAGGAATAAGCTTTCTATAAAATATGTAAATATGATCGTCTTAATATAATGCTAAAACAGAAGCATTATCTGATGTAAACGGGGAAATGGCACAGTAGTCATATAGTTCTAACCTTTCTGGCAGCCACACTAATAAAGGGAATATAAAGTTTTGAGGTTATGTAGCTTTCATATCATATTACAAAAACACATAAAATCATGTGGAGAGACAAAAAAAATGTATTTAGTTCTAATGCTAAGAACTTATTGTACAGTTCTTTCAAAAGTGAAAACAAGCATAATAATTAACATTTGCTAAATGCCTTATACAAGTCATGTTCTCAGTAAGTTTATATTACTGATGAAGAAATGAAGAAATACTTCTATGGTTTATTAAAATTACTGAAATTATTTTGATATGAGCTTTTCTAATGTGTATCTCAGAAAAAAATCAAATTGTGCTATTAAAACATATTTCTGTTAAACCAGAACTTCTTAATATTTGGGGGGACAGATCCCTTTGGTAATTGGGTAGACTAGAGACCCTTCTCAGAATAAAGCTTATAAGTACGTAATCTTCAAAAATAACATTGCAAAGAAAACTAGATCAAAATACGGTTTTCTAAATATTTTTTAAAATTGTGTCATACTAGGGGCATCTGGGTGGCTCAGTCTGATGGGCATCTGACTCTTGCTTTCAAGTCAGGTTGCGAACTCTGGGTCATGGGAATAAATAAATCCTTTAAAAAATGTGTTATACTAATACTATCTATACTAGCTCTTCTGCAAAGAGGGCCCTCAATGGATCAGACTTTCCAGTATTCATAGCCTCATATAGGCTCCTCCTATGTTGAATCTGGGCTGGTGGAAATAATGTTAGGTCATGTGGAGCTTTGTAGCTTCTGCCTTGGGTCTTGTGAGCCCAGGAACTCCTTGAACCCTGCCTCTCAGAACTTAGTGACCACAGGGCAGAGGGAAACCATAAGTAGGCACTCTGATTGTTGGCCCCAGATGAGCTGCCTGCCACCAATGACACCAGTCCTGTCAATGAGGCATCTTGAATAACCAGTCCATATAAGCCTTCGGGTAACTGTGGTCTCAGTTTACAACTGACTGGGATCTCATGAGATACCCCCAGAACTGCTCAGTTCAGTCAAACCACTGACCTAAGAGACATGATAAATTGTTTTACTTGCTAGGTTTTTGGGTGATGTATTAGACCACCATACATAACTGGAGAAATGTTTCTTTTAATGCATTAACTAATAAGATCATATACTAATAACTTCAGTGATTTCTAATTAGTGGTGAGCATAGAGTATATTCCAGAATTCGGTCACATATCTAGTGTTCTTTAGAAATATTGGTGATTTCCATTAAAGCTAAAATCACAAATACTACCACACAGTATTCTGGATTATTACTCACATAAATAATTAAGGAATTGATCAATTTAGTTAGAACTTTGTAGAAATAAAGATGAGCCTTTATTTCCCTTATCCAAGCTCATGGATGCTCTTGAATTCAAAGCATGACTGTGCTAAACCATTGTTTTGTGATGCCACGATTTGAAGAGTACTAGTTTTATTTTTTAAGATTTTATTTATTTATTTGACAGAGAGAAAAATCACAAGTAGGCAGAGAGGCAGGTGAAGGGAGAGGGGGAAGCAGGTGGGCCAAGCACTACTTTTTTAATAAACGTTCTTTTTCAAATAGGGAAAGAATTGCAATAGTTTAACTAATCCAAATTTGAAGAAAATTATGAGACTACCATTTATGACTTCAATGAAACCTAAAAACATAATCTCTTATGATTAATTTCCCCTCAAAAGCTCAGGAATATTTCATTGAATCAGCAATTCAAGTATTAATTTTATAAATAGACGAATATCAAAAGTTGACAGTTGATGTATTATTGTCACCAAACTTCATAACAAAATTAATAACAAAAATTTATGTGGTTACCACACATCTCTGCCTTTTTTTTTGGGCCCACTTTCAAATTTTACTAAAACATATTCCTGAAAATATTAAATGATGCAGTATCTTCATCACTTTCCCCTCACAGGTTTAGCCTTTTTTTCCCCCCAAACTACATGGTTCATATACACAATGACAAAGATGGTTCATTTGGAATGCTGAATCTGATTAGTGGTATAAACCTGGAAACATATGTTAAGGATTTGAAGACTAGATTAGGTTCCCAGGGAAAAATAAAATGAACCATCAATAATTTCCATGTGTATTGGAAGGATGGGGGAATGGAATCTTTCACAGAACCCCTATTGTTTAAAAATATGAAAATTAAAGCTGTCCCACCAAGAAAATTTATAAAGTAAATTATCTTAAGATTGAATTTAAAATAGACTATCAGTAAACAATAGCAATTCTAATGGTCTTTCTATAGCCTTTAATCAAACACCTACAAATTCATAATCTTTGCAGAAAAGAATATTTTTTCAAGAGAAGATTAACTCAATGGGCAAGAAAGGAAACCTACTTTTCTATTGCTATTCATTAGGATAGTGGACTACAGGAAACTTTTTTTTTTTAGTAATATTACAGAGTGTATCAAAGAACCTAGAGAATATGACATTTTTTGAAAACTAATTTAAAATGTTAAAAGCTACAGATGAAAGATTCAGATCATCTTTTCATATATATCAGAATTTCAAGTATCTTTGGGAAAACTACAAAATAAATTGACCTCCATGCCTTTTCCAAAACCTAATTTTGCTGTCAAAGATTCCAATTCATTCTCTCCTATCTTTCCCCAATTTCCAAGTTTCTGAATTATCATTTTATTGTGTTCATTTCCAACTGACCACAACATACAGCTAAAAGCAATGATGCATTTTGCACAAAACGAGTTCATTAAATAAATTTTGCTTGTGGTTTCCTCTTGATTTCCACAAGCATTCATGGAGACATCATGGTTCCAACCATTGCTTTCAGCCAACATTTTGCTTCCCTGAGTGGCTGGTCATTCAAGTTCATTATTACCATCTTCAGAAAAACTCCTGCTGTATACCGAAAGCTCTGACTTCTGCTTGATTAGAGATAATCTTGTCTAGTTTTTTAGAAGCAATATGAACAAACATATTGGAGTCATTTAATCAGCATTTTAATCATTAAGTTTGTGTGTTCTGCCTTTCTACTCATCATTTTATCCTTCATTTCCACTGTCTTTGTCACACAGCATATTGATGGCTTACATAGCGACCACAGTGCTTGAAAACCAGCATACACACAAGTGAATAGCAACATGCACCATTCAATGATCTCGATTACCACAGATGCCATGTAAAGGTCACTAATCCCCTGAGTCTGGACAGCAAGCGCCCGCAGCTCTATTTATAATCATCATGGGTACTGTGCACAATACTCCATTTGACATGTAGTTAAGTTATTTTTAAAAGATGGTGATACTTAATGGATAATGCTTAAGACTTTTAACCACCATCCATAGCTATTTGGGAGAATATAATTAGTATTATTGGTTTTCCTATTTGAAAGAAAGGGCACTCTACCAATACCTGACCCCAACCATTCTCTTGGCAATGATGAGATGTACAGGGATGAAACAGATGGAATGTGTTATGCGATGCCCTTATTTATGACCTAAAGGCATCCTTCTTTCCCTTAAAGGCATCCTTCTTTCCCTTGGGATCAAAGGTGAAGTTATTTTCCATGCTAACTCTTTGTCCTGAGGCATAGTCTATGAACTCTGCCACATTTCAGCTGAATTAGATGATGGTTTTGAAATGTGAGTTGATGTTCCTTCAAGACTATGCTTTAATCAAATTCATTTCAAGAAAAAAAATAATCCTGGAATAGCAAAACAAAATGACAATATTTTATAGGCAACAGAAGATCAAATGCATATGATAATACTTACCAGATCCTTAAGATGAATTTATAAGTGAATGTATTTAGTCCCCCTCTGCTAAAAATAGGTCTTTCCAACTTTCTGGAGAATTGGGCTTACTGTCTAGTACCTATGCTTTACTATTTTATGAATTTCACATTTAAATCATATATTAGTCATGGTGAGCTTCATTGTTTTAGATATTTTGGTGCTTTGGCATCTATGTTATGGCAAGAATATTCCATCAGAATCATATACAGAATAATTATATTTTACTCAGACACCAAAGAGCAAAGAAAACTGTCCTCGGTAATATGAAATTTAATTAAAACTTTAAAAAAGTAATTTAAGGCTTTTTTCTATAAGGTTTATTTTTCATGATAAATATTTAAGTTTAGCCTTTTATAGTATAAACCATATTTATTTTTAAAATCAATTATTATGTGGTAAATATGATTTAAGTTACTCTAATAGTAACAGGCATACAGAAGTAAAGCATTTAACTATCTTTTATAGATTAAAAATAGTTTTTTATAAGTTCTCTCTAGTAATACTATGTTATTCCAATGAATTGTACTAATAAAGGATCTTATTTTAAAACGTGCTAGATCTCTGGTCATCTCTTACAATTCTCCATTTCTCACTTGCTTGTTTTTTTTAATGCCTGTGACTAACATCTGATACTACTCCCTAAGCTTAATTCTGGACCTCCATGCTTGTTGTAACAGTATTTAAAATTTCTTCTTGTAGTTCATCTCTTTGACTATAGGTAGAGGAAAAAGCAACCTTAGAACTATTAAAAATCCCTTTAAAGTTGTTATTTTATTTTCACAGTTAATGGAATCCTAGGCAATCAAGAGACCCAAAACTCATTGTACCTCAAGCATATTTATTAGGTGTTTGTATTTTTGTACTTCTGAACTATAATGTTTCTACCTACAGTAGGCAGTATCTGAAATGGCTCCAATAATCACTGTCTTCTGGTTTTCACAGGCCTGTGCAATGCCTTCCCCCTTAAATAACTTGCTCCAGATCAAGTAAATATGGCAAGGCTGAGGTGATGGCATGTCTGTGATTAGGTTTCAAAAGATTAGGACTTATATCTAGTCGACAGATTCTTCCTATTGCCTTCTTGGCTTATATGCTTGGTGATGCAATCAACCATGTTAGAGGGTCCATATGTTAGGGCAGCCTCTAAACAACAACCAGTAAGAAACTAAGGCCCTTAATGCAACATACCTGCCAACAACTATGTAAGTTGGCTTAGAAATTGAGGTTTCAGATGAGACCTTCGTCCCAGCAGGCACTTTGACAGCAGCCTCATAGCAGACCAAGAAACAGAAGACCAGCTAAGTCATGCCCAAATCGCTGACCCACAGAGAATGTGAGGCAAATAAGTGGGCTTTAAGCCACTGATTTTGGGGATGCACCCGCAGATAAAAAATGCACTCCACTAGACTTTATTTACCTTCACATTTCCTGACACTTTTCAAAAATCTGGAGTATTTCTACCATCTCACACTGAATTGATAGAACCCTTTCATTATCAGTCTTCACCCTCCTTCCTAGGTAACCCAGATTCCAATTTTGCTTTGGTTATCAATACCTCATAAACTCTAGGAAGATGATTCCTTTTCCAGTACCCTGGGGTGGAATCACTACTAACTTAAAACAATCACTGTAGACTGTTTTTCCTTGCCAGTGACAAATAGTGAGTGTATGGCCCAATCCTTGCCAATGTAATCTGAGTGTTAAGTCTGCTAAAGAATCCATAGGAATGGTTTGCCCATAGAATGAAAAAGATACATGGGAAGAAATACCTCTCTTCTTACTCATATCTACAAGTAACACAGCTATAACACAATCAGGAAGAGAGCTACTGCCATTTTAGGAGGGGTAGAAAAACAGATCAATGTCAGCCTTATGATGTGATGTTGTCATGTAACTATATTCATTATCCTAGAATTACCCTGCCTCCAGTCTTTTATTTTATGTGTCACAATTAAGCTAATATTATATGTAACCTACAGTTAAGATCATCCCTCCTGATAGTTGCTAAAATGTAGGACAACTGATAGTAAATATATGTAGTTTTTGTTCCTGTCTCAGGACTAAGAGTCTCCTTTGAAGCATTGATCATTCTATCTGCGAAGAGTTGGACTTCTTCTTTGCCAATCTGAACACCTTTTTCTTCTTTTTGTTGTCTGATTGTTGTCACTAGTACTATGCTGAACAACAGTGGTGAGAGTGGACATCCTTGTCCTGTTCCTGATCTCAAAGGGAAGGCTGTCAGCTTTTCCCCATTGAGAATGATATTCTCTGTGGGTTTTTCATAGATAGATTTTATGAAGTTGAGGAATGTTCCCTCTATCCCTAATTTTTGAATCATTTTAATCAGAAACGGATGCTGTATCTTGTCAAATGTTTTTTTTCTGCATCGATCAAGAGGACCATGTGGCTCTTCTCTCTTCTCTTACTGATTTGTTCTATCACACTGATTGATTGGTGAATGTTGAACCACTACTGCATCCCATGGATAAATCCCACCTGGTCATGGTGGATGATCTTTTTAATGTACTGTTGGATCCTATTAGCTAGGATCTTGTTGAGAATCATGGCATCCATCTAATACAATCAAGCTTACATACAGATACCTGTTTTGTGAATTTTTTTCTGAAAAAAAAAAAAATCTTAACTAGCACCACTTGCAACTCTGGAACGTTAAGAGAATCTCATGCAATCAAATCAGAAATGGAGGGCTAAAGGAAAACAAGAAATCTGGCAGCCTTTCTCAACTGGGCTCCTCATCTGAATTTCAGAGCGCAATATGTGATGTGAATGACTATTTTATCAATTCTGCAGATGGTACATAAGCATTGCACCATTGCCATTCTAGGAGAGAAGTTAATTCATTATAGACAAGGGGTGCCTTCAGGCATTTGGTCTTAAATCTCTCCAAGGACACCAGTTGTGAAAGGATGTCCTGGTTGCTAATCCCACACTTCTCCAGCTGCTCATGCTCCCTTCCTCCCCGACCCTCCCTATCGTCTATTTTTCTCCAACAAAACCTGGAACACTGCAACATTCTCGATCCCTCTGGTCCAGACTTCAATAATATTAATGCAACCATCATTCCCCAAAGTAGCTTTTTGTAATGATATCCTATAGGTATGATGTAGAGTATAATGTATAGAATAATGCCTGACATATATTGGGAATTCATGAATGCTCAGTGTTGAAAGATGACAAAATCCAGCTTGGACATTAATCCATTCTGATTACAGCACAGTCCAAATTCTAAACCTCTTTTAAATAAAAAAAAATGGTAAACTGATTTCATGATACACTAATCTAGTATCTTACTGTTCTTACGTATTTTACCTTTAAATTAGTTTGTTGATATTGCCTGAAAAAATGGCCTTTCACAATATTCCATTCTATTTGCCAACATTAAGGCTTTGACAGTGTCTATAATTAAGGCAGATATATTTGTGCTCATATTTCGTGCCAAGGAAAAACATATTTTTCAACTGATACCCAATTCCCTGAGAATGATATATATACAAAGAGTAAAAGCCGTCCAGGGAATGTCTAAAATGGAAACTTTAGTACTTAATGTTTATATGCGGGACAGGGGGATGGGAGAGACTAATAAGAACATTTCAAATGCAAATTCAAAGCGGGCTTCGTGACACGGTGTAAACTCCCATCTCATAGTCTTAGTGTTGACTAAGTGAATTGCCATTGATAAGATGTCACTTAAAGAGACCCCTCTACAGTGAAACATGAGTTTGCTGTAAATGACCTGTCATTAAAGCCACGGGTAATGTTCATGTCTAGACTGAATTAAAATGTACCTCCTAGCAATGCGCTCAGGAGGAGTTAAACCAGCAAGGATGAGAAGAACTCAGTGTCCAGGATTCAGGAGAGAATTATGCCTCAGGTGCTATGTTAATTTACTTGCTGGCAAACATTAATTGAAGCCAATCAATAAACCAGGTAGAAAAGGTGAGGATTGCAGCTACATTAATTGACAACCATATCCTGACATATTTTTACGTAAAATATGTGGAATATTAGTTTGGGATTTTTAATGATATCACTGAAGATAATATAACTAGTTCCTGTGTAATTTTCAAACAAAAAGTAATAATATTGCAATTGCAAATTGAAGACATGGTTTTTAAACAGGGTTTTCCCAAGTGTCTCATATTTAGCCAGGAACCACTTAGACAACTAAAATTCAAATTTAACCAGTGTATAATATTATTCATCAAAACCCACATATTTGTTAAGTACCTACTTTGTAAAATGATACTATAAGTGTTTCTATGCCTGTGCTGGATTTGAGCCATTTTGCTATTAAAAAAAAAAAAATTAAACTAACTCCACGGACAGGTAAAAGAATTTTCTACAACCTGCCTCAGTAGCAAGATAGAAAATCCTTTTCCATAAATCCTTCACACTGGGGATTAATTAACCCCTTAAGCTGCCTGGTTCCCTTTTTTGCATATCTCAGTATAGATATAAAATACTGACCATGATTTTTCCTTCTAACATGACCCACATATGCTATGCACAGGTCCTTTCACAAAGAGAATAAACAAAACATGCGCACGCGCACACACACACACAGAATAAACACATTTTCAAAATGTAGAGACAATACATATTACCTACAAAAAATTCGTAACATATTTCTCTATAAAGTGAGAATCTATTTATTATAGCATGCTTTTAGTTGTAAACATATCTTACATTTGCTGAGTCCCTGCTGGGCTAGGGTTTCTTTTACTAGCTTCAAAATTAAAAAGAATCATCATACCCCAAGTGTATATCACATTCACACACAGCTACGTGCAGGGGGTTCTGTGATGTCAGGAGTAGACGATATGCCAATCCTGGTTTGTCACTTAATAAGGAATACATATATACCTAAGGTCACAGCTTGGGAAGTTCTAAATTATTTTCATCTATCTTCCTATCTATATTAATTTCATTATATCTTCTCTGGCCTTAATATTAACCTTTATTATTAGCTAAGGGGGATTAAAAATGTGAAAATTTTCACTAAAAAGTAAAAAATTTCTAAGATAAGCATGACAAACTGATTTAAGAATAAGCCAAATTTTATATATTTTAAAACATACGCAAGTTATATTACCTGTATTTCTTTATTTTGGTGTAAAATACATAGACATCTTGTATCTATATATTTTACATAATCATTTCCCATATTTAATTTCAATAGCATAGGCTTTAAAGATAAAAACAATTTTAGGCACTCAAAAATTGTTTCTGGTTAAGAATCATGATTTAACTGATTTTTTTTCCCCTCAAATTTTGTATTAAGCCATTTGGCGAAAATTTTTACATGGTGAGTTTTCTTCCAACAAAGCACTGTAATTTGGTACAATTTCCTTTATTTCTGACTGAAAAGCTTCATAAATTATATGGCTAATATGAAATAGTGTCACCTGTTTTTTTTTTTTTTTTTAATTTACCAAACTGAGTAAAATGCTAGAGTACATAAGAAATAGATCATTGAATCATGGCCATATGAAAATGAAAACAGTTTATGCATTAGATATAATTTCAACTGTCATCACACTTCTGGAACAGTCCTTTTTATTTGAGATATTGAAATTTTCCTTATCCATTCGTCCGTTGAAGGGCATCTTGGTTCTTTCCACAGTTTGGCGATTTAATCCTTAGTAAGTAATCATATATCGCTCTTAGTTTTCACTACTTGGGTAACATTATTGTTATGTGTTATTTCTGAGTAAATTTTTTTAGCTAATTCTCAAAGAAATATCAATATTTTTCTTCTTTGTTACAATTTCCTTTAAATGAGAGTCAGATTGCTCTCTCCTGTCACAGTGTAATTTCTTTTTTTTTGAAGATTTATTTATTTATTTATTTGACAGACAGAGATCACAATTAGGCAGAAAGGCAGGCAGAGAGAGAGGGGGAAGCAGGCTCTCTGCTCAGCAGGGATATGGGGCTTGATCCCAGCACCTTGAGATCATGACCTGAGCAGAAGGCAGAGGCCTTAACCCACTGAGCTACCCAGGCACCCCCACAGGGTAATTCTTATAGCACTGCCTGAGTTCTGGGGGATTAAGTCAATTTGTAGCTGAGGGAAAGACAGAGGTTATGAGTGGGGACCTGCATACAAAGCTCACACTCAACATGTGCCTTCCTGGCTGGAATGAGCTCTTCGTGAATTAGAGTGTATGGAAATTTCTATAAAGCTAATTAAAATTCCCATAGGAGAAAAAAGGGCACAATTAAGCCTTGTTAGTACATGTCTCATTGAGAAAAACAGTGCTGCTTAGAGAAAAATGCCTTTGTAGTTTGCTGTCGAGACCCCTTCCAATCCTTGGAAGAACAATAGTCCAGTAAATTAGAACAAATTCACAAGGCTATTTTTTATTTATCTCCATGGCTAATCTTGGTGTTCCTCTCATTTTCAGTGGCCCAAAGTTTTTACTCGTAATTTGCTTTTCATTTTGGATAGCATCCTTGTTGAAATTATGTCAAGTTTTATTACATGAAAGAGGGACACTGTGGAGAGGGAACTATGCGCGCAATCCGTCTGCCACTGGAAGAGAAAGGTTGGCATTTAGCTGTCTGCTAACTAATTAAATGTCACTGAGTCCAGAGGCTAAATATGCATCAGTTGATGATTTGGTGGATTTTACTGCTGCATATGTAGATTTAATTATAGTGATTGAAATTAATAAAGTGGCAGTACCTCCCAGAAACATATTTTATGACCCATGATTTCTCTGTGAAAGAGCTTGCTAACCACTGCCCTTTACATAATGTTATACTTTGCTAAATTCATTGGAGAGACAATTAGATAGCAAATTAACAAGCATTCACCTGTGTATTATCCACATAGATAATTCTCTAGTTGGTCCAAAGTTAACATTTTTGTTCCTTTCACCGAGTAGGTGTCAAGCATCTTCCCCTAACTATCATGATTCAGAGAGGTCTTCCTAGTATCTATCTACATATATATATTGTCATTTATACCATAATCCAGGAAATCTCAATACTTCTTCTAGGGTGTATATAAACATAAGTGTTTTCTTACAATCATATTACCTAAATGAGGGAAGGAGAGGTAGGATGTAAAGAGCATCTCCTTCTCCATTATCTTTGCTGTTTTACTCTTCTATTAGAAGTAATAATCAACAGTCAACAACAGAGGTCACTCACTTTGCCAAAATCACGGATATGTACTTCCTGTGTAATTCTATTGCCACCCCTTACTCATTCATTTTTTTAAAATATTTTGTTTATTTGACAGAGAGAGAGATCACAAGTAGGCAGAGAGGCAGGCAGAGAGAGAGGGAGAAGCAGGCTCCCTGCTGAGCAGAGATCCCAGGACCCTAAAATCATGACCTGAGCCAAAGGCGGAGGCTTAACCCACTGAGCCACCCAGGCACCCCTACTCACTCATTCTAATGCAAAACAAAACAAAACAAAACAAAACAACAGTGATGTACATTATCAAAACTAGTGATTACCCATAAAAAAATTTATGTTTGAATTCGGTACTCATTTTGTCGATTTTGTGGTATCTACAGAGCAAGCTTTACTCCCCAATGCCCCACCAGTTATACCCAGCAGATAGCCAATAGGGAAATTTAACCTGGATTGTATAGCTTTGTCAAAAAAGAGCAGCTAGGTAGATATATTTGATCTGAGAATGCTTTTTTCCAAACACACTCAAGTTCCTTAATGTGAATAGAAATGAGCAAATCTCTAACATCTGGCAGAAGCATGTATCAAATGTTCTGTTCTTCCAAAGACCAGCAATTGAAACTATGATTGGTAATCACTGTGGAAATGTCTGTTTCCTATATTCAAAGTTAGGTCACTTCCTCCTCCACATTTTACAGCCAGAACATACTCTATCCTGGTAACTTTTAAAACAACAGTGATATCCCTTTTGCATATTTTTCCATCTTTAATGTGTCTTTGTCTCTTGTGAGGTGAAACTGTGACATCAGATATTAATGAAAGAAAGTAGTATTTTAAAAGTGTGTGTGGGAGGAGCAATGAGCAACGTTTCAGTGTCAATGATTTCTGTTAATCTACAAGTAGATGCTTAGAAAGACACAAGGCAATTAATTATATGTTATTGTAAAGGGATCTTTCTCTTTTGCAACAAAACGTATACATCAGTATCATCCATAAAATATCAAAAATAGGTCCCTGGGCTCATGTGACCTACTACCTCAAACTTTCCAGGGCTCAGATAAACTCTGGGTATTTAGCCTGACTAGGTGATTTGGATGCTGACCCCCGGTTCGAAGCCATCATATTAAAGTAAAGGGGAGATGAAGCAAATAAAATTACCTAACACTTTCCATCCTGAAGCATTCTAGTTGCTACAAAGTCTATAATCCCAGCCACTTTCAAAAACCAAGGCAAATAAAACCACCACATATCCTGTAGGCCTAAATATTAGCCAGATCTAGTCTACAAACTAGATTGATGTATAGATTTTCCAAATTGTTATAATATAATATAGATGGAGCACATACCATAGCCCAACGACAAAGGAATTAGAGCTCTGCCTACAGGGCTTCTGATGTTTATGTTGTTAATAAAATTCAGCCTTGATAATGTATAAAATATAACTGTTTAGCTGTTTAGAAGGCAGATACGCCAATGAAACCAAATATTTTTAATCTTAGGAAATCCCTTAGGAAACAGGAGTTAAGGAGAAATCAAAACAAATATTTAAAATCTGAGACTACATCAGCTGTTCAAATGTAAATACCATAGATATTTAAAAACTACCCAAAGTTACTTTGACAAAAATAAAGATGTCAATATTCCTTATTTAAAGTTGTCGAATGGTAATTCTGTGATAAAGAAAAAGAACTCGTCCTCAGACACAAAAAAGGGGCCACAGTAGGTCTCCATGGGCGTGTGTATGCACGCACACACATACCAGGAAAGGTTTTGATCTAAATATTCTGCCATGATTATACATACCCTTCCAAACATTGGCTCTCTCTCCTCATTCTCACCTCAACATGTTAAAAAGGTTTTCTACTCTTGGGGTCTACGAGTCACAGATTCGAACCCATCTCCACTTTCTCTGCTCCCTTGTTGCTCTGTGAAAATCTCCATCTATGGTCAAGAACTTTCTTACTGGAAGTGCAATAGCCACTTCGACCCATCTGTCTTATTTGCACAGTTCAGAAAGAGCTGACGATGTCGGCAATACTTATCTATGCCCTCCTTTTACCTTTCTCCACTCAATTTAAAATGGTAGCCATCCCTGAGAAATTGACAATCCTATTGATTTTTCTCCTATCCCTCTTCTTGCATTCTGTTTTTCTGTTTACATGCCCCTCCCGAGCCACTGTGTCCATTCTCCTGGCTAATATGGCGCATCTGTGCTGAAGAGTCCTGATCTGTGCCTCTTTCCCATATCTCCATGCCAAGCTTTGGAGCCACACAGGCTACTATCCACTGAACACCATCTCCAGAACCAAACTATCACCCGCCCCATCTGACCAGCACCCCTCGCCCCAAATAATTAAAAACAAACCAAACGATCTGTGTGCCCAAGTCCACGAATGACATCCTCCACGGAGTTGTTGGATTCAGACACCAGCGTGTGATTCTCCCCCACCCCCGATCCAATCAATCTGCGAGAACGATATGGTTTCTATATCCTACAACTCTGAAATGATTTCACCATCTCCCACCTTCTTTCCCCACCAGCTCCTTTAGACCATCACTATCCGCTCAAATTACAGCAAGAACCCAATTATCTCCTTATTGTCTACGTTTAGATCAACCCTTTAACCTTACACTTGGAAAAACTTTCTCAGATACAGATAGAATCTTATTTCCACTACATTTAACCTTACATTTAGAAAAACCTTTAACCTTACATTTAGAAAAACTTCCTCTTAGGCAAACATAATCTTATTTCCGCTACTATGAAGATGGTTTTGTCAAGGGGAAAGCATGATAAAATTTTCCCTGAAGAGAAAGACCCAATACTTAGTGACCCTGAAGATCTCTCCATAAACTCACCTCTTTTTAGCTTAACTTTTCACCACACCCACCTTTGGTACTCCTCTAGCTGGATTCCTCCTTCCCCAAATCGTCTTCATTTCAGGTGTCTTTGTAGACATTGTAAACCCTCCTTATCCAAACCCAATCATGGTATAGAATTATTTTTTCTAAACTATCATATTCTTAGTATTACCCTATTATGTTATTTATCACACTGTTTTGGGTTGCCTGTTTATTTTCCTGTATTTTCCATTATCGCATACTCCCCTTGAAAGCAGAAGCCATGACTATTCTCACCTGTGCCCAATTCCTAAGTCCCCCCCCCCCCCCGCCCCCGCCCCCACAGCCCCGTTCTACCTAATCACATTACGGCAAGATCCACTACCGTCACGTTCATTTAATCGTTCTTCTATTTTATTTTTAACGACTTTATTCTGAATCCTTCCTCTTAATGTATAAATATGCACAACTCTCTCATTAAAAAACATACAAAGAAAACAAAAGGAAACACGTAGACCCCAGTGCCCCTCTCTAGACCACCAACCTGCTGAGCTTCATGAAATTTTTATTAGACTGGTTATCTCTACTTTTTGTTTGTTTGTTTCACACTGAATATTTGTCTGGTTGTAATTGTACTTCCACCTTCTTTCCAACACTGAAACAGTTTGCAAAAAGTCACAAGTTGCCATTGCCAAATGCAGAGAGCATTTTTATGCTATATTTTGGCCATCGTGCCTGAACTTCTTTCTCAGACAGCATTGAGAGGGTCCCCTGGACTCCTGCCTTCCTAGAGCTTAATTAAAAACAAAGAAAGAAAGACATGAAGAAAGGAAGGAAGGAAAGAAAGAAAAGAAAAAGGAAGGAAAAAAGGCAGGCGGACAAAAAGAAACAAACAAACCTCTTGCTCCAAATGAGCACTTCTCAAATTTTAAAGTGCACACACATCACCTCGTCATATGGCCTTGTTGATAGGGACCATGACTTCAACAGGTCCGGAGGTCTGGGTCCGGGCCTGAGACTTCGCTTTTCTAACAAGCTCCCATGCCAGGGCTGCAGGTCTGTGAGCCATGCTAAGACCAGCAAGTTTCTGCAGTCACGTTGGAATAACGAGGCAGCTTTAAAAAATAACAATCCTCATGCCCTTGGAGACCCATCTAATTGGTCTGGGTGCAACCTGGTTACTGGGACTTTTCGATGCTTCCCAGGTGATTCTAATATGCAGCAGAGGTTGAAAATCACTGTTTTAAGTCACAATCTCTTCCTCCGCTGAAGTCCTCCTTATCATACAGAATAGACTAAGTGTACTGTATGTGAACTAATGCTCAATAAGCTCTTATTTCTCAAAAAAGCATAAGTGGAGGGCTCCTCACCATCTGCACTGCCTGGCAAAAAAATTGCATTGTTAACAAGATCCTCAGGTGATCTGTGTGTGTATTAAATTTGAGAAGCACTGGATTAAAGCACTTTATTATTTCAAATAGACATTTTTAAAAATTGTTTATGAATTGTTTAACTGAGATATAATTAAGATATACCATTGTATTAGTTTAAGATATACAAAAATAATGACTGGATATATGTATCAAATTCCAGAATGATTTCCACAGGAAGTATAGTTAACATGCAGTTACAATTTTTTTCTTAGGTTGAGAACTTCTAAGATCTACTTTCTTGGCAAGTTTAAAATACACAATACAGTATTGTTAACTGTAGTCACCATGCTGCACATTATGTCACCAGGATTTTTTTTTCATTTTATAACTGAAAGTATTTAGATAGGCATTTAAAAAAATCAAAGACTATTAAGCTAGAGGGCAGTAACTTCAGTAGGCTAATAAGGCATGTTTGATTAGTTTCATACAGCGTATGCCTATTAGGCAGAAGCAAGACATGAGCAGTGGAAGGACCACCCCGAGGCAGAGTCCCAAGTCCTTGAGGGGGAAAAAGATAGAGGCAGGAGCTGAAGGCAAGGGTGGTGATAAACAGGTTGCACATTAGAAGCGGGGAGCCGGGGGATGCCTGGGTGGCTCTGTTGGATAAGCGTCAGCCTTGGGCTCTGGTCATGATCTCAGGGTCCTAGGATTGAGTCCTTCATCAGGCTCCTTCCTCAACAGGGAACCTGCTTCTCCCTCTGATTCTGCTCCCCCCGCCCCGCTTGTGTTCCCTTTCTGGCAAATAGAATCTTTTAAAAAAAAGGCAGGGGGGGAAGGGTCAGGGAGATGGAGAGGAGTAGGTACAACATCCTGACCTTGTGGCTCTAAGACCTTAGGGCTGATGGATCAAGAGTCACAGGGGCAGAGCATGCGCTGTCTTCCTCCACCTCTGCCCCAGGGTAACCCCTGGACTCATGATAACATATTTGCATTGCGGGTACCCCTGCACCCCCACGGAGAAAGGCTGCAATGAACGTTCAGTACAAACCTTGTAGGGTCAAAATCTCTCCCTCCCAAATTATGGGAGGAGTTTCCCAAATGATTAGAAGCAGCCTCCATGAGAGACCACCCTACTGTACCTCCCAGTTCCTCCCAGCCCAGAGACAACCAATAATATCCAATCCCGAAACAAGCTAGGGCTGGTTCCACCTCACAGAACCTGCCTGCTCTCCCCCCTGGAGAGTGTGCACATAAACTCTGTGCTTGCTGCTTTCCTTCTGGCTGTCTTTATTGGCGCATGGTTCTCCAGGTAAAACTTCTCGTAGGGAATTCCAAGAACCAAGACCTCTAGTCACACAATGCAGACTCTCCCACCACTACCACCCTGTGGTGCTGTGACTTAGATGACTTTGTCTCTGACTCTTGTTTGTTTGCCTCCACTGGAGGACAATAGTTTGAGCCACCCCTTTCTTGGCTGGCTCCAGGCCACTCCTCAATCACTTCAAACTTGAAACCCTAGCGGGATATTGCCTTCAAGGTATGTGTCCTAACCTCCCCAGTCACAGAAGACTACTCAGATTTGACAGAGCATTTTAACTCATTATTCTGAGTCTCTTCTTTATTACTGTTGGGAACCACCAGTTTGCCAGATTCTCCCTTTGTGATCCCAAGTCTCTGACCACACGTCTCCTTGCTGCCTCTGCACTGGCCACTACCATCTTTATTATAGTCTGTCTTTGCTGCACCTCTGACCCCCCACAGGCTGACCCTATCCTTCTAACCTGTCTTGTCACACTTCCCATTCAGTGCCAGTTTCCTATGAGGCCTTGGCCATAGCCACACAGGACTTCTGTCAAAGTGGAGAACCTTCTTTGGTTGGCTAACTGCTGGAAGAGAGCTTTTTCCTAGCCTCTCACTTACCCCACCAGAAACTATGCCTCTCTATCACCCAATGTCTCAGCCAAAGCCAGAAGGTCACCTGCAACTTATGTAGTTGGTTGCTACCAGAAGGAGACTCCACCCCAGCCCTGAGCACACTACCATAGCCCACTGGCCTTGGGCACAAAAATGCAGGAGGGAAGAGAAAAGAATCCACCAAGACCCGCTCACAACTGTTTGGAACCGCGGACACGACTAAAGGCTGAATCCCCAGGGATCCACCTGTTTCAAAGGGAAGTGACCCCTCTCCTTTCGAGCCTGTGAGCTTAGACCTCGGGACACCAAGCTGTGCCCCTGGTCACAGTAGGGAATTTGGACCTCAGGTTATTCATAACCCCTTCTCTTTACTAGAGCTTAAACAGATTAAATGAAACCTGGGAAAGTTTTTTTGACAGCCCAGACAGTTACATAGAGGGCTTCCAGCATCTGACCTTGGCCTGTGATCTATCTTGGAAAGATGTGATGATCACCTAGGACAGACTCTTTCAGAGATCAAAAAGGAAAGGATTCTTAAGAAAGTCAGGGTGTATGCTAATAGCTTCACTTTTCTGATACCAAATCCCCGATAGGAGAGACCATTGTTCCTCTCATGGATCTGGGATGGGGTTATAACCAACCTTTAGAGTGATGGGAAGGAGATAACTCTCTCCTCTGTGTTAAGGCAGCCAACAGAAGTCCATCAGCTACCTAAGGTGGCTGTAGTCTGCTGGGAGCCAAATGAGAAATCAATCACCTTTCTAGAGGCTTCTAGAATTCAATCACCTTTCTAGTAAGATGCAAAGAGCATGTGACTAATTATACTAACCTTCATCTGCAGTCTTTGGAGGAATAGGTTATATTAAAAGACAAATTCCTCTCCCAGTCTGTTCCAGATGCCAGGTGGAAACTGCAGAAGCTGGGATAAGACCTGGGCACCACTCCTGAAGAAGTCCTTTTAGCAGCAACTGCTGTCTTTTATAACTGGGACCGGTAAGAAGAAGCTAAGGCACAGGAGAGAAACAAAAGACAAGAGGCAAGGTGGGCCCACTTGCTAGTGGCCTCCTAGGGATAATCCCACTCCAAAAATGCCCAGCTCTGTCCTGAAAAAGGGATCAGGAAAATGCCTGATCTGCAGGACTGACCACTGTGTGTGAGAATGTCCTAGTAAGGACAAGTGTCTTTCCTAAATGTCAGCAAATGGGACAGTGGGTGGCTAACTGCCCCCAAGGTCAAAGGACCTCTGGTTCAGAAACTTGCTCCACCAGAGATGATGGTCTGAGGGGGTCTTCTGCTACAATCAGCCCCCTGCAGGAAATTCCCTGTTCCCTCGGGAAAGAGGGAAGCCATGTGGCAGGTAGGACAACAATTTCCTATTGGATACTCGGGCCCCCTACTCTTTCGTGACTTCCTTCTCCAGACTCTTCTCCCAAAACTCCTACAAAATGATGGGAGTATCAGGCAAACTAATAACTAAAGCTTTCACCCCTCTCTTATGTTGCCTGTGGAAAGGTTATGCTTTTTCCCACTCCTTCCCAGTTCTGCTGGAGTGCCCTTGTCCACTAGTGGGAAGAGACATATTAAACTAGGAATCTCCTTTCTCATTGGCATTGCAGAAGTGGCCATGGGAAACTGTGGCACCTGTGCCTCTCACCAAATTTATTGTAGTCTATCTAAGTGCCTAACTGTGATAAATGAGAACACTGCAACTGCTTTCTCTGAGACCTAAGCACGAATTGATTCCTTGCTCACTATGGTCTTATAGAACTATCAGGTCCTTGATGTCCTTACAGCCAGAAGTCGGGGAACCTGTGCATTACTAGGAGAAGGATGTTGTTTTTGGATGGATCAAAGAGGCCAGGTACAATAGCATATTAAACACTTCCTAGAAAATGCTAGGATGCTTTATAATCAAGCTAAACAAGAATGATCAAATTGGAAAATGCCTGGTCCTGGCTATTATGGCTGCTTCCTGTTCTGGGGCTAATTTCCATAATAGCTCTCCTTCTTGCAGGACGACCCTTATTTATTTATCAAATGTATGTTCTCCATACATGATAAAACTCCGAATGGTACTACACCGAAGTTACCAGACCATCTCTACTTAAGACATCTCTACCTACGTGGGACTCCTGGATGGACGTCACACTTGGGAATTCCTTCCACTTGACATACAGCAAGAAAGGTGGACCCAAACTTGCTGACTCCCTCATTCTGCCTGAAGCCGCCAAAGTAGTCATCATCCTCTTTCCCAGTGATTTGCATCCCTATATTTTAGTGGGGGAGGGAATGTTAGGTAGAAGCTAGATCTGAGCAGTGAAAGGAATGCCCTGAGGCAAAGTATCAAGTCCTTGAGTGGGGAATGACAGAGGCATGAGCTGGGGGCAAGGATGGGGATAGACAGTTACACATTAGGAGACTGGGGTACGACTGGGGTACAACTGACTCTGTGGCTTCCAAGACCTTAGGGCTGACAGACCAGGAGCCATTAGTACAGAGCATACACTCTCCTCTTCTACCTCTGCTCCAGGGTAACCCCTAGACTCATTATAATGTATTTACATTACAGTAGCTGCCCCTCTCCCTATGCAAAAAGGCTGCCATGATGGTTCTGGTATACACTTTATAGGGTCAAAAACTCCCCTTCCCAACCTACAGGAGGAGTCCCCCCAAATGATTGGAAGCAGCTACCATTAGAGACCACCCCCCTGTATGACACAGCTCCTCCTAGCCCAGAAAGTCTCAGTAATATTCTATAATAATAATACTCAATAATACTCAATCCCAAAACAGTCTAGGAGTAGGTTTCCCCTCGAGGAACTCACCCGTCCCCCACCTTGAGAGTGTACTTTTGCTTTAATAAACTGCTTTGTGCTTGCTACTTTCCTTCTGGCTGTCTTTATTCTGAGCATGGATCCCAACATAAATGTTTTCCTGGGGACTCCAAGAACCACGACCTCCAGTCACACAGCACAGACTCTCCTACTATTAACCTGTCCAATATATTTATGCAAATCGCCCCTTTTCCTTGTTTCAATGCATGCTGATTCCTACTGACTTAGACAATCTGGAGGCAGTTTGATAGACTGAAAGGAGCATGAAGGTTCAAGTCAGACAGACTTGAGTTCAAATTAATTGCTCTGCTTGGTTATTCCATGAAAATCATCCAGCTCCTGCACATTACTTTCCCTTAAGATTAAAGTGAATAGATCTCTCGGGGGAAGTCACTGTTGTGAATTTAAATGAAACTTTTTGTAAAAATGCCTCACATTGGGGCGCCTGGGTAGCTCAGTGGGTTAAAGCCTCTGCCTTCCGCTCAGGGTCCTGAGGATCAAGCCCTGCATCGGGCTCTCTGCTCAGCGGGAGCCTGCTTCCTGCCTCTCTGCCTCCTTGTGAACTCTGTCAAATAAATAAATAAAATCTTAAAAAAAAAAATACCTGACGTTTCTCCTAATTGAAGGCCCATAGATCCATTCAGGTATTTATTTACCCAACAAGTGTTTGCTGCTCACTTTGTGGTGTGTGTTTGTGTGTGTGTGTGTGTGTGTGTGTGTCTAGAATAAAATAAGAAAATGGGATAGGGAATGCCTCTCAGATTGATAGGCTACTTTACAAAGGGGAATCAGTAAAGCTCTCTTTGTGATCTAAATGGTAGGGGAAGAAAATCACTTCTGTGAAAATCTGAGAAGTATTCCAGGTAGCGGTCACAGCAACCACAGACATGAGTGACCGTGGTGTGTCCCAGGAACAGAGGGCAGGTTACCGAAGCTGATACACAGCAAATGAGAGGAACACGTGGTGGGAATGAGGCTGGGTTAGCAAAGGCCCACATCATTTGAGGTTTCAGTGAAAATGACAAGGAGTTTACATTTTATTCTAATTGCAAAGGGGAGACATGGGAATTTTCAATTAAGATATGATCATGTTTTCATTATTAAGAGATTGTTCTGGCTGCTGTAAGAAAAATTGACTATAGTGGGGAGGGGCGGAAGTGGAAACACTAGGGCCGGTTACTAGGTTATGACTCACAGCAACACAAGTGAGCGATGGTGATAACTTAGAAGACAAAAAAATCCTAACTTGCGATAACTGCCATTCATTCAGTGTTCCCTGGGGTGGACATCCTCGAAATGTCAAATGCCTCGCTGTCCATCAGGTCAGTAGACAGTGTTAAATGATGTTGCATATCCCATTGCTCTTGGAGTCACCCAAGTTTCCATCCATTATGTAGTTACGAGAAACTACCATGAAGACAGTCTTATGGAGGTGTCTGGGTGGCTTAGTCAGTTAAGCAATGGATGTTTGGTTTTAGCTCAGGATGCTGAGATCATGCCCCTGAACAGGGCTTTGCACTCAGCACAGAGTCTGTTCAAGATTCTCTCTCTCTCGCTCTCCCTTCCCCCTCTCTGCTTCTCCTCCTGCTCACTGGGCTTGCCCTTGTGCACAAGCGTGTGCAGACACTCTCTCTCTCAAATAGATAAATAAAATCTTCAGGAAAAATAAAACTTACAGATATTCATGTACTAAGAACTACCAGATGATTTAGAATTGAGCTGCCAAGTTTTCCTTTACTATATAGTTCAGTCTCTGTGCCTCAGCCGCCGTGAACTCAGTAGCAGCGTCCCTGAATTATTAATTAATTTCATTCACAAGTAATGTTGAGAGTTGTTTAAGTCAGTTGTCATTGCTGGCTGAATAAATTTCCATTATTTTCTCTGCTTCCAGTCTCTAAAACAAATTTCAGTTTTAAAAATATCATGTGTACTGTGCATTCATTCAAAACCATTTATTAATTGGGGGAACCTGGGTGGCTCAGTCTGTTAAGAGACTGACTCTTGATTTTGGCTCAGGTCATGATCTCTCAGGGTCGTGAGACAGAACCCCGTGTGGTGCTTTGCGCACTGAGTGTGGAGATGGTTTAAGATTCTCTCTCTCCCTCTGCCTCTCTGCCCCACGCACTCATGCTCATGCTCTCTCTGAAGAAAGAAAGAAAGGATGTAAGATGTGCCTGGGTGGCTCAGTAGGTTGAGCCTCTGCCTTCAGCTCAGGTCATGATCTCAGGGTCCTGGGACGGAACCCCATATCAGACTCTCCGCTCAGCAGGGAGTCAGCTTGACCCTCTCCCTCTGCCCCTCCTCCTGTTCATGTTCTCTCTCTCTCTCTCAAATAAACTGGAATAAATTAAATTAAAACAAGCTTTAAAAAAATTAAAAATCAAACATTTGTTAATTTGTTATTATATCCAGGTACCAAACTAAATACTAGGGTAAACTCAGTGACCAAGATATCATTCATGGTTATCTTCATAGATCTTACTGTTTACAACATAGATAATCCCAAAAGAGGAAAGTAAGGGGCACACACAGTGTTTTAGGAGCAAATATGACACACCGTGGTTTTAGCGAAAGCTGCCTGTAGAAAGAAAGGTCCTAACGGTGAAGGAAGTAAGTAGGACACAGGACACAGGGAAGAAAGTAAACAATATCAGAATTGAAAGAAATTATGGGACCATCAGTATTTTCTAAATGTGGATGTAAGAACTCTCAGCTTGTCAAATAGCTAACTCCTGATCTAAGCCTACCTATGTGAAGGCAAGAGGTCCGACAAAGACTAAATAATTCACGCATTCATTAATTTAACACATATTACTGAGCACCTACCACATACTAGAAATTGGTAACTGGAAATACAGAAATGAGCAAGAGAAAGAATTTCCTAGAGCTTAACTTCCCTAGGACGTGGGAGGCACAGAGACAGTCAATGGATAAACAAGTCATTCCCCCCCCACCAGTCACTGTTTAAAGTCAGAAATGTAAAAATGTAACAGATGTTCTTTGTTCTACCAACAGATTCCACCTGTGGGACACTGTACAGTTTTTTGAACAGGTCTGTCAGAAAATAAGTGATTCATAAAATCACCTGACAGAGCTAAGCCCACAAAGACACATGACAGGGCTGTCAGGCTTTCCAGTTCACCAAATGATGAATGGTGTAAGGAATAAACCTGCTTTAATTATTTCTCCCCAGAGTCCTTCTTCAGTCCTAACGCTCTTCTCACCGCCCCCCAGCCCTCATCTTTTGTTTGAATTAGTTCTTCCTTTTGCCACCTATCTGCACATCTTTTCCCCTCCAACTTCCACACTCCCACTGGAAGCCTCTTCGCCATCTACTTCAAAGACTGACCTAGGATCCCTTTGAGGACTGGTAATTTATTTCTTCAAATAAGCCAGAGGGTACTGTTCATCCTGCAGAACATGTGAGATTCACAGGCCCAATTTTATTTTTTCAGCAGAGTCTCTAGAATAATTGAGTAAGCTGAACACAAATTAAATGATGAGGTGCTTTCTCCTTTCAATTCAGTAGTAGACGGTTTTAGAAACCCAGCATCTACAATAAATGATTTTCCCACAAAGAAAAGAAATATTTTACTGAGATTTCAAGACAACATGAGGTAGGAGAGTCTCCAAGAAGGCATTAAACATTAACTAGTGGTTTAAGATCCAGAGTGGAAATGACAAAATAAAATCTGAATTTTCTCAAATATAATGTAGACTTGATACAAATAAATCTTGCACGTAAAGTCTTTAACATTCCCACCACCTTAGCCTCCAGATCCAATTATCCTCCAACATTTTCTGCTCATCCATGCTGAGCTCATTCACTAGCCCTCCAGTTAGAAAATAATAAAAGGTCTGCAGGTGTATTTACACTCAGAGGGAAACGTATAGGTGTGAGAACTGCAATCATTTTCTTCAGAGTTATGAACAAGAAGTTTGTGACTAGAGGATATCCGTTCGCAACAAGTTTGACTAATTGTATTTCATTGTCTCGAGTCAAAATGAAGGGGCATTTTCAAAGGCAATGTGACCTGATATTTTGCCACAGAGTTTTTGTAATAAAATACTAGGACTATTGTATTGTGTATTCATTCAGAATTTTCATTCATATCACTCATTCACTTCTAAACATTCCCAGGCAGAATGCATCGGGAGGAATTAGCTCCCTGCCTACAAGTTACTCACAGTCTACTGGAAGAGACAGACTCCCAAGATAGATGAGGCCAGTATATTGACAGACATATCATAAAATAATGTGTGCTGATTGCTACTGGAATACAGCGGAGAAAACTATTAATTCTGTCCCAGCTGACTTTGGATGTCTGTGCAAGTGCATAGGACTAGATACTTATGGTGGCTTAATGTACAGCCCACAAACTGTCTATGATTGTCTCATAATCATCCAGAGTTTAGGAAAAGAAACGCATGCAGATGGATTTATGTTTGTTAACAGGATGTGTTAGTGTCTGAATTTTTATAGAAATGAGACAGGAAAATATAAGGTTTTAAACAAAGGATAAGAGCTGCTACTCATTTCCTCAAATTGAAGATGAAGTCATTCATCTTTATTTCTGGTACTTGCGTGACATGATCAAGAGACATTAAAATTAAGAGCTGCTGAGGGGTGCCTGGGTGGCTCAGTAGGTTAAAGCCTCTGCCTTTGGCTCGGACATGATTCCGGGGTCCTGAGATGGAGCCCCAAGTCGGGCTCTCTGCTTTGTGGGAGTCTGCTTCCTCCTCTCTCTCTGCCTGCCTCTCTGCCTACTTGTGATTTCTCCCTCTCTGTCAAATAATTAAATAAAATCTTAAAAAAAAAATTAAGAGCTGCTGAGATAGTCAATTTGCAGAGAGTCCACATCTAGAGGGGCTAATCAGAAGGGTATCTAGAAAAGATTTACAGGTTGATAGTGGAGACAAAGAGATGGAATAAAGTACATTTCTTTTTCTTTTCTTTCTTTTTTTTTTTTTTTAAACTTGGTGACCCTGGAGCTCATTCTGCAAATAGTCATTCTATGTCAGCTTATCCTTTCACTGGGTCTGGGTTTGGGTTGATTTCTTAAAAGGGAGTTTAGGAAACTCAAAGAAATTATATTCCAGACAATAGATACAATATGTAAGTGATAATAACATATTAAGTTGCAATAAAATTCACAATAAAATGTTAATTGGTAAACTGAGGTCTTTCCACATTTACTTTTTGGGGTGCGCCTGAGTGGCTCAGTTGGTTAAGCAGCCAACTCCTGATTTCGGCTCAGGTCATAATGTTAGGGTCATGAAATCGAGTCCCGAGTCGGGCTCTGTGCTCAGCAGGGAGTCTGCTTGAGATTCTCTGCCTCTCCTCTCTCTCTCTCTCTCTCTCTCTCTCTCTTTCTCTCTCACTTCCTAAAATAAATAAATAAAATAAAATCTTAAAAAAGAAGATTTAAGTGATAAAAGAGAAAAAAAAACTGAGGAAAGTATTATTTTCTTGGAAGATGTGCAAGAAGCCTTTCTGGAGTGTGTTCTTAGAGCCGGTCATTCTTCCAAGCACTGGAGACAGGGTGCCCAGAGTCCGCGGCCCCCACCAACAGGGGCATCACAGCTCACTGTATGTGAATAATTTTCCTATAATACTCTGCTAACACAATAGGCCAATAATCGAATCAGGACTATGATCCGAGACAACTGATTTTAATGATTTCGAGTTTTCAGAGTACCCTCTGAGATGACTTATCTTCATGTATTATGGGAGAAAATGATCTGGTTTAGAACGAGAGCATCAACAACTCTAAGACCTGGTTCACACACACAATCTCAAATTATTTATATTATCATGCCGTTTTATGAAAACCATCTCTAAAATATATAAAAGTTCTAATCGTTAACTTTGACAGAAAAGTAGTGAATTTTACCAATTTTAAAACTGAATGTGCTTCAGGAGATTCTGCTAGAACCACCTGAGGCACTCGTGCAGACCTGGCAATCTCCTTTCTTTATCACGTCCTTTGTTTTATAAGAAGCATATATACTGAATTGCATATCCTGGTGAATTTTCTAATTTTATATAGTGTATGTAAATACACCTATAAACAAGTGGTATTGCATGCAGGAATCCACTAAATAAATGTCAGTGATTTCATCTGTTAATTTTCTTAATTTTTCATTTTCACTGGGAAACGGTGTTGAATATTTTGTATGGAGAAAACCTACTTTTTATGCACAAGTTAAAATTGTGTTCACTCTACCAATTAACATTTTGTATGTCACAGCAGGACTGACTATATTAATATGTATAAAATTATACAAATAATTGCTAGATAGATATGAAAGGGCTTTGTGGTAGAGTGTAAAAATAGTTGCAAATTACTTCTTTCCTTAAATCCACACCTTGCCAACAAGAGAGTGCAGATTCTCTAAGTAAGAAGTGGAGTCTGGGGGCACCTGGGTGGTTGAGTTAGATAAGCATGTGCCTAGGGCTCAGGTCATGATCCTAGAGTCCTGGGATCGAGTCCCGCATTGGGCTCTCAGCTTAGCAGGGAGCCTGCTTCCTCCTCTCTCTTGGCCTGACTCTCTGCCTACTTGTGATCTCTGCCTCAGCAAGGAGCATGCTTCTCTCTCTCCCTCTGCCTCCTGCTCCCCCTGCTTGTGTTCTCCCTCTCTCTCTCTCTCTCTGCCAAATAAACAAATAAAATCTTAAACACACACACACACAAAACAAAACAACAACAACAACAACAAAAACCTCAGACTGTTTTGAGTCTGGGCTGCTATATGACTTGGTTTGGGGAAGAAGACATAAGTGAAAGTCACAGTGAAGCTGGGACAGCCTGTGCTCAAGACAGCCTGGTGTCTTGCACCTGGAAGCATGTGAAGAGTTTGGATGCCTGAGAGAAGACCAAAGATCCTACGATGCAGGGACGACTCATCTCAGCTAAATCCTGTCCCTTAGCCATTTGGTAGTTCTGGTGTTAATTATCAGACCCATTTCACTATGGTAAATGGTAAAAACAGTATGATGCTGCTATAGAAGTGTGCTTCTCCCGGTACTTTTCTACCCAGATCTTCTATTTAATTATATTTATTAAGTCTATTTAACTCTGTGCCTCTCATCAGAATTTTTTTTAGCTTCTGTTCCAAACGAAACTGACTGCTTCCTGTTAAATTCAGAAGATACCTCTTAATTCCTTTTCCACTTCCTTCTCTAATTTTTATTGCAACATTAGGAGTTGCATTTACAGGGGCTTCCTTCAAAAGCAAACATGCTTGATAAAACGCTTTCCGCCCCAAGCACTGGTGTTGGGAAAAGCATTTAGACATTACTGGGTTTGGGGATTAGTGCTTAAGACTACCTTTTGTTGGGCAATGATATTCTAGGGAAACAGAGCCAAGAAGGTAGTTCCCTGTACTCAATATCTCGCATCTTTTTTGTTTCATGTTTTTGGCAAACATCTTGCCAAATCGTAACCCTCTCTTCCTGAGGTGGATTTTCATTTCTTTGCTACTCTCCAATGGCATCTGAATGGTATTTGCTTAGCAAAATAATGCAGGAAATACCTAAAAAGGAGCAGGTATCTGTGTGAGGTGCCATGTCAAGGACTGATAAGGAATAAAACCTGTTTTCAAGGGGCACCTGGGTGGCTCAGTGGGTTAAGCCTCTTCCTTCGGCTCAGGTCATGATCCCAGGGTTCTGGGATCGAGCCCCCATTGGGCTCTCTGCTCAGCAGGGAGACTGCTTCCTCCTCTCTCTTTCTCTCGTCTCTGCCTGCCCCTCTGCCTACTTGTGATTGCTGTCAAATAAATAAATAAATAAACCTTAAAATACAAAACAAAACAAACAAACAAAAAACTATTGTTAAGGAAAACTCTCCACTTCCATAATGAAATAAGTTACATATGGAGAAAAGTAAAAATTAGCAAGGAGCCCTTTATTAAAATTTATACAGAATTACTACATTTTAAAACTCCTAACTTTTGAAATGATGAAAAAGAAAAAAAAAATCCTATCAGACTTGACTCACTCTATCTATCCATTTATCATCTATCTTTTTTTTAAGATTTTTTTTTTGTTGTTGTTATTTATTTGACAGAGATCACAAGTAGGCAGAGAGGCAGGCAGAGAGTGAGAGGGGGAAGCAGTCTCGCTGCTGAGCAGAGAGCCCGTCGTGGGGCTAGATCTTAGGACCCAGGGATCATGACCCAAGCCGAAGGCAGAGGCTTTAACCCACTGAGCCACCCAGGTGACCCTCATATATCTATCTTCTTGACTATACATGTTTAACCCCTTCTCCCAGATGAATACCTTCAACACCCACATTTCTGTAATCCAGGATATAAATTGTACCCAGTGATTATTCCTATTCGAACTTTCTATTTCAACCAGAAGTGTGCTAGTTAAGTGTCCTCGCAGTTGGAAATGATAAAAGGTGGCACTGCAACATTCAGCATGCTTTTGCTTTAAGTACAGCTTTAATCCATTATTCCAACCAGCCAGTCTCAGAGATGCGGCTTATTGGTCTATCGTCACTGGCTGTCCCTGCTCTGCCCTGAAACAGTCTAGCTGAGGACAAATTCTACAATCACAGCACTGGTATCTATGAGAGAGACCGCATGAATTGGATAATACAAGGTGTTTTCCAAAAAAGGGGAAGAACCTGTCAAATTGCTAATGTACCCAATTAGCAGTTACCTTCTGGAACAAAATAAAATCCAATTTTTTTTTTAAACAGGTCAATTAAATTAATGTAATTCCTTTGTTCTTATAACAATGTTTGCTGACTTCTGCGTGTTTCGGAACAGTTTATAAGGAAACTCATTCACATGCCATGTGAATGAAGCAGTGCAGGGCAGTGTGCCTAGAGAATTTGGAGCCAGACAGAAGGAGGGGCCAAGTCTACCTTTGCTTCTCAAGGACTGTGGCTTTAAGCCTTTCCTTCTTTCTATTTCCAAATGAATGCGATAATACCAATTCTACAAGCATGGGAAGAGATTAAATAAGGTAACCGTGTAAAAATGCTTGCACAAGACAGCAAAGGTTCCACCAATGTCATGTGTTTTCTCCTTTTCGGAACATAATACTAAAGTTTAGTTAATTAGAATAGCATTACAATTATAAGAAAATAAATTAGTCCATTAAGGACTTAATTGGCTTAAGGTCAAGCCGGTTTATTCTTTTTTTCTTCATCCATGACTTGCTTTTTTTCTTCTTAAAAATGGTCCCGACTGTGAGTCTATGTTTTTCTTCATATAATTATATGTTCTTCACACAGCTCTAGTTCATGTCAGGGGACAATACGGCAAACTGTATCAGATTTGTTAGGGAGCTACTTTATGGAGGCACTGGCAACAGCGTACAAAATTACCATTTGGAACTTAGCAAAGTAAAAAGAAAGTAAATACTTAAACCAATCTATATACTTTTCCCCCTATTTCTAAAGATAGTGGGATATTTAGTTGGATTCATCCTTTTCAGGACTTATCATAAACTAAATTTATGGAAAAATTTTCAAGTCTCTTCATATATTCATTCAGAAAGGAAATGGTACATTTTTCTATAGCATAGATACAATTCACATATTTTCCTTGATCCTTAGAAACACCAAAATTTTGGAGATGAAAGATTAGAAACATCTACATTAATTTTTACAAAGAAATATGCTGCTTAAAGATATGAATCACTAACTCGCTATACGAGCATTCTACTCACAAATTTCTTGCCTCTTTACCGCTTTAGTACAAACGTTAATTTTTAGTCTAGATTCTAACTTGGAGTTTTTCCAACATCTTGTTCTGAAACGTGTTTACAGAAAGTATTTTCAAAGCAAGCATCGTTTTAATCATCAATTAATAATACACTTTTTTTATATTATCTCAATTTTTACTTCAATTTTCCTCTCTTGATGTCACTTTCCTCTGGTTTCTCATCTATAAAGTAATAGGATTAGGAATACATACTAGATTCTCTCACTTCTAATATGCTGGGATATTATACCTAATATATTTTTTTTAACTTGCATTCTTTGTTCCACAAAACAACTCAAAACCATCATTGAATCTACAATGGAGACAAGGTTTTAAAAACAGATATAACTCAAAGTGATAATTTCAATAAATATACATATGTATTGCAGTGATAACATACATTTGCATAAGACTTGGTTGATGAATATGCTAAATCCTAGCTCAAATTATGTAATTTCTAATGTATGTATTACTTTAATATTATTTTCCATCCATCAGTTATACTCTCCTAAATAAGGAGGCTGGATGTAAATTGTTATTTAATTTCTAAATTATATATTCAACATTATTTTCTTTATACAAAGGCATATTCCAGCACCTAAATCATACAGTTCTAAGTAGGGAATATGAACTCACATTCTACAAATTGGATTTTCTTTTTTTAAAACATAAGTGCATCTCACTTGCAGATGTATTTCTAGATTTTAATGTTTAATTGGGGAGACTGTCACCTAGAAACACAGTGTGTGGCAATCTTGGTGCATTCAGTCCTTTATTTTCTTTTATTTTGGAAATATCTGGACTTATATAAGTTACTGGGACTCCTATACAGACTTTAATCAGAAATCATATTTCCTCTGAGTATGATGTCCCACACAATCATAGATGGAATGAACATTCTAATTATTTATGGCCACCTCACAACCCAAAAGATACCCAAGAAAATCTGAGAGCGATCAGAATGATTAAATGTCAGATGGGACTAATATCTGAGAAATGTGCAGGACAAATATGCAGAGAGCTTTGGGGAAAAAAAAAAATCTACCAGAGAGAGGAAATCCAAAATGGCAAATAATGAGACAAAACTTGAGACAGAATAAATGATCCAACAACATCACTCTAAGGAAAAACAATACAAAAGATAATCAGAAGTTGTCAGTATAACTAAAATATATGAATATGTAAAATTATTGATAATAGGGTTGGTAAGTTTTTCCTCATATTTTCTTTCATTACCTGGGTTTCTGGACATAAAATACATAGCTGTTCAGTAACCAAGCAAAGTATACTATTGTAGATTTTGATGGATTTAAGCTAATTGATGCTTTCAATGTTGAAAATAATTTTATGAGTTTTACCCATACATTTATATATAAATTATTTCAAATAAACACGTAGTGGTAGAAATTCAAATAGATCTGAGATTACATAAAAATGAATTCAAGAAACAACTAGCTCTGCTAGTGAGTTATGCGCTTACAAATATGCTGGTCTGGATATTCAGATTCAGAGGTTATGAGGCAGTAGTCAATAAAAGGGAAATTTGTGATACGCTGTTAACAAATATTCATAAAAATAAATCTTGATCCTATCATAAAAGCACAATTCTATTATCTCTATAGCAGATGGAAGAGATTGATTATAGATCATTTATAATCTTTACATGTGGAATTATATTATTAGTATGGATCTGCGCGCATGTTTCAACTATGTTGTTTAAATTTAATTGGTTTTATTCCAAAGTTTTAGCCCGAAATAATAAATACGGTACCAAATGGCAAAACCCTACATTTTTTTCAGGCCTTTTCTGTTTTATTAAATTATCTTTGTTTTTTCAGGGGTAAGGCTACTGTCCCGTGTAGGTATTATGAAACTCTTTGTGTACTACATCAGAATTTTATGACTAAAACAAATGATTCATTTTGTAATATACTTAGTTGTTCTCAAGTTTCCCAAGAGAAGAGTTTTTCTTATGAGTTCTCCATATAAGTCTAAAGTTGTTGAGCCTTAGGTTGAGGATGTATTGTTCTATTGTTCTTTCTACTAGGAAACAATGGCTGACAGGGAGGGTAGAGAACACAAGTTTAGGGATGGTTTTTGTCTTCATGCATAAAAGGAACAGTCAATAAAATATGCTTAAGCCCAAAGTCGTCTGCTGGTGTTATAATTCTGTGAATTATATGAAAATTTCTCTTGCTGTTAAATCTTAAGAATTTCAAATTTTTCCTGAATTTATTCAGTTTCCTATTCCTTCATACACAAGGAGAAACTGAGTTGGTCATTAATTCTCTATTATTAAAGGTAAATTTTATAGACTATTTGTTATTTACACTGCCTTCCATTCTCAAGTAAATGGAAATGAAGTTATTATATTATTGCATTTCACTATGAAAGGCAAAGATGTCTGCACATTTAACAATGCAATCTAAATGTAGGATAATCAATGTATACCTACAAGAACTATTAAACGTCAGCTTTTCTTTTCTTTTATTTAAAGATTTCATTTATTTATTTGACAGAGAGATCACAGGTAGGCAGAGAGGCAGGCAGAGAGAGAGAGGAGAAAGCAGGCTCCCTGCAGGGCAAAGAGCCTGATGCAGGGCTCCATCCCAGGACCCCAAGATCATGATCCCAGCCGAAGGCAGAGGCTTTAACTCACTGAGCCACACAAGTGCCCCTAAAAGTCAGTTTTTCAATGTAACCCCATTGAAGTAGAGGACTGGTATTAGTAAAGTTTGACAGAGAAAAGCCCTAATGTGTATTTGATAATTCAGCTAAGTGCTACTATGTAGACAAATTCTAAACTACATGCAGGAGAGCAAAATACCGTATGATCTACAGTAGGACGGCAAAACTAAAGATACTCAGTTTGAGCCATGAAGCCAGATACATAATCTACAGAACCTAGAGGTCTGTAAATGGACTATTACACACTATTAAAGATATAAATGAAGAATAAAAATCACCTGTGTCTCACTAAGGAAGCCAGAGGCTTAAAAAAAAAAAAAAAAAAAAAAAAACTTAAGGATAGTGGTCACACTTCAACTATCTTGTAATTTTTGTCCATAATAATATGAACAAGGGCTTACAAAGCAGTGAAATTCTGATTATTCAGATAACAAATTAAACATTTTTCTTAGTCATAGGATCACTAAGGAATGGTGACAGAATGTTAGATATCCCTCTATTTTTCCATTTCTTTTTCCTAGAAGAAAGTTGCACGATCTAACCTTTAAAACAGAGTTGCTGGAATCCCATTGGCCGGAGTCCTTGAATACACACGGTAATACATAAAACCAGCCACCCATTCATCAAAGATAAGAATTTAAGGATCACTGGGTGCAAGGCACTATTCTATGTGCAGAAGAAACAAACAGAAACAATATACACCTCCAGTTCTTCAGTGTTCTTAATTTAGACTGGGAATAAGATGATACAGTGCTACTCGATATCACTCCTATTACAGTTGCAGGAACAATGTATTGTAAAGCCAAAAGGGAGAAAGCTGTTATTTCTGTCTGGTGAAGTCCATAAATTTCCATATGTGTATGTCACATCAAAGATGAGTTTACCATACCAAAAAGAAAAAGAGAGAGAGAGAGTATTTGGTGATCCCATTCAGAAAAATGTGTGAAATGACATAGATATGAGTTTCTGCCTACAGCCCTTCCCATAGACACACAACACATGTCTTTTGAATAACTCCTCTAGTGCTGTTTTAGCAATTGGAGAAACATTGAAAAACAGACGGCCATCCTTCCCTCCTGGTGCTGACAATCTAATGAGGAAGATAGATGTTTGGTAACTGTGAGAAGGCTCTTTTTAGGGGGCCTGGATGGCTCAGTTGGTTAAATGTCTACCTTCAGCTCACGCCATGATCCAAGGTCCTGGGGTTGAGCCCCAAGTCTGGCGCCCTGCTCAGCGGGGAGCCTGCTTCTCCCTCTCCCCCTGCTCAAGCACTCTCTCTCTCTCTCAAATAAATAAAAACCTTTTTTAAAAAATGTTCTTTTTAAAAAAGAAAAAGTAGAGATGCCCTGAGAGCACAGGGAAGGCTTTAGAAGGTTGGGTATTTTGGTCAAGGGAAAGAAAATCAGGTAAGGGAGAGAGGTGTGTCTAGATGGGGAAAGGGCTTAAGAAGTTACATCAAGTTGTTAAACTATTATGGAGGCAATGGAGAGAGTTTTTAATCAAAGAGTGTTTAATGAAGACTAGCATATTGGAATATCAGCAAGATAAGATTGACAGCATTAAACAAAGAAAATTTAACCAAAGAGAGACAAAATAATGGAAAACAAAATAGGGAGTCCAGTACAAAATTCCATGGACTAAGCAACTTTACTTACTGAGGTAATGAAGATGGGGTGGGGGGGGGGTGATATTGCAAAGGTTTTTCTGAGATACAATTTAGAAAATTAGTGATTCCCAAACATAAAGAGTGAGGGAAATCCCAATTTGAGGAGCTGCTGCTCAGATTTCACTTAAAAGAGCTCGGGCAGTGTGGAGGGGAAGAACTGAGTAAAATGGAAGATCTAGAAAAGGATTATTTAGATGGTGATCAAAGGATGGGGAGTTCATTTGGAACATGAGAAATCCCACCATGGGGTAAGACTGAGGACAGACAAATGAAGAGATAAAGTAAACCCTGGTCACTGTAAGTTTAAATCTGGGAAGAGAGATCTGTGCTGGAGAAGTATACTTGAATAGCATCAAAATATTTACTGCAAAGCCATGGTTCTCATTATAGTTGCCCATGAGAATCACCTCAATCACTTAAAACAAACAAACAAACAAACAAAACAAAACAAAACAAAAACAAACCACTGTTCATTTCACAAACCCCAAGATTCTCATTTAAGCAATTTGGGATATAGGACACAGGGATTAAAAACAAACAAACAAACAACAACAACAAAAAACCCTAAACACAATAAAAACAAAAATGAAAATAAAATCAAAACTCCGCAGATGAGGGGCGCCTGGGTGGCTCAGTGGGTTAAGCCACTGCCTTCGGCTCAGGTCATGATCTCAGGGTCCTGGGATCGAGTCCCACATCAGGCTCTCTGCTCCACAGGGAGCCTGCTTCCTCCTCTCTCTCTCTGCCTGCCTCTCTGCCTACTTGTGATCTCTCTCTGTCAAATAAAAAAAAAAAAATAAAATAAAATCTTTGGGGCGCCTGGGTGGCTCAGTGGGTTAAGCCGCTGCCTTCGGCTCAGGTCATGATCTTAGGGTCCTGGGATCGAGTCCCGCATCGGGCTCTCTGCTCAGCAGGGAGCCTGCTTCCCTTCCTCTCTATCTGCCTGCCTCTTCATCTACTTGTGATTTCTCTCTGTCAAATAAATAAATAAAATCTTTAAAAAAAAAAAAGACTTTAAAAAAAACAAAACAAAACAAAAAAAAAAACTCCGCAGATGATTCTAATGTGCTGCCAAGCTGAAACCCTCTGCCATGGAGGGACATAACTGCATGAGATCTTTTCATGTTAAGAGCCTGGACCCTGAAGCCAAGCAGAACCAGGTTTATTTTATTTTATTTTTTTTTAAAGATTTATTTATTTGACAGAGAGAAATCACAAGTAGACAGAGAGGCAGCCAGAGAGAGAGAGAGAGGGAAGCAAGCTCCCTGCTGAGCAGAGAGCCTGATGCGGGACTCGATCCCAGGACCCTGAGATCATGACCTGAGCCGAAGGCAGTGGCTTAATCCACTGAGCCACCCAGGCGCCCCAGAACCAGGTTTAAATTGAAGCTCTGTCCATTACCTGTGAAACCTTGCACATGAAAGCCATGAACTCCTTCTCTGTAAGACTGTGGCCATATTGTGTGCTCAGTGCTTTGTAGGATCACGCGCAAGAGTGTAAAGGCACTTCTCAGGATGCTCTATAAATATCATCTATATGTATCATCATCAATTATTATTATCCACACAGTATCGTCTTATTCTCCATTATATAAGTTTGCAGTTGGGGAGTGAAGGAAATCACAGAAGGAGAACATGCAGAACATCAAGAGAAAAGTTCTAGGGGCAGAATCTGCGGAATATGCGACGTTGAAGAAAATGGTAGAGGACAAGGAGACAGCAGAGCAAGAAGCAGAAAAGCCAAATGTATGGAGGAAATTTAGAACAAAATGGTGTCCTGAAATTTATTCGATGTATTACAAATTTCACAAAAACCTAAAGTGGGATGAAGTCTGAAGCTTGGCCCTGATTTGTCAAACCCTAAATCTGTAGAGTCTAACTGTGCAGATTAGGGCAGATTAGGGCTGCCCGAAACTACAGTTGGTTGAGGGGTGAAGAATTAGGGACAATCAAGGGAAGGCAACAGGAGGATACTATTTCAAGAAGTTTAATTTTTAAGAGAAGAGCAGAAGATACAGGAGGGATAATGGGAGGAGAAAAGATTATGAAAACTCTGAAGGACTTTTTCTTCCTCAAATGGAAATAGTTGTAAAAATAAATAAAGAAGGCAGTTAATGGAAAAGTTGAAGTGATATGGAAGAAGAAAATTGAAGAGCTATGACCCCAATTTCTTTGCTGCTTTGGCACTAGAAACTAAGGCAAAATAAAGAATATCGTCACTAATGTGTTAGCTACAGCTACAGCTCTCAAAAAAAAAAAAAAAGGACAAATTCTTTCCTGATATTTTCCCCTACCTCTGTCTAAACTCTCACTCTCTAATACCACTTTTTTTTTCTTTTATTGTTTCTACACCACAGCCAGTGCTCCATGTAATACCTACCTTCCTTAATATCTACCACCAGGCTCACCCATCCCCCCTTTAATACCACTTTAATAATCGTTTTCATATACCCAAATTAGGTCACAATCGTCAGAATGAAACTGACTGATTCACTTGCTTAGTTGGAATGTCATTCTAATAAGCTAATGAAATCAAGAACTTCTTTCCATGTTCTCGGGTTTACTAAGCTGAATTTAATTTGATGGAAAAACACCTGTAATCCACAGCATCAGGGAAAAGAACACGACAGGACCAGCCCTGTGTTTTATCCTCTTGGAAAAACAGTCCACAGCTCATGCCCCTTTGCACGTTATGTGAAAAGCCTTATTTTTGTGCACTGTACTAAGGGCAGTGAATTTCAGGGTGCTTTTTAAGTATGCCACATCAGCATCCATGAAAAAGAGTAATCCATAAGATGTCAAACTGTACCTACCTAGGAAATTTCATGGTAATAGGAGGATGGATTAAAGCAATATTATATCAGAAGGTGAATCATTACACTAAGGAGAGAAAACATGAAAGGGGAGGATGAGACTGTTGCTTCTCTATTTCCAGCACCAAAAGCAATCAGTGCTCTCACCATCCTGACAAAGACCCTTCCTTGTACATATCCCGCCCCCCAAGGAGTCAGCAAGGGAGCAGATGCTCCGCAATCTGCAATTCATGAAAGGCGCATACATTTGTGTCACCGAGTAATCCCATTTGATCACATTACTCTTTCATCCAGCAGTTTGCATGTGCAGGTGGCTAAGGCACTGCCTTATTGGCCACTTTGTATCACCTCGACGCAAAGTCCTCCTGGGGCTTCAGGTCTACCTCACTGCAACCCGTCTTGCAGTTATTTCTGTCCAAAACCTCCAGCATACCTCACCAGCTGCCTTATCCACAAGCACAATACTCATTGTCAAGGTGTTTTGTTTTGTTTTGTTTTGTTTTGTTTTGTTTTTTTTCTCCATTCAATGTGCTTGTTTCATATAATACATCCCATAGAGTAGATCGATCCATTGTATTAATGCTCCTTTTCAATGAAACCTCTTTGGGTTCATTGCCTTTCTCTTAATATTAATAGGCAGAGAGCATTCTGTGGAACTGTGTTTTAAAAGATATTATTTATTTATTTGACAGAGAGCTCAGAGGCAAGGGGAGCAGCGCGGAGAAGGAGAGGAAGAAGCAGGCTCCCCACTGAGCAGGGAGCCTGATGTGGGGCTCGATCCTAGGACCCTGGGCTCATGACCTGAGCCGAAAGAAGACAGAAGCTTAACTGCTCAACTGACTGAGCCACCCAGGGATCCTGAAAATTAACATTTAAAGAGCACTGAGAAGCCACACTGGAACAATAAATCTTTTTTTAAGGAGTGAGGTTGCGCAACCACAAATGGGCTTAATAAATATTTGTCACAGTAGGGCTCCTGAGTGGCTCAGTCGGTTAAGGTTAAGCATCTGCCCTCAACTCAGGTCATGATCCCGGAATCCTGGGGTGGAGCCGCGCATGGGGCTCCCTGCTCAGTGGGGAACCTGCTCCTCCCTCTGCCTGCCGCTCCCCCTGCTTGAATTCATTCTCTCTCTTCCTCTCACTCTTGATCTAGCTCAAATAAGTAACATCTAGAAAAAGTAATAATAATTTTGATGTGGTAAACTATGTATAACATAAAATTTATCATTTTAAACTTTTAAAGTATACAATTTAAGTATATTCACATTGTTGTGTAACTATCACCGCTATAAATTTCCAGAACTTTTACATCATTCTCAGCTGGAAGTCTATACTCACTAAATAATATTCCCCAGTATTATTTTCTTATTCCTGCTCCCCTGGCCCCTGACAATCACCATTCTACCTATTGTCCTTACAGTTTCACTATTCTAGGTATTGTGTATAAGTGGAATCATAAAGTATTTAACTTTTTTTGTCTGACTTTTCTCACTTAAGACAATTTTTTCAAGGTTGATCCATGCCATAGCATGGATCAGAATTTCATTCCTTTTTAAAGCTAACAATTAATTATAAGTATATACAATGTGTTTTTCAATTTAGCCACTGATGGACATTTTGGTTTATTTCCACCTTTGGCAGTTGTGAATAATGCTTCTATGCACAAGGGAGCAAAAATAACTATTCCAATCTCTCCTTTCAGTTTTTTAGCACATACACCTAGAAGCAGAATTACTGGATCCTATGATAATTCTATTTAATTTTTTGAGGAACCACCATACCATTTTCCCTCATGGCTACACCATGTTATATTTCTGCTATCAGTGCACAACAGTTCCAATATTTCTACATCCTTGCCAACACTTGGCATTTTCCTAAGTTTTTTTTTTTTTTGAGATAGTCATCCCAATGGGTATTAATATAAAACTAAATTTGATATTTGAGAAAGAGCTGTGTATTTACCTCCACATGGGAAGCAATCTAAATCTTAAGAAATGGAGTTGTCCCACTAGCTCAATCCTATTTCTCATAAACTTGTGTCCTAAAAGATGATGTTTCTTATTCTGTCATCTCAAGTGAACAAGCTTTGGGTAAATATGCAAGGAAATTATCAAAGTATAGCTTTAACCACCACCACCCCCATTTCTTCTGACTGAGCCACCTAGGAGCCCCTCTCTCTCTGGTTTCTTTGGTATTTCATATTGTAATTACCTCCTTGGTTAGGCCGAGGTAAGTGTTTCTTGCCAGGAAATGCTAAAATCTGTGAAGTTGTGAAATCATCCTCACCACTATGATCATGTTCAATAATCCAACTCCATGGCAGCTGTCCATTGAAAATCAAAGGCTATTAATATCTCATTCATTCATTCATTCATCCATTCATTTGTTCCAAATGTTACTGTGAGTTTATTCTTCCCAACACTGTTCAATCGAAGTTTCTGAGATGATGGGCTATTCTATACCTGTTTGATCTAATATGTCAGCTATGAGCCACATGTGGCGATTAACTATGTAAAATGTAACTATTTAAACAGAGTAAGTACTGAGATTGAAAGGCAGAGGATAAGGAATATACTCAATGAAATTGTAATAGCAGGTTTAGATAGATATACTGAGAAATTCTTCATCATCTTTGTCCCAGTTAGTCAGTCTGGTCATTATAACTGACAAATGCTACTTGTAATCAAGAGGATATAAGGGTGCCTGGGTGGCTCAGTCCATTAAGCGTCTGACTTCAGTTCAGCTTGTGATCCCAGGGTCCCAGGATGGACCCCTGTGTCCCCAGGCTCCCTGCTCAGCCTCCCCCTCTACTTGTGCACCTTCTCTCTCTATAATAAAGAAATAAAATATTTAAAAAGATAAAGGAGTATAGGTAGGTACTAATTTCTCCTGAAACACAAATTGAAAAGAAATGAGCTTCCTAGGAGAAAATTAGGATGCCTCAAAAAGGAGATAATACTTAAGTTAGATGCTGAAGGATACAGACCTCACTAATAGAGAAGGAGAAGAATATTTTCAGAAGACAGAAAGGCAAAAGCAATGAGTTGGAAACAAAACGCTGTGTTGAGGGTTGGTTAAGTGTGTGGTACAGTGAGAAAGAGACTAAGCCTAGGGAAGAAGTAAGAGAAAGGGAAAGAAGTTACAATAGTAGTCCCAAATCTAAGTGTGAAAGGCAGTGCGCTGAAGAATTCAGATTTTCAGTGTCAACAAAAGGAGAGAATAAGAAAAGATACTATGTGAGTTTGTTCTTTCCCTAAGATAGTTCCTTTCCTTGGTCCAATTTATCGTTTATGACAAAAAAACATTAATTGGAAAGAACTGGATTTAATGGGCTGGGTGTAATCTGTATTTAGTGCAGAGGCTTTCTTTATTTTTTTTACTTTTTTTCAGGGAAGCTTATAAATATAAGATTCTTGCATTTCATTTGCCAAACCAGACCATTCTTAAATGCCTTTAAATTCATACCCAGTATTTAAATAATTTAAGACTTGGCTTAACACTAACCATGTTTGTTTGGTATGATGTTGTTCATTATAGATTAAAAAACAAACTCTTAGAGGAACTGTCTCTGACTTCATACAAGCAGGTGAAGTGATTTTGCAGTCCCCCTCATTCCTCATCCCAAGGTAAAATGTAATATAATATGCACAGCGCACTGTGATAATTTCCTTTCTAAACTTTTTGCCACTGTATTAATGTTTTGGAGTGCTTATTCAAGAGATATGCCTTGATCAGAAGCTGTTGGTTGTTGTGCTAAAATGTTGTTCCTCCTCTGGGTTATATAAGTCACCTGGCAAATGGTCAGTCATGCTTCATTCCTAGAGTGAGTCATGATTCTGCCTTTGATCTACTTTGCTGGAGTCTTATAAACAAGGAGTGTGTCATTGGGATATTCATTAATATTCTCTGTAAAGAACTAAAACTGAAGTAAATTATGCTAGGCATAGCTAGAGGACTCATTACGCATGAACAATTCAAAAACCATTTAAAGAGATTATACAGTTTGTCATAAAAAGCACTGGTCTTTAATTCTAACTGAATATAAACCTATTTGGGTTGAAATCTTAATTAATGCTTTTACTCTGGTTCATTAACATTGCGATGGTTCAGTGAGATAATGGTCCTCATACCAACCTGGCAGACAATGACCAGAAATATGTGTCTCAAATGAGGACAGATGCCCAGTAGCCTTATAGGCAAAAAAGGAATCCATCCACATATGGAACATTTATATGTGACAACCACACTTCTCAGCACATGGAAACCAAAATCAATTCTAGATAGATCAAAGAGCTGAATGTAAAAAGCAACATTTCAAAACTTAAAATATATATATGAAAATATTTTATGACTTCACCATAAGGAATGGCTTCTAAAACAAGACATAAAAAAGAGAAAACATGATGGAGAAGTTTTATTACTTTTAAAGAAACAAAATATACTTTTTAAAAAAACAACACACACACACACACATACACAAAAGAGAAAAGATGAGATGCAGCCTAGGGAAACATATTTTCAATGCATGTACCAAAAACGAGTTTGAATATAGGATATAAAAAGGACTTCTAAAAATCTATAAGAAGATAAATGGCTCAGTTAAAAAAAAAAAAAAAAAGGAAAATATGTTTTTAAGCAATTCATAGTGGAGGAAACCTGAATTCCCAGTGAAAAGATGTTCACTGGACATACAATCAGAAAAGAAAAATTAAAACTATTCAATTTGTTAAAATTAAAAAATTGACAATATTAAATGTTGAGAAGGGTAGATAGGATGGTAGCTTGCACAAATGTGTGTGGAATCTGGAAATGCTACAAGCATTGTGTGGGATTTGGGCAATATCTGAGTAAAGGAAATTAATGAAATTCTACATAGTCAAGCAATTTCACTCCTAGACATATACCTTAAAAAGGATTGTCTATGTTCCCAATGATACATGCACACATACAAATCACTGCTACACCATTATAGAAAGAAATTTGTAGTAGATTCATTAAAATGGAATACTATATAGTAATGAAAAGGAATGAATCAAGTCTCCCTGTATTGACTTAAATCAATCACAAAAATCCATATTCCTGAGATGCACATAATATGTTACAATTTATTTAAATAATATAGTTATTTAATACAATAGTATATATGATTTGGGGGGTGTGCCTATATACAGTGAAAGTAAAAGTTAATGCATGGGGATAAAAATAGCAAATTTATTATACAATTTACCTCTTGGAGGGAGATGTAATTTGTGTCTGGAGGGCTTAAATTTTGTTTAATATATTTTTACTTAAACTGAGTGATAATTTATAGTCATTTGCTTCACTATTTTCTCCCTCTCTGTCAAATAAGTACATCATAAAATTACAATATTATAATATTACATAATATCAGAGTCAGTAAATTTCTAAATACTCTGTGCGCTGTAGCACCACAACCCTACAAGCCATCTTCTCATGTGGTTATTGAAATTATGCTCTTGGCAAGTATGTCTCTCTAATGCAGGATTCTCTCTTCCTTCACTAAGAATGAATCACATGATTTGACATACTAAACTCTGTGATGAGATGTTTTTTAAAAGCACAGTAACTCAAGAGGACATGCCCATAGTCCTCAGTAAGATCTAAAAAGCCATGCTGATGGCTCTTTCTCCAAACTGCCAAATTATGCACCAAATTGACCTAGCTGAGTTGGGGAGCAACAGTTGTGATAAATTACATGTGCCTAGTTACATCTGATATGCTTGCTAAGATGTGGATTCCAGAGTCCCATCCCCATATTTTAATGTATTAAATCTGGTGATGGGTCCGTTTCTATACTACTTTGCTTGATTAAGAGGTTTCCTTGGTTCAATGGCAAAAGTTTGGAAAATACCACTTCGAGGAATTCAGTCTCTTGATAAAAATGAATACATAAATGCAAAAGAATCTCAGAGATGTTACTAAGAAAAAAGTAGAAAGAGACATATTCAGATCTACTTGCTTAACGTGAAGGTCTTCACAGAAGGGTAACACCTGTTTTGTGTTTCCAAAGATCCAACGATCAAGAAAAGTGAGAACCATTATGAGCTGAAATTCTAACAAACAAAAGAAGAAAGGAATGCTATATCCTCAGTATTTGAGAAAATGCAGGAGATTTCCATAGTAATTGATAAAGCTGAATACTGAAGAGAAGAGTTCTGAGTCCAAATGATAGAACACCTTGAGTGACATGAATGCAGTTTGGACTTCATCAATTATGCTCTAGAAAGTTGAATGACTTGCAGATATGAAGGACATGGATTTAAGTGGGGCAAAAAGTGAGGTGAGTTGTTAGATTAGAAGGCTGATCCAGGAAGTAAAAGGGAGACTAGGTGCAAAGCTATCTGTGGAGAAAAGAGGCTAGGTTCAAGAAAAATGAAAGTATTAGTAAATATATATATATATTTTTTAATTTTTTTTCCTCATTACTCAAATGGGGTAGATGAAGTAGAGAGACCTGTCATAGGTTTTTTTGCCTGGATGCATGATGGACAAGTTATGACTTGGAAAACCAAGTAGAAGACAAGTATGTTAGGAAGAATGACATATGTACCTTTGAATAATTTCCTTTTACTAATTTTCCTTACAAATTTTTGCAACACATCTCTAGATGGAGATATCAAGTGATTTTTGGAAATACAAAATGTGGTGATCAGGAGCAATATTCGGACTAGAAATATCAAATTTGGATTTTATTTTTGAAACTCTAGAAATACATCCCACCATCTGGGGTGACTGAGGACACACAGAAGATTGAATCTGACAGATAATTTATGCAAAAAGATATGACATAGAGTAAATGCTCCAGAAATGCTCACTCTTCCGAACTCCAAATCCAGACCAAATTAAATGGCAGAAATTGTAATTTATTGGAAATTTTAAGGTGTATAAAAAAGTGATAAGGGTTGGAATAGTCAGAGATGACATGTTGGAGGAAAAACATGAACCACCTTGAACAAATGAATAGGATTGGGTTCAGCAATCTCCAGGGAAACCTGGAGATCAGAGAATCCATGTGTGTGGAAATGTGAAGGTGGAGGTGTCCAGCTTCTGTCTCAGGATGAAATAATGGACTCTTCCAGACTCCTTGGTTCTACCTGTGCAAATTGCAAAGTAAATGATAAAGACCTTAATTTTTATGCTTCTTCTCTAACTTCCAAAGATGATGGTACCATTGGGACGGTGGTTAGAGGTAGGCTTTCTTAATAAAGAAAGAATTCTGTGCTCTGACATCCTTGGAAAGTCACTGTTCATAGAAGACTGGTCTGAAGGAGGTGCCAAAAAGGGTTTGGACATGAAAAGGATACATAGGAGATTAAAAAATTATGCTGGAACAAAATTTTAAAAATAATGAAACTTCTTATTTAAATATAATGAGAAAATATAGTTCCATGGTATACTGGAAAAGCATTCACTGTGTCATGAACGAGAACTTATTTCCAATTTTGGATCTCCCTCTACCAGATGAATGGCTGTATATTTTTGTTTAACTTCTCTGAGCTTCAGTTTCTTCATATATTAAAGAAATCTAATAAAAGTCTTACCTCGAAAGAGTGATGGGAAAATTCAATGGAATATTTATTGCAGGTAAGATGCCTAACATTGTGTCTACGATGCTCTCCTAAGTGGCCTTGGGTAAGTCAGTTACTTTTCTAGCACCTCTATTTCCTGTAGCGTTGGAGACTTGGCCTGTCCATATGCCAGTAACATATTTGAGATATAACCAAGAATGCATTGAGTAATATTGCTCACTCACTTCAATAGCAAGGTTAGAGAGATAAATCATTATGTGATCAGGTTATAAGTCTAGACTCTTGTATAATATTATGGTTATATTTCTGATCTTAGAGATCATGGAGACAGAAATGGAGAAGCAGGGGTTGGGGAGGAGAGTTGGGGAAGGAGGGGAAGACAGAGAAAGGATGTCAGTTGAGTTTTCCGGGCAATAAGGAGGAACCCATTCTCTAGTGGATCAGATGGAACCTCACCTCCAGTTACATCTCAAATGGTGCATTGCCCCTGCTCATTCAACAAGCTGCCAAAGGCTGGCTTTGCTGCCCTGTTTTTTGTTTTTCTTTTAAAATTCACATCTTAGCAGTGTCTTGAGTTGCCCAGCCTCATAATGAAAGTAACATGGTAAATCTTGCTTAAATAAAAATAGCTCCTAATCCATCAAGGATAGATGGACGCCAAAAGGGGAGATCTCACAGCTGAGTACAACATCAGTTTCCAAATACTGCAAGCAAGTGTATAGCTTCCCTTTCATTTCTGACCAAAGTCATTTTGTATCTGAATGGATTCCATTATGCAATAAAATAAAGACAATTTTACAGACCAATATAATTCTCTTTGCGGGGATATTTGGATATTTTTCTTTATTCTGGGCAGTATAGGGTAAGAGAAAGTCAGCTTTAAACCTATGGGACTCTCTGAGCAGCTATCTCTGCCTCCTCCCACGCTCAGCACAGTACTAAGCCACTGGAAATCACTAACCCTTTGCGGGGCACAGCCTAGAAGATGACAACACTGGTTCCAGGACAGGGGAAGGGAAGGGAAGGGAAGAGAAGTAAATGGAAGCTTGTGGAAAAATCCCCCAAACATGTGATTAACAGCTATTTTCTGAAGCAAGCCTTCATCAAGGATCTGCAGCTGTGTCATTTGCTTCAGTGCTGCAGATTGTGCAGGGCTAACTAGGAAGACACACGCAGGAATATATGTGGAGAAGGGTTAAAGGAAGTCCAAAGGAAGTCCAAAATCTGCGGTAAGGATATGAGAGGAATGCCCTCACACCTTACCCTTACCTACTCCTCAGCTGTACCCTTCCCTCCTGTGGGAGGAAGATAGGTTCCTAAGACACACACAAAAGTCCTCTTACCAACTGGATATTGGTTCTTAGTTGTTGCTGTTTTTGTTTTTGACCTGTTAGGGGTTTTTTTTGGGGGGGGTGAGGTGGAAAGGGAGGGCTTGATGGACATCCACTAACCGGTTAATAAACCCCATTAATGAAATCAACATGCTCCAGACCTTTCAAAAAGCTTTCAAAAGATATAGAAGAGAGGCAGGTTTTGCAGTAGCAACCTGAATCTCTCCAAATAATAGGTCTGAGGAGCATCCAAGTTTGGGCCTGAAAGCCCATCTACCATACTTGTAATAAACTCCTAATAAACAGATGGATTCTCAAGATATTTTCCATTTAATATTACACCCTAGTTCCCAAACAACCATAATTAAGGGGACAAATGGAAAATGGGAAAAGAATGCAATGATATTGTGTCGTTCCCCCCCAACCATATGCTCAAAGAGGTATATTTCTTCTGAAAGTTCCCCTTCAAGCAACCAAGCACCCAGGTGGGCCTTTCTACAGTTCTTCTCCTCTGTGCCTTCCTCCAAATGCTCAGGGGGGTTGGGAATCCACCTCCAAATTAAACAATCTCTCACCACTCCTGGAAATACACAAACCATTTCTTAACAGGCCTTTGGAACACACAGCCTGATAAAAATCACTTGAAAAGAAACAGGGCAGATGACCCAGAGGAATTGGCAAGGTCAGGGCACTCCCCGGTGAGGACGTGAAAGGTGGGAGTTGCTGAGGTCAGGGTTAAATGACACTGCGAAATGAAGGCCCCTGCCCCGCAGTCGCCTGCCTTCATCTACGGATGGAGTCTCTAGTGAGCTCCTGGGTCTGGAAGCCTGCCCCTTCGGAGCCGCAGAGAGGCCACGGAAGCGTATTTCAAAGCCGCATCTAAAGCAGCTCACTTAAAAGCGCCAAGAAAAGCCTGGCTGATGACCAGAATTGCCCCGAATCACTGGCTGCCGTCCTCTGGCAGGTTCATCAACGTTTCCCTTCTTCGCTCCTCGTCTCGTTTCCCTTTGGAGTGCAGGTTCTCTAGCACGTTTGGGACGCACCCCCGGGATTTTCGGGGAGCAGTAGCAGTTTTGAACCGAAGGGCGGAATGGGATGGCTCAGCATCCATCTCCCCACCCCAACCTGTCTGCCCGATAGCACAGTGGCCCCTAAAAGGATAACCCAGGACTCCTGCGGCTCTTCCTGCGCAGGGCCCTCGGGATGTCGCGGCGCGTGGCCGCTGGGCGCAAGCAGCCCCCGCCGCGCCGCAGCCCCCGCCGATTAGCAGCAGTGGCTGCGGCAGCAGGACCGCCACGCCGAGCTCCCCGCTCCGGCCGCCCGCAGGGCTCTGCCTGCCTCTCCCCATTGTGTCCGCAGCGCTGCGGGGCTGAGAGGCGCGAGCCGCTGCACCCGCGCCAACGCCGAGCCCCAGGCAGGAGGAGCGCGGAACGGAAGAGGGGGCACCGAGAAGGAGCGAGAAAGGGCCCCCAGAAGGGCACCGCGCTTCATCAATAATGCAGAGGCGCCCGGACCTCCTTGCAATACGTTTTCCAGCTAAACGCCACCAACTGGAGCGCTTCCTGGCAAGTCCCACGCGTGGGTTTTTTTGTATGTGAAAAATGGGACGCACCTTGTTCATTCATCTATCTTCTATCCCTCTTCCTCGCCCCTCAGATAAAGCCCCCCCCCCCGCGCCTTAGGTTTAAACCCCCACCGTTCCACATCAGCACTGCACGTCCAGGCAAAAGCTGCATGTTGGAAAGGCAGGTCCTGAAAGACTTCACCGTCTGCACATCACTAAGAGTTCATCAAAATTCATCTAGTAATGCATATTTTCAAAGCACCCGTTCTCACCCTCCTCGTTAGAGAACGCTTTTAAAGTTTGGAAGCTCAAATGGCGTCGGAGCTGCTGGTTTCTGTGCCTTTGCCCACATCATAACCACGGTACGCTCAGAGACCCCGAGATGACGCGGGGAAGTTGCCCAGCACGAGCCCCGCAGGCCCCTGATGCTCCGAGCATCCCTAGAAGCAGTTCTCCCGTGTGTCCCCTGGAAGCCCAAATGCGGCAAAGAACCGCTTCACACAAGGGTTAACCCAGCCCCACACAACAGACACAAATCCCGAAACTTCTTTGTGAAGCAGGGGCAGCCCACCCGGAACAGACATCCCGAACAACTTGCAAGGGAATAAAAAGAAAACAAGACAAAACAAACACACACACACATACACACACACACACACACACACACACACACACACACCAAAAACCAAAACAAAACCCAAGGCATCCCTGCAGGGAAACTTGTTGAATCCAGCCCGAGCGTTAAGGCTGCAATTTCCGATTTAGCCTGAAGGTTTCTGATTCTACCCCCCCCCCCAAATACCCCAGTGCACCAGTCACAATTTCTGGACAAACTGCGGGGTCCTGTCCGCACCCATTCTGCCCTCCAGCACCCGCCGATGGAAAACCGAGCGTGTCCCTTTTGACAGTTTCTAAAGCCGGCTGTCCTTTGCAATCATTTGGGAGACTTACCCTTCCAGAGGACTGTTTCCGAAATCTAGCGGTTCCGTGGTGCAGGCGCAGCCCTCCAACTTTGCTGTGCACGGAGACCTTCCCGAGTTTAAAGCAAGCCAAAGCTGCCTGGGACTTTTAAACCCAAGAGTGGGGAAATTAGGGAAACAGTAAAGTCGGGTTCCTTCTCAGTATCAGCACCCTGGAAAAATCCAATCCTTCTTCGGTAGAGAATTCTTTGAAACCCGTTATCTGTATTACTATTAATGCGCAGAGCAGACCGCATTGCATGCAAATAGGTCCAAGTGTGCGCTTCTATTGGTGGCTGCGGAGGCCCCTGGGTCCTACTGCTCCGGCTCTAAACTACACAGCAACACTACGCACGCAGCTTTGGAAGCACGGAGGGGAAAATGGATTTAATTGATTCGTTACCTCTGGTATTGTAATGCCTGCTGCGATGTTTAACCGAGGAAAAAACCCTCACATCTGAACTCCTGTCATGTGATCTATCATTTCATTTTTGCTTTTAATTGTCTCCACCGAGTGGCTTTGCAAATACAAAGGATTTTAAAAGAACATTTTCTAAAGAAAATTCACAGATACTTTTGGCAGAAAAAGCCTCTTTTCTGCTCTCTATAATGCATCATTTGGATATGAATCCAAGAAGTGTTTCTATAGTTAAATGCTACTGCACTTCACTTATGTAAAATAACACTTAATTTCATTCTTGAAAATGCATGGCTACTCCAAATTAAATGAGTAGGTTAAAACGGTAGAAGCTAATATATGAATGTGCTGATTATAGAACATGGGGCATATATTTTAAATGATACCAAAAATGCATCAATGACAATGCCATGGCCGTCATTTTTATTTTATAAAGTAAATTCAGAAATATTTTATTTGTGAATACTGATAACAGAAATATAAATCAACATAAAGATGTTTGGTAACGTCACAAGATTTCAAGCGTTTACTATAAATTGCCACATTTTCTTTTTACAGTTTCTCCTCTACAAACCCAATAGTAATGCAAATTGACATAACGTGGGAGACTGAAAGTGAGGCAGGCCTATGATGAGTGGTGTTTTGAAATATTGTAACATTGGGCAAAAACACTTCAGCACATCATCATTAAACATATCTATCTTAAAAGTCCGAATATTACTCAGTCTTTCCGTGTGAACTTAAAGCCCTTAAGCATCGTTTTCCCTTGACCTTTAATTTTGTGGAGGAAAAGAAATTCTCATGTAAACTGAAATGACACACTGTCCACCAAGTTCCATCGAAGATATCTGCTGATATTACAGCTTAGGAAATAGCAATGATTTTATTGTGCTTGAGATGTAAATAGTAATGTAAATTTAATTACAAAATTATTATGGCTATAATTTACAGCTGAATGTTGTTAGGCAGTGATACACTGAATAAGGTCAGCAACAACCAACTCATAAATTCACCATCCATGTGTAAACTAAATAAATGAAAATGCAAAAGACAAAAATACAACAGAATTGAGATCCCATTCCAAATGTATGTATAGCATTTGAATTTATGTAGTATGTGCTGCAATCCTCCTTCATTTCCATAACTCCTTTCTCTTCCAGACCCTTCCCCTCCCCCATCAGTAACCCTTGACAACAGAAGTGTTACTTTGGGTCCAGGTTTCCAGGTTGCCTTTGCTGCTTTCCAGACCTAACTTAGAGCTTACATTCTTGTAGGAGACAGAATTAACTCTTGCATGATTGAGGTGTGAAAGAAGAGAGTTGCCTTCAGGGTAAGAAAACCGAGTATTCTTATGTATATTTCAAAAATTTTCACCTAATATATATCCTCAAAACATCCCTGACCACTAATTTAGAATGAAAAGACATGATCAATTGTCATTACATCAGAGTCAATTTGCACCATTTCCCCACTGCTATTGTGTTTCTGGAACAGCCTTTTGGAATGTCTTTTATTCAGGGTGGTTACAATCACTTTAGGCTAGGTTCAGAATTTTTCAATTTACAATAAAGTTAACATGGAAGTATCAAGATACTATTATATTCAGTAGAAGACTGTGAAGGACTCATTGTCTGTAAAAAGAAAAAAAAGAAGCTATTATTTGGTATAGTAAGAAAAGGATAATGACCATGCAACGTTGAATGGAGAAGACTGATGGTCAATTCTTTTTTAAAACAAGTATATTATTAAAGAAATAAAAAAGTGTATTACTGGTCTTCCAACTTCCTGTTACAAGTAGGGCTGAAAAAAATAATCATTTCCAGTCTAAGTGCACATTGAAAGTTGTGTATTTAATGAATATCTTTTTCAGAACTGAGAGAAGATATGTTTTATTCAGGCAGAGTTTGTACAAAATTAATGCAATTTATCTATGACCATAATTTAATAGAGAATTTGAATAGTGGACAAATAAGAATAAATAAATAAAAGCCAGCCTATTAACATGCTTAATGTACAAGTGTTTGATCAATTTCATTCACTTTCTGCATAAAAGGTCAAAGTAAACATATAGCAGTTGATCAGAATCATAAATTCAACTTATATATTTTTCAAGAAAAAAAGATACTCAACAATCTCTTCAATAAGTTACTTGTGTTTATCCAAATTGTGCTCATATATTTTGAGATATATAACATATGGTATATTATATATACATATTTATAAATATTTAAAATATATTACTTGGATATAGGGGTAAGAAATATTTAAACAAGTAATATTAAAACCATAATAGTTTTCACCATTCCTAAACTGTAAAAGTATCCTTGATCTATTCTTTACTATTTGAAGTATCCTTGGACTCCTCATTTTGTCAGTACAGTTTTCAAGGACAATATATGCTCTGTCAGAAACTGATTTCCATTATGCCCTTGATCATGATGACAATGTATTATTGTGGCTAATGTGAGCATCTATAAAAGTTGGAAAGCAAAACATACCTGGCATATCCCTGTATCCCATTACTGTAATCAACTTTCTTTCTAAATTTAAATCAGTAAACGTGTAATAACATACCATTTGGTGAAATTTAATGAACTCTAATGACATTCAGCTACTATCCAAGCTATTTTTAAAATTCTGTGTCTTCAATAATTTTGAAATACGCATAGGTTAAAAAATTTCAAAGTTATAGGCATGAATCCATTTGTCTACTTTAAATAGAAAATGTATTCATGCTTGATTTTTGACAGATGAAAAGGAAATTAGCAGACATAAATTATACTTTGAAAGTAGAAATATAAAATTAAGGATGTGGTCAAATGGACATTTTTTTTCAGTAGTAAATCAGTAGTAAGTAAGCAGTAATATTCATACCAGTTGCTAACTGGGATACTATGATGTATTGAATATTTCACTAAAACATCTTCTAAATACTGTAGAAAGTTGCAAAAGATTACATGTAAATACATGGCTCATAAATTAATCTGGACAATTGCTAACCAAGGTGAAGAAAGTACAACTCGGAAGTTAAAAATAAACCTATAGAAGGTACTAAGTTTGTGGAGACCTATGGACCTCTTTATGATAAACTAAACTTGACACTAAGTAGAAGAGATGAGAACTTCATGGTACAGTGATTTTGGTAAGATGATCACCATGAAAAGAATGCTCATCATATTTAGAATCTTAGTAAAAATTGGCAAGCAGAAGAGGCACGAAGGAGGATGTGTTACTGTATATCAAAAAGGACTGTAAAGCAAGCAAGATAAAAGTTGACAAAAATGTAGAAGTGAAATAGTTTGGCAAAAGATAAAAGAGGAAACAACAAAACAAAAGAGAAATGGGGGACATATCTTTTACAGTACACTGAGATTAGAGGAAGCATTAATAAACAGTTTTAATTCAAATATTAAGTTCTTAAGAATATGTTACATATTAATCCTAGAAAATCTGTGAATAAAAACTACAAATATTTTTGTGAAAAAGAGACAAAAACATGTAGGCCTATCTAAAATGTTTATAAAATGTGAGATAATGTTAAGTTACAGCAAATAAACAAATGGATGTGGCTATCAATTGGAGAATACTACATATGTATGTAAAATAAACCATTATTTCCAATATAAGGCTAAACACGCAGTCGATTTTCTGTATGCTTATTATATCAAGCCTAATGGTCAGATCTTGTGATTTGCCTTTCTGAAGATACAAACTGGTTATACGATTTAGAAGGAACTCTGTACTAACCAGCGTCTATTTAAAAGCCACTTCTTAGAGTATTATAAGGAATCCTTTAGGACTTGCTTACAAAGCATACCGAAACAGTAATTATTTTAAACTTTGTTTTTATTCATACACCAAATTCTTATGATCAAATTCACTCAAAAATGTAATGTTATTTGCTTTTGTCCGAGACTAAACTTTGCCTTTATAAAAGTAATATTAAAGTCGAGTCACTTCCTCATTTAGTGAATAGTGAATCTACTTTTCATGGTACTGTGTCAGATACATAAAAGTAGATGACAATGCAACAGAAATTGCGACTACCCTTATTTTTATGTAAAAGCAAAGAGAAATGAATATGACAGCATCATTTTCTAGGAAGGGACAGATTGCAGAATACAAATTTTAATATTATATAATAGTAATGTTAAATATAGTAGTTTGTGTTTCCTATGCTGGAGCTTAGTAACAGAAAACCTACTTAAAATAAGGTTTTACGCCTTTCCTTATTACTTTTTAAATACCTCCCCCTGCCATATTCCCAAGAATGCTACTTCTCTTAGGCAGCATTTAAGTGTAGGTAATCAGCATACACTTTATTTAGAAGCAGAAAAGTGAATTTTGATGGTTTTCAGTTTAAATATCTGTACACTACTTTGGTGTGATGAGTCAGTTTTCATGTTGGTTTCTTTTCTTATGGTCGTAAAGATGTATTATTCTTCAGTTGTATGACTCACTTGACAAATAATTGTTTCCCAAGATTAAATAATGGGTGGATGGAGAGCTACATGCCAATAGGTGATGGGATTAGAGAAGGAATTGAAAGGGTAGATTAAGAGTAGATTTTGGCTCTGGAAGTGATGGTGGAAAGGGCTATGACTATTCTGGTAATATAATTGCATTAAGTAAAATTTTAAAAGAACACTAAATATTCATAAATGTATATATTTTTAACCCAAGAGCTTTTAAAATGGAACGTGGGTTCTGAAGGGCAACGATCCAATAATTCAATTCTGACAAGCGAGTAAATTAACATAAAAAATTAAAAATAGAGTAAGAATAACTAATTTTTAAAATAATGATTGGCTCAGACTGAAAAAAATAGTTTGGGAAAGGCCAACATCTGGGAGAGAGACTTGAAGAATAAAATGAAGCACTCATACCCGACTTCCTGAAAGGTGGAACAATATTAATGAATAAGTAGACATTGGGAACTACTTGAATCTTAAATTTTCTTTTGGCCTTGTCATTGAGGTAAAATGTTTCCAAATTCAAAGGAGATATAATATTTGTGATTAAGAAAAAACTAAACCTATTTAAACTCATTAATATCTGTGTGTTGTGAATATAGGTGGCTCTCTTTCTTTTTCTGTTTTTTTATTTGTTTGTTTGTTTCATGTTCCAAAAGGGACATGTATTAATTTTGTCAAAGAAAAAAGTTAAAAAGTAAATTTCAATATTAAGTCAAATAAACACATATTCCCATTTATCTCATATTATTTCTGTACTTTATGAAGGTCACTAGCCTTTTTAACCTCAGATCACTGCTTTCTCATGTAGAAATAAAAACTTGTTACTGTGAAAATACATGTATGACAAGGTTTTGTAAACTTTACATTTTTAAAATAATGTTAATTGATATTTAGAAGAATGCCTAGCTATTTTAATTTCATTCAACTATTTCATACCAGGAAGATTACAAACCATCCTGTAAGTTGCAAATATGATCACCAAAGTGCTCTGTAATATTTTTAGAATTTTTTAAGGACATACAAAATCGTTTTTCTTTTCTAAAATAAGGAAGTGGGGACTAAAACAGTAAATAATAAGAAATTGCCTGGACAATTCAAGAATGGGCTTATTAAAATATCTTGTAAACGATTAGGGCATTTGGAGGCACAAAATGGCATGGGTGTAAGAAGGAATCCTATGTGGCAAGACTTATTTTTTTATATTTCCTGAGTTAGACAGCTTTTAGATCATAAGAGTGTCTTAAAAGGAGTTTGTCTTGATACCGGATAAGCATTTGACAAGTGCTTTGTCATTTCATTGTATACAAAGCAGAGGAAAAACTGGCTGGATGATAGTACATTTAGGTGGATTTGTAGCTAATTAAACAAGTGGACTTCCTGGGTTGATTTGCCAATGTTAACCTCAAATACCCTGCCACAAACCTGTGTACTTGATTCTGTGAGGTGTAACATATATATTTTCAGTGAAGAAGTCTTCATCAAATACACAATATATCTTAGCTAAGGTATAGCTAAGAGGGAGAACTAACATCTTGAAAAACTACCTGAATAAGGAAATGGAAATTCAAAATTTATTTAAAAATAGGTAAACACGTAAAAGCTGAAATACAACATCAAGGAATAGAGTATTTGAAAATTAAGTTGAGAACAATGAGAAACCACCTATGGGATTAAGCCAACCATAAGCTCAAGAGAAGTTAATGGCGTGATGGTAGAACTAATAAAACAATCTGGAAGGAAGGAAGAAAGGAAGAAAAGAGAGAGAGGGAGGGAGAGAGAGAGAGAGAGAGAGAGAGAGAAAAGAGGGAGAAAGAAAGAAAGAAAAAAAAAATCAGAAAATAGGGTATAAACCAGGATAGTGATAGATCTCATGCTAACATATGGGGGAAAAAGTAGGAACATAGATACTTAACCCAGGGAAAGGATTTTTTTAGAAAACATGATTGTTGACTTCTTTTGTAGAGCTATCATAAAGAAGAAATGGTGAGACATGCACAATATGTTATTCTGGCACTCTAAGTATAAAAATATATGGTTCTTATTTCTATAAAAAAAGATATTGGCCAATGGATATTCATATATTAAATATAATATGAAAAAGTTACTAACCAATTCATACATTGAATATAATATAAACTTTGGACCTAACTAGTCTTCAGATTCCAGCAAGGAATACAAAATTTAAGGCACATTAGAATAAAAGATGCTTGTTTAAATTAAGCTGAGTCTCCCTGATCCATTTATGAGGACTTCTTAATTCCAATTATGCACATAAATGTGCATAAAACTGCCCAGAAAGAGGCACATAGGGAAGGCAAGAAAGATAAAGAGCATAATATGTGTAAATTATAATGTTCCTTGTATCATTCAACAAAAACATGCAAAATAAGCTAACTGTATTCTTTTGCCAGAAAGTTAATGATGATGGCATGAATTATGATAAAACTGTAAATTCTTGGCACAAAATGATAATTCTAAGAAGATTTATTTTTAAAAATAAAGATAAAGTGTTTCACTGAGATAATTTAGGTGTACTTTGCCAAATTAAACAAATGATTTATTACTTTCTAACCAGAATAATGTCTAATTTTTATAAAAAGTTAGTGTGTGTTTCTTCATGCACCTATGTTTTGCAAACTGAGAAGAAAAGTCTTACTTGAAAACTATTTAATTAACACACTCCATAACTATCCATGCAGAATAAACAAATTAAATGATGGTTACATGGAGAAAATACAAAAGATTTATGTTATTGTACACACGGTTTTTTATGATACTGATCTGTCCAATTGAATTTATTGTGTTATTTAGTAAAGTAAATGTCAAAAACCTCCATTGAAGGGGCTTCTGGGTGGCTTAGTCCATTAGGCATCTGAGTTTTGATTTTGGATCAGATCGTGACCTCAGGGTTTTGAGACTGAGCCCTGCATCAGGCTCTGGGCTGGGTGGAGTTGCTTGATTCTCTTTCCCTCTCCCTCTATCCCTCCCGCCCCCACTCTCTCTCCCTCTCGGACAAAAAAGGAAACAAACTGTCCACTGAAAAAGAATGGACTCCAAAATTTAAATTATTCCAAGAGGTCAAAACAAATTCAAAGAAGGATAAACAATATACAACTCGTGCTGAAAAACTAGTATGCTAGACTTAACAGAGGGAGTAAAGCTCTTGTTTGCAGTCATAACTTAAAAATAATTGAATATATTAATCAGAAAAAAAATTACTGATGTATTTAAGAATGATATGTTTATCAAGAAAAAGAAACCAAATGGTTAACACGAATGAAGATGAGATAAATATCCTTGCTTATAAAATTGTTTATTAAACACAGAAGAAAGTCCAATAAGCAGAATGTCAGGTGAAAAAAACTTTAGAATGAATGATCTTTTAAAATTTTAGTTCACTAAATAATGGATAACATACCTTACAACATGAATGTGCACACACATGCATGTTATAGGACACAAATACTGTGTGTGTGTGTGTGTGTGTGTGTATTAAAGGATACAGAATCTTTACATTGATACATCTCTCTGCTTGAACATCTGGTATCCTTTTGCATAGAAGGGAAACTTGAGTAGTCCAGGTATCTACTAAAAAAAGGAAGATAATTTTGTTGTGTGTAATAGAGTGTATTCACGTTTGACAAATAAGTAAGTGTCCCTTCCTGAGGTTCCTCTCCCTTCAAGAAGACCACACATCTCCATGTGAATTAGCTACGATTAATGAAGTTTTAGCAGAATTTTTAAGAGCCAGAACCTGACTTACTATGTTTTTTTTTGTCCCCCTTACTAGATGATGGCTTGTCTTCTCAAAAGAAACTGCTTAGTCCCTCTGGGTTCCTGGGGTGGTGACAAGGAATCAAGTCACAGATGACTTACAGAGAGGATATTGCATCTGTGGAAAGTGAACCTATATTATGGTAAGCACTTCAGACTTGGGGAGCATTAGTTTTTGCAGCATAATCTAGAAACCCCAACTAAAACAGTGTGGAATTGAAGAAACAAGCTTCCATGAATGATTTTCTGTATACAGCCATACAGTAACGAGACACTAGTTTCTATTCTCAGTAACCACTCCTGAAAGAGTTGAAATATATTGTCTCCATGGCTACGTCAGCATAACTATAAAGATAACAAAATAGCTCTAAAACAAAAATAGCCTTTACTTTTAAATAGTCTTAAATCTTCTTTTAAGTGCTTTCAAAATTTGAGCTATTTGAAATTTCCACTTATGGCCTTTATTTAAAGGCTGATAGCTATAATAGAAAGAGTGAATTAAGAGGTCCCAGTGATCTTGCTACCTAATTTGAGCTCTTCTTGGGTTTGAATTTTCAAACCAGAAGTTTAGAAGGCAGAAGAGAAAGAAATACATTCAACTGATTATAAAAATTTAGTAATCTGAGGACCATCATGTTTTGCTGGAAAGAAATTCCCACAAATAATTTTATAGACTGTTACTGAATATTTACCTAAAAAATAAAAAACTCAAACAAAGATAGAATTACTGATATTAAAAATAAAATTAAGCACCTTTCAAATTAATAATTTATATGAAAACCAAATTCTTCAAATTATAGAATTATAGATTGATTAATGTCCCATTAAAAAAAATCACTAAATCCAACCTGTTCAAAATAGGGGATAATGATAGTGGTAGTATGAAGGATTAAAAACAAATTATAAAGCACCTAAAAGATAATGGATCCATAGACTAGAAATAGATGCAGCTTATGAATAATAAATCTTGCCAAAATAGAACCACCAATTACTTTGCTTGTATTATAAAATTTAAAAACACAATGGTTAGTAGATGCAACCAAATAAATAACTCATATCCCAAAGTATAGATAAGAGTTACCTTGAAAGTATGTTTGATAATTGATTACAACTTAAAAGTTTATAGAAAATTGTGAGATCATGAGCCTTACAGAAATGTACTACGTAGGAGGGTGCTGCAAAAAAAAAAAAAAAAGATAATAAATTCCATTTCAGTGAAGATGATTTATGAACTAGTATAGAACATAAACAGCACATTGCTTAAGTTCGCACATTTTTTATGACTTGCTTTTTGACTGGGTATATGTATTTTTTAAAAAAAAGATTTTATTTATTTATTTGAGAGAGAGAGAAAGAGCATGAGCAGGGGGACGGTGGGGGGGTGGGCGCGGAAGGGGAGAAGCAGACACTCTGCTGAGCAGGGAGCCTGGTGCAGGCCCTATCCAGGACCTGGGGATCATGACCTGAGTTGAAGGCAGGCGCTTAACCAACTGAGCCACCCAGGTGCCCAGATTGGCTGTATGTATTTTAACAGTACTTAGGGGAAGGCATGTAAATAAACTTTATGATTTTGCCATGATCATAAAAGCAATATAGATCCCTCAGCAAATTTTGAGAACCCCTTTTTCCCAGAAAATAAGTAATATCAAGCCTAATTTCAACCATAATAGTTTAAATCCCATTTGCTAAATTATACTATCTCTCATTCAAGTTATATGGCATTCTGAAATGAATCATTGACCCTTAAAATAAATTACTAGTGTGAAATAACACTGTGATGAATAGCTTTTGGATCCATCCTATGGTTTTCCTCAGAGGGAGCTCTGCTTTAACAAAGCGATACTAAAACACCATAGGAAAAACCATCTCCCCATCTTCTTACATGAACTGGGAGAATGTGGTTCATACCACATCCTGCTCCAGGCTGACTTTTCAACACAGTCAACATTACCATAGATCATATTCACAATAATATCATTTAGCGTATGGAGGGTACACAGAAAATGCAGCAGAGAGAAACATAAAAAGGCCTTATAATATTTGAATCTGAGACCTATCTTTTGGTATTTATTCTTGCCCATAATTTTCAGTATTTTTTTTTTTTTATTTACCTATGTGACAGAGATCACAAGTAGGCAGAGAGGCAGGCAGAGAGAGAGAGAAGGAAGCAGGCTCCCTGCTGAGCAGAGAGCCTGATGTGGGGCTTGATCCCAGGACCCTGGGATCATGACCCGAGTCAAAGGCAGAGGCTTTAACCCACTGAGCCACCCAGGTGCCCCAATTTTCAGCATTTCTATACCTCTGCTAAATAGACTGTTAGAAAGTTGAGGCCAAAGCATATGCTAAAAGGAAAAAGACCTCACTTGACAGGCTATCTTTACGGCACTTTCCAAGCCCTCCAGGCTCTTCCAACCACACCCTCCGTCCTGGACTGCACAGAGTCCCTCTGCTGAAAGAGTCCAGCCTGAGCTACTGTCTTTTCCTGAATGGAAAAGGCGCTTTCTAGATCTGCTACATCTCCTTTCAGTCCACTTTAACAAATAGCCTACAGTGCGTCTCGTCCTTCTTATGAGTCGTGAACTCTCTATTGAGAGCTGAAGTATTTCATCTGAGAACATTTCGTGTTTTCTGTGTACTTCAAAAGATTTGCATTTTATCTGGAAATCTTCGTATCTTCCTCTAATTTAAGCAACAGGAGGATGTGAAATACGAGATATCCTGGCTAAATATATTTTATTCTCCCTCGAAGTTGCTTTAGGTTGGAAAGCCTGAACATATTTTGCAGGTGGGAGGGAGATCACTGCTGCAGGAAGACGTGAGATGGGTAAAACCAGTCCAGGACTCCATTTGAAAGTATGGGATTCGATACTCCCTTTAAGAGCTTATGTTAGTGCAGTTCCTAGCTAAAGGTGAAGACCCAATTTGCTTTTTAAAATGAACTCTACAGAGCAGTTTAATGAACACCATAGACTGAAAAAAGGAGGAAAACCAATCTACCCTATTCAGAAGCTTATGAAAATTGCATAGTAAAGTATACAGAAAACACCCTAAAACGACAGGCTGCCTAACTAATTATATAGTTAGTAAAGTGCAACCTAGACATAAATACTATTGAGGACAATAAAAAAAGAATCATCTCTGGGAGGTGAGATTAGGTTAGGCAGAAATAGGACCAATTCAATTTCTTTAAAAACTGACCACAATACAGAGAAGAAATAAGATTTCTCAATGTGAGAAAACTGTGAACAAACGAAACTTCAGGAAGGAACAATAAAAATGATTAAGGGTATAAATGAAATGATTAATGGACAGAGATTAAAAGACGGTATCCATTAAATTTGGTAAAAAGACTAATGGGAAATTCAATCACTTGAAAGCATCCGAGGGGTAAAGAAAGAGGGGAGAAAGAACAAATTTTAGGTTAGTCAAGAGAAAATAACCAGAAGTAATGGGATGAAATTGAGTATAGGAAATTTTTGAGTGACTATCACAGAAAAGGCAGCTTTGTTAGGTCTATTAGGCTGAGGAATTGTTTCCTAAGGGACGGAGTGAAAAGCCCCTTTGCTTTAGCCATTTATGTAGAGCAGACAAAGAAGTGGGTAATGGTGTAGGAAACAATTCTATATTCACAAAATTATGGACATTATGATCTAATAGCTCCTGTCCTGCCAGCACAAAAAGTCTCTAATGCACATAATTCTTTGGCTTCCAGCTTTTGCATTTTCTCATTTTAGGAAAAGCTGGTAGAACCCTGAACCGGGACCTTGAAAATGGACTTCTTCCCTGTACTTCCATGACTTCTGTAACTGCATCACTTTCCCATTTTCAAGTAATTTACTATATTAGTATTGGTGAATGACAAGTCCTTTAGCAAGAAAAATATTCAAATGTGTGATTTTCAAATAAATGTTGGTGTGCAATATGAGAATCTTAGTGACACATCTGGTTGCTCTACTAGCCAACTTAAAAAACCCAATAATGATTGCTTTCATCTCCTTGGTTTGATAATGTTTTTAAGATATCTTATAATCATAAAAAAGATATAACCATAACAAAGCTGTAATTTATCTAGCATTTAAACATGAAAGATTTAGCATGTAAAATTATTGTCTTTATACACTGTCCCATGAAACTGATAGTCATAACAATGATTCTGTGATACATAGAAGGTATCTTCAGAATCAACAACAACATTGTATATTTTGGCTTATTCCATTGTAGTCCGTCTAATTTAAAAGGGGAGTGATCCATGTATTTTATGAACATTAACTCTAAACTTTAAAAATTGATCATCTAGGATAACATGGTGCTGAATATGTTAGATAAGAATTTCTCCTCTAAATAATCAGCTAATGTTTTTTGTCATGAGGGGTTTTATCCAGAAGCACCAAAGGATTTACCTAGCATTATGTATGGGGTGAAATAGAACTGAGCTACTAAAAGTTGTTGATAATACTTGAGGGTTTTACAAATATACTTACATATTCTCTTATTTAATCTTCACCATTACCCTCTAGGTAAATTCCAGCTCAATGAAATTAAATGACTTGCCCGGCATCACTCATTTGTGCCACAGTAGGACGCTGGTATCATGCCCTTGGGCTTTAAGCACTGGTTTTCTTTACACTGCATGCTTTGGTTTCTCACAATAAAGTAGGCAATAAACTTTTCTAAACAAACGTTTCATTTTCAGTTTGTGAGATCATCCTCTCTGGGCATGAAGCAAAATGTTATAAGTAAAGAAGAAACGGACTATAAGTCAAAAGTCTGGAAGTCTACTCTTAGTTACGTTGCTAACTGTCAGATCTGGAGTAAGTCACTGAATTTTTTTTTTTTTTAAGATTTTTTCTTTATTTACCTGACAGAGATCACAAGTAGGCAGAGAGGCAGGCAGAGAGAGAGGAGGAAGCAGGCTCCCTGCAGAGCAGAGAGCCAGATGTGGGGCTCCATCCCAGGACCCTGGGATCACGACCTGAGCCGAAGGCAGAGGCTCAACCCACTGAGCCACCCAGGTGCCCCAAGTCACTGAATTTTTTAAGTCTCAGTTTCCTCTGCTATCCATATTGGGTTACATGGTGTTCAACAAAATTATTCAACTCTAAAATCTGATCCAAAACCATAATGGCATGGCTTTCAAATGTGAAACCACTTTTGAAAAACTAATTTTTAAATCTAATTTTAGATAAAATTAATTTTTAGGTTAAATTAAGTTTAATTTTAGATAAAATCTAATTTTCTGTCTAATTTTATCTTTGCAATTTCGTATCTTAACACTTTCATTAACTCTGAGGAGCTAGCCAACAAACTTGAAAACTTCCTTATTTGTGCAACACTGTAAATTAATTCACCAGATGATAGGCATTGTTTAATGGGTAAATAAATTATAATTTATAATAAATACTAAGCAATTTCTGTAAAAATATTCCTAACATTTTTATTTCAGAAATCTATTTACATTTTCAGTCTTTGGGAGGAGTGAGGTATATATATATATATATATATATATATATATATATATATATATATATATTAGTTAGGTAATAAAAACATGAAGGAATCAATGTCAGTTTCCCATCAGCTTAGGGATTTATTCTTTTCAAAGGCAGCAAAGTGATAGAGTTTGTATTCTTGCTTTCCTCTGCACTTCTTAGACCACTGTCAATTTCCAGACTTGGCACTTTATGAAGAATATAATAACCTGGGGTATTTCCAGAGAAGAATGACTCTGAGGAGAAGGAGAGCCAAAATAATATAACATGCTTACAATATTGAAGAAACTGAGGATGTTTATGGTGCAAAAGTAGATTCAGATCATTTTTGATAACCAACGAGGTACTTTTCTCTTTGATATGATTAGTGTCCTGGAGAAAATAATGTATCAGTACAAAGAGTCACATGATAAGACAAGGTGAGATTTATTCAGTCCCCCTAGCATAGCATACACACTTGTGCAACATTATCCGCTACATACAAATTCAATACGATAGTCATATAGTAGTGAAAATAACATTTGTTCTTATTTTTAAAGTAATCCATCTATCTGAGCAAAACCTGGTGTTTCCTGGAAGATTCATAAATTTATGAAGCTGCCGGATACTATGTTAGTCTTCGTAGATACAGCAAGAAACAAACCTACAAATATCCTGCCCCCAGAGGCTTCTATTCTAGTGGTGTGAAACAGATAAATAAGAAAACAAATAGAATGCAAGATAACTAAAGACCATGATGACTGATATGAAACACACACACACACACACACACACACACAGATGAATGACCAAGAGGAAAAAGGCCACAGTACCTTGGTGCACAGAGGAAGACTGTTTGAGGAAGTTTCATATATATATTTTTTAAGATTTTATTTATTTATTTGACGGACAGAGATCACAAGGAGGCAGAGAGGCAGGCAGAGAGAGGGGGGGAAGCAGGCTCCCCGCTGAGCAGAGAGCCCGATGTGGGGCTGGATCCCAGGACCCTGGGACCATGACCTGAGCGGAAGGCAGAGGCTTTAACCCACTGAGACACCCAGGCGCCCCAGGAAGTTTCATTTAAGTGAATATCTTACACATAAAAAAATAAGTGAGCTAGATACAGAGCTAGAAGAACCACAACTCGGGTACATGGACGAAAGAGGAAGAAGAATGAGTGAAAGCATAGGGGAAAAATAGCCATCAGTGGAATAGAGAACTAGGTCAGGTGAATGGATCTACACAACAAGATGGGAACGAGAGCCATGGTAAGAAAGGATGGATGGGTGCTTGTTATTGTATCAAAGGCAAGAACAAGCATGGATGTATGGAATGAGCGAATTATATCTGCTATCTATACTAGAAGAAGAGGGGCATCTGGGTGGCTCAGTGGGTTAAGCCTCTTCCTTTGGTTCGCATCATGGTCTCAGGGTCCCGGGATAGAGCCCTGCGTCTGCCTCTCTGCTCAGAGGGGAGCCTGCTTCCCGCTCTCTTTCTGCCTGCTGCTCTGCTTACTTGTGATCTCTCTCTCTCTCTCTCTCTGTCTGATAAATAAATAAAATCTTAACAAAAAGAAGAAGAAAAAGAAGAGTGAATTTAAGAATATTATTAAATCTAAGAAAATTATCTCGGTTAATACAGGGACTTTTGAGAAATCATTTCCTTCAGTATATTCACAAAAACATGCACACAGAGGTTTGTGGAGGCTTTATGTCTAATTGCCAAAGCTTGGAGCCAACCACAAGATCTTTTAGTAGGTAAATGGGTGAATTGTGATACCTCCAGAGAGGCAGACTGTAACTCAGCACTAAGAGGAAATGAGCTATCAAGCCATGAGAAGACATAAAGGAAACTTAAAAATGCACATTACTAAGTGAAAAGAAACCAACTGGAAAAGGCGACACACTGTATGATTTCAACTCTACAACATTCTCAAAGAGGCAAAACTGCAAGAGACAGTAAGCAGACCAGTGATGGTCAGGGGGTGGAGAAGGGAGGGCAGAGCACAGAGAATTTTCAGGGCAGGGAAACTATTCTACAGGGACTACAATGGTGGGTACATATTACTTATTTATCAAAACCCATAGAATAGATAACACCAATAGTGAGCCATGAGGTAAACTCCAGACTTTGGGTAATTACGATGTGCCAGTGTAGATTCACTGACTGTAACAATGTACCATTCTGCAGGGGGCTGTTAAATATGCAGAAGGTTATGCATGTGGGGAGGCCAGGACTATGTGGGACATCTCTGTATCTTCCTTTCAATTTTGTGAACCTAAAACTGCTCTAAAAAATAAAGTTTTAAAAATTCAATTATAACAATTTACTTGATAGTTCAATATGTATGTGAACGGCTATGAGTGGTTTAGGTCATGATCATTCATTCATTCACTCATTCACTCATTCATTCAGTATTTATTGAGCACTTCTTACGTGGCGGGAAATCTTCTAAGCAAAAGGAACACAATAAAAACACATTTCTTCATCAAGCTTGTAGTCTACTAGAATGACAGGTTATTCAGTAACAAGTTAAATACTGTATAGCTTTGTTGGCCATTTTCGTATTTGATTCGGTTTCTTTTTCTGCTCTTCTCTGCCATGCTCTGCATATCAGGTAATTACACCTTCAGGGCTTCCTTAATATCAAAGCTCCAGGTAGGTTTTCCAATTGAAGGCATTTACAGAATACTGGAAGTTGTGAGGAAAGGAAAAGACAGGTTACTTCATACATCTTTCCACTTTGGGGGGATTCTCTCCCAGCAGCTGTGTCTACTACTTCCTCCAAATCTGTACCTCCTGTTTGACAGCCCCTCAGAGAAATGCAAATTAAATGTAAATTAAAAGTGTAATGAAAGACCATTTCGCATCCAGATTGACAAAAATTTAATAATCGGACAAAACCAAATGCTGTCATGGATGAAAAGCCATGAGAAGACTCACACTATCTCGGTGGGGGTTAAACTTGGTGAAAACATTCTGAAAAACAAACCTGAGTTTTCTAGACAAGTTGAAGATAAACAAATCCTACTGTGCATCAGTTCTAATTACACATTCTAAAGATACATTTGCACATGGGAACCAAGAAAAATACATAAACATGTCCCAAGTCTGAGTTATTTCTTGTAATAGAAAAACAATTTGCAAATCATCCTTATAATAAGTATTTTAAAAAGACAAAAGTGAATTTTGTTTTTACACATTCAATGGAATATTCTTTCAAAGTATAAATCCTTCTATTAAAGGGTTAGGACTTTTTGGAAGATTTTTTATTTATTCATTTGAGAGTAAGAGAGCATGAGTTGGGAGGAGATGCAGAGGGAAAGAGAGAGACGCAGACTCCCTGCTGAGCAGGGAACCATGCGCTGGACTCCATCCCCTGACTCCAGGACCATGACCTGAGCTGAAGGCAGACGCTTAACCACTTGACTGACTGAGCCAAAGAGGTGTCCCATGGATAGAATTCTTAAGTGCACTTTGAATGAAGGAGAGCAATCGTAATATATTATAATATTTTATATACAAACGCAATTACATACACACACATATAGTATATACAAACACACATACAGTATAATTCCATTCATATAATGTTCAAGAGGTGAAAAACTAAATATTTTATATATAAACAGTGGTCCAAACTACTTATTAAAAACAAAACAAAACAAAACAAGGTGATGATAAAAACAAAACAAAACAAGGTGATGATAAAAACAAAACACATGGTAGAATTCAGCAGAAGGGAGATTAGGAAAGAAGATGAATTTGGGGTTGGACTCTCTGGCATTACAAGGTGATTGGTTATTGCTCTCCTAAGATGTTTAATGGGTACCAGAATGTTTTTTTTTGTTTGTTTGTTTTTTAATTATTCTTTCTCTCTTCCTTATATCTTACCTCAACATTATGTTGTAGTTTTGTATTTTTTCATAATTAACTAAAGCAGAGCTTGATGCAAGTGTATGGTTCTATAAAATTATTATTAGCACTGCAATATTATTATTACTAGTCACAATAACACTTACAAATAAGTAAAGTTGTTTATATGTGGTACATGACACACATTTCAGAAATATAAAAAAGGAATACATAGGCAATGCACAAGTCAGATATAATAGAGGCTGACAAACCAAAGTGCACTTAAAAATTCTATGGTTTCTTACCCAAGGAGAGAAAATACTAAGTATCATAGACATTTCTATATCTTTTCTGTCATTCTCATGGGAAGTGGTTATTATTGGATATTTATAATCTTCACTTACCCATTTAATTTTAAGTAGACCCCTATATACACCTAAAGGCTTTAAAGAATAAAAGTCGTAATTATAAGTTATTTTGTGGCAAGGATTCATTTTTTTCCAAAAAGTAGAAATATGAATAAAATATTTTTATAAGGTTTTGAATCCCCTGGGAATACTGGGAATACATCACTAAGATGGGTCCAGTTATTATGCATGTCTGTTTTTACAATGCAGTACATTTCTATAAACTACACCTTAGACTACATTTTTGTTGGCATAATATGGAAGTCCAGCAGTATTAACTTACCTATTTCAAGACACTTGCCATTAATGACAATATCAGCAAAAAAGTCAGCTTTGACTTATTTGACCTTTGCTAAATATTGGTTTCCTTGCTATGAAAGCATGCATTCAGAGAGAACAGGACTCTTTGAAGGCAAATTCTTCCTCAATGCTGGAGAAGATGAAGCTTCTCTATTCTGTATCATCTCCCCCAACCAAAGTACTTGTCATTAGGATCTAGAACTTACTCACATGTGCAAAAAGATACCAAAGCTGGAACATATGCAAGTTTAGGCAGGGTCAAAGATCTGACCATTAAAGTTAGCTCTCCAAGAAACTGCATTACAGATGGGGGAGGTAACGGGCTGGTGCAGGCAATACCTGTCACAGTTCCAGTCAGGAAGACAAGCTAAACACAGGAAGGGAAAGACAGGTGGAGAAAAAGAGCGTCACATAAAAGGTGACAAAGTGAGGTTAGATGAGTATCATTAAGCATTCAGTATCTGGGAAAATTCCTAGAGAATGCTCAACTTGACCACTGTGGAACTTAAAAAAGGTCCACTAAGACCTTTTGGTTTTCCATACTCTAGGTGTAGAGTTAGTTCTCCTTCCTCTTGTACTCAATGTTTGTCTTTTTAAAAACTTTTACAGGGAGGGGCGCCTGGGTGGCTCAGTGGTTTGGGCTGCTGCCTTCAGCTCAGGTCATGATCTCAGGGTCCTGGGATCGAGCCCCGCATCGGGCTCCCTGTTCCGCAGGAAGCCTGCTTCACTCTCTCTCTCTCTGCCTGCCTCTCTGCCTACTTGTGATCTCTGTCTGTCAAATAAATAAATAAAATTTAAAAAAACAGAAAAACAAAAAACAAAAAAACCTTTACAGGGAAATAGTCTCAAACCAAAGAGTAAGTCTTGTCACAAATATGTGTCACAAAGACTTTCCCCAACATTAGAACACTTGAGAGTAACTATCAAATAACACATGGTTTTGACTTATCTCTTCACTGCTGTTCACTTTGATTGTTTAATAGAGGTTGTGCCTGCCAGGCTTCTTAGCTGTAAAGCTAGTCCTTTCCTTCTTGTAATTAATATAATTTTGTAGGGAGGTGTTTGAATTATGTAAGTAATTACAGATGTAAATGTAAATGCATACAAGCATGTCTCCATTTTTTTGAGTATTTCCAGGCTTTTGGGAGAGATCTGTTAGCCTGATCTTCCATGTTCCCTGGTCCAAGCATAAAAATCCATTTTTTTTTCTTCAAAGAGGCTCTCATTATCACTTACTGTCTACATAAAGGTAGATACATGTTTGTGTGTTTCTCTGTGTGTAAATATATGTATGAATAGAGAGAAACCAATCATTTTACATGTAACAAATCTCCTTTAATGTCTGCTGCTCCACCCCCTTCTCTGCAGATACTGTCCTAGCTCTGCTAGTTCTCTGACCCCCCCCCCCAGGTGGGGCCACAGTGCCATGCAGAAGTCCCTGCTCTGGGTCTGGATGTCCCTAGACTCAGTGATTTTTTAAGGCCAAAGAATCCTAGTAATTCCTTCACAAGTCTTCACATTTTATATTAGGTATGCAAAACACTTCTCACCTAACTTGATTGCCTCAGGGGTGGTATAAAACCCCAGAGAGGTATTTTTAGACTATTATTGAGGCTTCATTATCTTCCTGAGTGTTAGAATTTTCATATTCTTAGAAGGACTAAACTCCCTATACTAGGATTATGATCTCTGCCAAGTGGAGGGAACATGTGCTTTTTTTTATTGGTTGCAGATGGCTTACTTCATAAGGAAGTATTGAGAGAGGGCTTGCACACGTCCAGTTACCAGATATGGAAATTTTTATGAATATATGCGTTTTTATAAGTTTTTTAAATTTTAACTATGGAGACTTATTCATTTTGCTTATGGAATGGATTAGTATAGGCCTATGAGAATCTTATAGTCAAATTGGCAAGAAAGAAAATGGAAGAATGGAAGTCTAATTGCACCTTCCATGATTAAGGTATTTGATGTATAATTATTTTTTTTGTACTTGAAGGATGGAAAGGAAATAATGAAATGGAAGTAAGAAAGTTAGCAATTTTAATATTCTAGGCTAAGGGATATTTTATAACTTCTAGAAGTTAGTGTGTTTATTTTATAAAATTGTATATTTTTTTGAGAGAGAGAGTGATCATGGGGAGGGGCAGAGGAGAGGCAGAATCTCAAGCAGATCCTCTGCTGAGCACAGAGCCCAGGTGTGTATGTATCTTGATCCCATGACCCTGAGATCATGATCTGAGCCTAAATCCAGATTCAGACACTTAACCCACCAAGCTACTCAGATGCCCCTATTTTGTAAAATTATATTTTGACTTATTAAAATGTTAAAGCTCATCATGGAAGTTAGCAGCCCATGCACAAAAAAATTATGGGAGGAGGGAGTAGAAATCATTTTCAAGGCCATAAATTAAGAGAGGCTATTCATTGAGAGGCGGAGTGGGATATTGGTCCATGAAAATGTAAAATCTCTTTAAGAGACAGACAGAAATCATATTTTATCTTGGCATCTCCAAGACCTCGTTTGACTGACACATTAATCATATAACTGATGTGTGTTGAATAAATGACTATAATAGGCATAGTATCACCAATGGGAGTCTCTGGCATGTTTTGCAATGGACAAGATTCATCCACATATGTATCACAGTGAATAAATGGGTGAAAGTATTTTCAGCCATGGTATTCAGTGACATGACCCACAATGACGATGGATCTTGCTCTAACAGCACCAGATAATGTTAACTAAGTTCTCTACATTGTGATGGGCCCTTAACCTTGTGTGTGTGTGTGTGTGTACGCACGCATGCGTGTGTAAGACCATTAACTACCTAGCACACAACTTCCTAGAGTCATGGACACCAATGGCCAGGATACTCCAATGGGCATATCCGGCATGAGTCAGTGGTAGGAAGGAAGTATATCACAGCATTGCTTCAGAAAGAAATGATTCAACTTACACATAAGTAAAGCCACATATCCCTTAGATAAGTGTTATCCTTTCAGATCTGGGTATAGCATTATCCTTTTAGTATAAAAATACTAAAAGGTAAATGACCATAGTTTAAATGATGCAAAGTTAAAAATAAAATCACTTTTAATCTCCCACCTATTCTTTGCCCCTGCACTATTCCCATATCCTTAGTGTCCAGTCCCAGGTAGCAGAAACACGTTTCAACTTGTTTCTGTATGATAGGATTTTTAATGATGAAGATGTATGTCAATGTCCTACTTTGAAGTGACTTTCAGTTTCTAGATAAGCCTGATTATCATAAAGACACTGAATATAAAAGGAACGCTATAAGACTAAATCCTGCTAATACTCAGAATCTTATCTTAGATTACCCCATCCTGGTATGGCAGAGTACATTTGCTCAGCATTAATAATAAAAAGAGAGTTGAACAGAGAAAGCTTCATACTCATGAAAACTTGCTTTAGTAGAAAACAAATATGCTTTCTCATTTAGTTGATAAGCAGGCAAAATGAAAGGAATACTATTACATCAAATTTTTTTTTTTAAATTTTCTATTGAGTTTCCTTCTCATGAGTTACTTAGGATCTTCAAGATACATTTAATTTTTCACTCAAATTAAGTTAGGGGATGATTCCTAGGTAAGCATTCCATTCAATTGTCTGTTCATCCATTTAGTCAACAATTATGCATTAAGCTAATCTTTGAATTTTTCCTACTTAGCTTCTTTTCAACTTGTAGAGTAGGATATTCAGAAAGATTGAAAAAAGTTAGGAAGTTGTATGTCTTGCAGACCATGGGTTTGAGCTCAAACCTTTCCTTATTTGAGAATTAATAGTTCTGAAAAAGTAGTATCTTTATTACAATCGATTTCCTACACTGTCTTTGGGTCTGGGCCCATGGCTCTCCTGGGAGAGAATTTTGGCCCGTGGCTCTGCTGAGTTACCGGGAACTGTGATTATAGATGTGAGGCTGTCACTCTGTCCTAGTAGCTGACTTTAGAGCCAAGAAGATTAACTGATGCCAGAATGAGAAATAAAATTCAAGAACCTTAAAGAAACTCTGTAGATTTACCCTGGATTAAAAAAAAAAAAAGTTATTAAACATTTTTTTAGGTTCAAAATACCATCAAACCTGCCTTCCCATGCAGGAATCTCCTCTTTTTCTTTCTTTCTTTTTTTTTTTTAATTTATTTTTTATTTTCAGCATAACAGTATTCATTATTTTTCACCACACCCAGTGCTCCATGCAATTCGTGCCCTTTATAATACCCACCACCTAGTACCCCAACCTCCCACCCCCCACCCCTTCAAAACCCTCAGATTGTTTTTCAGAGTCCATAGTCTCTCATGGTTCACCTCCCCTTCCAATTTCCCCCAACTCCCTTCTCCTCTCTAACTCCCCATGTCCTCCATGCTATTTGTTATGCTCCACAAATAAGTGAAACCATATGATAATTGACTCTCTCTGCTTGACTTATTTCACTCAGCATAATAATCTCTTCCAGTCCCGTCCATGTTGCTACAAAAGTTGGGTATTGGTCCTTTCTTTTTTTTTTTTTTATAAACATATATTTTTATCTTTCTTTTTTTTTTTTAAATGTACATAAAATGATTCTTAAAAAGAAATGAAATAAGGACAAAAAATGATAAAAAAATAGATGAATAGCAAGAGTCATTTTTCATGCAGAATCACAAATGCAGAAAGAATCTCTCAAAAGGATCCAAGTTAAAATTTCACATAAATAAAATCATCTTAATAACATGACTAGCAGAAGCCCTGAGTCTCTGCCTTAAAAAGCCTCAGATTGTTTTTCTGAGATAGGATGAGGGTATTATATCCTATTAGAATTCTGAGATTTCTAAGCCACAGGCAAAGTTTTTACTCTACTAATCCATTTGGTCTGTATGTTCATACAGTGGTTTACCCCTGCGGGTGATGAAAGTTTGTGCCACAATTTATTCTGTGGGTGACTTTAGGAGCAGTACCTAAATCATATGAAATGGAATTAAATAGTCACCCCCTAACCTAAGAGGGGTATATTCTAAGACTCCTGGTGGATGCCTGAAACCATGTATAGTACTAAACCTTGTGTGTACTATGTTGTTGTTTTTTTTTTTTTCCTATATATACCTACCTATGATGACGTTTAATTTACAAATTAGACATAGGAAGATATTCACAACAATAATTAGTTACAAAGTAGGACACTTAAAACAGTATACTATAATAAAAATTACATGGCTGTGGTCTCTTTCTCTCTTTCTTTCTCTCTCTCTGTCTCTCAATATAGTTTATTGTATTGCAATGCCTTTCTTGTGATGATGTGAGATGATAAAATGCCTAGTGATGAGATGAAATGGGTGAATGACATAGGCTTAGTGACCGAGCATTAGGCTATTACTGACCTCCTGATAAGTCAAAAGAAAACTCATCTGCTTCTAGACCACGATTGACCATGAGAGACTAAAGCTCTGGAAAGTAAAACCATGGGTAAGGGGGGACTATTGTAACTCTCACAGATTTTCAAAGAGCAGATTCATGAAAATGGCAGACTGTTTTAGCTCTTGGAAGATGATATTTATTTTAATAATTTTGGAATTTGAATGTACTGCAGATATTGACAGATGCACCACAGCGTTCAGATGGGAAAAATGAAACACAGTGTTTAAGAAAAGTTTTCTTTCAGTTGCAAAGTCCTCTGGCCCCAGACTTATGATTTTCTTTCCACACAAATCATAAATTTCTGTCTGCATGCATTTACTTTGTTATGATCCAGAATTTCATTCTAGCTGTCCGCTTTCAACTCTGTCCTGGTGCTCAATTTCCTTATTCTCTTTGGTTATCTTGTTTGATCTGACATCCTTCTATTCTTTTTTTTTTTTTAATATTTTATTTATTTATTTGAGAGATACAGCAAAAGAGAGCAGGATCAGGAATTGGAGGCAGAGGGTGAGGGAAAAACCCAATGCAGCTTGATCCCAGGACCCCGAAATCATGACCTGAGCCAAAGACAGATGCTTAACCAATTGAGCCACCCAGGTGTCCCGAATTCTCTTCTTTCCTTCTTCATTGTCCAGCTTCCTTCATCATGGTTTGGAGGGCTGTTTCCACAAACTACACATCATTGTAATGGGATTAATGCTTTATCCGTGAAGGGTATGGGTATATTTATCCTGCAGCTTAATAAAGAAAATGTAAGAATTGAGTTCTATTTAGTTCACACTCAGAAATGATGATCGAGGCTACTTATCATTAAGAGACAGCATTTTCACGCTAGCTGTGGTTCTCAATATAAATAATCACTACATTCTTTATAGTTATGGTTAAAATTGGGAAAGGAAAGTATAAGAAAAAAAATAGCTCTGAACTATCTAATACATTTTTCAGGGAATTTCAAAATTGACGTTAAGGACAATAGCATTAAATGTCAATGCTTTTGTTATGATGGACTTACATTTATCCCCAAAAAATCATTTTTAGATGAAGCATTGCTTTTTAAAAAATTAATCACTATTACAAATAAGAAAATTATTATTACATTTATCTTAGATGTTAAAAATTTACTTCTGAATATGTCTTAATGATCTGGGTATGTAAACAAAATTGCAATTATTCTACAATGCTAAAGCTATTTTCTTTACCTCTTCAGTAACAGTTGGTATTTTCCAGGAAATCTAAAGGACACACGCTTTTCTGGATTTCTTCCAAAGCAGTGCATTAAATGACCTTGATTGTGCTTGGAATTTCAATTTGAAACCCCTAAGCTTGGGTGTGAATTCCATTTGGAGGTTTTTGTTGAATTTCTACTGAGGCATTATGTATAACAGTACAAAACAAATTGTGACAAAATAAGTCTCTAAATGACATTTGAGGATAATTGAAAAAATAATAAAAAATTGGACATCAGTAATATGACTGAACATTATATATATGTATATATATATAGTTCAAGACTCTTTCTAACTGTGACATTTAATAACGAATCCCCTTTAATATTTGATTACATGTAAAGAGATATTGGATTGACTTTTTTGGTTTTTTTCTGAGTACCAGTAATGCTGTTGTAATATAGAGTATCATCTGTGGTCATAATTTAAAAGAAAAAGAGCTTATCAACTATTTTTTTCTTATTTCAATAACTTTACTCGGTGCATGTTATTAAAGTACTACGCCTAATAACGCATCTATGTTTTCCATGTTGATCCCTTGTAGCTGGCCAGCAAACACTATATAGAAATTAATTTTTAAAAACTTTCACCAGGACTCTTGTGCTTGTGACTGAAAAAGCCAAGAGACATGAACATAGGTTTGGGGTATCTCAGAATATTTAGTCTCTTGAAATTGCAGTAATGAATGCAATTAGAAGGAACACATCCATGGAAAGAAAGCAACCTATGCCTACAAATGGTGTAACAAACTGTCATAGAAAAGCATCCAAATAAATGACTTTACAGAGTCTATCTTGGCAAATACATGGTGAATGAATAGAGCAATGATATTGCAAATAACTTTCATAATATTAAAAGAATTAAGCAGTTACCATATTAAACATTTTAATTTAGAAATTAGTAAATGCTGAGTAGAACACATTTTTTTTTTACCTATTGTGAGGTACGCAAAGAAAGTGTAAATTCTTGTCCTTGAAATACAATCTTATTAGGGAAAAAAAAATGTCAGTTGGATTAGAAGGAGGTAGTAGTCTATTATTATATATTAAATTCCTTCACTCTGTATAATGACAATAGTTCATTTTTATTCAGTGCCTTACCTTCTTTATCATAGAAACTCTATGACATAGGCTTTCTTCTCATTCTTCATTACACTTACGGAACCAGAATCATAGCACACTAGTAAGCTTGCCCTGATCCCAGAGGCATGATCTCAGTGTTTCAGACTTAATACAGCATCGAAGTTTTCATGCACCGAACCACAGCTATAGAAATTTTGAGATGAGACATTAGTGTAAGTCGAACAGTCAGGAAAACTTTCATGCAGTATGTGGCTCTGGATTCAGGTCTCAAAGCAGAGTTTGAATCTGGAGTGTATTAGCAAGCCTAGAAAACCTGTGGCTAAGAGAAAATATTTTACCAGATTAACATGGTAAAATTGGGAGCTGAGATGAGTTTAGATTGAGCGGATAAATTGGGTCAGAATTTTATCGATTTGCAAGGTAGTAAAAAATTATGGATTTTACATTCTAAGAAGTGGGGGATATTGACTATTTGGGAGATTTATACAAATTATCTATACATATTTCTTGCACAGACCTTGCAGTGACTGTTAGAGAGTAGTCTAGAATAAATGATTACAACACAGCCTATAAGGTACAATAGTAGGTACTTAGAAATAAGCACAGCCAAACAAGAGGAGGTACATCTCCGGAAGAGGTGACATCTGGGCTTTGCTGGAAGGAAGAAATAATGTTCTAGCAAGATTCATCTGACACTAATGTGCAGAAAGAACTAAATACGAGAAAACTGGATGTCAGGTAGAAAGCAAGCATTAGAGATGTTATGTGGTATGATCAAATGCCAATTCATTTTAAGCATGATGAATTACTCGTCAGAAAGATAATTAACCCTAAAGAATTATAGTTTTAGACTAATGTTATATGTAAATAAGATGTTTCTATGACAGTTAATTTACTTATCCTGACCACAAGGCTAATAAGACCAGGATTATGGGCTTACTTGCTTGGTTCTGTGATCTTGGGGTATAAGCCCATCAAGATTTTAGAAGTTTCGGGTGCCTGGGTGGCTCAGTGGGTTAAAGCCTCTGCCTTTGGCTCACGTCATGATCCCAGGGTCTTGGGATCAAGCCCCACACTGGGCTCTCTGTTCAGCGGGAGCCTGCTTTCCTCCCTCCCTCTCTGTCTGCCTCTCTGCCTAATTGTGATCTCTGTTTGTCAAATAAATAAATAAAATCTTTAAAAAAATAATAATTTAAAAGTTTCCTCTCAGAATGACAAACAAATAATGTGAAAACTTCCATAATGTCTATGCCAATGATGGTTAACATTGAAAAAAATAAAACCCTTGAAAACATTAATTCAATTAGGTGTGAGCTGAGAGCATCATCACAAATAATTATCATACCTAATCAACAAGATTTACACAATGTTTTCCAAGTACAGGTAATGTCAGATCATAACCATATAAGGTTTTATTTATTCATGCATAATCTCTCCAGCACTATTGTCTATGTAATAATCTTCATAGCTTTTGTCTAATAATGACAGCGATAATGATAACAATAATAAGGAAAATAATATCCATCATTCCTCAAATAATTTTGGAATTAGGTAGAGTAAAAAAGAATAGCTACCATTTATTTAGCACATAACATATTGGCATTACATAAATTAACTTTCACATCTTATGAACTAGGAATTTTTACAAACATATGACAGATGACTAAATGAGTTTCTTACAGCTAGTGGGTATCTGAGCTAGGATTGACATGTGGGAATGATTACAAAGCCCATAGAATTGTCTACTATACTATACTTTTTCCTATATAAACATTATTTATGACTCAGGAGTATTTTTATTTTTGATGCTTTCCTGCTCCAGAAGCCCAAAATAAATGTTTCAGTAATGGCAAAATGTAGAAATGTAGGCAGAGAAAACATACAAGGATTTGCCCATAAAAGTGATTGTGTCTCAAGTCATTGCAGTTCCCATGGTTCTTTTGTGGCAACCAGAAATTTAGGTTTTAAATTATAAATCCAAACTCCAAAATAGGAAAAAGAGGAATATCTGTCTTCTAATCCAATCCCTTAAGTAGCATAAGAGAGATGCATAATCCTGTCTGATAGGCTTCCCTGCATAAACTCAGCCTGCCTTTTCTTTTCCCTGAGTCTAGCTCTTGAGATCACAGTGGGAAGAGAGGGCAGAGTAAGACTTTTGTCCTAGTTCTCTCTGCTGTCATCCTGACTGGTGTCAATAGCTCTACAACAGCAGTGACTCTCTCCATATGCATGTTCTTGAGGCATCATGCCAAAGCAGGCAGAGGGTCCTGGGGGAAAAATGGTATTTTCCTTTTGGTTGAGCTATCAAGACTCCTAGGTCTAATCCACCTCTAAAAATTTATGTTTTAAGAAAGTTAATAAAGGTGACCCAATACTATTGATGTCCAGGGGATTGAAAGAATCTGGAATTTCTCTTTCCTTAGCCTCTTGCTAGCTCCAGAAATTAACTTGCTGTCTGAAATTTTTAGCAATGATTTCAGACATGTACTATTAATTCATTTAAACAAATGGTAAGCATCTAATGTATGTCAGGTCTGGATAAATGAACCAGAGGAATTGGCTGCCTCAAGAATCATGCGAGTATTTGCTGTATATGTGGCTTAGGAACTAAAAGTTTTCGGAGGCTGAGGAAAGCAGTCGCAGGTTGTGTGACACGTTTTCTTTGAGATTTTTTTCCCCTCAGAACAGCTTCTGATGATGGGCAAACAGCAAGGGACCGAGGATTCTAGTGGGGATGATGAATTATCAGCCACTAAAGTTTGCATTATTCCCAATAAATACAAATTTTCTGTTATATTCAGTAGCAATTTTCCAGAAGGTAAGACTTGACTTGTGCAAATGTAAATTTAGATAAAAACATACCCTGGAGGGGGGCGCCTGGGTGGCTCAGTGGGTTAAAGCCTCTGCCTTCGGCTCGGGTTGTGATCCCAGGGTCCTGGAATCAAGCTCCGCATCAAAGTCTCCCCTCAGTAGCGAGCATGCTTCCCCCTCTCTCTGTCTCTGCCTGCCTCTCTGCCTACTTGTGATCTCTGACTGTCAAGTAAATAAATTTTAAAAAAAAAATCTTAAAAAAAATATACTGTGGAGACCTCTCATCAGTAGTGCCCTATTGAAAGGAGTTAGAGATTTAGTTTCTCAGGTAGACTTTTTTGTCTTTGTTGTTTTGTTAGAGATGGGGAAAGAGAGAGGAGGGGGGAAAGGCAGAGGGAGAGGGAGAGAGAATCTTAAGCAGGCTCCACACCCAGTGCAGAACCCAGTGCTGGGCTCAGTCTCACAAGCCTGAGATCATGACATGAGCCAAGATCAATAATCTGACGCCTAATTGACCAAGCCAACCAGGTGCCCCTCAGGTAGAGCTTTCAGAGATATGGTCATCCAGAATTTTCCAGCAATACCCAGAAAAATGAAATTAATTTTCACTTTGTTCTAAAGGTATTGTTTTGAACGGGCTTCCAGCCAGCTACCAGAAAAAAAAAAAATTATTGATTTAATTTTCTGACTAATTGATGATAACGAGGTCTAGTATCATCTGCCTGGTTAGAATACTTTATTTTTCTTGGAAGAATCAACAGAAATTTTCTTCAGCCTAGAAAAGACCTCAGATCCAGTAACATAACATGGTGTGTTTCTTTCTTTTCATGGTTTTTATTTACATGAAACCAGGCTGCTATAAAAAATACTACAACCTTGAGAGGAGAAAATCAGTTGTAGCATGGCTGATTGCTGAGTTAAGTGGTAGAGATCTAACAGCTTTTTGTACTTGAGTGTTTGGAGTGTGGACAGTGTCTAACTTCTTGCTTTTTCATGTTAGCTATTAGCACTAATATTAACATTAATTATAGCCCCATTCCTCATTACCTGCTTCCCTGAGGTCACCCCCAAAGTCAGCAGACAGCATGTTTCCAAAATGGAGTTTCAAGGAATATCATTGTGGTCCAGAGAGAAAATATGCTTTGAAATCTTGACAACAAAGAACTGGCTGCCACACCAGCAGGAGCAGCAATAACCCGTGTTTCTCTCCCTCTTTTCAATATGATGCTCTTCTTAACACCAATAATATGCATTTGTTAATCACCTGCCATGTTTTAGACATTGTCATATACACTTGAATTATACATAATTTCTTTTAATATTCCCAACATGTGTTTGAGGTAAATGTTGACATCTTTTATCAGATATGAAAAAAAGGCTTAGATAGGTTCAGCAATTAGCCACACTGATTATGAGAGATGTGTGATTCAAACTCGGGCATATCTGTGTCCAAGCCCCTGTTTTTCCCACTCTATTACATTGCTTCAAATCTGTGCACACCAGCATAAGAGAATATTAACTATTAATAATGATGTCTATTTTCATTGGAATAATAGGTGTACAAATATGTAGTTCTGTTTCTAGAAAGAACGGCTTACTTCTGTACATTGTTTAATTGAAGGAGAGATACCATATTTTTATATCTGTTAGCAGTGCTCATGAAACAAAATGGGAACTCAAAGAGTACTGGCCAGCTCTTTGAATGGTTAAAGGCTATTTTACCTGATATATACAGGCTTCTTTTCTTTTCAAAATGACTGATCACTTCAGATCATTAAAAAAAATTATTTTTGCTAATAGTAGGGCAAAGTGTCATGGCACCCATGTGCCTTTTTATAGTAACTTAAAGCTATAAGCAGAGAAGATCTATGGAAAGCTACTCCCCTTGGGATGTTGGCTAACTGAGCATCTTTTGGGTAATGAGCTGAAATCTTTTTGTTTAGTCAACATAAAGGTGGGGTTTGTAGTACTTCCTGATCCAGAGCCCAAGAGCCCCAAATTATTTGGGATCTTTGGGTGGACCAGCAGCAGGGATGGCCCCAGTCCTAGCCTAACTCTCATTACCTGGCTGAACTTGGAGGAGGCACACTAACCTATGTCTGTTCATTTATTTCAATTATTAAATAACTCAAACAGGATTGTTGTAAGAATGAATAAATTAATGCATAGAAAGTACTAAACATGCTCTACTATATATAAAGTTATTTTATTTTTTTTAAGATTTACTTATTTATTTGACAGAGAGATCACAAGTAGGCAGAGAAGCAGGCAGAGAGAGAGGAAGAAGCAGCCTCCCTGCAGAGAGCACAAGCAGATAGAGCAGCAGAGGGAGAGAGAGAAGCAGGCTCCCTGCCAAGCAGAGAGCCTGATGCAGGGCTCGATCCCAGGAGCTGAGATCATGACCTGAGCTGAAGGCAAAGGCTTAACCCACTGAGCTACCCAGGTACCCTAAAGTTATTTTTATTGCCTATATTTCAACTGAAATTTTAATTGTCTTTTTTATTGTAATTATTCTACTCAAATAGTTATATTTAAAAATTTTTAAGTGTAAGAGAGGTAAATCCTTTTGAATAAAATAAAAAACACCAAACTGAGTCCTAAAATCTGAAATTTGTTTTTAAACAAAACTAAATTGCTGCTTACCTTTTGGAGATTAAGGAATTGAATATTTCAGCTAGTTCTATTTTCTGTTTTTCCATGATTGTTTTTCAATCTGATTTTGCCTGAATAACACGGAAGCCCCATGCTAAGTGGTGACTCAGATACACTTTGCAATAATAGCTATGTTAACTGACTTTTAATGCTATTTTACTTTCCAGTTGCTCTCCACATGTCCCCGAAGTTTAATAAAGCTGAAAACATTTTATTTTATTGTCTCCAACTATTGATTATCTGTTTAACGTAATGCTGAAAACTCCGTGATATATTTCCTTTGCCATACTGATTAAATGAATTATCTTAAAGAAATAAGAGTTCTGCTTTAAAACAAAGAACCCTAATACAGAATAAAATTGTTTCTTTCCTACATTGCTTGTGACTCCATTAGTGAGCCACAAATCTTGTTCTCAGTCTTGCAAAAAAAGAAATTTGATTGTTTTGCAACTGATTTAGATATTCCTAGGGGCATGGTATGACAATTTAGATTTCTACTTCTTGATTTTATTGCCAACGTAAGCTTATTTAAAGAAATGAATAACAAAGTCACTGACTTCAGAGAAGTTGGAACATAAGAAAGGGAAAAATCATTTGAATTTAGACCTCATTAAAGAAACACAAACACAACTTTTTGAGACAAAGAGGAAATACTGAATAAAAAATAAAGGATATGTCACTATTTAAACCAATTCTAAAATCTGGCTAATAATACAGACAATTAAGGAAATAGATATGGGTGAAGCAGTGTATTAGTTTGTTAGGGGTGGGCTAACAAGGTACCAGAGACTGTGTGACTTAAACAATAGAAAATTATTTTTCACACGCTACAAGTCCAAGATCAAGGTGATAACAAGGTTAGTTCTTTGGATGCCCTTTCTTGCCTTTCAGACAACCATCTCCTCCATGTCTTCACATGGTGCCCCTTCTGTGCGTGTCTGTGTGTCCTAAACTCTTCTCTTTATAAGGACATCAGCCATATTGGATTAGGGCCACCCTACCAGCCCCTTTATACCATAATTATCTTTTTAAAGTCTTCATCCCCAAATACAGTCACTTTCCAAGATACTGGGTGTCAGAGCTTCATTTTGTTAATTTTGGAAGGACACAATTCAACCCAAATAACTACTTCATGTAAGGATGACATATGTGAGTCTCTTCATCCATCTCGATAATGTGGTACTGAGACATGGTATTTCTTAACAGACTTAATTCATTTGCAAGGATGTACTCATACTGCAGAAACACATTTTGCGGACTACATAGCCCTGATCTTGGACATTGTTTTTTCTCCCATTACCTCCTTCTTATGTTAGGATGAATATGTACCTTTTTTTTTTTTCAGGAAATAGCTAATTTTCTTTCACCTGAGCAACTAAACATGTCCACGTGGGATTACTTTGTTCTTAAATATACTTACATGCCTAACCACAGTGATTGGTCAAAGGAAGAGCATTTGCACTAAACCATCCCATTAAATGTTTAGATTCAGAGATAAGGGAAGAGACTGCTTCTCTCTGGAGGAAAAGGTGAGAATATGTAAGCCCAAGAATACCAAGGTGTGCTAGTCCTAGTCTTCTGGGAAAAGCCAGTCTGCAGTGGTGAAGGATAAAAATGATATGCAGAGATTATAAAGACAGTGGGCAGAGTTAATATTTGGAAAATTTTAAATTCTTGACAATCTCTATCTCATTGATGTCCTTTGTAATTATACGGGTCAAAAATTCTCCCTTTGTTCAAAGCTAGCTCAACTTTTCAACTTCCAGAAGAAGATTGCTGGTTTTATCTCCAATGAGTCAAAGATGGAGGTGGTAGTACAGCAGTAGAAATACCATATCAAACTACTTCATTTTGGAAGCAACTTTTGAAAATATTGTGATGGGTATTTTTACTGTAAGTCTTGCTCCAGGAAAATATTTCTGCAGATTCTGTCTTCAAACAGGCCTCCAGAAGTACCATTTGTTTATTTTTGCTCTTATAGAGGATGAAAAGAAGCAACTTCATTGTGAAAATGTGAATTTTAAAGAAATGCATAAAAAGAATGAATAGTTCTGTGGTTCCCCATTACCCTGCTGATGCTCAGACTTGACCATTTACATGGTTTGATTTAAAGTTGCACGCTCAACAAATTCTTTACTAAAAACCCAAGACAATTGCTAAATATATCTGCAAAACACTATCTACAATTTTTTCCTTAAGTATTGAAACTTTCTTTTCCATCTTTAGGCTTGGTAAAAGGACCCTCTGATCAGTGGTCCTAGAAAGAATTGTATGAACACATCTCATAGAGTAAGCAAGATATTTATTGTTATATTTTATTGGATATAATGAAAAATCGAGATTCCTAACACATAATAAATGGGTGGACATTGGCTTCCCCATTTAGTCTGCATGGTAAGCACCGTGTGTCTCTTACGCTAGATGAATCATCTTGAGGAAAATGTGTGATCCTGGAAGGATGAAAATTGATAGTAGTGTTCTGATTCATTCATTCTCTTTCAGCATAATGTCACATATTGTGTTTTTCTTTTAGTATTTTAACTGTATTTGTAAGTAATACTATCTAGTTTTAAGTAACTCAGAATGAAAAATTGTCATTTGGCTCTTTTTAAAAAAATATTATATAGAAAACTCAGAAAATTGCAACCAATTGCAAGGGCACAAGGAAACAACAATGGCAAAATACTGCTAGTAGTATAAGTCATCCTTAAGCCATAGTACCAAGGTAAAAATAAAACCTTAAAATGATCAAAACATATTGGAAAATAATTTGGAAAAACAAAAGTTTTCAGAAGGACAATTTGAAACAGGAAGTTACATACCTTATGGCCCATGGTGACTCTAATGCTAATAGTAAGTGATGAATCTTCACCCTAATGAGTCTCTTTTATATTCATACTTAATGCTGGTATGAAGCTGTAATGACTAACAAGATATTTTAAAAATATTGCTTATGATATCTAATCCCATCCTTTAAAAGTTTAATGTAACATAAACAATATGTTAATATAATAGTACCTGTCTATAATTTAGAAATAAATATGCATTTTTGTGCATCTTCAATAATTTTTATTAATGTGCGGCGTCACTGAAGATACCAAGGAATCCAAGAAATGTCAACTTTATGGTTATCATACATACAGAATTTGCCAATAAATCAATCTTTTTAACTTTTTAAAAAAATAGATATATATTTGGGAGTGTTCTTTTTCTATAGACTAACTTAAAAAGAAAGTTAATAAGCAAAAAACTCAGAAGAACTAAAGCTTAAGAGAAGCTCTCTATACTGATGGTTTTTACGTAAGAGTTTACAATAGCCATACCCATTAAATATACAGATGTCAGGGCCTCACCAGAATTGTGATCTTAAATGGGCCCTAACAAATGTAGTTTCAAAAAACTTCCCTGGCATTTCAAATCAATAACTTCCATTTTCAACATCATAAAATATTTATTCAGGTATTTTTATGTATTGATGTATAAGTCATCTCTCTCTCCTCCCTTCTCTTTGTTTCTGGAAACACATCACAGAAAGATCTCATATAGCTTTGCAATCTTTAGATTATAATGAGTTTTCTGTTGGATGTAGTATTGTATACATATTTTCTTACTCTGTAACTTATTTTTTTCACTCTCTTAATAAGGTCTTTGAGTGATTGGAAGTTTTCAATCTAATGCACTATAGTTTATCAGTTCTTTATCTTTATGATTAGTATTTTTCATGCCCTTTTGGGAGGTCTTTACTTAGTACCCCATGAAGTTCTCCTATTTTTCTAAAGTTTGGTTCTTTACCTTATTCATCTAGATCTGCAACCCATCTGAAATTGATTATTGTGTATGATGTGAGATACAGGTCAAGGTGTAATTGATAACTAATTTTTTAATTTTTTTTAAGATTTTATTTATTTGACTGAAAGAGAGATCACAAGTAGGCAGATTCAGGCAGAGAGAGAGGGGGAGAGCAGGGTCCCCACTGAGCAGAGAACCTGATGCAGGGCTCCATCCCAGGACCCTGAGATCATGACCTGAGCCGAAGGCAGTGGCTTAATCCACTGAGCCACCCAGGTGCCCCGATAACTAATTTTTAAAAATGAGTGAGCAAGTCATGGAAAAGGTAATGCTGACAATCATTGAATCCATTTAGATACCCACAAAGACTAATAACTAAGAGACTCAAAGCTGACAAAAATAGTTGAAATATCCTATAAGAAACTAAATTAGATGATGGGGAGTCAAAATAATAATGATAATAATAACATTGTATGTATAACATAAGTAATAAATATCAGAAACAGTATATATAACAAATATCAAGAAGTGAGAGAAAAATGTGACAAATCTTAGTTTTCCATTTTATCTTTTAAAACAAGGAAGCAATCAGCTAAAAAATACATAATGATTCTAAGCTTCCAATAGATTTTATAAGCTTTTCTCAATCTTAGGAACCAATATCTCGGGTAGTGAACAAAATGTATATCTGAATTTCAGAAATTTCTCAGATTAATATGAGAAATATTTTATATCAAATTTCTTTTTTTCTATTAAATTCAGACAGCATTAAAAGTAATGAGAGCTATATAAATATGATTGTCTTAATGAAATTATTCCCCTCCAGTATAAAAGTATATAATTGTGTCTGTCTGTCTGTCTTTGTGACTAAAAATTTATTTATAGATGTTTAGGAAGGATTTTAGATGCTTTATTTATTTTCTTCTTTTTACTTTTTATCACTGCTTAATTTTTTTAAAAAGAAAAATATGCATCATTCTTACAAAAAGAATAATGCTGTTATTTAGTAGATGGTTTTACTCAATCAAAGGGATTTGTACTCTAATATTACCTAAACTTACCTTCACATTTAAAAAAAATACACAATTTTTCTTTAATCAACCAGTTCTAAATATTTTCAATTTTTATTTTAATAATTAGAGGTTATAAATCATAATTTTATTATAAAAATATAAATCTAAATATTGTTATAGATTTTCTTATTTCTCCAGTAAAATTACTTGTGATTATTGACATGTCTTATCAGAATTGTTCTTTAGTTATTTATAAATTTAATTTTGAATTTTCAAATAGTTCTACTGTTTTTATGCTTACAGCACAATTGTCAGGCAGAGAGTGAGGTTTATGACATTGATAATGGGGCTTATCTTTAGGTAAAAATAACTATAAGTGTATCTGCTTTCTCCAACTAAAAGGAATGTTATAATAGAAAGAATTAGAAACATATTCAAGTCACTCTAATAGAAGGTCCATATTGGGAAATCAGGGGAAAAAATAGTATTTAACATAAAATTTGAGGACTGGGTTGCGTTTCAGGACGTGAAAATAAGATTAGAGAGAATCCCATGGGGGAAAAATGACATCAGGAAGAGAAAATATGTAATACACAAGAAGAGCTTAGGTATTTTGCTTAAGCAAAGGATAGAAAAAGAGTAGGCATGGTCACAGATGCTGGAAAAAATAGGTTTAGCTAAATTGTTTCAGGTCTTGATTTTTTTTTTTAAGATTTTATTTATTTATTTGACAGAGAGAGATCACAAGTAGGCAGAGAGGCAGGCAGAGAGAGAGGAGGAAGCAGGCTCCCCGCTGAGCAGAGAGCCCGATGCAGGACTCGATCCCAAGACCCTGAGATCATGACCTGAGCCAAAGGCAGTAGCTTAATCCACTGAGCCACCCAGGTGCCCAAAGGTCTTGATTTTTAAGTAAGGATCCTGTGTTTGATTTCTATTTATCAGGAACTATCAACTTTATACTTTATCACAATTAAAATTTATCTGAGACTGCTGTATTTGGTATGACTTAGAAGAGGAAGAGATTAAATAGATTCTGGAAAGAAGGTTATGTTATCACAGGTTAGAAAGTGCAAGAAGCCAAGAAGGAGAGATAACAATGAGGGAACAAGGTATTCTATTTCAAAGACTAGTAAAATAAGATATTTTTTTCTTCTTTGTCGACCTTATTTATTTTTATTTTTTTCATCTAGTGTCATTTGTTTTGGACCACATCTGGACTGAGTAAATTATGTCTCTGTAATCAATCATCTTTCTTTTTTTAATCTTTAAATCTACCATAGAAGGTAGTCATATCTAGAAGATTGAAGTTCTCTTCTTTTTGCGTCTCTTCCTCTTTCCTTTACAAGAATAATAATGTATGGGTGAGCTTTATGCTTTATATTCCTTCACAGTAAGTAATGTAATTTCTGGATGTTCTGCTTTCATATCCAGATGTTTTATTTCACTTGATGTGAAACTGATCAGAGAGCTAGTTTTTATCTGCCAGTTTCATCCAACATAAAATTCTCCATCAGTCTGCCCTTTAATTTGTTTATTTTCCTTTGAAAGAGGATCTATTGCCTAGATCATGATTTCACAGCACAGTTTTTTTCTTTTGTTTTGCTTTTAGTTCTACCATTACTTCCATATTTACTTGGAATTATCTAAAGAAAGATTTCCTTTCATCAACAATTTGTGCACTGAAAAATATAGTACAAGCAGGAAGATCATGATAAAATTTTTATTCATTTTTTAAAAATTTTTATTCTTAACAAACTTTCAGTATAGGGTTCATATGTAACAGTCTTCAAAGCTGACCAATGGAATGTGTTATTAGCATATTAATTCATGGGTTTTTACTTTGTTGGTGTATATGTTTTAAATTCAATGCACTCATTATTTTTGGTGCTCAAATTTGGCCAAAGAATGCTTGTCCTAGTTGACTTGTGCAGCCTTTAAGTCATCTTCAGTAGTATTGGACAGCTTCATTATTTTCTGGAATGAATTTTTTTTTTTTTCATGAAGCCCTGGTTTATTTTACTTTAGTGGGAATTTTATTTAGAATCCATTGTCTAAGCACTAGAAATTCTTGTTGGTACCAAATATTTTTTTCTGGCCTCTTTTAATATACAATTGGAAAATATGGTTTCTTTCAAAAAGAAAAATAAATAAATTTGTGTTGCTATTTTTAAGTCCCATTAAAGAGTACAAGATAACTCCACCTACCTCTTTATCTTCATTCATCCAATAATCCAAGTTCATTTATTTCAATTAGTTACGAACTTCAAAGGATTCTTACTTTTATATTTAATTTAGTTTTCAAATTAAATATTAAAACAGGGGCACCTGGGTGGCTCAGTGGGTTAAAGCCTCTGCTTTTTGGCTCAGGTCATGATCCCCGGGTCCTGGGATTGAGCCCCACATCGATCCCAGAAAAGCTTCCCCCTTTCTCTCTGCTAGCCTCTCTGTCTACTTGGGATCTCTGTCAAATACATAAATGAAACAATTTTTTAAAAAAATTACTCTTGGGGCGCCTGGGTGGCTCAGTGGGTTAAAGCCTCTGCCTTCAGCTCAGGTCATGATCCCAGGATCCTAAGATTGAGCCCCGCATCGGGCTGTCTGCTTAGCAGGGAGCCTGCTTCCTCCTCTCTCTCTCTCTCTCTGCCTGCCTCTTTGCCTACTTGTGATCTCTGTCTGCCAATAAATAAATAAAATCTTAAAAAAAAAAATTGCTCTTTAAATACTAAAACAAAACACAAAAACAAGTACAAGCAGGGAAAGCTATAGCAATGTGGACCACGAATCAGAAACCATAGAAAAATTTGTAGTTACTACTACTAACATAATTATGATATTTAATTAAATATCATAATTATTAATATTTAAAGATTAATATTTAAAGATTCACCATACGTATATCTTGTGGGATACATTAAAAGTTTAGGTTGATTCAGTGAAACAACACATGAATAGAACACATATTTTAACGCAATACCAAGAAACCATTTATTATGTACACTTGCCAGTGTTTCCAAGACTTTATTGTCATGCTGTAGTTAGGTCAGAGATTTTTGTAGTTACCTACAGAATTCATATTTGAAGACTCCTTACTGGTTCTTTGTCTCAGTTCTTCCTCATTCCCTTCCATCTCTGACGTTATGTTTCTTTCCTTAGCAAAATTCTCCAATTGTTTCTCTTATCTTATAGTAAAAGTAAAAATCCTTACCATTCTCTGTTGGTTCCTATGTGATCAGTCTTCTCAAGCCCTCTAATCCATAGACCTCAATTTTTATAATTCTCTTACCAACTCACTATCCGTCCATATTGGCCGCAATTCTAATTAGTAAGTCTTCCAGGTACATCCCAGTCTCAGCAGATAAAGCTGGGTTTTGTTCGAGATTGGAAGACGCTTAACATCCTTTATCCCCTAGTATTGTAGCTATTATGTATGATTTATTTTGTTTATTTTTGTTTTGTTATTTATTTGTGCTTCTATGTTCTGTTTTCCTGGTGGAGTAATTAGGGGAAATAAAACATTACCAGTGTCAAATTTCCAGAATATGGTGATTTGTTCTTTTGGTGTTTGAGTAAGTTCTCTACAACTATTATTGAATGGAAGTAAATGAGCTCATAAAATTTCACAAAATGTCAAAGAGTAAAAGGATGAAATCTCCTAAGTCTAACAACTTTATTGGGTCATCAGTCTGTGTTTTTGGTAAGGTCCTCCTGTAGGTAACAGTTATAAACAGGGTTTTCAGAGAGATGGAAAGGGACTGAGAAGATGTGGATTCAATATGTCAGAAGATGACAGAGGAAACACCTTTCTTCAGAGAAGGCCCTCAACAGTATTAAATAATTCAGGATGTAGAGGAGATCGAGGAATGTGATTGGTTGATTTTGGAGTAATTGCTTTAATATAGTAGTACAGTGAGTGGGGTCAGAAGTTAATGTATTGCTGCCAGTTGCACAACTGAGTAACTTTGAACATTAACACGCAGTGGTTGTCTATTTCACAAATTTATTTACATTGCGTTCATTATTTAATAGTGCTTAATGCAAAGTCAGAAGATGAAAATAGAGGGTCACATGAATGGCATTTTTATTGAAGTTTCATTCTGAGTTTGATTTGAATTGTAAAGCATGTCTAAACACATTCAACTCAAACCTTAACTAGGTGTGACTTGTATAATCTGGGAAGATTCAGAAATCATTTTAAAGCATAGCTTTAAAGCAAACACATTAACATGCTACATTTGATTAAGTGTTCTCTATCTGGATTCATTTTAGAATACTATTTATTTATTTATTTATTTAGACAGAGAGAGAGATCACAAGCAGGGGGAGCAGCAGGCAGAAGGAGGGGGAGAAGCAGGCTCCCTGCTGAGCAGAGAGCCTGACATGCGGCTTGATCCTAGGACCCTGGGATCATGACCTGAGCTGAAGGCAGATGCTCAACAGACTTAGTCACCCAGATGCCCCTCTTTTCATTTAAAGTGAAATAGAATATTGTTTGTTAACTATTCTCAAATTTTGAAAAATTAAAGAATATAAAACAAACTAACGTCTGTATCACTCTCCATTATTCTTAGAAACATTAAATGAATGCCTCTTTTCAGAAAGCACTGAAATATTTTCCAAATAACTTTGAATTAGAAGTATGATGGAATACTGGTTATATCCAGTATAACCTATATATGTATAAAATATTAGATTAAAAACATTTTAATTGTATCTTATAATTAGTGAGAAAAACAAACTTACTATATATATTTTAAATGTCACATAATTTGATATTAAGAAGCCTTTTCAGCTACCACACAAATTTTTAATCTAAGCATATTAAACAATTAACTTCTTTATAAATTATTAGGAGCATATATGCCTCTTCAAATTATCTCTCCAAAGCACGTTATGTTTACTTTATTTTTATAATTATTAATAAGTTCTCTCTCTCTTATTTTTGCATCTCTGGTTTTATTTTTATTATTAATTTTTAATATTTTGATGATAGGATCAGAGAATTGCTAGTAATGGTTTTATTTATTTATTTATCTATTTATTTATTCTAAATCAGTAATGAAGCCATTGAAAAGCCAGAACCATAGAAGGGCCCTATGACTGAGTACTAGATAATTACTTACAGAGGGGTAAAAACTTGGTGTTTTTTTTTTTTAATTAATATATAATGTATTATTGACTCCAGAGGTACAGGTCTGTGAATCGCCAGTTTTATACACTTCACAGCACTCACCATAGCACATACCTTCCCCAGTGTCCATAACCCAACCACCCTCTCCCTACCTGCTCTATACCTGTCCCCCTGGCAACCCTATTTGTCTCCCACCTAATCCCATCTTGTTTCATTTTTTCCTTCCCTACCCCACAAAGCCCTCACTTTGCCTCTCAACTTCATCATATCAGGGAGATCATATGATAATTGCCTTTCTCTTATTGACTTATTTTGGTCAGCATAATACCCACTAGTACCATCCATGTTGTTGCAAATAGCAAGATTTAATTTCTTTTGATGGCTGCACAGTATTCCATTGTATATATATAAACCACACCTTCTTTATCCATTCATCTGTTGATGGACATGTAGGTTCTTTCCATAGTTTGGCTATTGTGGACATTGCTGCTATAAACATTCAGTTTCAGGTGCCCCTTCGGATCACTACATTTGTATCCATAAGATGACTACCCAGTAGTGAGATTGCTGGGTCCTAGGGTAGCTCTATTTTCAACTTTTTGAGGAATCTGCATGCTGTTTTCCAGAGTGGCTGCACCACCTTGCACTCCCACAAACAGAGTAAAAGGGTTCCTCTTTCTCCACATCCTTGCCAGCATCATTCTTTCCTGGCTTGTTAATTTCAGCCATTCTGATTGGTGTGAGATGGTATATCATTGTGGTTTTGATTTGTATTTCCCTGATGCTGAGTGATGTGGAGCACTTTTTCATGTGTGTATTGGTCATCTCGATGTCTTCTTTGCAGAAATGTCTGTTCATGTCCTCTGCCCATTTCTTGATTAGATTATTTGTTCTTTGGGTGTTGAGTTTGATAAGTTCTTCATAGATTTTGGATACTAGCCCTTTATCTGATATGTCATTTGCAAATATCTTCTCCCATTCTGTCAGTTGTCTTTTGATTTTGCTGACTGTTTGCTGTGCAAAGCTTTTGATCTTAACCATTTCTAATAGTTCATTTTTGCCCTTGCTTCCCTTGCCTTTAGGGATATTTCTAGGAAGAAATTGCTGTGGCTGAGGAGGAAGAGGTTGCTGCCTGTGTTCTCCTCAAGAATTTTGATGGATTCCTGTCTCATATTGAGGTCTTTCATCCATTTGAAGTCCATTTTGTGTATGGTGTAAGGAAATGGTCCAGTTTCATTTTTCTGAATGTGGCTGTCCAATTTTCCCGACACCATTTGTTGAACAGACTATCTTTTTGTCTATTGGACATTCTTTCCTGCTTTGTCAAAGATTAGTTGAGTATAGAGTTGAGGGTCTATTTCTGGGCTCTCTATTCTGTCCCAGTGATCTATGTGTCTGTTTTTGTGCCAGTACCATACTGTCTTGATGATGACAGCTTTGTAATAGAGCTTGAAGCCTGGAATTGTGATGCCACCAACTTTGGCTTTCTTTTTCAACATTCCTCTGGTTATTTGAGGTTTTTTCTGGTTCCATATGAATTTTAGGATTATTTGTTCCATTTCTTGGTATTTTGATAGGGATTTCTTTAAATGTGTAGATTGCTTTAGGTGGCATAGACATTTTCACAATATTTGTTCTTCCAATCCAGGAGCATGGAAAGCATGGAATGCTTTCCCATTTCTTTGTGTCTTCCTCAATTTTTTTCATGAGTACTTTACAGTTTTCTGAACAGACTCTTTGCCTCTTTGGTTAGGTTTATTCCTAGGTATCTTACGGTTTTGGGTGCAATTGTAAATGGGATTGACTCCTTAATTTTCTTCTGTCTTGCTGATGCAAGACTGATTTCTGTGCATTGATTTTATATCCTGATACTTTACTGAATTCCTGCACAAGTTCTAGCAGTTTTGGAGTGGAGTCTTTTGGGTTTTCCAATAAAGTATCATATCATCTACAAAGAGTGATAGTTTGACTTTTCTTTGCTGATTTGGATGCCTTTTATTTCTTTTTGTTGTCTGATTGCTGAGGCTAGGACTTCTATACTATGTAGAATAGCAGTGATGGTTATGGACACCCCTGCCGAGTTCCTGACCTTACCGGAAAAGCTCTTAGTTTTTCCCCATTGAAAATGATATTCACTGTGTGTTTTTCATGGATGGCTTTGATGATATTGAGGTATGTATCCTCTATCCCTACACTTTGAAGAGTTTTGATCAAGAGAGGATGCTGTACTTTGTCAAATGCTTTTTTAGCATCTATTGAGAGTATCATATGGCTCTTGTTCTTTCTTTTATTAATGTATTGTATCACATTGATTGATTTGTAGATGTTGAACCAAACTTGTGGCCCAGGAATATATCCCACTTGGTCATGGTGAATAATCCTTTTAATGTACTGTTGGATCCCACTGGCAAGTATTTTGGTGAGAATTTTCGCATCCGTGTTCATCAAGGATATTGGTCTGTAATTCTCCTTTTTGGTGGGGTCTTTGTCTGGTTTTGGGATCAAGGTAATGCTGGCCTCATAAAATGAGTTTGGAAGTTTTCCTTCCATTTCTATTTTTTTGGAACAGTTTCAGGAGAATGGGTATTAATTTTCCTTTAAATGCTTGGTAGAATTCCCCTGGGAAGCCCTCTGGTCCTGGGCTCTTGTTTGTTGGGAGATTTTTGATGACTGTTTCAATGTCCTTACTGGTTATGCGTCTGTTCAGGTTTTCTGTTTATTCCTGGTTCAGATGTGGTAGTTTATATGTCTCTTGGAATGCATTTATTTCTTCTAGATTGGTAAATTTGTTAGTGTATAGCTGCTCAAAATACGTTCTTATAATCGTTTGTATTTCTTTGGTGTTGGTTGTGATCCCTCCTCTTTCATTCATGATTTTATTTATTTGGGTCCTTTCTCTTTTCTTTTTGATAAGTCTGGCCAGGGGTTTATCAATCTTACTATTTCTTTCAAAGAACCTGCTCCTAGTTTCATTGATTTGTTCTTTTGTTATTTTTGTTTTCTATTTCATTGATTTCTGCTCTGATCTTTATTATTTCTCTTCTCCTGCTGGGTTTAGACTTTCTTATTTGTTTTTTCTCAGCTCCTTTTAGGTGTACGGTTAGATCGTGTACTTGAGACCATTCTTGTTTCTTGAAAAAGGCTTGCATCACCATAGATTTTCCTCTCAGGACTGCCTTTGCTGTATCCCACATATTTTGAACAGTTCTGTTTTCGTTATCATTTGTTTCCATGATTTTTAAAAATTCTTTAATTTCCTGGTTGACCCATTCATTCTTTAGTAGGATGCTCTTTAGTCTCCATGTATTTGAGTTCATTCCAAATTTCTTCTTGTGATTGTGTTCTAGCTTCAGAGCATTGTGGTCTGAAAATATGCAGGGAATGATACCAATCTTTCGCTACCAGTTGAGACCTGATTTGTGACCTAGGGTGTGATCAATTCTGGAGGGTATCCCATGTGCACTAGAGAAGAATGTGTATACTGTTGCTTCGGGATGGAATGTTCTGTATATATCTGTGATGTCCATCTGGTACAGTGTGTCATTTAAGGCCTTTATTTCGTTGTTGATCTTTTGCTTGATGATATGCCCATTTCAGTGAGGGGGTGTTAAAGTCCCCTACTATTATTGTATTATTGTCAATGTGTTTCTTTGATTTTGTTATTAATTGGTTTATGTAGTTGGCTGCTCCCATATTAGGGGCATAGATATTTAAAATTGTTAGGTCTTCTTGTTGGACAGACCATTTAAGTATGATATAGTGTCCTTTCTCATCTCTTATAGTCTTTGGCTTAAAATCTAATTTATCTGATACAAGGATTGCCACTCTAGCTTTCTTTTGATGTCCATTTGCATGTAAATTGTTTTCCACATCTTTACTTTAAATCTGGAGGTATCTTAGGGTCTGAGATGAGTTTCTTGTAGACAGCATATTGATGGGTCTTGTTTTTTTATCCATTCTGATACCCTGTGTCTTTTGATTGGGGCATTTAGCCCATTTACATTTAGGGTAACTATTGAGAGATATGAATTTAGTGCCATTGTATTGCCTGTAAGGTGAAATCACTGTGTATTATCTCTGTTCCTTTCTGGTCTATTACTTTTTGTCTCTCTCTTTGCTTAGAGGACCCATTTCAATATTTCCTGTAGAGCTGGTTTGGTATTTAAAAACGCTTAGTTTTTGTGTCCTAGAAGCTTTTATCTCTCCTTTTATTTTCAATGATAACCTAGCCTGATATAGTATTCTTGGCTGCATGTTTTTCCCATTTAGTGCTCTGAATATATCATGCCAGTTCTTTCTGGCCTGCCAGGTCTCTATGGATTAGGATTAATCTTCTTCCAATCTAATATTTCTACGATTGTATGTTACAGGCTTCTTGTCCTGGATGCTTTCAGGATTTTCTCTTTGTCACTAATACTTTTAAGTTTTACTATTAGAATATGGGGTGTGGACCTATTTTTATTGATTTTGAGGGGGGTTCTCTTTGCCATATTAGGGAAATTCTCTAATTTTGCATTTTGATGCTTGTTCCCTTTGCCATATTAGGGAAATTCTCCACAATAATTTGCTCCAATATACCTTCTGCCTCCTCTCTCTTTCTTCTTCTTGTGGAATCCCAATTATTCTAATATTGTTTCATTTTATGGTATTGCTTATCTCTTAAATTCTCCCCTGTGGCCCAGTAGTTGTTTGTCTCTCTTTTGCTCAGCTTCTTTATTCTCCACCATTTGCTCTTCTATATCACTAATTCTCTCTTCTGCCTCATTTATCCTAGCAGGAAGAGCCTCTCTTTTGATTGTACCTCATAATAGGTTTTTTAATTTCAGCTTGGTTAGATTTTAGTTCTTTTAGTTCTCAAAAAATGGCTTTTATTTCTCCAGACAGGGTTTCTCTAATATCTTCCATGCCTTTTTTGAGCCCAGCAAGCCCCTTGAGAATTGTCATTCTGAACTCTAGATCTGACATATTACCAACGTCCATATTGATTAGGTCCCTAGACTTTGGTACTGCCTCTTGTTCTTTTTTTTTTTTTGTGGTGAGTTTTTCTGCCTTTTCATTTTATTCAGACAAGAATATATGAAAGAGAGAATAAAATACTAAAAGGGTGGCAAAGACCCCCCAAAATGTGCATTAATTAAATCAGAAGAGACCCCAAATCATGGGGAGAAGACCAGAGATAAATAGAAGTTCAAAGGAAAAAAAAAAGAAAGAAAGAAAAAGAAAAAAAAAATACAATATATATATATTAGACTGGTGAATAGAACAGAGCCACTTACTTGATTTGGGGAGTATCTTGGTCTCTTAGAAGGGAACGACCTCCCAAAATTTTGAAGAAAGAAAAACTTATATATAAATATAAAAAATGAAGGATAAACATGATGAAGGGATGGAATATGAGTGCAAAGATGAAAATTTTAAAAAATACTAAAAAAAGAGTTGATAGGTTTGTTGGGAAAGAAAGAAAAAGAAAGTGGAGAGAATTTGCTCAGGCTGGAGACTAGAATAAACCTTGTGTTAGATTTAGGGTATATTTTGATCTATTAGAATAAGTTGTATCCCAAAATTTTTTAGAAAAACAAACCTTATGTGTATACAAAAGATAAGATAAAGTTAGATATAATGAGGAATAAAATATAACACTAATAATAAAGGTTCAAAAGATTTTTTTAAAGAAAGATATTATTAAGACAACCTAGTTAAAAAATGTTAAAAGAGGAAAGCGTAAAAATTTTAAAAATTAGAATAAGAAAAAAAATAAAATTAAAAAAATTTAATTAAGTTTGCAAGACTAAAGTATTATGGGCAGAAAGCCATGAATTCCATGCTTTGCTTTCCCCTCCTTTGGAGTTCTGCTGTTCTTGATCAGTGAGCTTGGTTTTCGCTGGATTTCTTGCTGATCTTCTGGGGGAGGTCCTGTTGTAGTGATTCTCAAGTGTCTTTGCTGGAAGCTGAATTGCACCACCCTTACCAGGGGCTGGGCTAAGTAATCTGTTCCTGTTCGCTCTTGGGAGCTTTTGTTCCCTGAACAGTTTCTGTAGAGCTCTGGAGGATGGGAATGAAAATGGTGGCCTCCCAATCTCCAGCCCAGAGAAGCCGAGAGCTTGGGCCCCACTCCTCAGTGCCCCCTCAGAGAAAAGTGCTCAATCACTCCTGTCTCCCTGGCCTACAGCTATGCTCCAAGCTCACCCAGCCTGTGATCAAGTGTCTCTGTCCCTGGGACACAGCCCCGCCTGGAGCCTCCAAACCCCACAGATCCTTGCATGCTTCCAGGGGGCTGTCTCCAGATCTGCCACTTTTGGGGGTCCCTGCTCAAAGAGCAGTGGTCTGACTGTGCCACGGATCACAGTCTAAGTTAACGAGCCGAGAGCTCACTCCTCTGCTCTGTCTTTTTGTAGTCAGCTTCCCTGCTGTAATACCTGTGAGCTCTGCTTCACTCAGACACCCCTGAACCTTCTGTGACCCTGCGGGACCTGAGACCACACTGTCCCCACTAGGGCTCCACCCGTGCTTAGCATCTGGACCGATGTCCCTCAGTGGAGCAGAATTTTATTTATTTATTTTTTAAAAGATTTTATTTATTTATTTGATGGAGAGAGAGATCACAAGTAGGCAGAGAGAGGAAGGGAAGCAGGCTCACTGCCTAGCAGAGAGCCTGATGTGGGGCTTTATCCCAGGACCCTGGAATCATGACCTGAGCCAAAGGCAGAGGCTTTAACCCATTGAGCCACCCAGATGCCCCTGGAGCAGACTTAAAAGTTCTGATTTTTGCTTTATTTCTCAGCTGCTTGCTAGGAGCCGGCCCCTTCCCCCAAGTCTCTCTTCCCATAGCCTCAGATTCACTTCTCCTCCACTCCTACCTTTAAGAAAGTGGTCAATTTTGTGTTTCTAGAATTGCTGCTCTTCTTCACTTTGATGTCCTTTTGAATTTGTAGATATTTGGAATGGCTTGATAACTATCTAGCTGAACTCCTGCTACCTGATATTATCTCAGCCTGGTACTTCTCTGCCATTTTGACTCCTCCCCCCATGGCTGCTAATGTTTCTATTAAATTTTCTTGAATTTGGGGCACCTGGGTGGCTGTGTTGGTTAAGAAACTGCCTTCAGCTCAGGTCATGATCCTGGAGTCTGGAATTGAGTCCTGCATCAGGATACCTGATCGGCAAGGAGTCTGCTTCTCCTTCTGACCCTCCCCCTTCTCATGCTCTCTCTCTCTCACTCAAATAATAAAATAAGTTAAGTCTTTTAAAAAATTGCTCAAATTTTCTTTATGATAAATCCTCTTATCAGATTTTGTAAAAGTGCAATAGTGTAATACATAGACTTTCTATAAACATGTATTTTTTAACTTGTATGCAAGTTTATCTATAGATTTAAGTAGATTTTGTTGTTTTATTCTAATCCCTGTACTCCTATTTATATTTTAATAGATTATTTTGCATTCTGGTTGAGGTGCATGGTAGCTATTGGATTATACTTATTTGGAGCTTGTGTTGAGATTGCCTTTCCTGTCCACTTGTCATTAGTTGTGCCAGGTGACTTGCTTTGAACAACAAAATATTAGAGAAAGTGATATGTGTCCTTCATCTTGGTGAAAAATTTAATTACTAAAACTTGACTCCTGTATTTCGTTTGAATTTGGCAATCTTGGAAGTGCAGGAAAATTCTGAACCTCCTTCAGCCCAATCCTTAAAGGATTACAATGAGCAGAGGCTCTTGCCAATCCTTGTTGGACAAGGAGTATGAGGAAGATATAAATCTGTGTTATTCTAAGCCATTACATTTTTGAGGTTATTATTTCCCACAGCAAAGTTCATTGTTATCTACTGAAATTTTGCCCATATTTTAAAATATTGGCATCCAATAAAATTTAAAATAAAACAACCTGCAAGGTAATGTAAGGCAGCTATAGCAAAGATAATTGTGGGCCAAGTTTGAGCCATGTGCCACCAGATAAGTATCTTTATATCATTTTTTACCACTATGATTGATTTTTTTTTGCCAGCTTCTCTTTGAATTTCTAAGAGGTTTGGTTTTATGTATTTCTTTGCCAACATTTTGCAGATTAATTTTTCAATGTATATTTATTGAAATATATTGATTCTTTGGCTAAGAAGTTCACAAAAACATACAGTGTTTAGGTTAAGAAATATACACACAATGCATAATAGAAGACATATATGTATGCATAATAGAAGACACATATGTATAAATAACATGCATATATGCACATGAATATGCATTATATGTGTGCATTATAGATGCATATATATCCTATCTATATGTTCATGTTACATAATCTTTCTAGCCAATCAATTCTCAAATATGCAGTTTTCTCTTTTGTGTGTGAAATATCCATTTAAATAATCAATGAAAACATTTATTTAAAGAATAACAAAAAATATATAGAGAATAATGTCAATAAACCAGGAAATAATAAATAGCATTCATTAGCTACCACCAATGGCTAGGACTATTAAGTATTACACATGCAAGAGTCCATCTGATACTCCTAAAATTCCAATGAAGTATGTCATTATCATCCCCATCTTAAAAATGGGGGGGCGGGAAGAACTAAAGTTCAGAGATGTAAAGGGTTATACAGTTGTTGGGGAGGTGGACCTTGAAATGGGTCCGCCTGAATTTGAAACCTGTGCTGAGTCATTCTCTGCTTGATCATGGACCTCATTCCACAAAGGGTGGAAGACAGAGCAGATGGATTGAAGACCCATCAGCAGGTGAGTCATTATAGAAAATCTGCAGTTAGCTCACTTGTTGCTATCCATGCCCAATTCCTGGTCACTTTCTCAGCTCATCAATCTGCTTTGCTGGTTGACTCTTATGATTGTCATCCTCTGGTTATCAACCTTTTGTAGTTGATTTACTTGTTTTTGCTTTCTCCAAATCTGTCACTAAAAAGAAGCACTTCTTTTCCTTCTCTAGTCGAGATTCTCAGCTATTGGGACATCTGGGTGGCTCAGTTGGTTAAGCATCTGACTCTTGGTTTTGGCTGAGGTTATGTTCTGAGGGTCCTGAAATTGAGTCCCACACTGGGAGCAGCATAAAGTCTGCTTGCCCCTCTCCCTCAGCTCCTCTCCCTGTTCTCTCTCTCTCAAATAACTAAGTAAAATCTTAAAAAAAAAAAAGATTGTCAGTTATCAATTAAAAAGTTTAAGCTCAAGTTTTTTATAATAATGTTCAATATTTGAGAAAATAAAATAATTTTGTAGTAATAATAAAACAATTTACACAATTTGGCAGACACACTGCTGATTTTTAACAAACTATGGCATTTAATTATTGTATTTTTTAGTTTTTATAGAAGATGCTCTTATTAATCCCATATTTTCAGATGAAGAAATGAGGCTTCAAGCACTTTTGCATTTGGCTCCAAGTCATGCCACCTTGAGGATCCTCTACTCAGACCCGGAACTGCAATTGAAATATTTGTTTGCCACTGTACTATGCTTTGCAGAGTAGATGGGAGGAACAAATCTGGAATAGTAAATTCCATTGACTTCTTTGTTTAATGTCTTATCTCTGTCTTATTTATTTTTATATACATTTTCAAAACCAGAGAACATTTATTACCATCAAGCCTGTTCACTGCTCAATTGGTTCTTAGTCTCCCTCTTACCTCTCCTATTCTGTTTTCAAAATCTGATGCCATTTTGACACTTACTGCATCAATTTATTCATAGCCACTGTTGCATTTCTTTATTACCTATCTTTTCCTTTTCTTTATTTGCTTGTACTTTTCTCTTCCCCTTTTATTTGGTATCTTCTCCATTTAAGCTCAACTAATTTCATAGCCACAAACACATTGTAGGTTGTATAATCTGTTGTCATGGTGAAAATTTTTAAGTAATATAAATATCAGAATTGGAGGATTATCTCAAGTATTTGCATTTTGTTCTAATGATTCCTTATAAATCTATAAGGATCAATCTTGAATATATGTAGCTCTGGCTACTTTTATTCTGGGAACTTTCCAAGTTAATATTTGTTCTGAGTTTACCATGACTAGTTTTTAGCATGGTGGTTGGGGGGTGGGTATTAGTACACCTAATTTAAAAATGTCCTGATGATATTATTTGTCATTAGAATAATTACTAATTTCATTTCCCAAACTTTGTTCTGAAATGGAATTGATCTAAGGGGGTTCAATAAATTTTTATTGAAGAAAGTTTAGAAAATTAGCATTAAATATGGTGGTTTCTTTACTGCAGGTCTCAGAAGCTTATTTTAATATTTAAATGGACTTAATATTTTTGTGCTTACCTGTTCACATTTTTGGGGGAATGCTGGTATTCTTAATACAGTCTAGGACATAACTATACTGTCATCATAAATTATTCCCTAGCATATTACAGTTGTTCAAAGTCAAAGAAAACATTATCTTCAAGTCTATGCTGATAAAAAGTTACCCACTATGGGGGTACCTGCGTGACTCATTTGGTTAAGCATTGGACTCTTGGTTTTGGCTCAGGTCGTGATCTTAGGGTCATGGGATCAAGCCCCACATGGGGCTTTGCATTCAGCAAAATGTCTGCTTGGGATTCTCTCTCCCTATGCCCCTTCTCCTGCTCATGTTCTCTGTCTCTTTCTCTCTCTCTCAAATAATAAATAAATATTTTTTAAAATTGCCTACTGTTATAGAATTTAACTCAAGGAATTGAGAATCTTTTATTTATTGCCTGCTATGTTTGTTGCATGGCATTGAAGAAACTGGAGACCAAAACACAAATTGAATGCATTTTAAGAAAAACAAGATACGAGTCTTGTTTTCACGAAGCTTACCTAATCAACCCATATGGCTCCTGGTCATGATGAAATGTGATAAATGTTTTAAAAGTACAATAAAACAATTATTTAGCCAAAATATTCTGAGTTTAGTATTGCTTGGTATTCTGAACCTCAGAATGTACCCAATTTATATGACAACTAAATAAGTTCTGGTTAGTAGATTAATATTTTGTTTTGTTGATGCTTCATGTTTATGAAGACATGGTCACTATTGTCTCATAGTAATTTAATAAAAACTATCTAGTAAACTATTTAAATTTTAAAAAGCCAGTGTGGATGATAAGAAAATACTAGTTGCTTTAGAAAAGAAAAAGAGGTAAGTGAAAATAATGACATTTTTAAAAAGCTTTTGCATTTTTTTTAACCTACTCCATCTGAGTTTCCAGGATGGGACTGATCTTTAAGATAGTTGCTAGTTCAATGTCCCTGGTGACTTTTCTACAGCAGAGAAGAAAATTTTTTACCTGTGTAAAGGTATAATAACTACCAGGTACAAATAAATGTCTGAATGATTTTATGGCAGATATTTATTTATTAACATTCTCAATACCAAAGTGAAATGAGACTGCAACTAACTGACTGATTAATAAAATTTTAAAGGGCCCAGTAGCTGTGATGGGTTGTGATGGAATAATTTTTTGTGACATAATTGGATTTGTATCTGTTTCCTGAAGAATAAAGACAAAATACAAGTAAATGGTAAACAAAACAAAACAAAACACACACCCACAAACATACACACACCAAAACAAAAAAATACTATAGATAATAAATCTTCTATTTCTTCCATTTTCAAGAAAAAAAAAATTGCAGGGGTAAAATGAACAAGGTCACTAATAAGGTATTTTCTCAGTCAATTTTTTTAAGAATAGTTTTGGGTCCTTACGACCAAATTTTTTTTTAATATTTATATACTTCTATCATAATTCGAAAGAAGAGTGACAATAATTTTGAAATACCTTGTAAGATCTTCTAGGGAATGGTTGGCAAGGAAGGAAGGCTAACTGATGTCTTCTTCAAGACCTGGAATGGAGTCATGCTTCCCACCTCCAAGACTCATGCTATGACTTCCTGGTTCTCCAAGTATAGACATTGAGAGAAATACTGTCGATGAAAGACCATGTGACCATCTCAATACAGGAAAACAAGCAAAATGAGTTGGAACTCATGTGCTCTAAAGCCATGTGCGCACACATGCGGAGGCCATGCCCAACACCTCTGAGCTGAATCTGAGTGACACGTGCCCTTCGTTTCCTAGACCTTACTGTGTCTCATATGAGGAATGAGATGCTGTAGATGAAGAGAACTCCTCCTGGATCGCCAGGGAAACATACCCCCTAAGACACCGGCAAGAGAGGCATCTTATTTCTTTTGCAGAGCAATAACTTGGTGCCCAACTTGCACACGCCAAGAAGATGGTCTTGCTCTGAAGAAGCCAGGCCCACCAGAGCTAAGCTAAACCTCAGAACTACAGGAGGAACAGATCCACCCCCACAGCTAGTCAGCGAAGGGCATAAAAGCTTAGGAGTTCAAATGTTTCCTCTCCCTTGTTTTGGATCCTATTTTTACTCTACAGTTTTATCACTAGCAACATCATAGAAGAAATCTACATAGCGGTGTCTGGACTTTTGCCAGACCCTTTTCTTTCATAGATCAGCCCTGATGAGCTTTGTGGACATGACGTGTATCCTAAAGGGTTTTTACCATATGGACAGGGTCAAGGTCTAAAGTAAAGTGTCCTGAAAGAAGAAAAAGGCTCTACAGTCCTCATCTTAGATGTCTGAAGAAGTAATTTTGCTCATTCATGGAAGTCCTTGAAATGCTAGATTCTTTATCATACAGCTTTTTTTGCATCTCAGTTAGAGATTTCTTTCCCTGTCAGAGGCTTGCCGACAGACCAGAGTTTGATCTGTAACAAAAGACATGACCTCTGCTTCCCTCATGTCATAACTCAGCAGAAGGCTAAAGCCAGTGTTTTGAGCAGAGACTTCTTTTTCTTTTTATTTTTTTAAAATATGTAATTTATTTATTTGACAGAGATCACAGGTAGAGAGGCAAGCAGAGAGAGAGGAGAAAGCAGGCTTCCCGCGGAGCAGAGAGCCCAATGTGGGGCTTGATCTCAGAACTCTGGGATCATGACCTGAGCAGAAGGCAGATGCTTTAACCCACTGAGCCACCCAGGTGCCCCTGAGACTCCTTTTTAAAGGTAATGTTGTTGTGTGGAGTGTTTCAGCTTAAAGCACAAGAAAGAAGTTTCTGGGTTTTCCTTGCTCCTGCCTGAAAATGGGTCTTAAACGAAATCTTGTGACTTAATATCACACTCCGCAACTGGTCTCACTAGCCAAGGTCCCTTTCACTCAGCTTCCCTGTAGCTTAGTGGATAGGAGAGAAGAGTGCTAAGCACATTTCCTGTGAGCATATGCACGGATACACACCAGAGGGGATTTTATGCGGCTGCCCCTCAACCCTGGACCGTGGCTCAGCAGCCATGATTCTCCTTCCCTGCCCAACACCAAGGTAGGGTTCAGGCTCCCGTGAGAGGTTGGGGCTGTTTTCCCTAAGTGTATACCCTAACACTACAAATCTACTTTCCACAGGCTTGGAGCTTTATCCGTGCCACTGCCCTGAAGGTCTTTTTCGTGGATTTAGTACCATAGACACATAAACATTCAAGAAGAGCCAGAAAGACACTAAGTAGTAAAAGCTACCAGTAGGGATTAAGCTTACAAAGTATCAGCATATATCATAAAGCCTGTGTTATGTATTTTTTAAGATTTTGTTTATTTATCTGAGAGAGAGAGAATGAGCAAGAGGGAGAGAGCACGAGCAGGGAGAGGAGAAGAGGGAGAAGCAGACTCCAACTGAGCACGGAGCCCCGTCCAGGCCTTGATCCCAGGCCCCCGAGTTGAGGACCAGTGCCGAAGGCAGCCGTTTAACCAACTGAGCCACCCACGTGCCCCAAGCCTGTGTTATTACAACAGTAGGCTACTTGACAGATATGGACATACAGACTAGTAGGATACAAAAAAATAAGTTCAGAAATACAGTCATGTGAAATTGAAATTGGGTATGTAATAAAAATGGCATTCTTAAAATGAGGGCAAAAATAAACATTTTAAGAAATGACATGAAGGCCACTGAATAGCAATTCAGGAAAAGATAAAATTAGATTCATAGCCAACATCATAGCTAATAATAAAGTTCAAGATGATGTAAAGGATAACACTGTACAAGCACTAGAGGAAAAAATGGGGGAATTTGCTCTATAACCTACATATTGGAAAGGTTTTCTAACAATGACTCAAATCCAGATGTGATACAAATAAGGACTAATATTTTATTATCTATATATTATTTTTTGTTATCTTTTATATTTTTATTTATTTATAATGTATATTTATTTATATTTTATTATCTTTTATGTCTTTATTATTTTTATTATTTTATACATATTACCTATGTATTATTATTATGTAATAATAATATTAAAGCTGATAATAATAATGTTTTGCATGGCAATGAAGCATCATCGGCAAAGGCAAAAAAAGAAAAGAAAAAAGTACTTGCATGTATGGTTTAGATAAAAAACTAATAGCTCTTAATACATTAAGCATTCTTAAAATTCTTAAAATTTTTACTCTTCAGGAAACTAAATAAAACCAACAACTATGGGTGTAAAAATATAAAATGGTTTCCAAACAAAAATACTTAACTTTGTTTTCAATAAATCATTACTACACTGACAAAACAGAACTAATCTAATTATGAAGATAATTTTTTTTTAATTTGTACTGGTGAGAGTTAGCAATTTTCATAACATGATTTTATTATGTATTCTGTAATTGAGTACATAAGTACATAACTACAATATATTGAGAATAATGGAAGCCAAGTTCCTCCTTGTCGAGGAAGAATGTTACAAAGAGGGAAGGCTAGAATTAATCTAGGGCCGCCGGATTGGAATTGGAGGTACTAAGATGAATTTATGAACACAAAGTAAATATTTATCCATATCCATATAATCTGTATCTGTATCTCTCTAATATTGATGTGTATGTGAATAATTTCCAAGTTCTGCTCCCTTAAGGGGCTTATAAAGGACGACATAACAATAGCACCGAGCACACCCAGCATTCATTTAAAACAATAGGGCTTCTCAGGGAAACGGCTGAATCCTGGATAAGAGCAGGGAAAATATAAGATGATCCTGAAACAGCGTATGCTGCAATTATTGCCAGAAAATAAAAAGTGCTCAAGAAGTGCTGGCAACATGAGGACATAGAATCTGCTTGAGTGGGCTCTCCCTAGCCAAACATGGGCTCACTGGAACAATTACATAATGAGATCACGTTACCACCCATTGAACAAAGTAAAATAAGAATCCTATAGTCTGTACTGATATAAATAAAGAAATGGATATGTAAATTAATGGGGGGAATGAGTAAATCATTCTGGTAACATGATAATGAATACATTTCAAGAGAAAAGATTGAGTTAGAAAATATCTTTTATTATCATCTCGGTTCTAATTGATACTGGCAAGAATAAGCAACAGATGCTAATACTAATGAGTGAAAATATGGTGAGGAACAGAATATTTTCGTGGTCTCAAAGTATCTCCCTACAAATTATTAATTACAGAGAGGAAACGGACATCTTAATGTGGAGAAACCTAGGAGATTTTACCTTGTCCAGGTGATTAATGTTAACACTATCAATACTAGAACAAGCTAAAGTTATGTATGGCCCGATGTGTTTGATGCACATAAAAGATACAACGTTTCTGTGGCATTTCCTTTAAAATTGATAACCTGGGGGCACCTGGGTGGCTCAGTGGGTTAAGCCTCTGCCTTCAGCTCAGTTCATGATCTTAGGGTCCTGGGATCGAGCCCCACATTGGGCTCTCTGCTCAGTGGGGAGCCTGCTTCCCCCCACCCCCCTGCCTGCCTCTCTGGGCTCTCTGCTCAGTGCGGAGCCTGCTTCCCCCCACCCCCCCGCCTGCCTCTCTGCCTGCTTATGATCTGTCAAATAAATAAATAAAATCTTAAAAAAAAAAAAGATAACCTGAACCAAATCATGATGAAACAAAAGGCAAACTTAAATTGAGGAATTGTTCTACAAAATATGGCTGTACTATTGTAAAATGTCAATACAAAAAAAACAAATATATGTTTATATATATACATATGAAATTGTATATATACATATACATATACATATACATAAAGTGCATTCTGGACAGGGACAAAATAGCTATTAAACACAATGGAAAAAATTTGTCTTGAACTCTGGAATAGGTAACAGTCTCATGTTAAGGCTAAATTTTTGAATTTTGATAATTAGAGTGAGGAGAGGAGAAGATAGGAGAGAGAGAGGGAGAGAGAGACAGACAGATACTTAATGGATTAAAATGTTAACAAGTGGTCAATCCCAGTAAGGATTATACCAGTGTTCTTCGTGCTACTCTGGTGAATTTTCTCTAAGTTTGAAATTATATAAAAATAAAAATTACAGAAATTATAGATATAACTGCCATGAATTAAAAATGGAAATAGTGATTCTAATTAGATATATTGCATGGATACTCATATAATTTTACATTTGAATAGTTCGCTATAGAGTCGGCATTGTATCTGTAAAATCTTGTTGGTGACTTGAAGTAAATAGCTTCTTTGTAACTTGAAATTAGTGAAAAAGACAGTATATTTCTTATGTGAGAGATGAGTAACCTGAGACTTGTGGATATTTTAAAGCAGGCTTAAAATCACACTAAATAATCATGTGATTTAATGTTAAATGTCCTAACTCTAAATGCAGGGATTTTTTTTTAATTAAAATAATTTTTTTTTTTATTTTTTACTTTTCTCCATGGACATCATCTTTTGGATGAGAATTTTCAAGGGAATACTTTCCCCCTACCATCCAGAGCTAAGATCTAAGTTAAACAAGCTTTTCTCTCCCTTGGCAAAGCCGGTATTTTTTTCCTATTTTAAACTGTTCATATCAAATTTGGGGTTCAGTTTCACTCAAGAGCTCTTGGATTTAAGTTCCCAACTTTTGGGCTCCTCAGCCTTTGTCTAGTTCTCCAAAAGTGTTCCATTACATTCTAAAGTTTAAGATACTGGGAAGAGACAGGTACTTGCCTGGACACTCCCTTTTCTGGACTCTGGCTTTCTCATTTTGTTAGATCTCTGAGAATTTCCTTCCTTTCTTGCCAGGTCAGCAAGGAATTTAAAATATTTTCTTTAAATTGTTTTAGCCATACATCTTTTTTAAATTAGTGTTTTCATCTTCTTTGGGTAAATATCCAGTACTAAAATTATGGATCATATGGTATTTTTGTTTTTCACCAAATTCCATTTGAAAAGATATGTGCACCCTTATATTTATTGCAGCATTATTTCCAATAATCAAGATATAGAAGCAAACTAAGTGTCTATAGACATACCAGTGTCTATTCCACATACCAGTGGAATATTCCATTTGTTATTATTTTTCCCTCATGAAGAATAAAATTATAAAAGAGAAGATTCGTGCATTAATGACCAGTAATGGCTCCATTTATCTGACAGTCTGATACATTTATTAGAAGGACAGAAGTAAACTTGATTTTCTTAAATTTTACTTACCCATACTAAAATCTAATTAGATCGATTATAGCTATGAGAAAGTATGCTGATGTTTTTCATTTGATGTGTTAAAATACTTTGGGTTCTGTCTTGTAAATATAGTATTGTAAAATATAATGTGTATATATATTTAATTGTAGTAATCTACAGAAATACTGTCAGAGAAGGTTCATAGTTTTAATGAACAATAAGCTCTTATAAATTGATGAGAAGCACAACACTCTAATAGGAAAATGATCAGTGCTTATGAGAAAGCTTTTCACAGAAAATTCAGTCAAAACACAATAAATATATGTAAAACTATGACCAACATCACTATTAGTTGTTATGTATTTCTCTCCTAAAAATAAAAGAAGACCAATATATCATATTTCTACCAGGGCTTAGAGGAAAGAATACTTTTACATTTCACTGGCGCTAGCAATAGTTGATAACCAAAAAACAATTCATCATTACCCACTAAATTAAAATTGTAAATATCTTTCGACAAAGCAAACCCTTTTCTAACAAACTTACTACTCTCAGAAAAATAAAACCAGGAGGGAATATAGATACAAGGGTGTTTACTGAAGCATTGTTTTTACTGGCAAAAAAAAAAAAAAAAAAAAAAAAAAAAAGAAAGAAAAAAGAAAAAGTAAAAATTACAATGTCCAAAGCACATGAGTAATTTACAAAAATATGATGAAGCTATAAGCTGTCATAGTATGAAACCATTTTAAAAATAATAATTTTGTGGGGGGGCTGGGTGGCTCAGTGGGTTAAAGCCTCTGCCTTCAGCTCGGGTCATGATCCCAGGGTCCTGGCATCAAGCCCTGCATTGGGCTTTCTGTTCAGCAGGGAGCCTGCTTCCCTTCCTCTCTCTCTGCCTGTCTCTCTGCCTATTTGTGATCTCTGTATGTCAAATAAATAAAATCTTTAAAAAAAAATAAAAATTTGAAACCTCCATTTAATCAGACATATCTATAAGGATTGTTAAGTAGAAAAAACTAATTTTAATAGTTTATACAAGTGTGTTCTCATCTTAAAAGGAAAAGTATCAAGATTTTCAAGTATGCAGTCTTTTACACTCATGATATTCACAAAATACATGCATGGTATGTGTATATGGTATATAAATATATGGCCATATATTTATGAATAATTACACAAGCTTAGAGAAAAATAATATGAAAATAACATGATAGATGGAAAAGTTCATATGAGTTGAAGAGAAGGGGAAGTAAAATAAAAAGGGGGCAAGCAAAGAAGTGAAAAACAATTCTTTGTTCTTTAAAAAGAATCACTGGAGCATTTATTTGACAAAGTATGCAAAATATATGTAGAATGCCCCAAGTGTGCATTATATTAAACATTGTTTTAAATTATCTTAAAATTATCAATACCCAGTTTAAAATGCATTTACATTAAAACTTTATTGCCATTTCTCCAGAGAGTGTCAGCTATTGAATCTTAGTGGTGGAGGAGAACATAGTCTACAAGTAAATTGATTTAACTGCAGTCTTCAAGTCCAGATGATTAAAAAAGTGAGTGTCTAGATGAGCTCTTTATCTAATAACCTTGAAAGATGTTATGTCAATCAACTGTACATTTTTGAAGGGGCAAATTAAGAACATCGTAGAATTCAATTTCATTCAGACATTATTAGAAGTAATGTCAGCATAAGTGAATGAATCTACACATATTGGGAACTTCTTATCTCATAATTCCATTGCTTCAGGGACTTTCCCCCCACCTTCTCTTAGTTGCCTTTGGGAAGAGGAGTGTGACAGTTGGACTTCTGCTTCTCTGGTCTACCCATGAAGTTTCTCTGCCTCCAACATGCAGAGCAGAATGAGATTCATTGGTTCCTAGACTGGCAGAGCCTCAATGAAAAGAGCATGGCTTCTCTGCAGCTGCTAGCCCCTGTGACCTACTGTGGTACACCCCCTGGAGTGCCAGAAGTCCTATACCCTTTCAGTTCTTGGCCCTGGGCTCAAGCTGTGATTCATCCCGGAAACAAATTCAGGATCCATTTGCCCAAATGCGTTCTTTAATTTGTTTCTGTCTCGGCCCCAGCTGCTGTAACGAAGATACCATAGACTAGGTGGCTTAACAGAAATTTAATTCTCACAGTTCTGGAGCTGGGATGTCTCAAGGTACCTCAGTTCCTGATGAGAGCCCTCTTCCTTGTTGGCAGAAGACCAACCACCTTCTTTCTGTACCCTCACTTGGTATAAAGACAGATAACAAGAAAGCTTTCTGGTTTCTCTTCTTATAAGAACAGAGATCTGATCAGATCAGGGGCCCCATCCTTATGACCTCATTAACCGTAATTACCTCTACGAAGGCCCTATCTCCAAATATAATTACATGGGGTTTGGGGTATCAAAATATGAATGGGGGAACACAAAAATTCAGTCCAAAGTAGTTACCTGAGGTTTATTTTTTTTTTAAGATTTTATTTATTTATTTGACAGAGATCACAAGTAGGCAGAGAGGAAGACAGAGGGGAGGCAGGAAGCAGGCTCCCCACTGAGCAGAGAACCCCATGCAGGGCTCAATCCCAGGACTCTGAGATCATGACCTGAGCTGAAGGCAGAGGCTTAACCCACTGAGCCACCCAGACAGCCCATTTACCTGAAATTTAAAGCAGATTGTTCCTACATTCAATCTTATATGAACACTCATGATAACAGTTTTTACCAACAGCACTCAAAACCGGAGCACTGACACTGGCAGAACTCAGGTGCCATGCCTTTTCTTGGATTGTCCTCATCTCTCTCATTGTCTTTTCAAATGAGCTTATGAACCACCTTTTCCCCTTCAGACGCTTACATACATAATAGACACATAGGTACGTGCATACATACACATGTATACAGATACATACATTTTTATGTTGCAAATAGAGACATAACTTGACACTATGAAAGTATGGATGAGGATAGGGTGAACTTGAGGATTATCTTTGTCCCTAGAACACTCAGTCTTGATTATGGATCGGTCAGAATAGCCTTTACATATAACTAGGTAAAATTACTTTGAAAGTATGTATATAAAATTTTAAAAACTTAATTAGCTTGTCCCAAGGGAAAGCTCCAGAATCCAACTATTGGATCTTTAGATGACTAAAATTCAAAGCTGAATAAAAGCATGAGTATATAAAACATAATATTGTAATCATGATAAATATAATTATTCCTTATATTATATAAATATAATATAATCATGAGAAATATAATTATTCATGATAAATATAATTATAACCATGATAAACATAATTATAAATATATTTAAGAGAAAAGGGGACATATGCAATAAATACTAAAGGTAAGTAGCAGAAGTATGAGGAAAAAATCACAACTGTGATTCTTAGGGCAAATATTTTATTTTCTTGATTTAGCATGTTTCAAAGAGTTGAAATTCTTAACATAATAGTATAAAATAATGGCAAATTCCAAAGAGGCAGCATAAACTGAATGACAAAGTTTATTCAAATAAAACCTTAATAGCATGAAGTATCATCTGTTTAAAATATCACCAAAATTACCAGATACATTATTGACCAAATAGATCCAATACTAGCAATGACCTTGGGGAAAGGGACATGTATGCTTTATATCATAGCATTTCAGAATTAGCAATAAGTAATGGAGTTGGCAGAGATAACCATCAAATAAAAAACATAAGTAATTAACTGCAGGAATGTAGAGAGGATGCATGGGTCTGGGAAATGAGCCAACACAAAGGTTATAGTAAGTGTGTTTTTTAAAATGACAGGTAGGACCTAGAGGTTCAAAAGAAAATTTTCATGCCAAAAAAGTTTGGTTGTACTAACTCCTAACTCATGACTAGATAAGACAGAAAATGCGTCATGAAAAAACAAAACAGCAATTATAGTTGGGCTACAATGGAATTGAAAATTCCCAAATTAATTTTTCTTTTTTTCCCTTATTTTGTAAAGTTAACTACAATCTAATTAATTTCAAAACAAACACATTTGAGTTAAGAAATGTTCTTCAGGCAATTTCATTTAATGTGTTACTTCAAGTCTTACGCATAATAACCTTAAATTTACATTTTAATATGTAAGTAAGTTGATATTACACACATCTTGGGCAACCTGAGATGCTTCATTATATGTGAAGAGGAGGGTAGTTAGTTAAGCAGAGTATCTATGGACATGTTAGGGCACTGGAGAGCTGTGAGTGCATCTAAAATAAGAGGTAAATGAAGCGTTCACACTTAAAAGAATCAGGAAATTGAAAAGAGAAGGGCAAGAGAGCAAAAACAGGTCAAGAGAAAGCCTGCCCAAAATGCAGTTTGGGCGAATTGTAAGACTTGTACAAGATAACAAAAGTTTGGGAAGAAGTATCCACCAGGATTTTACTGAAATGGAACACTAACTTTACTTGTTCCGCATTACACGTATGCGCATGCGCACCTGCAGGGAGACAGACACACACACACACACACACACACACACACACACACAACCAGCGAGCCACTGGGATAAAACAGTAAGAGCTATCTTGAATTCACTGAAATTTCAAGACTTTGAGTTGAGGGAAATGCCACAAGGAAGGATGTAAGATGTAGATTTTGAAGAATCACATGACAAGAAACCCAAAAGGAAAAATATTTTTTTTGGCTTTTAGTCAAATTGAACTTCAGTTTTCCATAAACTTTTCTTTGGGTGGCCGGGGCACTCTACTACTAAACTTACTAGAGCTCTAAGTAGGTTTCAATGTGAGTTTCTGCTAGTCTTCTACCGGGTGAATGAGCTGAGACAAGAGAGAATATTCGGTGCCCCATAGTGTGAATTTATAATTCTAACCATCTCTGAACATACATAAGTCATTCAGGCTCTGTTCGGTCATCTTAGTTAAATGAAAGAAATGGTTATCATTTTCAATTACATTATTTTAGCGGTTTAGATTTAATCATACTTTTGGCAGTACAATTTCCCAGCCTTATACACTTTTATTTATTGAATTAGCACTTAAAATAAGGATTGTTATAATTAAATAGACCATGACCTTGAACTGATAGAGATAAAATTTTGAAATTACACTTTCTAATGTAATTATTAAGTGGATTTAGCATACATCTAAACTCCATCTAACAATTACAGTCAGCTCTTTATTATCCAAGAGTTGTATCTCCAACTTACAAATCAGATCTCTTACTCATCTTACTGGCTATATTACTTTATCCATCTAGCTCTTTCATTATTCATTAATTCATCACTTTGAAGGTTTTCTGTGTTTACAATAGTTATGATAAGTTGTGTGCAAAGGACAGCAAAATTAATAGCAAATCTTTTGTGCACTAGTATTTCCATTATTAGTTGGCCACACCTGTTGAATATTTTTATAATAAACTAATGAATACAAATTAATTTTCCTTGGGCTTCAAGCATTCCTCAAATATAAAAATCTGATTTTATTTTGAATTAGAAAATTACATTTTCTTATTCCTATGAATTATTTATCATTATAAGTATAAAGGAAAAAGGGAAATAGTCATGGGGGGAGTTCTGGTACTGCGTAAGATGGAGAAAGCATTGTTTAAAAGATAGCTAGAAATTAAAATGTAAGATTTGAAAGTTCTTTTTTCATAGTCCCACAGATTTTTATAAATGACATGTTCTTAGAGGAGAAAAAGCTTTGTCTGTCTAACACATCCTGTAAAACCAACTTATAACAGATAGAACTCTTAACATTAGTTCAATCACAAGACAGTTTTTTACTTATTCAAAAAAGGAGACTGCCAATATACTATTGCCAGAACGAAATATCCCCGGGGTAAGGTCAATAGTAGTATCAGGAATGAGGACAGGATTAGACTGAAAAACCTGTCTTTCTTTGAAGAAGATTATTAAAAGACTAAATATGAAGAAAATTGCTTTTTGTAATTCTTTGCACTTAAATATTGAGGCAACTAAGAGATTTGAATAAAAACACCAATAAAAAAGATTAAAACGATTATTTTAAAGTCTTGTTTCACTAGGAAAAATACAACTGATGACAATTTCCTGGGAGAAATCATGATGGTTTCGGTCTGATCATTCCAAACCTCAGCAACACAGGGCACATGGAGAGAAGGCACCTGGGGTCTGATCGGGGGTGTGTACTGTGTTTACAGCTGTCAAGAAATCCAGCTGCATTAGTATTCCCTGTTCGGAGAGAAGACCAACAAAATCAGCTGACATCTGAGTTTTTAATTAGTTGGGTAAAGGACTCCTTTCTCAGAAATCATGTGGGAGGAGCCATCATTTCTGAGATTCTTCAGTGGCAGAAGATGAACCAAGGGCAACCTGAGGGTATCTGCTGTAATCACTGAGGAGAAAGTGGAATGTCCAAGGAGTACTCAAGGCTTGTGGATTGACAAACGCAGTAAATGACAATAGCATAGGAGCCGCAATGCAGGATGTAAAGAAGGGCCCCTAGAGCCAATGCCAAGAGCTTTGGGTGCTTATTGAGTTAAAGGAGATCTGAAAATTCCTGTGGAAACCGGTAGTTGATGTTAAGTCTCTCAGCCATCAGAACTTAAAGTATTTTTGAATGTTCAAAGACAGCAAAGCCCAGCACATGTGAGCAGTGGTTACTGTGGCCAACTCAGTAAGAACACTGGATCCTTGGGGTACCTGGGTGGCTCAGTGAGTTAAAGCCTTTGCCTTTGGTTCAGGTCATGATCCCAGGGTCCTGGGATGGGAGCTGCGTTGGGCTCTCTGCTCAGCGGGGAGCCTGCTTCCCTTTCTCTCTCTCTGCCTGCTTCTATGCCTACTTGTGATCTCTGTCTGTCAAATAAATAAATAAAATCTTTTTTAAAAAAATGGATCCTTGTCTTTTGTCTTCTTTTCTCCTTCAAGCTAAACATAAAATAAATTCAAGACCTGCAGGTCTTAATAGCAACCCAAGTCATTTCAACGTTTCAATTAACAAGGAGATATTAGGAAATGTCTCTGGGTTTTTTTTCTTTTTTTCTTCTTCTTCTTTTTCTTTTCTTTCAGTTTTCCCGAGATAGAGTTCACGTGTTATCAACCGGCCTTGAAGGAGGAAGAAAACAAAACAAAAACTGAGCAAACCACATGCTGACAGCATCCTCAATAACATAATCTCTTCGGTAAACAAAGCAAAAAATAATTTCCCAGGATGCTAGAGCTTTGGACTTCAATTCTAAAAGAGCTTAGTAGTATTTTTTATTTGTTTGTTTATTTCCTAATGGAAGTGCTAGTTTTCCTATTGATTTTTCAACCACCCTTGACTGTATTCTCACATGTCTGTGTAGCCTGTCACATAATCTATAGGTCCAGGCTGATAGAGTCATCCGAACCTGTCAATCAGAAAGGATTTATTAAACACAGGCTATGGACCTGGTATTCTGGGGAATAGGAAAGAAGTAAAGGACACATCCCTTGCTCAAAAAGGATGAACCAATATTTTGTCATAATCCACGATAAGACTGTGTGAGTATAAATAGGAGGTATATTACCTGGTAAAGAATGGAATTTCTCTAGCTGCATGAAGAGTGTGGAAATGTTAATGATTAATTTGGCATATTGAATCTTTGCACAAAAAACATTTTGCTGCCTCATGTATTTTCTTACTTTTAAATTTAATTTAACATTATATTTTCTAAAATGTAGTTCACTCTGTTTCTCTTTCTGACTACCTTTTGACTGATGCTGATTTTCTCATTCTTTGTTCTAATTTGTAAGTTGCAGCCGGGTCCTAGTCTGGGAATAAGGCGATGTTAGCACACGTGAGAGACGGAATGACAATGTACGCTGATCCTAGCACGGGGGCTTATTTCTCTGTTCTTTAGTGGCTTGGGGAGATGAGAGAATATGAATATCTTCAATCCTCATCCCTGGCAGTTTACAAATACAAACCAGAACTTTAACTAGATAGACATCTTTCAGTTTCAGGGAGTATTTAGTTCTGTGCATTGGAGACATGACATGACATCCTGTACCCCATAACGGTGTGAGGAAGATGGAATCCATAACCACCACTACCTCCTTGGCACACTTTCCCCAGGTTTTAAGTTTACTGACAAGCCTAGTTGGGTCATTATTTCCCCATTTCTCCAAATGGGATAATCATACCCTCACTTTGCTTGTTGAAAAGGTTACCCTTACTGTGATGTGTAGTCTAGCTTCAAAATGGAAAAAAAAAAAATCCTTCATTTTTTATGATTTATTCAGCATTTCACAGGCCACTTTGTTATGAAAATAGAAAGAAAAAAATCCCACAAGCAAGAAAGTACAACTGGGAAGTCCCAAGAAGAAATACAGAGTATTTTTGGAATACAGAGTCAAGCCACAGTTTGTCCTATCCGCCACAAATATATAGACAGGTGTGTGCAAGCATGAGGGCATGTGTGTGTGTATGTGTGTGTGTGTGCCTGTGTATATATAATATATATATAATATATATATAACTCTTTTTTTTAAAAGAGTTTATTTATTTATTTGTCAGAGAGAGAGTGTGTGCCCAAGTAGGCAGAGTGGCAGGCAGAGGCAGAGAGAGAAGCAGACTCCCTGCCAAGCAAGGAACCCGATGCAGGACTCGATCTCAAGACCCTGGGATCGTGATCTGATCTGAAGGCAGTGGCTTAACTGACTGAGCCACCCCGGTGTCCCTCTCTCTCTCTCTCTCTCTCTCTCTTTATGTGGAAAAATCTTGCAAACTACCTAACTTACATCTGATCTGTTTTCTGTTAAAAAAGGACATGTCTTCATCAGTCTGTCCCACTAACTTCTTTGCAATAGACATTTCTTGGATTTTTCTTGAGTACTTTCCTTTTTTTGTAACTCTCCATCATAAAACAATAGATCTTCCTGACTAGTTTCAAGGAAAAGGGTGGTGTACTTGAAATAAATAGGTACATAAACAAATAACAATAAAAGTAATAGGGTTAGAACTTTCTTCCTGGGAAGGGAACCTGGAGCAAAGCAGAGAGAGAAGAGAGAGAGCAGAGAATAAGATCTATAGCGAGGAGACTGAGTTATAGTTTGTATCCATTCATTTACTTATTTGTGTGTTTATTTTTAGTAGGAAACAGACACAGAATGAGGACAGTATTATGTCGAGCTTACACTTCATTTTAAAATGCCATAGATCTCTATTCTTGGGTTTTACAAGAGAGTCTTCAAAGTGTTTTTGTAACTACATACCAAGGGTTCTATTAAACATACTTCTCTTTCCTGATCTGATCATTTCCCTTTGATATTTGGCCACTGGACTACTGGAGAAAAGTGAATCGATTAATGATGTATTCTCTCAACTTTTTTGCTCCTTCTACTGAATGGTTTTGTATCTTTTTTTAAAAGATTTTATTTATTTATTGGTCAGAGAGAGAGAGAAGAGAGCACACATAAGCAGGAAGAGGCGGAGAGAGAAGCAGGTGCCCCATGGAGCAAGGAGCCCAATGTGGGACTCGATCCCAGGACCCTGGGGTCACAACCTGAGCCAAAGGCAGCAGCTCAACTGACTGAGCCTCACAGGTGCCCCTGGTTTTGGATCTTTTAAGCCTAACACTTAATTTAGTGAATTAACTTTCAGGAGCTTTATGCAGAGACACAGTGAAAACCCACCATGTACAGTACCAGCAGTAGGCTAAACTAGGCACACAAAGAGAGCATATGTTTGTAACCTGTTTACTTTAGTTTTCTCTTCTGTAACATGAAGGGGACTGGAACTAATGTTCTCAGATTTTCTTTCCTATTTCAAGTTATTTTCCCATATGCATGTGCACACACACAATCTCTGTTCTTCTTACCAATTTAACAATTTGTTATCTAAAAAGATTTTAAATTCTATAGAAATAATATTGTACTGATGCTCTCCTCATGATATATATGTATATACATATATATATATATATATACACACACACACACACTGATGCTATATATATGTATATACATATATATGATCTATATATTGTATACATAAGCTACATAAGTTACTAGATCTTTCTATGCTTCAGATTCTCCATTTGTAAAATACATTTCGTAAGTCTTGTGGGAATTAAGTGAAATCAACTGCCTAGCTATATATGTACATGTGTACAAATCTCTAGTGTTTTACACTTTTTTAAACATTTAGATACCTTCTCTTTCTTATACCTTGGTAGCATGATCTTCTTGGTTGAATCTGGACCTTGGTACTTTATGTGTTTAATAATATGTTTGTAAATGAATTAGAGAAAATAAGTGTAAATATATATGATTAAAATAAATATTCATAATTTCAATGTATATATTTTAAGTATATTAACATATTTAAAAAATATAAATACATATATATATATATATATATATACACACATACATACACACACACACACTTTATGCTATAGTATATGCCTCTTGGACCAGTGGAGAACAAATTGGTTTTGTGAGGTCGAGTCTAAGAATTTGACAATTTATAAGCCTTTTAAACTACTTTTTAGGTGTGTGAATTTTTTTATACTTCCATATAGAGAACATTGTATGATTGGTATTTATTATATGTTTAATGAAAAATTATTGTCACAGAATAAGAGGGTTCTTTTCAGGTACTATTCCTAATCATTTGTTTTATGTGCGTATTTTCACAATTCTTTAGAGCTATGAGTTGATAACAGAGTCTTACATATTATGTATATGATATTCCAAGCTAGGCTATGGCTTTTGAAAAATGATTGTGCTCTGGCTTCTGGAATAACGGTATAACCCTTTACTCACAATCATCTGTTTAGTATAAGAACAACGTTTCATCATGCAATCAAGAGAGTTTTACAATTTGTTTGTAGTTGACACTTGGATGATCTTTCTCTCTAGTAGTTTTCCCACTGAATTGAATTAGAAGGGCTAGGATGACCTTTAATACACCAGATGCCAAGGACTTTATTATCTTTATTCTGCGTGTACATTAAACTATTTCAACAATTTAAGAATTTCTACCATGCTTCTGAAAAACTCAGCCACAGGTCAATCTTAGGTATTGTTTCTTTGACAATAAGCTCTGCTATAAGCATTCCCTTATTCAGAAATTCATTCATTTCTTTATTTGGAGTAAAAGAAATATTAACATTCAATATTACTGCGTCTCCACTATGCTTGTGCCATGAGTCTACGGAAAGGCTACTTTCCGTAGAGATCTGACTTTGCTACTATGTAGCTTATATCTTAGTGGAGGGGCTATGAAAATTTCAGCCACAGAAACCATGGCACATAGAATAAAGATTATATTCAGAGAACTAAAAGGGCATATGTCATAATGATCTACATGGTAAGAGGGATTAAGGAAAACATTTATGAAGAAATTTGAGTTGACTTTGGAATGAATGAATGAATGAATAAAAATTTAACTCAGTGAAAAGTAAAAGAATGTTCCTGACAAAGTTGACGATCTGTGTAGTAATGAAGTAGCTGAAAGGAGCAGTGAGCATTTGATAAACTGAACAAAGTCTTTTAGGTTTGAGGCCAGCAAATAAAAAATGAACAGATATTTTGAAGGACTGTGTTCATGAAACACCTTATAAATCATGATAAAATTTTGGTCATTATCTAAAAGGTCATAAGAAGCCAATAAAGGGCTTTATTTTATATGCATAAATGTGTGGGTGGAGGGGAACATGCATGGTTAGCTTTTTAGTTGGAAAAAAACACACCAGCTGAATTGTGAAAGGGAGAATCAACTGCAAGAGAAAAAGAGACCAGCTAATGGACTACTGTTGAAGGCCAGGTTATAAACATCTGATTTAAAAAATCAGATTTATAAAAAGATATGGGGAGAAGTAGAAACATTGAAAAGACTTTTAATGAATTACAAACATGTTCCTAAATTAAAACTTATCAGTGTTAGTTATAAACTATATTGGGGAGTGGTAGACAAAAAAGGACGACATCAAAGATGATTTGCAGGTTTTTGGCTTGTGTGTTTGGCTTTCTGACCATGTCATTTCCTTGATATAGAAAATACTGGAAAAGTTATAAAGTTAAAAGTTATAAATTATAAGTTACAAAATAATATAAGTTATATTATTTTGGAAATGATACATTTTAGGTTCCTATGCAATATTCAATAGGCAGTTTGGGTAGAGAGTTGGGTATTTATAGACTATAAATGTGGGTATAGAGTAATAACAGTCATCAAATCCATGAGTGTGGTCGATATTGCCTAGAGAAAGAACACAGCAACAAGGAAACATGCTCCAGACCAAATTTCAATGAACTTCAAGTTATATTTACTAGTTTGAAAAAGTTAAATGAACAAAGTACACTGATAACAGTGGCCAGTGCTGTCAGGAAAACATCAGGAGAGTGTGGGGTCATGGAGAAGAACACAAAGAGAGTGTTTCCAGAAGAAGGCCAATGTCAGAAGTATTAACTGCTACAGAAAGGTCAAATAAATGAGAACTATTAAATGTCTGTGGGCTTTAGTGACACAGAAACCGTTTTGACCTCAGCAAGAGACATTTCACTAGAGTAATGCGAGCAGGAGACAGATTAGAGTAGGTTGAGAAGTTCCTGGACAGCAAGGACAAGGAGTCTGTAATGTAAGACAGCTTGTTAAAGAAGTTGGATGGTGAAGAGAATTATTGGAAAACAAAAGCATCAGTTAGAAGAGGGGTTGAAGCCAAACAACCATTTTCCTGTGTAATAGGGTGGCAGCTGGAGACAACTTGGCTTGGGGAGGAAATCAGACAATCTTCAGAGTTCTTTTATAAGAGCACAACAGGGGTACCTGGGTGGTCAGTTGGTTGAGCGTCTGCCTTCGGCTCGGGTGCGGGGCCCTGGAATTGAGCCACACGTTGGGCTCCCTGCTCAGCTGGGAGCCTGTTTCTCCCTCTTCTTTGCCTGCTATTCCCCCTGCATGTGCGCACACACACACACTCTCTCAAATAAATAAATAAAATCTTAAAAAAAAAAAAAAGGCATCACAAACAAGGTAGTTATTCTGCTTTTCATTATGTCCAGTGAAATAATATTATATATAAACAGAGGAATTGATGTAGGCAAGGTGTTAGACAATGTCCTTAAAGGGGTGCCTGTCTGGCTCAGTCAGTAGAGCATGTGACTCTTGATTTTGGGGTTGTAAGTTTGAGCTACACTTTGGGGAGATACTTAAAAATAAAAATCTTTAAAAACATTTAAAAAGGATGTACTTGAATATAAAAGGTAATATTTAAAAGGGTTTTATTCCTCATTTATTTTTGTTGACATGTGGCCTCACACAGAGGAGGGGAAATGGAACAGAAAATTATTTTCATAACCTTCTCTCCATTTTGATTCTAAGCCACTTTACTAGTTTGCCATAGAGAAAAAGAGGACCTTTTTTTTTATTTCTGAAAATGTGTATGTCCTGTCAGAATTTATACAGATTTAGGGTAAGCTCTGCTTCAAACCCTAAAACACAGTTCAACGGCAATAATGGAGAATTTCAAACTCATTCTCTCCAGCATATTATACAAAAGTATCTTTAGACAAATATTTTCCAGGCAATGATTAATATACGTGCATTCAAAAAGAGGTCTATAGTGACATGTACATATTTGAAATGAAAGAATGTGCATTCTAAATGTGAAATTTCTCATCTCACATATGGAAACACTGAGATAAATTGTGTTCTGTGTTATTTCAGAGTGAGATCCCACCCAACATATTTTTAAAATGCATCCACAGGACACAAAACAGAAAATGTTTTAATAATCTTCATTTGAACTAATCATATAATCCTAGGCAACATAATTTAAACCTCCAGTGGTGGTCCAAAATATATGCCTGAATAACCATATAACAAAGGTACAAAACTTATACCAGCTATATACATATTTTTTTCACATAAAACTAAAAGTTTAGGAGAAAACCACAAAAAGCAATTAAAAATTTTCTAGCTTAAATTTCATAATTACAGAATAGGCATATGACGTGTATTGACTGCTAAATAATATTTTCTTCAAGAATTCTTAAGGTGGCATGTTCTAGGGCATGAAAAATTTTCTCATATAAAGGAAGACTTAAAATGAAGTCACTAATTTCAACTTGTCATATAGCATTTTGAAGGTCAACCTGATAAGGATGTTATTGAATTGCCTGAGAATACTAATTTAACTTATGACACTTTCACCATTTATGATTAGTTCTCTACTTAAATCCAAATAAGTATGCTAGTATTTAGTGTTAAATGTGTGCTGTTTTGATAGGTAATATATCTTTTCCAAGGTTATTGTAAAGCCAATATACATAATTGAGCATGTAATTCTAACTATCAACTTTTTAAAAAAGAAAGTGAAGTTTTTTGAAAAGCACATAGCCAGCAGACAAGTGATTCCCAACATGGGAAAGTACAGACATGATATATAAATGAGTTACCCTCAGGCATCTTTAAATTATGCAATAGTCCTTTTTTCTTAGGAAATCCAAGGATTTAATGACCTTGGCAACACGTTAACAGTACTACTGTAAGATAATTTGACATCATGAAATATTTTGATTTCTGGAGGAATAAAATATCTTCTTAAGAATTAATATTCTTGGCTACTTATCTGAAAAGGATTAGATATACTCAAGGAAAATAAACAAATTGGTTAGGAATCAATAGATCTTTTCAGGACTTAAAATACTTTGTATTGAAATATCAAAAAATGAGTTAACATTTTTGTTACATTTTTTCTTTACCCTCCAGATAATTACTATATTCTAATTTTTAAATTTCTGAGCAAATGACATAAGACATTCAAGTTTCTGATTCTCTTTTCTTATGGAACACATTGTTCAATTCAAACTACTATATTGAGTGATGAATAGGTATGCATTTTTAAGCATTTGGAAGACTTTTGTTATGATTTATTATTATTGCAAGAAACAAACGAGTCTGTGGATAAATGTTTCTACGATAGATGCTAGTATTGGTAATCAGTGAGTATTGCTGCATTATTATAATGAATATATATAGTCTTTTTAAAAGTGTTTTTATAGTAATACATTAAAATTTTCTTCCATTTTTTAGTATTTCAGAACTTTGCCTGTCCTAATATTAAGTTTATATATGTGAATCTCCCCTGTCCTAATATTTAGTTTATATATTTGAATCTGTTCACCTATTTGCGAGACCAGGTTCACACAGAATTCTTCCTTTGTCAATCCCAATGTAATGTCTTTTGAAAAATGTAAGAAACTGCTTCATCAATGTGCCTGTATTTTGTTCCAAATCAATTGAATTGGTTTACCAGGACTTCACAGTGTTAAAAATTTGAAAGTCACATGTAATAAGGTTAGGTACTTCCTGTCAGAGCTTAACTGTTCATCTACCTTTGATTCATTCCTTAAATTCTATTTGTGATTTTATTATTTATAAGAAGAAACATAAATTTGATTTTCATCCCTGTTTTTGGCACAGGACTCCTAAAACTCTTGGAATTTCCAAAGTGAAGGCAAAGTTGTCTTTTGTTATGGCAATGAGATGACTTTCTGAAAACACCCAAGGACTGAGGCTCATTGTCTGGAGAACCAATCCTATCATTAGAAGGTGGGAATTTTCAGCCCCTCCTCCACCTCTGGGAAATGGTTAGGGGCTGGAGGTTGAATCAATCATCAATGGCCAATGATTTAATCAATCATGCCTAAGTAATGAAGCCCCTATAAAAACCATGAAGCATGAGGGGAGGTATTCAGAGAGTTTTTGTGTGGGTGAACACATGGAGATTTGTAGAGAGTGGTGTTTGGGAAGTTTTGTGCCCTTTCCTCATACCTCGCCTAGTACATCCTCTCCATCTGACTGTTCCTGAGTTATATTCCTTTGTAATAAATTGGTAATTAAGTGAAATGTTTCTCTGAGTTCTGTGAGCTGCTCTAGCAAATTAATCAAATTTATCTGCCTCCCCCCCTCCAGTGTAATATTGGTTTTTTTATTCCCTTTGTCAAATATTAGTTTTAGAGATTTCCACTTGCTTTTCTCCATGATGATAGAATATGGAAGTTACTCCAAATGCCAAGTATATCCTTCCCCATTATATACTCAGGGCCAGTAAAATAAATGATCACCAGGCAAATCTACAGACACACTAAAAGCCAGCATTCAGCCGGGAGTCCCCTGGTGTCTGAAGTCGTGGGGAGAGGTGGGCAATCTTGAGGTACTGCACAATTAACCCGAGGAATCTGATGCTATTTGGGGGTAAATAATGTCAGAATAGTGTAAAATTGTGGAGTTCCCAGTTGGTGTCTGAGGAATTGCTTGGTAGTGTGGGAACCCGCTCACTTGACACACACACATCAGAAGTGTGAACAGAGCCTTTAATAGTCACAATAATACTTAGTTTCCCTATCAGATTCCAGGACTATTAATAACCATAAGCCATCTGTATTCTGAATGGAGTATCAAAGATGATAAATATGACATTAAATGTGGGGGAATATGTCAAATGTATTGGTTAATATCAGGGCAGTCCAAATATTAATTAAAAGTTTAAAAAATCTCTTTTGTTTCGAAGTGAGTAAAGTTGTAACAATTTAAATTACTTCCTACTTATATTACCAAATTGTGTCAAGAATTGTTGTAATAATAGATTAAAAAGTATTCAACAAGACAAAAACCCACGTGTATTGATCTGAAGCTTCATCTGTGGGATGGGGATATCTGTTTAGATTCCCTCAAGGATTTAAAATGTCCAGACTTCTCTGAAACTTTGGAGGCTTCTGTAGTGGTCCATCCTTTCTCATCAAGACCTTACCCACCTTCTAGTCTGGGAGTTATTTAGAGGTCTTTCTTCCCTAAGGAAATAGGTACTCCAGTCTTCAGGCGACACCACATCTTCCCTTGCTGGCTCAGGCTGATGATAATCAGATTCGTGCACACCTAATCCTGCACCTGGGTGGCTCAGTTGTTAAGTTTCTGCTTTCAGCTCAGGTCATGATCCCAGGGTCCTGGGATCGAGCACCATCATGCTTCCTCCTCAGCACAAGACCTGCTTTTCCCTCTCCCACTCCCCCTGCTTGTATTCCCTCTCTTCCTTCCTGTCTCTCTCTCTCTCTCTCTGTGTCAAATAAATAAATAGAATCTTAAAAAAAAAAAAAAAAAAGGCACACCTAATCTGTCTAGATAAAGACTTGCTGGACCTGATCAGGGAAGAAAGAGACTACAATCTCAAAGGGATGAAATCTGGCTAACATGCACTTATAGGGGCCTGGAACCATTCATGCAACTGGACTGATATGAAGGTGCTCCATTAAGGAAACCAGAAAATGAGACTCACCTATAGAGAGTTTAATGACTTGAGAAAGCTCTTTGGGGATATCAGGATTGCACTCCTTGGCCTACACCCAAGGTAAATATATACTCAAAATTAGGATGATCCCTGGAAATACTGCTCACACTGAGAAACATGGAAATGCCTGATTGAGAAAGAATAAGAGGTTAAAAGGTCGTGGAAATGGGCGAGCTCAGACAGATATGTTAGTAGCACATGAAGTCCCACCAAAAAATTACATTCTGTGGGAAAGTGCAGAAGATACCGCATGTCCTAGGCCATCAGGAAAGAGCAAGTGAGGAGACATCAGCATCATTAAGAAATTCAGTGATGCTTCTCCTCTGAACAGAGATACTCTCGCTGATAATGGATCCTTTCAGGCCCCTGAAAGAGTAGAGGCCGGGTAGCAGCACTTTGTCACCAGAAACCAAGCATGAGAGATAATTATTATAATGCCTGTGAAGATTCAGATTTGTAGCCGAAGGGACCTGACACAGAGAGAGTTATAGTGATGGCGAATAAAGCATGGCATTCCTAGGAGCAGAATGGATAAGAAGCAAAAGGGAAACTGTTTAACACTGTTATTAAAAGAGGGCAATATTGGATGAACAAGAAGCTGAGGGGAGTGGTGCTAATAGAAAATTCAAAATCCCTTGATTAGTTTCTGGGACTGATTCCATTTTCAGGCTCCAAACCGACTTAAAAAAAGATAAAAGAAGCTCTTTCGTGATGGAGAAGGCCTGGACACTATTCCAGTCAATATGCACTGTAAAGGATTTCCTTAAGTCCTTCCCCAGAAGACATCTATGGTAATTAACTTAAATAATCTTACAATGAAAAAAAGAGAATGCCCACTGTTTTATTGTTGGACACTGGCTCTGGGTAGATATTGATACCGGAACTGAAGCATCATCACGTTTCCTCAGTTAGAGGGTACATATGAATGGCTGTGAGCAGGGCATGAAGCAGGCAAGAGAAGATCCAAGAAACACAACAAAGCAGCTATGCTGCTCGGTGCATAATAATCCGCAGCCCTTACAATGTCTGGGTATCGGTGGTGGGAAAAGATGCGGTATGCAATTAGAAGGATGCAACCTGGACTTTCAAGGTTCTAGAGCAAGGCCATCCTATCTGCTGTAGAGACATACACACCTTTGAAAGATAGCTTTTGGTGTTTGAACTCTGCTAGAGAAAAAAATCTTAACCATAGGAAACATGGTACTGTGCTTCTGGAACTACCATCAAAGGCTGGGTTGTTTTGAACTCACAATCATCAAGTGGCTATAGGGGTCATTGGTCATCATTGGATCATTTTTCAACTCAAAACAAGGTCCTGGTCAGAAGGCATGAGCAAGTTGCACATGTGGTTGTCCCTCATTCCCATGTAATCAGCCTTTCTCCATCAGTTCACACGCACACTTATCTCTGGAATATTCTGTATGATTGACATAGACTGAAGAAAAAGGTGTAGCTTGTTTTGTGGTTGGGTGAACTTGGTATGGGGAAGCAATCCAACAATGGATGACAATGCCACCACACTCAGAAGTGGCCTTAAGATGCAGCATGGAAAAAAATTGTCCTAATGGGCAGAGTTCAGGTGGCCCACCTGGAGGTCCACTCTGTATGGAAAGAGAAGTAGCCTGAATTTAGAATATACATACACTTATAAAAAGCATAAAATTTTCTGGATAGAAGGTTTGGCAGGAAAAATATTGGAAGATCAAGGGCACATTGATCTGTGACAGAGACATGGACGTGGGCACATGAAAATGAGTATGAAGTGAAGATCTTTCTCTCACATGTTCACACACACCAGGAAACATCTACCATACAAGAAGCACTGAAAACCCAAGTAGACAAAATGACAGTCCATTAGTGTCAGGCAGCATTTTCTAGACTTCATTACAGTGCTATGGGCACAAATATTCAGTGGCCCGGGGGAAGAGATTGTGGCAATGCAAGGGCTCCACAATGTAGATTTCTACTTATGAAGGCCCATCTAGCCCTACTGCCACTGTTTCCAGCCTTTCCATGACATGATAGCTCTATGACATTATTCCTTAGAAAAACAAACCTACTACTTGGTGGCATATTGACTACCTTTGCCCTTTTGTATTTGAAGGGCCACTGATTTGTTCTCTAGGAATAAATATTTTAAGCTAGAGTTTGTTTTTCCTGTCTATAGGACTTCTGTTTCCAGGGGTTTCCAGAAACTCTGACCCACAGGCATGGAATTCCACACGTTCCAATAGGGTAACAACCAGAAAGTAAGAGTTATGGAGATGGAATCATCACCATGAGATCCACTGTTGGTATTGCATTCTTCACCATCCAAACAGTACCAGCACAAAAATGGCCTGATGATGGGGAAGCTGAAGTGATAACCTCGAGGTAAGGTCCTGCAAGGATGGGGTATAACTTTCTAGGATGCAGTATAATTATTAAATCTGTGACCATTAAATGGCACCATGCTCCCCAAAGGAAGAAAACCTTTGATAAGCAAGGTATGGAAGCAGAAATGCCCCCGCCTTCCATTATGCCCACGATCTGGTAGGAAATTTGTTTTTCCTATCCCTTCAATTTTGGATGCTTCCAAGTTCAAGATCCTGGTTCTGGTCTCCAACAGGGATGTCTACTTGCCGGGAACGTAGCAAGAGCCTCAAAATACTGTAATTTAGAGATGCTTCTTGGGCACTTTAGGAATGAGTAGGCAAGAAGATGAGTCATCATCTTTCAGGGATAATTGAATCTGATGATTAGGATGAGGTAGGGCTATTGTCCTAAAATGGGGACAGAGAGAAATATGTATAGATCTTGGCTCACTCAGTTGGTGATTCACTTAGGTGACTCATGATTCTCCCTTGCCTACTTGTAACTATGAACAAAGAAGTTCCAGTCTGAGGGCTTCAGACATTTCAGGAATGAGAGGTTTACTCCTACCTGATAGATCACTGTGATCAGCAAAATGGATGGCTAAGGGTTGGAAGAATTTAGAATTAATAGTGAAAGAGAGAGAAATGAGGACCAGAGGTGGCTCTGAGACCATTGGAACAACTGATTTGGTCTTTTTCCCACTTTTTTTTTTTTTTAAGATTTCATTTATTTATTTACAGAGAGAAAGAGATCACAAGTAGGCAGAGAGGGCAGGCAGAGAGAGGGAGTGAAGTAGGCTCCCTGCTGAGCAGAAAGCCCCATATGGGGCTCGATCTCATGATGCCGGGACCATGACCTGAGCCATGCTCAGGTCATGATCTCAGAGTCCTGGGATCAAGGGTTTCAGTTAGTACCATTTTCTTAAACTCTATTTTCATTTTCAGATTTTTTTTTAAACTTTAGCTTTTTTTCTATGCTGATGGTTACCTTCAGAGGTCCCTTTACTTTTATTTTTTTAATTTTTAATTTTTTTTAAAGATTTTATTTATGTGACAGAGAGAGAGAGATCACAAGTAGACAAAGAGGCAGACAAAGGGGGGGGGATCAGGCTCCCCGCTGAGCAGAGAGCTCAGTGTGGGGCTTGATCCCAGGATCCTGAGATCATGACCTGAGCCAAAGGCAGAGGCTTAACCCGCTGAGCTACTCAGGCAGCCCCTTTTTCCCACTTCTAAATTTTCCCTGGAAGAGATTCTCACAGAAACTATGGAGGCACTCCTTCCCAAATGTACAGAGAATAGGGGATTGGGACAGTATAATGCATCGACTGTGGCAGACTTGGGATGTGCTGCTCAGATCCCCTTTCAAGAAAGGACTCACTGCTCAGCTCTGAGGAGGGTGTTCAGCTGAAAGTCTCCAGCTATGAGCTCCTTTAAGATCCATCCTGGTTTTGAGTTCTGGTCATGTTCTTCTTGGGATGACCCCCAAAGATTGAATCACACGGTATTAACTGGGAGCATGCATTTCTTTGGAAAGCCTTGGACAGTGGCCGAGCAAGATGTTAGGACAAGGGACAGACTATTTCTGCATTCCTCTAAGGGACCCCACTTTTCTCCAAAGCTGGCTGGCAGAGACTTTGTCATGTTCTGAGTCTTTCCTTGCCCAATTCCACTTTCTTCCCATTTCCTTCACAAGTATCATTTCTTTATAAAACATTTTCACTCTCAGGGTGCTTGGGTGGCTCAGTTGGTTAAGGTCTTTCTTTGGCTCGGGTCATGATGCCAGGGTTCTGGACCCCCCATACAGCGAGAGTCTGCTTCTCCCGCGACCCCTCCCCCCTGCTTGTAATCTCTCTCTCTCTTTTTTTCTCTCGTGATCTCTTACATACTCTCAGTCTCTCAAATAAATAAAATCTTTAAAAAAGAGAAAAAAGTTTACATTACCAACTCTTTCTCAGTGTTTGCTTCCTTCAGAACTATACCTGTGACAAAATAACCTGAACAATGTAGTATATATAGTATTCATGATTTTATTCCTATTGCCTATGATACTGTCTAGTAAATAGTTATTACTCAATGAATGTCACTGAAATGATTTGCTCTCAAGTTCTATATATGATTTCTGGAAGAAGGGAATGAAATTGTTTATTTTCTAATTCACCTTTCTTTCTTATGATATATTCTTGAGACCAGAGCTAACATGCCATTGGAGAGCTGAAGCTGAAGCAAAGGTATTTGTATATATTTTTTCCCTTTAAATTCAAGTATCCTTCACTGAACTTTTAAAAACAAAATCATAAAGTCACAAAAAAATTATATAACTGCCACATTGTTTTTGTTGTTGTTGTTGTCATTGCATATGTTTTTTCTAAAACACTTTTTTTGTGAACTTTTGCAGTTAAGCTGGGAGTCATGCATAGGTGCTCTTTGGGCCAGTTGTAGAAGCAATACCAAGGATACACTCAGACTCTGATAGTCTCAAAATCTGTCATGTCTCTAAATCACTTAGAATTATTCCTATCTATCTACCTATCTATCTAATCTATCTAATCATCTGTCATCTATAGAAAGAGGTTTATAAATTTTTTTCTAAGTAATTGTCTCACAAGATCACAGGTGATTAAAAATATGAAATTTGTAGGATAAACTGGCAGTCTGGAAATTCAGATGAGAGTCGATGTTGCAGTCTTGCTTCCAAATTCTTCAGGGCAGCAGACTTGACACTGGCAGATTTTTCATGTTCTAGTCTTGCAAATTCCTTCTAGAAACCTCATCGTTTGCTCTTAAGGTCTTCAGCTGATTAGGTGAGGTTAATTATGGAAGTTAATCTGTTTTATTCAAAGTCTACCATTTTAAATGTTATTTACATCTAAATAATGTGTCGTCTAGATTTGTGTTTGATCAAACCGTGGGTACCGTGGACTAGATAAGTTGATATGTTAACCATTGGTGGCATTTTTTATGGAGGACCAAACATAGATGCATTTTCTTCTGAAGAAGAAGAGCAGAAATCTTGGAGTTTGACCATCCTCCTCATAGCATGAGGTGTAAGTTTCTGATTTTGCTAGGAAGCCAGAAAGCCAGGTTTCCTGAGCAAACGAATGTCTATTAAAGTGATTGGAAGGACAGGGATGTTGGAGAGCCAGATTTACAAGGAAGGCCCCTGGCTCCCAGTCTCCATTTATGAGGCTAGAAGTCAAGTGACCTCTGGAGGTTAAGGAAACTCTTAGAACATGCTGCTTTTTAATGTTTTTTGAATGACAGTCTTGCTCAGAATGTCTAATTCAGGTGAATTGGGGGCTCAGAGCACAGGCAGACATAGGAAATAGAGGAAATCCTATGTTGACAGGAAATCAGAAAAGAGATCACTATCTGTTCTTTTCCTTTATCTTCTTTCATTGAAGTACCTACATTTCAAATTTACTGCTAAAAGATTGATGTGTTAGAGAAGTATACAAATAGACTATACAATAGAATATACAAATAGAAGTATACAAATAGACAAATAGAACTATACTAACTGATTTTTAAAGTATTTAATATCTAGCCTCTGACTCCAGAAGAAAGAAATTTGGTATTTAGCAAAAGGGGAGGCCCACAATAAGAGATGATAATTTTATTCTCAGGTTCACGTTCAGGCTTAATTTTATGTTAAAAACCAGACTTAAAGGAAAATTGTTGCCCAGAGTAAAATCAAGATCATGTTTTCAAACACAGTTCATATTTCACAATCAATGATTTGGAGGGCAAATGTTTCTAATACTACACTGAACTGGAACATAGCGTAATAAAAATTGTGAATATATGAGGAACTTGAGCTGTAAGCAGATCATGATTCTGGTCATGGCCCCAAAACAAGCAAGCAAACTTGCTTTGGAGCCAGAATGTTTGAGAAGAAGATGGTTTCTCACAAAGTTATTGCCTTTTAAATTGTCTCTAGCAAGGAGACTACATGAAAAACAACTCTACTTCATCTTGTCAGAAGATTTGATCTATCTCCAATAAATGTTCCATTTAATACGGTCAAGTTTTTGAGTTAAAAGTTTGTTGTAACTGTCCTGCAATTTCCTATCCATCCCCATTAAAGACAAATAAAAACAAAACTGCTCTCCACAGTCTTTATTTGACTCTGGAGAACTTTATTTTCTGTTTTTCGGGTCAGATCTTTAATGCAATGTAAGTCACAGAGTCAATTATAAAGATAAAGCCAAGTGAGCTAGAATTTGAATATGAAGGGCAATAATCAACACTGCGAAGATGATATATATAGAATCATAAGGGCACCTCAAGGCATGCTGTCCATTTGACTAAATTGTTCTAGAAATGCATTTGCATTGCACTTAGAATCACCCCAGTAATACTTGACACGTTTCATGCTGTGAGAGAATAATAAAGGACTGTCCTTACTGTATAGAATAAAAATAAAGAGGATGATGGGGATATTTTTCTATTGAAAGTTCTGTGCAAAATGTGTATCCTAATTTATTATCTATTTTACTAATGGCTTTAAACTCAGAAATTTGGAAATTTAATGGATATTTACTTTCTTGATCCCTTTGTTTGAGAAAGCCTTACCTCTGGGTAGTTCTGTTTGTGCATTTGCAATAGGGTATTTAAAGGTTTAGTGACATTAATTGTTATTTCTGTAATTGAAGATTTCCACATATTGCTTGTCCTCCTAACTGTTTGTTTGTATGGATCAATTTTATCACACTATTTGCTACTATTTACTTCACATCCTATTTGGAGAAGATAATGGGTGAGCATTCGGTTTCATTCGTAGGTGTTGATACTCAAACTCTATAGAATTCCTGATAGTTTTAGGAGTATACCAACAGGTTTTACTTGAACCTTCATTCTACAAAATAAAAATGTTGGTGAAAAACAAAGATTTTCAGGGGTGCCTGGGTGGCTCCGTTGGTTGAGGGTCTGCTTTCAGCTGAGGTCATGATCGTGGAGTCCCAGGATGGAGCCCCGCATCGGGCTCCCTGCTCACGGGGAGTCTGCTTCCCCCTCTGCCTGCTGCTCCTCCACACCCCAGCATACTCTGACTCTCTTCTCTCAAATAAATAAAATCTTAAAAAATAAAAATAAAAAAGAAAAACAAATTTTTTTAGATGATCAATAGAGTAGAGGGCTCAGAAAGAGGCCCAACATATAAAATTAAATCATAATTGGTAAGGTGACAATGCAGTTCAGTGGGGAAAGTGTGGTGATACGAACGGATGGCGCAGGATTAATTGGTTTTCCATAGCAAAATATAGTGCATATTGACCCCAACTTCATAGTATATGAGAAAAATGTTACTGTAGATAGTTTGTAGATCTAAATGTAAACCGTACTCTTTTTGAGAAAAGACAGGTATTTACCTGCATATTTATCAGCACTTGACAGAGCACAGCTTTCCCATCTTCCCACCCTACTCATTTTTTATCCTTACAGTTTCCTGCTTCTTCTTCCTCAGCTGATGGACACCACGAGAAAACTGATATCCTCCGTCAAATCAATAAACCCATCCGCAGTTTCCCCCATATCCTTTTTTTTTCTTTTATTAAAATACAAGCTCTACTTCAGTCCTAGCAAAGAAAACCAAACCAAACCAAACCATATTTCTGGTCCATTTTATCCTTCTAGGTATTCTTTGCAAGAGATAGCTTAGATGTCTCTGAATTTCTGAATTTTGAGCACCCCAGGGCTGGATCGTCTTCATCTATTCTATTCCCTCCCCTAAGTGACACAAAAGCCACATGGTTAATGGCTTGTAAGTTTCTATAAATAACTTGGACCTGTCTTGAGCGGGGGACCTGAATCCCTACATGGCTACTACTTACTCTCTGCATGTCTGCAACCGAAATGGTCCTTTCGCTCAAACCTGCGTGAGTTCTGCGCTTCGAGCATCCATAAATGGGGCTGTGAGCCACTGGGTTCCTCAAACTAAACCATGCGTGTTCTGCTCTACTGTTCTTTTTTCTTTTTTTAAAGATTTTATTTACTTATTTGACAGACAGAGATCACAAGTAGGCAGAAGGGAGGCAGAGAGAGAAGAGGAAGCCGACTTCCTGCTGAGCAGAGAGCCTGATGTGGGGCTCCATCCCAGGACCCTGAGATCATGACCTGAGCCAAAAGCAGAGGCTTAACCCACTGAGCCACCCAGGCGCCCCTCTACTGTCCTTTTCATCAGTAGTGCATCCTATCTCAGACATGCTTCTCTACCTCTCCAACTCTGGTTTCAAGGTCAGCTCCCTGAATCGAATTATAAACATGTCTGACCTCTGTTCCTCTGCTGCTGCTATTATTGCTGTTGCTGCTATGCTGGTGTTGCTGTTGCTGCTGCTGCTGCTGCTGCTGCTGCTGCTGCTGCTGCTGGTGTTGCTGTTGCTGCTGCTGCTGCTGATACTGATACTATTACTGCTGCTGCTACTACGGCTATTGCTCCTATTTCTGAGGCTGCTGTTGTTGTTGCGGTTGCTGCTGCTGCTGCTGCTGTTATTGGTGCTGCTGCTGCTGGTACACGATTGCTCCTATTTCTTTTTCTTTTTTTTTGTTTTTTTGGTTTTTTTCGATTGCTCCTATTTCTGCTGCGGCTGCTACTGCCGCTGTCAGTAGGACTATTATTGCTACTACTACATAGATTCCTACACCAGCTTTCTAAATGCTTTCTATACCTCTACTTTTGCTCTCCATCTATGTTCTATACACACACACACACACACACACACACACCCAGGGGCCATGTTCATTTTTAAAATTTACATTAAAAATATTGAATTTTTATTAATATTAGACCAAAACAAAAACTCCCCAATCTAAGGGCCTGCCTAAAATTTAAGGGCTAGCAGGGTCTGCCCCCAGCCTAAGTGTCCTCCAAGGGGGCTTCCTAGATTTGAGCTCCTTTGGCCATTTTCTATCCTTCAAATTCTTTAGATGTTACTAGACAAGATTTTGTACTTCCTGGTTCCCCTGGAGGCTTTTTCCTTCCAGCCTTCATGACTCCTTTTCTTTCTTCCACTCCTTATGTAATTTCTACTTCCTCAGTTCTTCCCTAAACCCAAACAAGCTAGAAATTCCCTACTTACTCTGTGGGACAGGTATGTTTATTTCCTTGATGGTTCTTATAAAAAAAAATTAAGATATTATATTATTATTCATTTTTTTTTCTGTTTTCTCCACTGGAATGTGAATCCCATGAATGTGGGGACCTTGATTTTTTTTTTCTTATTTGCACACCAGTTAATCACTAGAATCTGGCACAGTGAAATGCTTGATGTTTCAGTGGTAGTTGATGTTCAGTAAATATTCTGAATAATTGATTATATCATCCCCAGGTGAGGTTAGTTATTGATGGATTAACACTTTGCTACTCAAAGTGTGGTTTCAGACAGCTTGTTAGTTTTGTAGAATCTGTATTTTAACAAATCCCAGTTGGTTTGCATGTGTATTAATGCTCGAGAAGCACTAGCTTAACTTGAAGAGATTTTTTCTTTTAAATAAGTACTACCTGAGAGTTCAAGTTCTTCATATCCAAGTAAACTTAGTCATAAAAATCCTCTTAGAAATGAAGAGTATTAAGAAGTACTTGAAATATGTCAAATGGACCAAATGAATATAGAACAGACAGGAAACATGTCATTTTAAAGAAAGATTTGTAGACAAGAGCTGGTGCACTATATATAAAAAGAACCAAGATTATACAGAGTACTATGGCCCCAGTGGTAATTGCATAGATTTCAGCAGATAGACCAGGATACGTGAAAAATAATTTTAAGTGAAGCAATAACTAGGAGCTGAGAGGTCACCTCAGATGTAAAGAGAGGCGGCAATCACAAAGCATCCAAAATGGAGGATTCAATATCACATGTGGGAAATTTATAACACATTGTTGTGATTGCTGAGGAAGGGGAAGTTGACTTGAGCTTTATTCTAGATGTGATTCAATTTTGGCCTCTAGCACAATTTTTATGCAGTGTCCTAAGAGAAAGGCTGATGTGAAATCAAGTGCTCCATCTCCTACCATCTTTCTAAAAACACAAAATAAGGAAACTAAGACATAAAAAGTGGAATTAAACTGATACCAAAAGTTATCCCGGTTATGGGCTTTTTTGGTGTGTAGACTTTAATAGGCTGTCAGAAGTGACAAGAGTTTATGTAGCCAACAGACCAAATTCCTCTACAAGAGCAGAAGCACCAACAGGTGATTCTCACTCCAGTGATCTGGCTGAGGGGTTCACATATGTGAGAAGAAACAAACAGATACCTACCAGTATATTTTGATTTTTTTTTTTACTAAAAACACATTTTAGATAAAAAGAAAGTAGAACATTAAAGATCACACACACACACACACACACACTCACATATATAATCAAAGCTATTTAATGAATATACTGCAACTTTTCTTGACAACCTTTAGTTTTGAAAATGAATTTTCCTAGCTAGAAAGCCAACTGTTGTAATAAAGAATTCATATATGGACTTTGTTGGCGATAGCATATAATAAAGAAGGATTTTTTTTGTTGAAAGTTTTATACAGAATGCTAAATACATTTTTCACAGCTGAATAGAAAATCAATGACCATATTCTAAATATTCAAAATGTCCAATGTACTATTCTGCAAAGTTGTGCAACCAAACATACCCTGATTCTTCTGAAATCAACATAAATTGAATAGAAGAAAAGAAAATGTGTTTTTGGATTATTTTTACAGAAATCCTGTCTCAATATAAGATGTATCTCCGGATAACTTGATGGTACTTAACACCATCTCCAATATTTTGTTATTTTGTTAACTCAAAGTAGTTGGGGGGGAAAAGGAAGACCAAAGCAAACTTGTGGTTCCTTTTTTCTTTGGGTATACATGCTATGATTAGTTTAAGATACAGAAAAGTACCTCGGGTACAGTGAGATTTTCAACATAACCTAAAACAAATTATAATTTCACTTTTTCTGCTCATGCTGTATTCTCAGCTTAGGAAGAGGCTCTCACATTCATGATTCTCATAAAATGCTTGACCAACTACAGAGACAAGCTAAAGTACATCTCCTATGGGATAGATTTCCTAATACTTTTCTGATACGTGGATTAGAATGCAAGATCTCAGGGCACTTGGGTGGCTCAGTCATTAAGCGACTGCCTTCAGCTCAGGTTGTGATTCTGGGGTCCTGGGATGGAGCCCTGAGTCAGGCTCCCCGCTCCATGGGGGGCCTGCTTCTCCCTCTCTTACTCCCCCTTCTTGTGTTCCCTCTCTCACTGTGTCTCTTTCTGTCAAATAAATAAAATCTTACATTAAAAAAAAAATGCAAGATCTCTGAGACCAAAGGCCACACCTAATTCATCTCTGTACCCTCAGGTCTAGCAAAATGATCAACACCATTCTCACCCTCCCATGATTCCAAAATGAATAAATAAATACCAGGAATCCTTTTCCTAGAGTAATACTTCATCACGATTGCTTTTTCAGTTTTAGATGACAGTTTCACTTCAGAGCAGAAAGTTTACTTTTCTGGTTGTATCAATTAGGATAGACTAACTTTTATGATACAGTACAAAATTTGAAAGTCTTGATGGTTTAAAGAAATAAAGGTTTTCTTTTTTTCTCTCTCTCTCTTATGCCTTATTTCTATCGTGGTTGGGAGGGGTCCTTGGTCGTTTCGGTCAGTAAAGTGCCCACGCTGATAGCATGTCAGTGTTCTGAAAGTGGCCTGTTTCTGTGCCAGAGAGAGAGAATGATGAGTAGACAGCAACTCACAGTGCTTCTCAAGATTGATTGGCCAACACAATTAACAAGGCCATACTTGATTCCCAAAGTAGAGAATTCCAAGGGAAAAGAAGCATCATCCTATCCTGTGCCGGAAAGAAAAGAACTGAGAAGATTTGACCAACAGTACTAGTGATTGATTTGTACACCAGTTTGTTTTTTCCGAAGGACATTAGGATCAGAATATAAAGATTGTTTATCATTTCTCCCTTTGGCAAAAGAATATGTGTGTGTTGGGGGTAGGGAGTGGGAAGGGCAAAGAGGGTCAATCTTTTATGGGAAATGCTGATAATGATTTTATTGTTGGAAGAGTTTTAATGCAGATGAAAATCCTGTTGCTAATTTTATGACAGATGCAATGCATACTTGAGTGACATGAGAACCAAAATAATGACAAATATATCTCCTGTGCTGTTTTGTGATGCTTTTTATGTTTTGAGTTATAATTGAATATATACTCATAGGTATATTCATAAATATATTCACGCAAGCACATTTACACATACATACATATAAGATCTTACCTCCAGCTCAAGCAAAAGAAACATCTAGAATAGCATTCTGCATATAATTGGTGGCAATCAGTAAGTTTTCACCCACTCTTATTACTAATATAGATCACATCCAGATTTCATATATCACTTATTGCCGAACTTATCTAGAATCTTAAACACAATACTGAAGGAGTTTTCTTTGAAAGTTTTCCCCGTTGAGTCCAAATTTAGAAGTATGAGGTCACAGAATTAAATAGCTCTGTGGTCATACTTCACAAGCATCTGAAAAGTAAATACACAGAATATATGCAAAAATATGTGGTTTCACAAGTAATATTTGCACCAAGAGGGTGAACTTAAATTCAGATTTTTGGCATCATATCCAGTAAATACTAGATATTATTAATTATAGTTATTAATTTTAAAATAAAATTACTAAGCAGATCCCTGAACACATTTTGTTTTGATGCCAAACAATTATTCCCTTACGTGATTGTGATTTTAGAGGAATAGGATTCTGTAGCCTGGAGATACTCTTATTGAAAGTATACTCTGTTTTTAAATGCCTTGTCAAAGTGAATTATATTCTGGAAAAGAATTCTTGGGGCACATACAGGTCAATTCCCTCCTACACACACCACTGCAATAAAAAGTTCACCATAACAAAAAGTTCATGTACGTGCTGGCTGGTGGCCTATGTTAACAGATCCTATAGAATTAGTGAGAATGAGTTCTCTGGCACCAAGTAATGGTATCAAGAAGTCTTCATCTTCTAAATTCACAGTAATTTTTAATTGCCAAAGGTTTATTCTTTATTTTGAATTCTTTGCTTGTTGTGATTTTGAGAAATTTTATTCACTTTTTTTTGCATGCAAATTAGCCATGAACTACTTGATTCTCAGCATAAAATTTTTGGGGGTATAATATTTCATATTCTATGGATGTAGAAGGTTCAGGAAAGGGGATTTATAGAATTGGTAGTCTAGGTGGTAGAAAGATTGCACATTGCTGGGATTTCATAAAATGTATCCTTCTATAGGTACATTATTGTATTATAATAAGCAGGTAGACATTGCATGTCAAATATTTGTTTTTTCTGAAATCAGAAAATAGTAACACCAGGGAACCAGAGCCTAATGATGAGATGATGGCTTCTATGATGGGAGGCTGTTATTTTAAGGTATTAATCAACCCTGAGAATTTTCCCCTTCTTTCTGCCAGTTTGATCCTTACCCTTTTATGCACCTAGGCTTTGAGGGCTCATTCATTAAAGAAAGTATTTTGATGATGTGGAAAACAGTTTGCTGTCTGTGATTCCTTGAAAACACATAGAGAATGCTCCAGTCTGTTGTCCCTAAATTTTTATTCAAACACCATTAGTCCTTGCTTGACCCGCACTTGCCAGATTCCTGTGAATATAAACAGGAAATCTTGCCAGATTCCCAAATATAAACAGGGTATGCCTCAGCCACTTGGTGGGATGGTGGTGGAATGAAATTAAGGGCTCCCAACTTTTCCTTCCTACTTGCTTGGGAGCCAAGGTGGTGAAGGCTTTATGGAACAAGCTGAACGTTCACATTACATTGGTCTTAGTGGTAGACATTCTGTAGAAAGCTCATGAGAGAGGGACTTGAGAATAATTGAGTGTGCTGATAAAAGCCTTGATTGCCAGGTCAGTGATGTAGGCATGTGAGGACTGGGGAAGGAAGTTGGCAAATAAATTTAGAAGGGAGCTGATTTTTCACCAGACTTGAGAGAAGTTTGAAAGCCTACAAATCACATGAAGGCAGAGACTGAATTCAGTAGGGAATAAAGGGATGAGAAAAATGGTGAAATGGGAGAACACTGGGCAATTGAGAGGTCAGGGAAATAAGGTGGATGTAAAAATTCTAGGGCTGCTTTTCAAAGCAATATTTTTGAGCAGCAGTGACTAAAGTTAAAGTGACTAAAATTTGATTAGGTAGGTTAAAGATAGAAAAATTCATGCCTAATTGGCAGAGGTTAGGTTGAGGATTTTTTTTTTTTAATTTAAATTCTATTTAGTTAACATATGTGTATTATTCGTTTCAGGGTAGAATTCAGTAATTCACCAGGTGCATAGAACACCCAGTGCTCATTATATCAAGTGCCCTCCCTGATGCCCTTCACCCAATTACCCCATCCCCCACCCTCTTCCTCTCCAGCAACCCTCAGTTTGTTCCCTATAGTTAAGAGTCTCTTATGGTTATGTTTGTTTGTCTTATTTGAGAGAGAGAGAGTGAAAGAGAGGGCATGATAGGGGAGAAGGTCAGAGAGAGAAGCAGACTCTCCATGGAGCTGGGAGCCCAATGCGGGACTCCAGGATCATGACCTGAGCCAAAGGCAGCTGCCTAACCAACTGAGCCACCCAGGAACCCTTGCTGTTTGTTTTTATCTCATTTTATTTTTTTTCCTTCCTCTATGTTCATCTTTAAGTTTCTTAAATTTCGCATATGAGTGAAATCATGTGGTATTTCTCTTTCTCTGACTTATTTTACTTAGTATATTTCATCCATGTCATTGCAAATGGCAAAATATCATTCTTTTAGATAGCTGAGTAATATTCCTACACCCACACCCACACACACACACACATACACACACACACCCCGCATATCTTCTATATCTATTCATCTGTTGATGAACATCTGAACCTTTTCCACAGTTTGACTACTGTGGACACTATTACTATAAACATTGGGATGCAGATGCCCCTTTGGATCCCTATTTTTGTGTCCTTTGGATAAATACCTAGTAGTGTAATGGCTGAGTTATAGGGTAGCTCTATTTTTAACTTTCTGACAAAACTCCATACTGTTTTCCAGAGGGCCTGCACCAGTTTGCATTGCTGGCAACAGTACAAGACGGTTCCCCTTTCTCCGTGTCCTCACCAACATCTGTTGTTTCTTGAGTTGTTAATTTTAGCCATTTTGACAGATGTGAGGTGATATTGCATTGTTTCTGATTTGCATTTCCCCAATGATGAGTGATGAGCACTTTTTCATGTGTCTGTTAGCCATCTGTATGTCTTCTAGTTGAGGAATTTTTGAATAAACCAGGTGTGGGTTCTATAACAGACTTTTCTCACTGCCTAATATCCATTTTTCCCATTTTTCCTTTCTAAGAGGACTGCAATTTTGTTTTGTATGACAATGTTCCCAGTTTTATGGACTCACAGCCAACCTCTATTACATCAAGGGGTGGCTGTTGAATAGACTTGCTGCCATTGGAATATAAGCGGAAATAGCCAGTGGGCATTCCTGGAAAGGTTTTGATATCACGTTTTTTTTATTTGTTTAAAGAAAACTGACTTAGCTGGTCTATGTTTTATCCTTTGCCCTTAACCTTTCAAAAATGAATATAGTATCTGGATGCACAGAAGCCAATATTTGAACATCAAAATGAAGGCCTTGAATTAAGGAGCTCTGAACAAAGATCTAGAAGGAACCTGGACTCCCAAAGCTCAGAGAAACCACTTTATTGTTTGGTGTGGATGTTCTTGTTATGTGACAAAAATTAGCCCTTATGTGTTTAAGCCTTGAGAAAAGTTTCTGTTATAGGCAGACAAACATGATCCCTCATTAGAAAAGGATCCAGTTGTAAAGATGTTGCTGTGGTAAATGTATGCCCTAAGGAACAAAGACCTGACTTGTCAGATGACTAACATAACCTAATGGTGAATTCACTGATTAAAAAGAAGGAATTGTTTGTCTGGTGTCTTGTCATTTCAAATCTCTCTCTTCAGGTTTTCAGGAATATTTATAATAAAAAAATTTTGGACTTCATTTATAACCATCCAAATTATGCTCTTCAGTTTTATTAAAATGTTATTATTCTGTGAAACTTATCCTTAGGTTAATTTGGAAGGGGAAAAAGCTTGCCAGGTCAAAGTCTGAATAAATTAGAGGATGAAAAGTAGCATATACTCTGAAAAATCTGAAAATTAGTTGCAAAGTCACAGGTAATTTAATTATCTGTTTGTACTGCCTTAGAATAATAATGCAGAATGAGAATTATAATAAAATTAATCAAAATACAACCCATTGAAAAGTTTAAGCAAAAAACCCACATGGTTTGGTTATCTACTTTAAATGTAACTGTTTTATAATCAAAGATATAATTTTAATGATAATGATCTATTTACTTCATAAGACCACATTTACATTTCTATTGTGCAATCTAATGAAACACATTTATTATCTACTATTATCTTTCATACTTTCAATTACATATTTTCAAATATGGATCCTTAGATTAAATGAATAGGAAACAATATGTAACTATAGATACCACTAGAACATAGCATACAAATGCAGACAACAAATAATATATGATGATTCCATATAACCTAGGTAGTCAGATCTGGTACTTTACCTGATAATGGCTAAAAAATTCTGAAAATGTATAGTTATGCACATGACTTAAAATGTTTGCTTATAGGAGCTCTCTGGTCAGAGGGTCTAAAAACTGAGCCTGATTTAATGTAATTTAATATAAAATAGGTTTGAAAGAGAAGACAAAACCACCCAAAATTTAAAATTTAAGCTACTAAAGTGCCTCTTATTTTCATAACACACACACCCACACACACACATGCGCGCGCACACACACAGAGGCAGGATTCCATTGTAAATAATTTTTAAAACTCTGGAAATTAAAGGACCTACAGCTATGATTCAGTATGATTTGCTTCTAATAACTAAATGATAACCATTAAGCATCATCTAATTTAGAGTCATTCCTTAGAATTGATAGTTAAAAGCTAATATTCTTAAAAACATTCTTCATAAAATAAGCCTCCTTGCCTAGATAAAATCTCTTATTACACATTCTGGATCTTATCTCTTTTTAGTAAAATCTGAATATATTGAATTCCACAGTTCAGGATGGTTTTTGCAAACCCACTGGGGTTTCTAACAGGTTTTCTAATCTTTTCCTTTATTTCTTAATGACATTCTGTGGCCTGGAAATCCTGGATCTAACATTACTTCTTCAGTGAAATATGTAAGTTTGAATAAGTGATTTACAACTACAAAAAAATTTTTTTTTTAATGTAAGTTTGAATAAGTGATTTACAACTACAAAAATTTTTTTTTTTCAACAAGACAAGTCATGGTTTCCCACTCAGCAATAATAGTATATTGGGGGCAGGGGGATTTTTCTGATAAATAATTCTCATGTATTCATGGGTTACAAAACTGGAGTTGCAAATAGTTAACAGTTCCAGGCCTAAAAATGTCATGGCCTTAATATCCTCTAAGAGGAGACTTTATCAAAATCTTTGGTAAATGTAATTATGTTCATACAAATTTTTATTCCCATGTTGCAACAATTGTTTAAATTGTGTGTTTTTAGCAATATGTATTTTTTCTTAAGAGTGTAACTTTCTTAAATTTGTTTTCAAAATTAACTATTTTGGATAACTATTAAAAAAACTCAAGGGACGCCTGGGTGGCTCAGTTGGTTAAGCAGCTGCCTTCGGCTCAGGTCATGATCCCAGCATCCTGGGATTGAGTCCCACATCGGGCTCCTTGCTCAGCAGGGAGCCTGCTTCTCCCTCTGCCTCTGCCTGCCATTCTGTCTGCCTGTGCTCGCTCTCTCCCCCCCCTCTCTGATAAATAAATAAAATCTTAAAAAAAAAAACTCAAAAACAATATTTTCAATGAAATGTAATGTCCTATGGAATCTCATAGTTGGAATACCTCTTAATGACCATGTATTTTTGCATTTCTTTATAAAATTCTTCAAAAGTCTTCCTAGCGTCATTTCAATATCATAACATTTCCAGTATCCTAAGGGAAGGAGACTATCTTGTCTGAAAACTTAATATTGATGGGGTGCCTGGGTGGCTCAGTGGGTTAAAGCCTCTGTCTTCAGCTCGAGTCATGATCCCAGAGTCCTGGGATCGAGCCCTGCATCGGGATCTCTGCTCAGCAGGGAGCCTGCTTCCTCCTCTCTCTCTGCATGTCTCTCTGCCTGCCTCTCTGCCTGCTTGTGATCTCTGTCAAATAAATAAAACCTTAAAAACAACAACAACAACAACAAAAACTTAACATTGCAAGGACGCCTGGGTGGCTCAGTAGGTTAAGCCGCTGCCTTTGGATCAGGTCCTGATCCCAGAGTGCTGGGATTGAGTCCCGCATTGGGCTCCTTGCTCAGAGGAGCCTGCCTCTCTCTCTACCAATGCCTGCCACTCTGCTTGTGCTCTCTCTCTCTCTCTAACAAACAAATAAATGATAAAATCTTAAAAAAAAAAAAAAGACCTGACATTGCATTTCAAATAGCTATAACTCTACATTAAACTTACTTTACCACCACACATTGACCATAATTCTGTTCTCTAAATTATGGAGAAGAGGCAAAATTTCTCAGAGTGGGTGAATCTCATGTCCAGACCAAATAACTCTCATTTCTTCAACGACTCCATACTTGAGCATGCATTTCTCAGTTTCTGTTGCTCTTCTTTGATGCATCAAGAGACTTCAGTTGTTTTACACACAGGCTTTCTACTCAAACAGCCTAGAATGGAATCTTGCTCAGCAAGTTACTAACTAAGCAAGTTATTTCATCTTTCTGTGACTCAGTTTCCAAAACTGTAAAATGGGGATAATAATTGTACAGCATTTATAAGGTCATTATAAGGATTACATTAGTTAATGCACACTAAGTGCTTGGTATAGTGATTAACACATAGTGTGTGCTTAATACTGTTAGCTATGATTAAGTTATTTTATCTATACATTTATGGTTTCCACTACTACCCATATGCCACTATTACCCATATGCTGAGGACTCTATTCATGTCCAGAAGTCTACCAAGCTTCAGACACATGTAGCCAGCTCTTATAGCTATCTGAGTCTGAGCTTCCCACAGACACTCAAACTTGGCATTATCTCTCACTTTTCCAACCTTGCTTATCTAATACAAACTAGCTTAAGTAGAATCCTGGGAATAATAAATGACTCTTTCCTCTTTTACTCCAACTGTCCTTGTCCCCTTGTCCCTCAGTCTTACCTCCCATACTCAATGTGCTATACCTTCAATTGTATTATGTTAAAATTCTTAACACCTAAGTCTTGTGCATATGAACGTACTTGGGAAAATGGGTCTTCAAGGATGTAATTAAGATGATGTCATGCCGGAGTAGAGTAGGGCCTCAGTCCAATTGTTGGTGACCCAGAAGACAGGCTAGGAGAGATGAAGATCCTGTAGAGAAGGAAACAGAGATTGTAATGGTACAGTTATGATACAAGGAAAAGCCAGCGAAGGCCAGCTACCACCAGAATCTAGGTAGAGGCCAGGAAAGACTTTCCCTTGAGCTTTAAGAGGTAGCATGGTCCTTATTTTAGACTTCTTGTCTCAAAAACTTATGAGAATAAATTTCTGGTTTTTGCCACCCTGTTCACAGTACTTTCTTATATCAGGCCTAGGAAGCTAATGCAAACTGATTCTTTAATTTTGCTTTCATTAAATTCCTTGAATCTATATCCTCTTTTCCCTCTCCAGTGTTGACTCCAATATAGCCTTTATGTTGTCTCTCCACACAATACCTCAACTTCTGGTTTTTTTTAAGGGTCGCAGAAAAGATAAAACAGTAATAGAGAGATAGCCACAGTAAGAGGTAATGGAATGCTAAAATATATTGTGAATATTTGAAGGATAAAGTCTTGGGCACAGGATATGCTTAATAAGAAGTCTGAGTTTAGTGTGACATATGGAAGTACCTTTTAACATAGTAATGGATTGATACTAAGTTGCTATTTACTAAGGTGCTAATTTTCAATCTTGGGAAATATTAATGAGTCACTTTATTTCTTTCAAAAGGTAGATGAGGGATCTAGACTCTTATATAGCTTCAAATATCACCTATGTGCTGATGACTCTACAATGTTTGTCTCTATACTGACTTCTATATCCAAATGCTTACTTGACATTTCCACTTGAATTTACAATAAACTATGAAACTTAACATGGTCAAAATAGGACCTCATATTTTTCAGCAAAGCTGGTCTTCCCTAAAAGCTTCCTGCTTAATTCAATAATATCTACATTCATCAAGTGCTTAGACCAAAATTCACAATGTCATTCTAGCTTCTTCTTTCATATCCCATCTTCTGACATTCGATCTACTTCCTCTGCATTATTTTCAGAGTACATCCAGAATGCAATTCCTTCTCTAAACCTCCATGGCTGTCGTTCTATTCTGTGTTCCTGTTAACTCTGTGCTAGACTGCCAAAAAGGCCTTTTAAATGGTCTCTACTTATATTCTGTTCTATTCTGTCTCTGTTCTACTCTATTCCCACATAAAACAAAATATTTATTATCCATAAGTAGCCAGATGATTCTTTTAAAAATGTAAATTGCATTTACATCACTCACTGCCTGCTCAAATCTTCTCATGGGTTCTATTATCCTTAAAAATATAATCCAAGGTCTTTACCAGAGTTTACACTGCTCCACCTGACTTAGTGCTTGTTATTACTCCAACTTTATTCCTTTTCACTTTTCCTCAGGATCATTTTCCCAGCTGCACTGGTAACCTTGCTTTTCTTTCTGGAAATCAAACATTATTCTCTTCAGATATTTCAGATATTTCTGCCTACACTTTCCCCTACTTCATCCCAAAATATTTGTCTGGTTTGCTACTTTCTTTTTTTCTAGATATCACTTCACAAGAGAGATTTAACTAACCACACTCTTTAAAAAATTTTTTCCTTCACAACTTCAAGATTTACTATGACGCTAAGGTAATCAAGACAGTGTGGCACTGGCAAAGAATAGAGAAATATATCAATTGAACAGAACGGGGAGTCTAGAAATAGACCCACACAAGTGTACTTAACTGTCTTTGACAAAAGAGTAAAGACAATACAATGTCAAATTGACAGCCTTCTCAACAACAGTGCTAGGACAAGTGGACATCTACATGCAAAAAAAAAAAAGATCAATATAGACATAGATATCACACAATTTTCAAAAATTATCAAAATAGATCATAGGCCTAAGTGTAAAATATAAAACTATAAAAATCTTAGAAGGTAACATAGGGAAAAATCTAAATAATCTTTGATGTGGTGATGACTTGTTAGATGAAACACCAAAGGCATGATCCATGAGAAAATAATCAATAAGCTATACATCATTGAAAGTAAAACTTTAACTTTATGAAAGATATTGTTAAGAGAATTAAAAGATAAGCCACAGACTGGGAGAAAATAGTTTAGAATATATTTCTGATATTCAAAATATATAAAGAACTTTTTAAAATCAACAATAAGAAAACAAAAACTTGAAAAAAATGGGCAAAAGGTCTGAGTAAATATCTCACCAAGAAATATATACAGATGGAGATAAATCATAAAAGGAGGTTCAACATAAAATATCATTAAGAAAATGTAAGTTAAACAATAGGATGCTACTATAAACCTATTAAAATAGCAAAATCCTCAAACAAGATGAAGTGTGAGCCATAGTGTGGAACATAGGAACACTCATTCATTCCTGATAGGAATGAAAAATGTACAGCTGACCAGAGAGACATTTTGACAGTTTTTATAAAACTAACTGTAAACTTATTATGTAATCCAACAATTGTGTTCCTTGGTATCGCCCAAAGAAGTTTAAAACTTATGTCTACACAAAACATGCACACCAATTTTCATAGCAGCTTTATTGGTAACTCCAAAACTTGGAACCAACAGAGATGCCCCTCAGAATGTGGACAAATAAAGAAACTGTGGTACATTCAGACCATGAAATATTATTCAGTGCCCCAAATTAATGAGCTGTAAAGCCATAAGGACATGGAAGAAACTTAAATATTTATTATGAAGTGAAAGAAATCAATCTGAAAAGACTATATATATTCTATATGATTCAAATTATCTGATATTCTAAAAGGTAAAACCATGAAGATAGTAAAAAGATTAGTGGTTTCCAGGCACTGGGAGTAAGGAAGGATGAGAAGGCGGAGTATAGTGCATTTTTAGAGCAGTGACACATTCTGTATGGTACTATAATGGCAGATACATGCCATTATATACTTCTAAAAGAAATCTTCTCTCAAACTCTGGTCCTTTACACCACAATTTCTTTTGTCATAGCACTGAGCAATAGTTTATGTATAATTACATTTTCTGAGCAAGCAACATGACATCTCAGATTTGACCTGTAATACCTGTTCATGGTGTGAATCCTTTGCACCTAACATACTGTCCAGCACTGAAGTATTCAAACCCAGGGGCACCTGGGTGGCTCAGTCGGTTAAGCATCTGCTCGGGTCATGAGCCCGGGGTCCTGGGATTGAGCCCCGCTACAGGCTCCTGAATCAGTGGGGAGCTTGCTTCTTGCTCTGCCATTCCCCACTGTTTATGCTCACTCACTCTCTCTCATTCCAATAAATAAAAATATATATATATATATTTTCAAAACTATCTGTGGAATGAAGGGGGGAAGGAAATGGGATTGAACTGTTATTACACTGTTAATGTTTTGCTTGTTTAAAAAATATCTGAAACAATTATCACACAATATGAAGTAATTAAATTTGGGTGGGAAATACATAACTGTTTATTAGGAAGTTTTCTACACTTTCCTGTATGTTTGAAATATTTCATAATGGAAGAAAGTTCAAATCTCTGCAAGTAAGTTTAGAATTAAGTAAAAATGAGTGAGTTTAGAATTCAGTAAAATATTGGGCAAGAAAACACCAAAACTTGGGGAAAAAATAGTAACTTTAATCAAATTTTCTAGTTTGTGGGTGAAGGACATATTGATTTTTGAATATTTGCACAGAACGCCTGATTGTGGCTTTTTAGTAATTGGATGTGAAATGTCTTATCAGTCCTACCTATTTTGATGAAAATAGTTTCTATCTTGTTAGTAACTTGTCATCTTATTCTTTAAGAATAACACAATGGTGGCATGAAATAGTTTCATTGTCTATCTAGAATTTTTGTATGTAAGTATTTGCTGGTCTTCAGAGCTGTGTTTCTCTCTGATTTAGTTCCAGAGCTAGGAAATCACCTTTGTCTTTTGTCAAACGCTGGTAACTTGGGTTTGTGGTTATTGTACTTGAGTTTAATTTTGAATGTAGCCTGAGGCAGAGGCCAGTCCCAGTGGTTGTCTCCTAGTGCGTTCGGCTGGTTTTATTCCAGTTCTTCAGGAAGAACTGCCTGCCTCGCTGAAAACACCAACCTAATTGGTGCCCTTGCTGTTTGTATCTAGGGAAGAGCTGCGATCTGAATACACATCACCTGATCCTCAGATTTAATGGGATGATTTGTATCTCTAAGGGAATACAGAACAAATCAATATAGTTTAGGAATGGAAAGAAACTAGATGTGATTTTGGAATGCTTTTATATTTTTAAAATTTGTTGTTAAAAATAATTTAAAGTTTCCAATTGAGAAAATAGAGGGATTCAAAATAAACAGTCATATTTAATTTTAGCTACAGTCACAGTTTTTTCAAAATAGGTGGTATTAACTAACTAAGAACAACCATTACTTTAAAAAATATATTTAACAGATTATTTTTAAAGATATTATTTATGTATTTGACAGAGAGAGATCACAAGTAGGCAGAGAGGCAGGCAGAGAGAAAGAGAAAGAGGAGGAAGCAGGCTCCCTGCCTAGCAGAGAGCCTGATGTGGGACTCGATCCCAGGACCCTGAGATTATGACCTGAGCTGAAGGCGGAGGCTTAACCCACTGAGCCACCCAGGTGCCCCTATATTTAACAGATATTTAAGTGGAATAAATAACCTCATTATTTTAGGTTTATTACAGAATTCAATTAAAGCCGTCATAGACATTAATCCAGTATGGATTGTATTTCCATCTTTTTATTGTTTCTTCTTTGAAGATGTAAAATATCTGGGTCCAAGTTAGCATGCTCAACATTATCTTGATGTCTGCAAATATTTTCCAAACTATGCAGTATTTCAGTCATTTAGTGTGACACTTAAATCCTTCAATGTCAAATAGTTATTGAGAGATGAAATATTTTGGGGTGAATAATAAAAGTTCTAAAACAGTTATGTGAAACTCTGGGTTGATGCTTCCCATACTCCTTTCAGACATTTCCTGAAAAAAAAAAAAAAAAAAAAGGTTTGAGAAATGCTGAATGATTAACCTTCATTCACAGAGACATATGTCCTACATTAAATTATTAAAGGCATTCAGGAGACATATAATTTAAAAAAAAATTATCCAAACATATTCATTCACAGAGGTCTTTCTTCCTAACACAACAATTAACGTACCTCTGATTAATGAAAACATCATGAAGGACCACAAAACTGATTCAACTTGGAAAAGATTAGACTCATTCTATTTGTCCTTCACTGAAAGTACTTTAAAGTGATATTCTGGGAATGCCATGGAGCGCCTCAGGTCATGAACACCGTGCCAAGTGATTGCAACAGAAGACGTTTTGAACCCTAGAGAGGTAGGAGGAGACCAAATTACCCCTCGAAATTGCTCTGGGGATCTAGAGCACCATGTTTTCATAAGGTGAAAGTGGGGAGCCTCATCATGCAGGCACCGTCATCACTGTCATCAAGTTATTGGGTGATCATATCATGGGCACCCGTTAACACTTAATGGTCATTGCTTTATGTTTGCAGCAGTTCTGCAAGGCAGCCCTCCTTAACACGCTCGTCTGACAGACAAGGAATCTGGGACCCAGAGAGGTGACGGCACTGGTTCAGGGATATACTAGTAGAAACTGAGAACCAGAAACCAAGCTGAGGCTGTTTAACTCCAAAACTTCACAGGCACCATGATTGTGATTTTATCCAAACAGTGTTTCAGATTGGGCTTCAGAAAGACTTAATCATTTCTCTGTTTTTACTGGCATCCTTTGGGGCTGCTGCTATCACTATAAGTGGACTATGTTAAAAATGTCAAGTGTTTTGAAAAGTAAGCATACATATTTTTACACATAAAATTTATTACACAGAAATGTTAAAACTTTGTATAAGCCAAAATAAAAACAGGATAATGACCTCAGAAAAATATTAAGAGGTAACTTGCATTACCATTTTTATTTATTTTCCCCTATTGCTATAAAAAATTTTTGTATATGTAGATTATGAGTATACAGCAAGCAGAGTTGATAGTTGATTTTCATTTACAAGTATTTTATGAATATTTTTGTGTGAATAAATATAAAGGTGCCATCATTTTATTTACTTATTTTTAAAAGATTTATTTACTTTAGAAAGAGCAAGCAGGAGCAGGAGGGGCAGAGAGAGAGGGAGAGAGAATCTCAGCACACTCCTCCCCATCTCAATTTCAGGACCCTGAGATCATGACTGCAGCAGAAACCAAGAGTCAGATACTCAACAGACTGCATCACGTTGGTGGCCCAAAGGTACCATCATTTTAATAACAACATATTCCTTAAGATGGATATAGAATACTTAATTAACCCAATCTCAAATTCTTAGATATGTAGACATATGTAGACATTTCTGATTTATTTGCTTTCTCTCTCTTTCTCTTTCTTTCTGTCTCTTTCTCTCCCTTGATGATAGATAGATAGTCATTCTTCCTGTCCTGCACATTTCAGAGAACATCTCTTAAACTCTACAAGAACTGTTTATAAAGCCTCATTTTGCTTGAGGTGATAGAGGAAAAGAATTACCCCCCTTTTTGTGTGTGTAATGTGTGTTCAATTCACAAAATACAGACGATTTTCCCACAAAATATCCAAGACTCCCTATGTTTGACTCTCTTTGGAGCCTGGAGGTAGGTGCTGAGTATATGGACACAGTAACCTCCACAGTATCTTATCGCTGGCTCCATAGATAATTTAGCACCTTTGGTCTATGTATTAGGAAATCACTGCACTGTATTCATCTTTGAGCTTCTGCTGAAATACTAGGAAGGGAAGGGAAAAATTAAACACTGGTAGGGAGTTCAGACACAGAGAGTATAACTACTCTTTTTTTCTCTGAAGTGGACTCAAAATACCGGAGAAATAATTTGTTCTTGATCTTTCCCACCTGTCATTCAGAATACCTTGGTTGCAAATAACAAAAACTGATCCCAACAGGCTGACAAAATGGAATTTTGGGGAGCTCTAGGGTGACTCTATTGGTTAAGTGGTTAACTCTTGATTTTGACTAGGGTTGCGATTTCAAGGTTGTGAGAGTGAGCTCAGGGTTGTGAGATCGAGCTTTCTGTTGGATTCTGTGCTGGACACGGAGCCTGCTTGAGATTCTCTCTCCTGCCCCATCTTCACTTGTACTCTTTCTATAAGAAAGAAAGGAAGGAAGGAAGAAATAGAAAAAAAGAAAGAAAAAAAGAAAGAAGGAAGTGGAATTTTTGGAAGGATAAGATTATATACAAGGTTAACAACAACTAAAAATAAAAATAAAACAACTAAGAACCAGGCATGGATAAGGTAGGAATGAAAAGTGATCATACAGATAGCTACTCACTTAAGAGCCGCCACTGGGATTCTTGAAGTTCAATAGGAGATTAATATTTGGAAAAGGAGGGGCACCTGGGTGGCTCAGTGGGTTAAGCCGCTGCCTTCAGCTCAGGTCATGATCTCAGGGTCCTGGGATGGAGCCCCGCATCGGGCTCTCTGCTCAGCAGGGAGCCTGCTTCCTCCTCTCTCTCTCTCTGCTTGCCTCTCTGCCTACTTGTGATCTCTCTCTGTCAAATAAATAAATAAAATCTTTAAAAAAAATATTTGGAGAATGCATCTCATGTCAGAAGCTTCCAGGCATTCCTTTGATATCTTTGGTTAGAGGAAACAACTGCCTGGTTTACCTTCCCACTACCTACAGGGCACACAGTGTGGAAACCATGATGTTCCAGAAGGAAATCAGGGGCTGTTATGAATAGGTCATGGAAGCTGGGAGACCAGAAACAACAAAAGTCAGCTACACACTCAGAAACACTTCTCCTATAGCTCAAAAAACTGGAAAAATATTGATAGGTTCAAACATTCCAGGGAAATAAGCACAATTAAATGGTACAATCTGTTAGACTATTCAGCCTACCTAATCAATTTATAGTAACTTTACTCATGTGTAATATAGATGAATATCTCTCTGTGCAATATTTTCATATCAAAAGTAACTTAGAGAAAGAATGGTGGAAAGCATATACTTTGATTTTACTGCCAAATAAAACTTAAAGCATACAAATAGTAATTTAATTTAAAAATATGGCAGAAATTCCTATACTGCAAAATAAACTGTAACTTAAATGTACAGTACCTGGGGAATTCTGGTATAGACCCCTAATGCTTAATTTTCCTTCTAGTCTCCCAGCAAAGCACCATTTTTAACATCATGAATTTACATCACGAATTACGTGAAAAAAAATCAATCTCTATATTTTCTCTGTGTTATGTGTCAATGGAACGTCTTCTGAAAATGAATTAATGTGAATTCAGTTTGATGAGTAAAATGATACAAATCATCCTGGAGAGACACTTATTGTTGTGACATTAGTAGGTGGGAAACTGGAGGTCTCAGCTCACTCTAGAGTATCACCACCGGGACTTTAAATGGCAGAAGCACAAATATTGAAGCGCAGCCTCCTCTGAGATAGCAGTTACCTGAGAAGAATTATTGTTCCCTTCATCACTTTCCCATTATATTACCTTAGAGCTCTGATGGACCCTAAGGTAATATAACAGAAAATCTAAAGCTAAGTTATTCTAGATGGAATGTTCAAACTGCTCTGTCTATCCAATCATACTGAAAAAAGTAATGTTTTCTCAAGGAATTTGTATGCTAATGGCCCACTCACCCCTTCTGGAATCCACCTCGAGCTTCTGCTGACTATAACGCCATTACTTAGAATGGACAAGAAGGATTGGACTTGAAACCAAGTGGCAGGGCGCATGGATATATCTGTTGAAAAAATTCAACCTCCGACTCTTCAACTGTTATCAGTAGGGCAATGGCAAGTCTGGTATAACAGTGAGCTAGAACATGTGGTGAGACCCCTCCAGATAGCCACAAAGTGTTGCCAGGAGGTGCACGGTGGCAGGTGGCCCAGGTGGTTAACTAGTTAGCGCTGTGATATTTTATTCTTTACCTAGCTGAGGGGCAAGATTGTAACCGTACCGCTAGAAAAATAGAATTACAAGCAATATAAAACAATTTAAAAAGAATAAAAAAAAATTGGTGCTCCTGGGTGGCTCAGTGGGTTAAGCTGCTGCCTTCGGCTCAAGTCATGATCCCAGGGTCCTGGGATGGAGTACCACATTGGGCTCCTTGCTCAGTGGGGAGCCTGCTTCTCTCTTTGCCTCTCCCTGCCACTCTGTCTGCTTGCGCACACTTTCTCTGACAAATAAATAAATAAAATAGTAAAAGAAAAAAAAAAGAGTAAAAAAATCAGGGAATGGGAGAACAGATAGGAAATCTGAGGATATTTCATGTAGAGAAAACTGGACTTCAAGAAAAAGAAAGATGATTTTTTTTTTTTTTAAAGTGGGGATGAACACCCAGGAGGCTAAATCCTGTCAAAGAGCAGGAATGTGACAGTGCTGAGCCCCAGAATGTGGGAGGGGGGCTCAATCCCACTCAGCAATATTTAAAAACCCGTTGACAACTTAAATGGATTTTCTTCTCCCCTAGGTCTTCATATCTCTGGGTATTTCTCCCGATCTAACAATCTGTCTCAGAATTGTTTTATTCTCATGTGATTTCTCCCCAATTTATATCGTTTTGAATATATTCACAGATGTCTCTCCCTTGTTTATCCTTTTAGATTGCTGACTTCCTTGGTTTTTACCAGTCAACATTTTTGGTTGAATGGCCTTATATTGTATATACGATGTGCTCACTGACTGGCAGCAAATGATGTCGTTCACCCAGTTGTCACACATCAGCAAACAAGCAATGGTTTTCCTAGCTTTAAGGAGACAGTTTGAGAGGTGAAGGAAGAAGGCTGGGAAGAGATAGTCAAGAGCCTAAAAACCTGTATTCCCTAGCAAGTGAAGAAGTCTCAATCCTTTAGGGTAGCAGTTACAGAAGAGTTAGTTACCTGTGTATAAGCGTGAGTTGGATATTTTTGAAGTTTCACAGCCAGAAATCAGAACTCCTGTAAGAGCAGTTGGAAAGTTAGCTGTAGAGGAATACAGAAAAGGCAGTGATCTGCAAATCTCGAGGGTCCTTGAAGACCTTATCTCTGTGTCCCTGAGATCCAAACTATTTAAATAACAGCTGCATGAGGTCATTTGCCTTTTTCGCTATTATTCTTTCATGCCTGTATGTTATGTTTTTCCAGTGGCTGCAGGATATGTGATATCAAGAGATGGAAAGCAGAAGCAGAAAGATGAATCCAGCTGTCTTCTATTAAGCCAGACATTAACAATGCTTGTGAAAATGTAAGTAACACAGCACCAGTTTTTAAAAATGGAAGGTTTTAATGTTTTATGGTTTTATGTGTTTTTTATTAAGTCATTTATTATTTTTTTTAATCTTTTTAAAGATTTTATTTATTTATTTGACAGAGAAAGAGAGATCAGGCAGAGAGAGAGGGGGAAGCAGGCTCCTTGCTGAGCAGGGAGCCTGATGCGGGGCTCCATCCCAGGACCCTGAGACCATGACCTGAGCTGAAGGTAGAGGCTTAACCCACTAAGCCACCCAGGTGTCCCTAAGTCATTTATTATTAACTTAAATGAATAAATACATGAATCTTGATTCAGCTTTAGTTTTTAACCAGTGAATATTGATTGATTTAATCAAAAATAAACAATAACGTTTTGGGGCTTTCAACAATTTTTAGGAGTATGAAGGGATCTTGAGACCCACAATGTTGAGGACTGCTGCTCCATGGATTGGCAGAGGCCTCATGAAGTTGTGACAGACTCAAAAGCCTCTAGATACTAGAACTTTCTACAGATCTGTTCCAAGCGGTATGCTAAGCTCAGGTGATATTTATTGATATGACGCATAGCTGAGCACTTTAAATTTAACAAGATGCATAACACAGTCTGCTGAATACTACTAACTTATCCATACCTCTCTCTCTTTGCAAGACTGGTAGGGACGGTTCACCTGAACCCTAGCTTCCCCCCAGGAGCAACTGACCATCGTTGCTGCGTCTCTGTGTTGAGTTGAATACTTCACACTCTCGGGCTTGATGACATTAGGCAATAAAATACCCAATTAACTGCTCTTGCTTTATTCCCATGCTGACTGTGAAATCATATAATTATAATTTAACTTGCCTATAGGGAAGGAAAATGCTGATCAGTAAATAGAAGTATTCAGTCCTCTTGATAGCTATATGTTTTATTTAATAATAATTAGGTCTCACTTGGTTGTCTTGTAAATTAGTCTGGTGACTGGTTAGTCTGACTGTATCCCCTGGAGACTGGCTGACTGATTCAGGGTGTGCAACCACATTCCTAAAAATCTGCATATCATGCCCTGCAAATGAGACCCCCGTCAAGTGAGGAGCTCTTACGGGAAGCCACCTTTTCCTTCCCCTCTTAAATACGTTTTTTGAAATTTACAGGGATGAGTTAAAATTTGTTTTATGTGGGCCCGTAAGAGACAGCAGATTCCCAACTACATTTATAACCACCTACATCAACCTGAGCCCACTGTACACATTAAACGTTAAAAGATTTGCTCACCATGTAGATTTAAGCAAGACTTTATGTGTCTTAAATATTATGGGGAGCTGTACCACCATTCTACTTCATAGGAAAAATAAAATGTGACTGAGGAGTGAATTGCCCATTGATCTCCATAAAAACACTTTTAGTCTGTTTGGGCATTAAGTGCTCTTAGAAGCTTATTGAACTTTTGAGCTATAACTTGAGCTTTTATACTAGCTCTGTACAGCCATGGTTTCACCCAGAGAGATGAATGTTTTAAATTGCGTGTCCAAGAAAACCGTTAACCTTTTCAGGTAAAGTTGTGTTATTTTCCTCACAACTCTGACTTATATAACTAAAAATAATGCTGTGTATGCGGATGAAGGTTGTTAGCTGGGGCTCCCCATAAAAGATGTACAGAGTTCTGTTTTCTGGGATGATGGATTTGCACTGATGGTATCATCCTCTCCACAGAGTTGCCCCAAGCATAAGCCTCTGTGGTTCGCCATGTTTCATTGAGAAGGCTGTAGTTCCTGTCAGCCCGCGTTAGCCAAATAAAAGCAAAAACCCTGAGGCTCATTTAACCACCGTCCCTTCATACAGCCAGCGGCATGTGAGGTTTGCTTACTTGCCTGGCAGTTGCCATCATTTTATAGTACATTTTCTTCTCTAAAGCATTTATATTGTCTATTTTGCTCCTGGACCCGTGGATGAACTGGATCCAGTGTGTTAAGCAGAACTCTCATGCGTCCCTGCGGATAATTCCATTCTACCCCTCATCTCCACCCCACTTGGTCTCTCGGAAGCAACAGAGCCCATACTTAGAACAATTAGGCATAGGTCAAGTATATATTTTGCAATTGTTCAACAGTTTATTCACCACATACTAAAAAATTTTAATATCTATTGTTCACTCAAGAACAAAATAATTAGCCCGGAAGATTCTGGCCTGAGATGATCTGAATATAAATGGGCTGGAAGAGAAGAATTTTCCATATGAAAATAAAATAACAGTGAAATAATTTTTGCCCTGACACATTTTCCTGTGGTTTTTGCCTAAAAGAAATGTTAAGAATTTATCAGGCAGAAAAATTGTAAAAGAGATGTGTCTTGTCACTATTAAGAATGTCAGGGCTTTGCAGCTTTTCCACAGCTTTGGATAACACGTTGAGGAAGGAAGAGCCCTTCAGACAATTCTCTCAGAGGGACCAAGAAAAAGCCACATTGCTTGCAAAGGCTGGAGAGAATTCAAGTCAAATTGAACTAAACATAGAAATGTAAGGATCAGAATATCTCTCTCAGCAATGGCACAGATCACATGAACTGTAGAAACACTACTTGCTCTCTCTATTTCCTGCCCCAGGCCATCTGCCCAATGACAAGCATTAGCTATGGAAGTCAAAAGGAATTTAAGGGTCTGATCTTTGGTATGTGAATTTGTTGCAGTAGGACTTTAGTAATTGGCAGTAGTATTGAAAACATTTCCTCATTTTAGATTTACCTACATCAATAGTCATGCTATATATGAGGTGTACATACTGATATTCATATATGAACATTAAATTACCTGTAATGTTTTCTAATAAAAAATAATCTCAATATGATTAAATGGAAGACAGTTTATTTATCTATCAATCTAAATGTATACATAGAAATTCAGCCTTCCTTCTGGAATAAAATAAAATAAATTTTATATCTCTATCATAGGTAGTTTAATCATAAATTTTGATTAGTTCTTTCACTAGATCCTATATTGAGTGCACAAACAGCAAGAAACATGAAATTTGCTTTGAAATTGTTGTTATAAAAATATTAATTATTCAAACTATAAGATATTTCAATATTCAAAATATTTATTAAACAAGTTTTTATTTAACATCAACTATATGCCAGGTAATAGGTTAAGTAAAGAGAACACAACAGACAGAATTAATCTTAGCCTTTGAAACTCACTGTTGCCAGTTACAATAAAGTATTAACTATTAGAAAACAGAAGATATTTGGGTAAGACAAGAATCTTTTCTTCTGGAAGATGAATATCATAAATATTACATGAAACATTTACCTCCGTGTAATTCTTCAGTTGTGGAAACTCACTTCTGGGCGCTGATTTTGTTCAAGTAACTTGCCTTCTGAGAGATCTTGTAGTTTGGTACCAAGTTCAAGACCGCATGGTGTGTTTGATTTGCACATGTCCAAATGTCTGTCATGACAATGTCTTTCTTTATCTTTTATACCAAATGGATTCAATCTCCTTGGTTGCCATAAAGAAGAGAGAGAATATTCTTTTCTACTGGTAGGCTGTCATAATGTTCAACCTAATTCAACTCCCGGAGCCTTGCAGAAGAACTGAACTATTCCATATTCCCATCTCAGAACCAGGTCTAACAGAAATAACCAATAGGAAGAGAGGAGAAAACAACTTAAACTCCCCAACACTGAGTTTATTTTTTGATTCATTGATAGTTTCAGAAACTGGTCATTTCAAGGCGAGAGATGACTCGATCTTTCTCAAACTCACATCCTTTGATTTACATAATTTATACATAACATCAACCTACTCCATCTTTGTTCTCTTTGTTTAGTTGAGTCTGTATTTTTATCGCCTACTTCTGTTGATTTTGCTTGTTGCATCTAAAGAATCAGCATCTCCTTTTTCTATATGCAAATTTGTCTTATTTATCTACTTTAAATTGTCATGCCAATAATAAAGGAGTGCTTTAGGATCCCAGGCTACCTTGTTCGTTTCATGGCAAGTGTGTTTCCCAATGATAATGGTCCTGCTTAGTGAATTTTATCTAAATTGGAGTAAACCATAGGTTGCTTCTTGCACTGACTATTGTGCAAAAGTTCAGATGCTCATTTTCTGTTATATTGTATAGAAAACAGATGGTTTTAAACTGGCACGTCTATTTTTCTACTGTCTTTATAGTTTTGATTCTATTTTTGGTATAAACCTGTTCTTATATTTTAAAGTGAATTTTACACACATTATTTCATGTTAAACATCTGTGTTTTTCTTTATATATTTATTTATTTAATTTTTTCAGTGTTCCAAGATTCATTGTTTATGCACCACACAGTGCTCCATGCAATATGTGCCCTCCATAATACCCACCACCAGGCTCACCCGTACCCCCACTCACCTTCCCTCCCAAACCCTCAGTTTGTTTCTCAGAGTCCACAGTCTCTCATGGTTTGTCTCCCCCTCTGATTTACCCAATTCACTTTTCCTTTCCTTCTCCCAATGTCCTCTGTGTTATTTCATATGTTCCACAAGTAAGCGAAGCCATACGATTATTGACTCTCTCTGCTTGACTTATTTCACTCAGCATAATCTCCTCCAGTCCCATCCATGTTGATACAAAAGTTGGGTATTCATCCTTTCTGATGGCTGCATAATATTCCATTCTTAGTGTAATTTTTAAACTGGACATTTTGACAACAAAGTAAACAATTAAATAAAAAGCAAATTGACTATAAAGAAACAATATATAATAGTCAAGTTTATTAAGTTACTGATTTGTTTGATTATTTATTGTCATCTTAGCATGGTTAGAAACTTTGAAGGACCAAGTTTGACAATTTGGTGACAAAGATATCTGTGGAAGGGGTATGTGGATGAGTGAATGTGTAGAAAGTGTGAGACTATATGAATGCCATGTGAATGCCTCCGGTCCTGCTGAAACTTACTGGTCAAAATATTTTGTATAAAAACATTAGATGTTTACAACTTTTAGGATTTCAGAGGCTCCTTCAGTGTCGTTTCTATTTAATTGCTTCTAACATGGTTTTTTGTTTATTTGGTATGAACCTTTAACTGAATATATGTACCTAAATAGTTTTGTTTGTTTATTTGGTATGAACCTTTAACTGAATATATGTACCTAAATAGTACTAAAAAGTACATTAAAGGTAAGTATATAAATCAATAGATTTCCACAGTGGGAGAGCACCTATGTTACCAGAATTCATATTATTAAATGGAATATTAATTATAAGCAACCTGCTTAATTAGAAGGAACCTACTCTGGCCCTTTCCAGCAATTTCCCCTTCCAAGGGTGACCAGTATCCTGACTATAGATTAGTTTGTCTGCTTTTGAAATATATATAATATAATGAAAAGTATGTAAATAATAATTCATTATATTTTTGTCCGTGTCAGACTTCCATCAGTCTACATTGTAAGATTTATTCATGTTTGCTGTGCTAAGTTATAGTTCGAGATTCTCACTGCTGTATAGTATTCCGTTTTATCAGTATACCATGACTTCTTTATACATTCTTCTATCCATAGAGGTATGGGGTGTCCTGATTATTACAAATAATGTTCCCATGAGTATTCACGTACTTATCTTTTGGTGAATATAGTACATCTTTTTTGTTGTTGTTATTGGGTATATACCTAGGAAAGCTGCTGGCTTAGAGTAGATGTATTGGTAGATACAGAAAAATAGTTTCAAAGTGGTTGCATCAACTTTTACTTGACATCACTATTAAGTACTGTCAAACATTTGTTTGACAGAAAGCTATTATTTCCTCAAATTTTTGCCCTAAACATTTCCCCTGCTACAACTTAGGTATGACTTTGCCTTTTCTTAATGAATAATGAAGTTTCTTGATGAATAATTTATTCAGTGGTAATTTGGATATCCTCTTTTTGAAGTGCATGTTCAAATGTTGCACATTTTTAATTGAATTGTCTTTTCCTTATCAAATTTTATGAATTCTTTATGTACTCTGAATGTGTCTTTTGTCACATATATGTATAATGAATATTTTCTCCCACTTTTAATTTTCCTTTTATTTCCTTAATGATGGCTTTGATGAATAGAGCTGTTCTTAATTTAAATGCAATATAATTTGTCATCTCTCCCTCTGGAGGCTACTGTCCAGTCTGAGATATACTATATTTTTTACTAAAAATTTTAGTAAAATTTTATTTAGTAAAAATTTTATGTTTTACTTTTCTAATTTAGACCCACAATCCATCTTCAAATAACTTTTGTGAACATTTTGGACTAAAAGCCAAGATTTTTTTTCTGTGTGAACAGTCACATCATCCTTTATCACTACTCTTCAGTCACCTTTGTCATAAATTAAATAATCATATACATGAGGACTAGAGTGACCAAGCTCTTCCATTAATCAATTTAACATTATCCAAATCATACTGACTTAACTAATATAGCTTTATTACAGATCTTCCTTTCTGGAATATGGTTCTTCCAGCTTTTGTCTTCATCTTCTTTAAAATTCCCTTGACTATTGTGGATAGATTTTGTAATTTTCATTTACATATAACTTAGAATTTGTTAGTTAGTGGCTTCCACTTCTCATGACCCAAACCAAAACCCAAACTAAAAGACAAACAAACAAAAAACTTCAAGAGATTTTAAGGTATTGTATTGAGAGTACTGCCTACTTACAACTGGGAGCATTGTTGGAGTACCTTAATAGGGCACTTGTCTAGTCATTTAGGCTACCACATTTTAAAAAGGAAAGCTATTTCCATTTACCATTTATGTAAGACTAGTAAAAATTTTGAATCATTACAAAAAACAATCTAGAATAACCATAGTACAGTGATTTGTTACCCTTATTACATATACAGGTCAGTAGAGAAAAAAAATGATGTTATGTAGTAATAGCCTAGTGTCTGCAGAACCTCCGTGCCTTGAGTAAATTGATACTTTCTAGGCTTCTTCTCAAATGCATGCCCAACTGATTGCTAGTGGCTTCCTGGGGCCACAGATGACCCCGGGGCCAACGGATTTAAACATCAGCTAATGATATATACCGTCAGCATGGGAGATACCAGCAGTGAAGGGTGTAAATGGCATACATTTTCCATCCCACACTTAATTTATCATCTTCTGATCTAGACCAGATTTTCAAAGCCTCTTAACTAAACTATTTTGTTTTGTTTCCTTTATAGAATTTTTTTTTTTGAAATTTCAGGGTGATGTTGACATGGGAAACGAAGGCAGAAGAAAAATTATTAAATTTCCTTACTACCTACTGCCCACGGACAAGTCCTTGAAACAGGGAGAGTGACATTCTTCACTGTCTGACTCAGTGTTAATACTTGGCTAAAGGCAATCCTAGCCGGAACCCTACCCCCACCTCCAGGATCCTGTAAGTCTACTTTGGCTTATAAAAATTCCTTTAGAAATTTCCTTTATCTCCAAAACCCCCAAGATACGTGTTGGCAATAGTCCCCCAACAATATGGCCCAATGATATACATCTGAAGGATCTTAGGAGTAAGGTTTTAATAGATAATATAAATGACCTTTTCCCAACAATAGCTAGCCCTCTCAAGGTCCTGGAAACCTTGCTTCTAAAATTCCTTAGAGACTTACACTGTCCCTAATCGCCTCCCAGCCTGGAAGTATATAATGTGCCATTATGCATGACCTCAGTGCAGCTCTTTCTGCCCATGGGTCCTGTCCCTGTGCTTTAATAAAATTACCTTTTTGCACTAAAGACATCTCAAGAATTCTTTGTTGGCTGTCAGCTTCGAACGCTAACGTCTTTCCACATCAATGTTATGGTATTGGCCTATGTTAAAAGAGACATCTCTAAAAGTATTGTACATATTTTTACTTACCATAAAACGTTGAAATGTTATTAGTGGAATTATAGTGTTCTTCTTGTGATGACAGATAGGAAATAAAAAATATTATATTCAGGTTTCCTATCTGAAAGAATTAAGTTTCTGAATCATCTTGTGTTTCTCTTATGAAGACCATGAATTATGTCATCCTCTTTAATTTGGGGTTAAAACATTGAAACAAATTTATAGATTATCTATAGTATAAGAATAGTTTCTTTTTTTCCTTCCCAGAACCAATTGTTTGTCTTAACTTTATTCCTGTCTTTATTTTTCTCATCTCTTTTTTCACCCGATTTTTCTCTCCACTTATTTTCTTTTATGTAATTTACTTTGTATTATTGTAACTTTTCCTATAATATTGCCAAGTTTAAAGTGGCTTTATTTTCCCCCTCTGGCAAATGATTAAGAATAAATGAATGAATAAATGAATGAATGAATCTGTTCATAGAAGATAGATTACAGAGATTCATGGAAACACTGCATGAGAGAGAAAAGCTGAAGTGAGTTAAAAGGACTTTGTAAGCAAATATATTTAATAGCCTTTGATCATGGAATCTTAACAGAGTTTTAACTTGAAAATGATTTACATAGAAAGGAGAACATTAAGAGGAGAAGAATGAAGACAGTGAGAAGCCATGTCCAAGGAGATGATTCACTGAGAGGCAGCAAATGGTAGCTTGGTTATTTTCCAAAGCAAACCAGGAGGAGGCCTCAGGTAGGATAATGAGCTTTGCATGATAACGGAAGCAGTTTTATATATTTTGAGGCCATTTATAGGTTGGCTTCGTTCCTGTAGCACAGAGGTTTAAATTCAGCCAGAGTCCTATGGTAAAAGTTTCCTTGCAAAAGGTCAGATTACACAGTTCTCAGCCCAGAATGGAAGAGCGCTGGTGATCTGGGCAGTCAGGCCCACCTGCTGTGTACTTGCCTCTGCTGATGCACACAAATCACGAATAGCAGAAAGACAGTATGGTGTGGGACTCGTGAGTGGCTCAGTTAAGTGTCTGACTTCAGCTAAGGTCATGATCCCAAGATCCTGGGATCGAGTCCCACAACCGGCTCCTTGCTCAGCGATGAGCCTGCTTCTCCCTCTGCCAGCTGCTTCCCCTGGGTGGGAGCTCTCTCTCTTTCTCTCTCTCTCTCTCTGACAAATAAATAAATAAGATCTTTAAAAATAAAAGACAGTATGTACTGATAGTCATAAAAATTCTTACTCAAATTCTGCAATGTAGTTACTCAGGAATTGGGGAATTTCTTCCAGAAGCCAGGAAAATACACACACACACACACACACACAGGCATACAACTGAGACCATACAGGAAAGATCGCACTAAGAGAAAAATCGGCCTCATGACTTAGAACAGTGAATGATGGATGATGTTGGGCCTGCTCTAAGGACTGCAGACAAATGAACTGAAGATTCGCCTCCTAGTGAAGGGCTCCTCTGAGGCCTGGCTTGAAATTTCTAGCCTTGCCCATTCTGGTCAATGATGGGGGAGCAGAGGCTAGCCGAGGACAAAGCAAAGGGTGATGGCCTGGCACCCTCCCCTCCCCCCACTCCTGGGTGGGACACGTGTGATATTCTTCCAGGAAGCCCCCACCAGTCTTAATGTTAATGCCTTGCTAGAGGGAAAAAGAACCTGAACTTGACAATGGCACAGTGCGCTATCCTCGGACTCTTCTTTAACAGATGAAAATCCTTTTGAAAACCTCCCTTTTCCTTAGTCCCTGACTCCAGAGTGTATTATCAGCCCCCTTCACAACCCCAGTGCGGCCAGGTCCTTGATCCCTCCCATGCTTTGATAAAACCACCTTTTGCACCAAAGATGTCTCAAGAATTCTTTCTTAACTGTCGGCTCCAGACCTCAACCCACAGAACCTCACCTATATTCCAAAACCACACTAGTTAATAAAAAGGCAGTGGGGATGAAAAGCAATGTGCTTAACTCATAAATATTACCATCATTGAATAATCACAGTTTAAGTCACTGTTAATTCTGCTGCAATCTTTCTATGGAAATACTGGAAGGTAAAAAACAAACAAACAAACGAAACACCCTTTAGATATAAAATGGTTTTCTGCTTTATGCGCCAACCACATTCATAAATGTCTTAAACTACTGAGAAACTTTAATGGATCCTAAATGTATAAGTAATTCTGGGGGAAATGCTGGCTTTTTCAACAAGTAATACATAGAATATTGTTAATTTCATACCTTAATCTGTGTAACTTAAATTCTCTGAAAACTCAATTTCACATCAGTAGAATAGGAGTGTTGGATAAGATAATCACCAAGATAACTTCAGCCTCTCAAACTGTATAATGCTCTAATTACGTGTGACTCCTGGTCCTTGAGTTTTCTCACATTATCTCACTGACAACCACAGTGCCACACATTCTAGGAAGCTAAAAATGTTTAATGCATGAGTGGGTTTTAGTTTGCATTGCTTAGATTTAAATAAAGAAACTTAATGAAATATATATATATATATATATATATATATATATATATATATATACATCCAAAGAGTTATTTCCCACGAAATATCTTTAAAATATGTTCTCCTTATTCCAATTGTTCAAAGTGAAGATAAACTTCAATTTCTTTAACAACAATGATCAATAACAAAATCAAACTATTAATTAACACAGGGAAGATGGAACACTACACTAAAATGGCCTTAGCAATTACTTCTGTTTTGCTCAATAATGTTGCCAGCCTTGTGCCTTGTTTTCATATATAGCAAATATTCAAGAGATAGCTGAACAAAGATCTCATAGTGGCATGCAATTCAACCAAAAGAGCCATGTGTGACTTATGATCCAAAAAGTGCTTAAAAATAAAAAGATGAGGGGTGCCTGGGTAGCTCAGTCATTAAGTGTCTGCCTTCATGTCAATTCATGACCCCAGCCAGGGTCCTGGGATTGAGCCCCACAATGGGCTCCCTGCTCAGCAGGAAACCTGCTTTCTCCCTCTCCCGCTGCTGCTCCTCCTGCTTGTGTTCCTTCTCTCACTGAGTCTCTCTCTGTCAAAAAATAAATAAAATCTAAAATAAATAAATAAATAAATAAATAAATAAAAATAAAAAGATGAAAATAGTAAGGTGTCATACTGTCTAAAGGTTTGTGGTTAAGGGGAGGGGAATTCAACTGACTCAAAACTGCAAAAGTATAATCGAACTGCAAAGCTTATGGGTTTATAAATTCTTGAAAACATTATCTCTGTTCAACATTGGAATTAGTGGTTTGCAAACGCGTACATAGACAGTTGGATAGGATAATAAAACATAGAAAGGTTGAGGGAGGAAAAAAGAAAATGTGTATATGTTTCTGCATGGTCAGAGCTTTCTGAGCAAATTTATAGGAACTTGGGTTAAGTGACAGGCTTGAGTATTAAAGATGAGTAAATGGACAGTGAGAACTTTGGAAAGATTGAGGTGGCTCAGTTGTTAAGCGTCTGCCTTTGGCTCCAGTCATGATCCCAGGGTCCTAGGGTTGAGTCCCACAATGGGCTCCCTGTTCAGCGGGAAGCCTGCGTCTCCCTCTCCCACTCCCCCTGCCTGTGTTCCCTCTCTTGCTGAGTCTCTCTCTGTCAAATAAATAAAATCTTAATAAAAAAAGAATTTTTTTCTGCTAAAATGATCTAAAGCAATGAAAATAACCCCAAATCAGTAAAGCATTAAAAATATATCATGAGTTCAAATAGATAAGATGAGTTTTTAAAAATAAAAATTTCTTTGGTCAGAGGACAAGGGAAGTAAGAAAACAAAAGGATATTTTCTCATGTTAGTAGTTCAGAATTTTTGGTAGACAGAGGGTGTAAGGAAGCAGAGCTGAATATTGCTGAAATTAAAACATAAAAGGAAATGGAACTAGAAAAATTGGGCATACACATTCGAAAAAATTTCTTACTGGGATGCAGAAATACAAGCCTGTGATAATCAATCTACCGGAAATTACAAGGAGTCGGTAGAATTTACCAATTTGAGTAAGAGGCAGAGAAATGAATTTTAATTCACTATAATTGGAAATTATGAACTGTGGACAACAATCACATTCTTTAGGAAAAATTGAGTTAACAACAGGAACTTTTTCCATTCAAATACAAATTGAACTTGGTTATTTTTAATATGATTACACATTCATTGTGTAAACCAAACCAGATTTTTATTTTCTTGTGTTAATTACTATATAAAATAAATGTTACAATTATAAAAATATTGCTTTGCTCTACAGCCTTTTGAAATAAAATTTTTCATTAAGTTTCTTGAGCTAAAAGTAAATAACCTGTTTAAAGAAAAAAATTAGTAGATTTAAGTAACATGCCTATATTGGTGGGATTTTCTTTGTGTTTTGAAGGAATATTATGAAATGTGAAATTAAAACCATGACTATGTTAACAATAATTATAGCATATCTATTTAATTTCCTTAGATATGTATTTTGCCTGAAGACTGATTAAATATATATATCGAGTCCACAGTTAGCCATCGATATTGATCAATTCTGTCTCCTGTCAGCATGTTAGCAGTTTTCTTAATTATGCTATTAAATACTAAGAAAAAAAATGCATTCCCTTAATTTCTGAAGTATAATTATAAAGCAGATTATAACTGGACATTTTAAAATCTTGCTATTTATAATATATTGTAAAACAAGAATTATTTACTATTCAGAAATAATCAGAGGGCTATTTTTCACAGATATTAAAAAGAGTGGTTGCCACCAAATTCCTTTAACACAAAAATTAGAGTAAGATGTAATTACTCTTTATTCTCATGACTTAGTAAAACATGACATAGTGAGGACATCTTGATATCTAGCAAATAAAAATAACCTTACTACCTATTAGTGTTATGGAAAAAAATCAGTACTGTGAGAAACAGAACGACACTCAGTGAAGTCGAACTCGGGTTTATTTTATGCTGGTGGACCCAGACTGGCTTGCACTCAAAGTTCTGGGCCCCAGCTCGTGGAGGTTACAGAGTTTTTATAGGGCAGTGCAGGGGTCAGATCACAAAGGCTGTGCTGCCTGTTGGTAGGTGAGTTTAAATTGGGGATATGGGTTGCTTTAGGCAGGAACAGCAGTTAGGGCAGAGGTTAGGGCATTGTGGGAAGCTTGCAGGGTTGGGTATGGGGGAGCCTGTCTACAGAATCAGGAATGGCTGGTTATCTCGTGCTCAAGCTAGGCTTCTGGGTATCTCTTACTATTACTAGTAACTTTCTATTTTCTGGGACCTGCCGGCCTAGGCCTGCTCTGGGTAATTTTCCTCTTCATTTTCCCTTTTCAATGCCTTCTCTATTTCAGAATGCACATCTACCATTACCACTGGGCTTTTCGCTGGTGTAGAAGTCTATATTGATTTACCAGCAATTGCAATTTAATTGATTTCATCAAGAACTGATGAAATTGTTGATAAGATTAATAATATATGGACTGAACGGACTGCCAATAGAATCAGGAGGAGAGGGCTGACTAAGGGAAGGAGCCATGCAGTTCATCCCCAGACATTAAACAAGTTACCCCAAGAGCTTGTTAATTCTTGTCTCCTGCATGCAATTCGATCTTACCATTGTTGGACCATGTCTCTGACTAACCCGACTGATTCCTTGTAGAAACAACATTCCTCATTTAGAAAGAGGCAGAGCTCCCCCTTATGCAGTGACCCGGTCTAAGCCCCCATGATTTTGCAATACCACTGCCGCTAGGGAGTCTGTCTGATCTTGTGTAGTCATTACAGACCTAGCCACCTGCTCCATATCTTCTGTGAGATTTTCTGGTAGCTGCCTGTAGTAACAGGAGGATGAAGCAATTCCTCCTATCTCTGTGCCCACAGCTGTTGTTATGCCTAGTCCAACCAATAGTGGGATGACCTGGATGGGCCACTTGATCCATGTATGGCCTAAAAGGAAATGGGAAGGGATTGATTACTGGGAACTATATTTACCTGGGGCATTTACTGGGACTATATTTACCTGAGCCTGTCCTGTGTTGGAAATAGCTGTAGCTGAGCAAGAGTGGAAGTGAACGTTTGGGCAGGGGGCCTTCTGGACAGGAGTGGTGAGAGGTCAAGAAGGAGGTGGGGGAATCCCTAGGGAGTAGGCCACATAGTAGTTGGGGCATCGGTCCCTCCAGCCATCAGACACGTTGACAAGATCGTCGTGTTGACAGAGGGTCAGGTGGGCTCTAGCACATGTACTGAGTATATTTGACCAAGACGATTGGTGGTAATGCTGGCATATACATGGCAGGTGGATGGTGCCTCCTAGCATCCTTATAACCTATGGCTAGTGGGATTGACTGTCCTCAGTTTTGTCATCATCTAGATAGCCCAAGCTTAGCCCTATAACTGACAGCCACAGCGTTAGCATTAGGGGATTCATTTCAGAGCTGGGGGGGACAGTTATAAGAAGCAGTGGATTCCACTCAGCAGACTCACTATACCTATACAGACTATGGCTAGAGCAATTTTTCTGTGTCCAATTCCAAAAACTGAAGCTGACTCAGCTAAACCCACAGAGAACTCTAGGGTCACAATTACTATATTATTACTGGTAGAGTAGCACCGAGACTTTAGTGTCCAAATGTCCCCAGTTGAGTTCCTCAAGCTTCCACTGTGCATTGACCAGTCAGCCTCCAGGTTTGTGGCTGGAGCAAGTTTGTGGACTCCTCAGTGGGGGGTTGGGAGGGACCTGCGAGTTTCTGTGGGGCATCAAGTTGGGCCAGAGGCCCTCTTGGTGGCTATGGGCTGCTGTTTCGTCTTCTGGATCTTTAACTTGAGGAGGTCAGTCAGGTCTCAGGCTCTGTGTCAATCATCAGGATCTGAGTTGGCTGTTGCCTTCTTTATTCACAAATCATGGATCCAGGGAGTTATACCTGCAACTTTACTAGATGGGAGTCCCTCCAAGTGGGTTGGAACAGTTCCTTCTCCCAATCTTTTGCTGGTGGGGATGGGCCCAGTTACTCATGGGGTTGGGATCCTTTCTAAAACCTTTTGGGAGATATGCCTTAGAATTTTCCCTAGGGCTTGGAGGTGTCAGGACATTTCTAAGTCTCCAGTCTGTTTGAGGTCTCCTCCAAGCCTGCTTGTTACAGGAGATGGTCTGCCATACAGAATCTCAAAGGGTGATTAACCAGAGGTCTTGGGTTACAGTACGCCCTGAGCAGGGCCAGCGGTAACAATTCTACCAGGGGAATTGAGTTTCCTGGCAGAGTTTAGCTTAAGTTTTTTTTAAGGGCCTAGATCCTATTCTCTAATTTCCCTGAGCTCTGGGATCTATATGCTATATGGAGCTTCCATTTTATTTTTAAGGTTTTGGCTAGGCCTTTGACTATTTTAGATACTTCCATCAGCTGGGTAGCATTCATGCCAGAGAAGGCAAATGTCAATGTATGATTGAGTCAAGAATGCTGAGTTGACCACTCATTGGATTTCCAGAGCCTCTGGGTCAAAGAGGGTATACACTCGGAAGGCCTCACATAGCCTCTCGTAGAAGTCAGTCAGTGATTCTCCTGGTTTCTGGATGACTGTCACAGTTTGGACATGTTGGTTGGCTTCTTTGCCCCTGCTCTGAGTCTGTGCAAAAGAGCTGTGCAGTATTGACTTAGGGTGACTAGTCCCTTAGCCATATGGAAATCCCAGCTGGGCCGAGTGTCGGATGTTGCTTCTCGTGCCCATGATTCTGTGTTTAGGGTTCCAGATGGGAGCTGGCTTTGGAGCCAATGTCATGCCTCGGTGAGGATTAGTTGGGCTTCTTCTGTGTAAAGTACATCAGGATAATCTGGCAGCAATCATCCTAAATGGGATGATGACTCTGGAACAGGAGGTCAGTCATTGCCTGAGGCTTCTCTGTATATGGCAGCATGTGGTTTTTCCAATTTAGGAGGTGAGTGATGCTAAAGGGCTGATAGATGAGAACAGAGTGTCCAGGCTGGATGGTGTTATCAGCGTTTATCTGTTGTGGCCCTTCCATCTCACAGAGGGGCACCTGGAGGGCTGCGGCTGGGGTACTGGAGTCTGAGATGAGTGTAGATGTTGGCTCACAGGCTGTAGGCTGGGGCTCCACGATCAGGGCGGGCTCGGAATTCTCTCTGGGACTTTTTGAGCATGAAGTCTAAGACCGCAGGTTTTGAAGAGCTTCTTCCCATGATGAACAGGGGCTCTCTTGCCCACCTTGTGTGTTTCCTCCTTACATTGGTAGCACAAAGACACACAAGGGTGAATGTCTCCCCAAAGGAGAGACCAATCAGATGTTCACCTCTCTGCTCTCCTGGAGGAGATATGAGTGCTTCTTAGCCATAGTGAGTCTGTATAAGTCTGATGAGAATGTAAAATAGTGTGACCACTGTGACAAATGGTATGGTGATTCCTAAAACAATTAAACATTGAATTAACATAAGATCCATCAGTTTCACTTCTGGGTAGAACCCCCAAAACCTGAAAACAACAATTCAAACAGATATTTACACACCCATGTTTATGGCAGTATTAGTCACACTACCCAAAGAATGGAAGTGACTCAAACGTTCAGAGACAAATTCATAGATAGCATGCGGTCTCTATGTACAATTGAGTGTTAGATAGCCTTACCAAAAGGAAGAAATTTTGGCACATGCTACAAAAAGAGCAAATCTTGAATCCATTAGGCTAAGTGAAGTAAGTTAATCACAAAAGATCAAATATTGTGTGATTTCGCTTCTATGAAGTTTCTAGCGGGGTCAAATTCATATAGACAGAAAGTAGAATGGTGATTATCAGAAGCAGACAGAGGGCAGGTCAGAAAGTTACTGTTTAATAGATAAGAGATTTTACTTGGGAAAGATGAAAAATTCTGCAGATAGGTCAAGATGATGGTTGCACAATCATGTATGCTTAATGTCTCAGAGCTGAATGTTAAAAATGGCTAAAGTGATAAATTTTGTGTTACGTCTATTTTGTCACAATTTTTCCAAGAAGAAAAAATAAGTTCAGAAAATTGAATCATCTTCTTTTAGTTATGATTAGCCAAAAAATTCTTTATTATTTTAAAGGTCTTTTGTTGTTGTTTTACTAAGAGTTGACCGAATTATTCATATTAAATGCAAGTTCTTTGTATTGAATGAAGAAAGGTGTGCCAGATGACTTAAAGCTTAAATATGAATAACATTTATAGAAAAAAATGATAGAAAAAGATCTTCCTAGAAAAAAAAAAGATCTGATTATAATGAGTGGAAACTGTTAAGCAAAATATGTCATTGAGTAATTAGTTATTATTTATTGCCTCCAGTTCTCAAAGTGGAGATATTTTCACACAAACACTGTTTCCCTTTTCTCGCAATGGGAAAGATGTCCATCAAAGACTTCCACTAAGCAAATGTCCCTGTACATTTTAGGCAGATGCCGTCTCAGTCTCTGATGAAGTTCTTTTGTTATTCTTGACTGCATGAATCATAAATCTTTTACAACACACTTCCATGGGCATCTTGTGGTTAAGGGAATTGGGCTTCATTTGTTTGCTTAGTTGGTTGGTTATTTCTAGTTTTGCTGTTTTGATCAGCTTTTTTTTTTTTTTTTTCCATGCCAAGGCTTGGTTCTGCATGTCTTTGTAATCGATTAGGTATTTGACACAGCTGAAATTGAAAGGAATTGATTGATAGATGAATTAATAAGCTTACTAATTGGGGTGCCTGGTGGCTCAGTGGGTGAAGCATCTGCCTTAAGCTCAAGTCATGATCCCAGGGTCTTTGGACTGAGCCCTGTGCCGGGCTCCCTGCTCAGCAGAAAGCTTCTTTCTTCTCCCTCTCCCTCTCTCTGCTGCTCCTCCTGCTTGTGCTCTCTCTGTCTCTGTCAAATGAATAAATAAAATCTTGAAAAAAAAATAAACTTACTAATTGAGAAAAATTGTAATAACCAAAAAGATTTCCTTGTGATAGAGTACAAAGAAATTGGAGGAAACTGTATAAAAAAGCTATCATTTGTTTGGAGACTGATAGATTTTTAATATTTATACTTATATCTTGAATAGAAAGTTTCTGGAGCAGAGATCAGAGTTACTGTTACTTAGAGCAATAACAGCATTGGTTCTCCATGCCCCAGTGTTTCTCTTTTATTCTTTGATGCCAGGACAGCCCAATGGACTCCGCACTTGCACAAAAAGGGATTCTTGTGCCACAATAAAGGAACCAAAAAATATGAACTTGGGAGCTCATATACATGTTGCCTCACTCTTAAGGAGAGGGGAAGAAATTCAACTTACTGTAAATAAATTCTCCTCAGGAAGAGAAAGGGAAATCTCTAAGTTCTAACTTTTTGGAATATAAACAGGTGACTCTGGGGGACAGAGGAGTGTCTCCAGATTTTCAACCCCTCCATGTCTTCATGGCTTCAGTTATAATCCATTTTGATCTGTAAAAACACATCCTAGGAAGTTCAGTCTTTCCAAAGTTTTTTTTTTCTTTTTTTTTTAATATTTTATTTTTCTGACAGAGAGAGACAGTGAGAGAGGGAACACAAGCAGGGGGAGTGGGAAGGGAGAAGCAGGCTTCCCGCTGAGCAGGGAGCCCATTGTGGGACTCAACCCTAGGACCCTGGGATCATGACTGGAGCCAAAGGCAGACGCTTAACAACTGAGCCACCTCAATCTTTCCAAAGTTCTCACTGTCCATTGTGGGACTCGATCCCAGAATCCCAGGATCAAGACCTGAGCCAAAGGCAGACACTTAATGACTGAGCCACCCAGGGGCCCCTAGAAAAAAAATCATTTAAAAAAAAGAAACTATTTTCTAACTGACTTCCATTTTAATTTCTGTGTGTTTTTAGATACAGAATTCCTCTAGGGAAAAAAAAAAAAAAACAACAACCCAGATAGTTAAAATGATTAAGATTGTGTTTAGGTCTGTGATATATTAGAAATATAGCAGTGATGGTCTCTGGAAATATGTTTGGTACTATAAAACTTTCATTTTTTTCCCGAAGTTGTTTATTGGAAGAGGCAATGCACTGAAAAGCAGAACAATTGTGTCACAATTTTGGTTCTTCCATTTTCACATCTGTAATTTCCCCAAGGCAACTAACATATATTGCCTTCAGTTATTCATCATTGACAAAAAAATGTTAGGTAAAGAACTTCTATATGTTGAAAAGAAAAAACAAAAAAGAAAGATTAATTTTGAAACATAGGGAGAATTCTTAACAGCCACTTCACCTATAAGTATAATGAAATAATTGGGCGCCTGGGTGGCTCAGTTGGTTAAGTGTCTGCCTTCGGCTCAGGTCATGATCCCAGGATCCTGGGATGAAGGACCACATTGTCATTGGTGGGAGGGGCATCCCTGTTCAGCACGGAGTCTGTTTCTCCCTCTACCCCTGCCCCCTGCTCGCGTGATCTCTTTCTCTTTCAAATAAATAAATAAAAATCTTTTTAAAAAAAGTATAATAAGTATATGAAAATGTATTCAGCATCATTAGTCATCAAGAAATGGTAATTTAAACCACATGATACATTATAAAAACAAACAAAACCCCAAAAGAACAACAATAACAAACACTGGCAAAAATGACAGCCACTAAAGTAACCACAATGTTGGTGGGAGTAAAAATTGTCACAAACACTAGTAAAAAACTGTTAGCAGTTTTAGTAAGGCTAAAGATATTTCTACCCTATGATCCAACAATTCCAACTCCCAGGTATAGCAAAGACAGATGAGTGTTTATGTCTAATAATAACAGTGTATGAGAATGTTTATATCAACTCTTGATGTGACAATGAAAAATTTCAAATAGCTAAAATGATCATAAAATGAAGAATGTATAAATAGTATACTGGCTTAAAATATATTATTATACAACAACAAGAAAGAAGGAATTATGCTACATAGAACAGCATGGATTAGTACCAAAAATACTGTTGAGTAAAATAAAATTATGAAATTTGAAAACAGAGTAAAATAATCTAAGGTGATAGAATTCAGAATAAAGGTTATATCTGGGGAAAGTTAATGACTCATGGGGGAATAGGAAGGATTCTGAGATGTTTGTAATGTTCCTGTCTTAATCTTAGCTACAATTGCTCAGTTGTATATATGTATAAACATTCATCACATCTGCACCCTTAAGTTATATTACTCTTATTGGATTATACTTCAATAAATGAGATAATAACAATAATGATGCAAAAATATCACTGTGACCTCTCCCAAATTGAATATTCTATGATTCTGTGAATCCCCTAATTATGTCCTATTCTTTCTATTTTCCTTGTCAATGTCTGCATAGTATTCCTTATTTCATGGGCTACCCCATGAATATAAATAATTCTCATGCCTCGTAATTCACTAAAACTCAAATGAAGAATTTGACTCACAGTTTATGTCCTCAAAATTTCCACTGCTCCACTCTCAACTTTATCTTGACTTTTTTTCTTCTCCCAATAAATCTTTATAATTAAGTGTTAAACAGACCAAGGTAGCAATGTCATGCATCAATTGTAAACTGTTTTTCTACATTGGCTTGGGAGAAGAGCATTAGACAATATTAACCCTATATTGATGATATGTTAGTAGTACACTTTTAAATGACTTATATTTATCAACTCTGATTCAATTTTTATCATGTTCTATTGAGGTTTCAGCATCACCATCTGAAAAAGTATTATAGGGGAATAGTATATTTCTTTAAATTGCAATTTATTTCAAGAAAAAAGAATCAAATCCATGTATTTAATTTCTTAATAAATCAAGAAGTGTTTTCTGTGTATTTTCACATTTTACTATTTAAATGATGTTCTTAGAGATCAGTCCTTATTTGTTGGTATGTGTGAATTCTAAAAATAATGAGAATAAAAAACAAAGCTTTAAATTATAGGAAATTCAACACCTTTCATTGATATAATAGAACACAGAGATTTTTTTTTTTTTTCCCAGGAATTTGTCAGGGCACTCAGCTCAGATCAATCCTCACACACAAATGTGTGTTTTGAATCCCATGTTATTTGAAGAGAGCACCTTCTCCATAACAATGTGATAGCACATCTAAATTCTAGGGGATTTTATACCTCAGTAAACATCAATACAATGCAAATGATGATTTACTGGTTTTCTTTTATCTGTGATCTTTTATTCATTGCCTCATGTAGAGCAAATGTGAAACGTAGTCTTTGTTCCTCAAATACAGAGAGAGGGTGCAGAATTCTTGGATTAGCGATCCTTCATTTTAAAAAAAAAAAATTGAGAAAGCAGGCTTTCAACATTTTTGCAGTTTATTTTATGATAAGATATTTCCAGCCTTTTAAAAAAAATTCTAAAAGCAATGATTTGTCCTGAAGAAAATGAATCTGGTTTTGGTTTTTAAGCGTTATGATCAAATATTTTTCTTTCTCAAAAAAGGATTTTGATGATATAAAAATTAAAAAGTGCCATTTTATTCCATTCAAATAGGCAGAGCTGACATCCTCAAACCTGCTTGAAAATTTCACTTGAGCTGAGCTGGCCTAAGTGGGGAGGCGGAGCCTACAGACCGCACGCAGGGGTGCCTTCTGTGAGAAGAGATGGCCCTTAAAGATTCGTAGTGTTTAGTATTTCATTTCCAAACATAACAAGTGCTGGGGCTCACATAGTCTCACAGTTCAAGAGCACCTGAATCCTCATCAAAACAAAGCGATTTCTAATGAAGCAAACTCCTCTATAGAAATTCCTCCAGCAATTCCCAGATCTCGAGGGGTGTAGTAACAAGCTGCCCCTTCCAGCTCTTACCAGGGTCACGTTGCTTTCGGTGGCTGTTGTTTTGTCTCATTCTTTGTTTTCATGTTGAGCCCTAACGGCTTACCTGTGCTTTCTGCCGTCAGTCCTTTAGAAGTTCTGCCTTCCTGGGGCACCGAGACCTGTAATCACGCGCCACACAGAAAGGGCACACAGACCCCTCTCCTGACCTTTCCGAGTCTGTGGCCTCAGGGTGATCATCATCCTCATACCTAACCCATTTTTTTTTTTTCAACAAACTTCCTCCCTCCCTCCATCCTTTCTCTTATTTCTCTTTCTTTTTCTTCTTGTTTTCAATCAGAATTTAACCAGGATCTACTATATAAAACAAACATCATAGTTGTCATTGGGGCTCTACAGGTAAATGCCATAGAGACACTGTCTTCCAAGAACAGTAGTAAACTATCTGGTGTCGGCTAAGTAAATGATCACAATTCGTTAAAACAAGGATTATAATAGAAAGAAACATGTACATCATGACTGCATTCAATCCTGATAATAATACTTTAGAGACGGGTATTCTGCTGTTCATTTTTCTAATTATAAAGGTAATATATGCCTATTGTAGAAAATTATATACATGTGATGACAATAACAGTTATCATTGTTGTTTTCATTACTGTGAACTTCTGTTATGCATTTGCTTTGTGTCAGGCAATTTACTCAGCAGTGTGCATTTGTTATCAAAGTTAAAATTCACAATAAAACTTTGTTGTATTTCCTATTGTTATCTTTAGTTTCAGGTGTAAGAAGTGAGGTAAAAAGAGGTTTCACACTTTGAAATTGGTAATTCTTCCTTTGAGTGACGGTCGTTTGATTTAGGAATCTGCACTTCTACAATGTGAATTTCAAACATGAATGTCATTCAAAAGTGTTAATGGACATGTTCTGGTTTGGGCCTTCCTGCAGCCATTTTTCCTTTCCTTTGGCCATGGCACCCTGATATTTGACTCACATGTTCACCCAAGCTTGGAGCTTGCTCTGTTTCTTACAACACTAGGTGTGGGCCTTAAAGCAGCCAGTGATGGCTTTCTCCCCTGAACATGTGAATGGTTTGTAGATGACCATGATACCCAAATCCAGCCAATGTGATCTTGGGTGAAAGCTTCTGAGAAGAAAAATTTATTTCTTTTGCAGAAGTCACATGAAAAAACATAAGTACTCTTAAGGTGAACAAGGAAGCCCTCTGAAGCTGGTGAAAGTCAGGTCTATGTTGGGAAAATCTAGGTTATGTATTTTAGAGGCAAAACATTAACAAAATTGGTAAACTGTGCTACAGGGTCATTCTTTATCTAAACTATTCAGATACACATGCTAAAAATGTCCTTTTACTCTCTAGCCTGTTTGGATTGGATTTCTGTTATTTGAAAACATATTCTAACCTGATACAGGTCAATAAACAAGGTCTGCTTAAATAGCCCATAGTATGGATACATACATACATAGACAAAACTGTGCTTTGTATTGTCCCTTCAAAATCTTCTCAAACTACAGTCTTACGGACTTGCTTGATCTTGACATGGAACCCTGCCATTTCTCTTCCAAAGTTCATATTGGTAGTGTTAAGAGTTATTCAAATAAAATAGGAACGAGAATCGTCTTTAAGAGACTCATGTAATGAACTGTGCCAGTAAGTTTAAAGACTGGGATGAGATGAGTTCTATCCATTTATATATTTATTCAGTTATATCCACGAAGCACTTTCTGTGTATCTGCCCTGGGGATAGAAATTTGAACACAAAGATATAATCTCCATGCTCACAGAATTTACTGTTTTGTTCTCTTGCAACGCACACATAGTCTTTAATGACACTAAATGCAGGTACTATGATCAAGCAATTTAGAGATTAGCAGGAAATAAGTGTAAAAACAATACAACATAAATTTTTCTAGTAACACAGTCAACCTAGAATACCGGGTGACCTGAATGTTCAGGTTTAACAAATGCCCTTCAACTACATAGACATGAAATGATCGATAATTAGAAAAATGTCACAATGGTTCCATGTTGTTCCTGTAGGAACCTTTGCTACACAGAAGACGTGACATACATTCTACTGTTTTGACATGATGAAGTGTCAAGGGAGTGACATTTCTGAGGTAATGCAAGGCTGAATTATGCTGACTAAAAACACGGGTTTCTACTACCTGAGCTTGAAGGAATATATGTATAACATTTGTGACTATAAACGATTATTAATTTAACAGAATTCGATTCTTTTTGAATAATGTGAGAAAAAAACTTCTAAATTAGAGGGGAAACGCCAACCCAAAGACCAGGTAATATTTTTTTGGAAATTGAACTCATTGCATCTTTTTTTTTTCTCATTTTAATACTATTATTTCTGAATCTTGTTGAAAATAGATGTTTTTTTTTAATACTGGATCAATGTTAAGTAGACGATTGTAAGTCAGATATTTCTAATTAGCCTTGCCTTATTTCAGTGGTCATGGTTGACTATTATTGGTTCAATATTATTAACTGTCTGTTTTATTTGTTTAAATTTTAGATATATTTCAAAATAAAACATGCAAAATATTTTCTTCTATTGTATTTTAAGAGAAAAATATTTTCTTATATTTTATTTGATAGAAAACTTGATTTATAAAGAATGTGTTATGAGCATCTACTCATTTATTTATTTATTTATTTAATTGAGAGAGAGAGCATGAGTGGAGGTGGAGGGGCAGAGGGAGAAGAGGGACAAGCTGACTCCTTGCTGAGTGGGGAGTCTGACGTAGGGCTCCAACCCGGAACGCTGACATTACTTAAGCCGAAGTCAGATGCGTAACTGCCTGAGCCACCCAGACACCCCCCCAATCTATTCATAATTTTTTAAGATTTTATTGTAGAGTTGAAAACCTACAAAATCTATAATTTCCAGTTCTCTGAATTTTTTAGCTTGTGTTTATGAAAAGAGTCGATCATTTCACACTTTTTTTCATAATAGGTTGTGAAGTTTTTTAATTAGGCAAGAATCAGTTAAATTTGTCAGTAACTGCTTTAAAAATAATATAAAAATGGGCTTTTAATTTTTAAAAACTTGTTTAAGTATAATAGCTTCTAATTTCTATTTGGAGGAACTTCTTTAAATTACTACTGATGATAATATGGAGTGTTTTCAGCGTAGATAATATATTTAATTGTTCTACAGACTGAATTGTCTATTCCCACCTCTCCAGATTTGTATGTTGAAGCCCTTACATCCAGTGACTGTTTTTGGAGATAAGGCCTGTAAGAAGAAAATTAAGGCTAAATGAAGTCATAAGGGTGGGGCCTTTAAAAGATTAATGTTTTTAAAATCAAAGAGATGCTAGATAGTTCCTCTCCCCACCATGGGAGGACAGAGCCAGAACTCAACTATTCTGGAACTCTGATCTCAGACCTCCAGAACTATGAGAAAGTAAATTTCTGTGTTTAAGCCAGTCAGTCTATGGCAATTTGTTATGAAAACCTGAACTGAGTGACAGAAAGGGACATTTAAAATGGGCACCTAAGACTACAGCAGAAGAGAAAAGAAATAATGAGAATGGTTGCAAGAGTCCTTTCTCTTTATTCCTTAATTTCTTTCTTCGGCAAATATTCTTTACATACCTGCTATTAGTGAGAAAATAGCAGTAAATAAGGCTATGATCCTGGCTCAGAAAAGTGTGTATTTTAATAGGAGGGGTAACAGTAGATTTATAATATCAGGTAGCTTTAAGTGCTACAGAAAAAAAAAAAGATTTTATATATATATATATATATATATATATATATATATATATATGGAGAGAGAGAGAGAGAGTAATGTATTGGCTTAATGTATGACGAGTGCTATTTTTAAAAAGAATTATCTGCTTATTTTTAGAGAGAGAGAGAGCTGCTGTGGAGTGGGGAGAGGCAGAAGGAGGGGAGAGAGAATCCTCAAGCAAAGTCCCCACTAAGCTTAGAGTCCAACACGGGACTCAATCTATAAGACAACTATTTTAGATATAATGACATAGCTGTCACAGACCTGAAAGAAATGGGGGTAGATATTAGAGGAGAATCATTCAAATACTCTGAAGAAAGGCATTCTGTGTAAATCAAAAAAGCAAGTGCAAAAATCTTGAGAAACAGCAGTAGAATACATGTATATCCTTACGACCACCAAGGAGTTGCTATGGAGGAACAAGTGCGTATGTGGTGTGTGTGTATAATGAAAGGAAATAAGGATTGGACAGGACAGACATTATGTTGGCCCATGTAGGCCATGTTAAAAGACTTCGGAATTTATTCCAAAACTTGTGGTGTAATAGTTTAAATTGGGCATATATTTTAATTTGCAACAGTATAGAATTTACAAAGAAAACTTGAAGGACATACAATTGATTTTAAAAATCTGATTTTTATTAATAATAAAGAAATTCACAGAGGCAAAGAAAAAATAATGACCCATAATTTCTTGTTTTGTTTTGTTTTGGCCTTTTAATGTGATGAGACATTTGTGTGCAGTGAATGAGGCCTTCCTCCAATTATCTGATATAAAAGGCTCTTACCTACAAAAATCTTTTTCTGCTTAACTTTGTTCATGGTACTTACTGTTTCTCCACAAAAAAACTGTCCTGGAATCTATATATTTATTTCTTTATTGTTTAGTTTCATCTATTTTACCATTAAAATGTAAGCTTCGTGAGGGAAGGATTTTGTGTCTCTTCTTCAGCATTATATTCCAAGTGGCTAGATTAGTGCTTATTAAATGTTGAGTGGCTAAATTAATGAATCTCAGCAGTTGAAATGCAATTTTGGTATGTCGATGACAGAAATTTCATAGATAAAGTGAAAGCTCTAATCTAACAGAATATTTGTTTATTTGCACTGTAAGATTTCAATTCCTAAAGGCCTGATTGGATCTGTCTTATTTATGTACAAAGCACCAAGTCAGTACAGCATTTTAAAATAAAAAAAGAGACCTGCTGTAGATAACCTAAAAAAAGAAAAAACATTAGAGTTCACGGTAACATGCCACAAATCAACTTAATTTTTTTTTAGTGGGGGAGGGGCAGAAGGAAGAGGAAGAGATGTGGGTCTCCATCTCACAACCCTGATCATGAGTCAAAATCAAGAGTCCGAAACAACAGATTGAGCCACCCAGGTGCTCTAACACAAAATATTTTTTGAACTCAAAGGAAAAATAATTTTAAGGACAAAAGAAATTGACAAGATAACTGGCTGAGGAAACATGCTGCTGTATGTTTGCTGTACCGGGAAATTGAATGGAAGGGGTAAAAAGTCAACTAAGAACATAAGATAAAAAGAGTAAATGCAGGGTGCCTGGGTGTAGCAATGACTCTTGGTTTTGGCTCAGGTCATGATGTCAGGGTCATGAGATCAAGTCCCATGTCCGGTTCCACACTCAGTGCAGAGTCTACTTGAGATTCTCTCTCCCTCTCCTGGCCCTCCTACTCCTGCTTGTTCTCCCCCTCAAATAAATAGATAAATCTTTAAAAAAAAAAAAAAAGAAAAAAAAGAAGAGTAAATGAAATTGGGGAAATGGGAGGAGATCTACCTTTACTTGGTATTATCAAGTTCTCTTTAAGTTATTTTTAACTAACATATTTATCAATATAATATAAAGCTGCATATGATCCCATTAAGTTCTAGTCTATTTTGAGAGAATATCAACAATAATATTTACAGTACCGTTTCTTAGTTACTGTTGTAACTATTTCTATAAATTAATGTTTTTAAACTTTTTTCATATTTAATATAGATCACCTAGCACATTTTCTATATTTTTGTATTATTTAATTTTGAGCAAGTTAAAATGAACTGTCATATTTAAAATGTGTCTGCTAGGTAACTATGAATCCCAACTTGAGCAAAATCTTTATTGCTAATTTTGAGAATAAAATTTTTCTTTGTATTATTTGAACTAGCCAAGATTTCAATGTCACTGGGGAATTACTGCTGGGATGATCTTGGGATTTGCATAGTAATTGGTTTGACACATATGCCATACTGTACAGACCTATGGACACAGATGGTAATAAATATACCAGTCATGTTCCCCGAGATCAGTATAAAAAATGTGATGAAATTGATTTTTTTTTCATTCTTTGAGGTTTATAAGTAACCATGCTGGCTAATGAGCTAATTTAGATAAGCTTTAAACAAGAATATAATCATATTAATGGTAATTATTGGAAAGCAGCACGAAATAAAGCTTTTTAGTTTCCATTCCAAGTTTTAATTAGCAATTAAATGAGAAGTTACTTGAACTATGATTAACTTTCAATGTGTTTTTAAAGTTTATATATACGTAAAGTAATTTTGGAAGTGTTGTTCTACATAACAATGTCTCTAAAGGAAATATTACTAAATATGCTTTTAGTAATGAATATTCTAAAAAATATATTTAAACTAAATAGTAGAAATGTAGCATAATTATGAATACTCTTACATATAAATTACACTTTAATAAATGGAACCAGAAAAAGTTGTATATATGAAAGTAACATCTAAATTAATGTCAGTTCTTAAAGAATTAAATAATTTCTGAGTGACATATTTGCTTTTCCATAACTAGGAAATTGTCTGATGGATGGTGTGCTATAATGATTGTCATTTGTTAATATGGAAAATACTCAGTATTGTCAAATAAATCAACAAAAAAATTAAAATACTTTCTCAAACACCTTATTATTTGTGATTTCAGCCATAAATTTATATAACAAAATACTTAAGTCCAATGTTATAATGTTATTGTAGATCATTTATGAAAGATTAGAAAAGGACAAACAAAATATCTTAACTGTAGAGTTATATCATAGGTTTCAATATTCTTAATAACTATTAATATTTGAGTGGAACAAATCTACAATAGAGGAAAAGGATATTTAATTGAGAACTATTCTAAAGGTTATTTAAGATCAATTATTTTCAAACAGATTTAATTCATCAGCAAATTTTCTTTTTCAGTTTATAAGTGGCTTTTCTTTTTTCTTTTTTTTTAAATTTTTTATTTTTTATAAACATATATTTTTATCCCCAGGGGTACAGGTCTGTGAATCGCCAGGTTTACACACTTCACAGCACTCACCAAAGCACATACCCTCCCCAATGTCCATCATCAGCAAAAATTTTTAAAGTAGCACTGCAGCTTAATAGTTCACAATTTTTGTATGCCTTATGGATGTTCTTGAGTTCTCTTCATATTTTATTCTAAATGTGTATCTCCTTGCTAACACTTTCCCTTACCAGCAATCCAGAAATTAGAGTATTGTTCTTGTGAGACAAAGTCTGACTTATTTGTCTTTAAAACCTGTTATTATTAGTTCCTAGTACATAAAGAGTGCTCAATAAATGTTTGCTGAATGCAAACATTTGCATTCAGCAAATGCAGCTTATCTACTATTATCTATAAGGGGAAACTTTTCAAGATAATAACTAGGGGTATTCATAGCTTTAAAAACTCAGATGTTAGAAATTCCACCAGTAATTATACAAATTACATAGAATTTGCAAATATCTTTCAAAATACTATTAACCACAAAGTTTTACCAAATATCCTTCCAAGAACTTCCACATACAATGACTTAATAACATAATGTGATCTTAATAATACATAATACTGGAAAATATTTACATCTCATGGCACCAAGTTAAGTACTAAAATGCTAGCCTAAAGGGGGAAAAAAAGGATCACTTGCACTCTGTGATTCCCTCCATCTTCAACAGAGAAAACAGAATATAATTTAATGCTTCTTGATGACTTGGGGTCATTATCATGAACCTCAGTTATGTGACATTTTATTCTGTTACAGACAATAAGACTACAGATGTTGATGGCATGAATCCTGTTATCAAGTTTTAATAGTCTCATGTAATTAGGTGTAAGATACATCACAAAGCAGCAATTATTTTGTCTTCTTCCATATTTTAGTCACTCTCTTTTGTTGTCATTATTTGCTAAGTCCCCATAATTAGCTAAGGAAGAAGCTCAGGGCCAGAGCTTGAGTGTTTTGATTGAACCACAAGCTATTTGGGGCTGTGGAAGAAGAGGGAAAACAAAGCAAGCCAGGAAGCAAGCTGTATTCAAAAAAGAAATCCTGAGGAAAATACATATCGTACTTAAAATTTTCCATAAACTTGGTTTTATATGTTACACAGTACTTACGATGACCTCTAAAACAGTAGAAATTTCCCCAAACACTGGCAGCTGCACATGGTGCCAGATGTTTTATTTAACAGATTTGAAACTAAAAATCAATTTGGTTGTCATTTATAGTCCTTTTGAGGATTTAACCATAAAATGAATCAATAAAAAGGAGAAGAGTGAGACAAATGAGAATCTCTATTTTACATTAAATGTAAAAGGGAATTTTTCTGTCACATCAATCTATAATTATAATAGAATCTTCTACATAGATAGTTTACAAGTAGGCATACATATTCACAAACTCATAATAAATCTACTTACAGAGATACTTGGTGTGAAAAAAAAACCCTATATAATAGAAATGATATAGTCAAACATTTTTTAAAAGGGCTACCAAACATTTTAATGTGAGCCTTTGAAATCATTCGGCTTCTTTTACCTTTAAGTTTCCAAGCTGGCAAAACATTTACAAATTGGAGAGAATGGCTCATTATTTCTAGAGCAACATTTTTTTTTTTTTTTTTTGTAATACCCATAGCCGAGCAAATATTATTTAAGGTGAACAGAGTACCTAACTTTGCAGTTTGCCTGTTATTTTTCCTGATACTAATGGAGTTAGCTGATCTAATCCCTTTATAGACTTACCCCTTGGGCATTTATGTCAATGTCATCTCTATTCCTTCTATATCATTCCTATGTAGTAAATAACTCTATGTTGACCTTTACTCTCACTGCCTTCCCATGAAAGGGCATCTTGAAATCTATAGACACAACTGAAGGGACTAAGGAAGTTAAGATGTGCTGTCATATACATGGAATGTCATCAGGTAGAAGGTGGCCCAAGGAGAATGCTGATCCTCCCTCTTTTTGTGGCCAAGCATCTCAGTGATACTCTGCTTCTAAGTGTTGTCAACTGAGAAGAAATAGGAGCTATGAGACACGAGAGAGGAAGAGATATTTGTAAACTATTTTTTTCCCTGGGTTTTTCCTCAAAAACATATTCCTCTAGTTCTTAAGTACTTCTTATGCGTTCATCTATGTTTTCTGTAATCTTTTTTTCATGCTGGAATCCAAAATTGCGCACAGTTTACTGAGAAATCTGTAGTTCATGAGGGTTTCTATAAAGGAAGAGAGTTACAGGTTCCTACAAGTTGTTTCTATAATTTCTACAATTGTTTCTATAATTATTGGGTCTCACTAGGTTTTTTTTTTCTTAATATCATGGTTAAATATTTATTTATTTATATGTATTATATTAATTTACATATATTTATATATAAATATATTTATATATTTATTTATATATGTTATATATTTATTTATACATTTTTAATATATTTATATATTTATTTATATATATATTAAAATAGATAATGGTTAAATAATTAATTTAATTATAGTTCTCACAGTTTGTTGTGATGCCTTGAGGACCACCACCACACAAATCAAGAAAGGAAAACCTGACAAGTTACCAAGTACATAGGTGCTGGCCTGACCTGGCAGTGGCTTGAACGGACCATCTAAATGGTTGGACTTTCATGTTAATCTGCCAAATTTTCTTACCGGCCTCGAGTTATAAAAATTTTAATTCCCAGGAGAGATCATGAAACACTGCATCTACTTTCCTCAAATATGTTCTTCCATAGCTTTGGGCACTTACTGATGTCTCTTCCATCTGGAATTCATTATTCTTCACATTTTGGGAAGAGCCTAAACTGCTTCTTCCTTCAGGACTTACAAGGAAGCACTTCTAGAATCCTGAATTAAATACCTCCCTAGATTTCAGGCTTCTGTAATAAATCTGTTGCTCTTGCTCCATCAGGTTTTTCACCAAACCAAAGGGCACTTGCTTTTTGTTGTGGTCAGTGGTGATGGTAGGACTTCTCCCACCTACTGCTTAGATTGGTCCAACATTGTTCATATAGTCATTCTGTGCGCACGCGTGTGTGTGTGTGTGTGTGTGTGTGTGTGTGTGTAAACACTACTTCCTGAGCCTTTCCCTGGGATGTGCCATTGTGAGATAATAGAAAATATATATATCGTCTTTGCCCCTGTTCTTGGCATAGGACTCCTAAAACCCTTGTGGATATCTAAGTGATGCAAACACTTTTGTTCTAATATTTGTCTTAGACCCCAGTTCCTGACAGAGTTTCTAAATTCTTTGGAATTTCTGAGTAATAGTGTCTTTTGTTCTTTTTCTTTCTAATAGTCAAAAATATTTTACTGTTATTATTTTAATTTAATTTTTATTTTATTTTATTTTATTTTAATTTTTTTCTTTAAGATCATTTTATTTCATCATGAGCAGTGTACTCATTAATTTCTTTCAATCTCCCACCCTTCTTCCCTCTGCTAACCAAGCACTTTGTTCTCTATGTTTAAAGGTCTGTTTCTTTGCTCGCCTCTTTTTTTCCCTTTGTTCTTCTGTTCTGTTTCTTAAATTCCACATATAAGCGAGATCGTATGGTATTTATCTTTCTCTGACTGACTTATGTCATTGAGCATTATACTCTCTAGCTCCATTCATGTTGTTGGAAATGACAAGATTTCAATTCTTTTTCGTGGCTAATAATATTTCATCACATGTGTACACCACATCTTCTTTACCCATTCATCTATGGAATAGCTCGGCTATTGTAGATAATGTTGCAATAAGCATAAAGATGCATGCATCCCTTTCAGTTAGTGTTTTTGTATTTTGGTAAAATGCCCAGTAGTGTGACTCCTGGTTTGTAGGGTGGTTCAGGTTTTCATTTTTTGAGGAATCTTCATACTGTTTTCCACAGCAGCTGCACTAGCTTGCCCTCCCACCAACAGTGTATGAGGCTTCCTTTCTCTTCACATTCTCCCAACACCTCTTTCTTCTTCTATTTGTTCAGCTACTCATTCTTTTTTTTTTTTTTTTAAGATTTTATTTATTTATTTGACAGAGATCACAAGTAGGCAGAGAGGCAGGCAGAGAGAGAGAAGAGGAAGCAGGTTCCCCGCTGAGCAGAAAGCCGGATGTGGGGCTCGATCCCAGGACCTTGAGATCATGACCTGTGCTGAAGGCAGAGGCTCATTCTTTAATCATTATGTATCTTCTGTGGTTTTAGCTTTTCTTCCCAAATATAATATGCTAAATATATAAGAAGTACATTTGGACCATATTTCTCCAATATGACAAAACTGGCTAAACCCATATAGAGATTAATATAGATTAAATTCATATAGATTAATATAGAGGTAATATAGATTAAATTAATATTAGAAGTACTCTTCTACTGAAGTTTGTTCTATCACTTGATTTTTTAGTTGTAGTGCTGGTTTCAGGGTCTTGCAACAGAAACACGAGGCTCTCTGCAATCTCAGAAAAAACCCTAGTGTTTTTCCTAGTCCTCACTTCCTGACCCCAGCTAGACTTAAGATAACAGTATTACCTGGCAGAGATAAGTCACCATAAATATAAAAACAGTGAAGTTTTCATGAGCTAAATCAATGTTAATAAAGAATAATTAAGATTATTTTATCACTAAATTTGTAAGTTAATATTGTCTTTTCATTAAAAAAAATAATTGATGGAGAAAAAAGATAGTAGTGTTCCAATGGCTTTTATTTGGAAAAATAAAATGAATTAATATTGATCAAAAACATAGCCACCATCTTTGGGTCCATCCCATTTTTATTATTGTTGGTGTTAAAATATTACCAGCCTCCAGACCAGACTCTGATAAGGGCTTTTCTAGAGCAGGTGCTGGCTACTGTTCTTGGAGATGAATCTTTGTGGCTCTAACCACAGAAAATGCATCTAAACTGCTCAGAAGTAAATCTCAGAGTGATAAATGCATGGAATTGACTAGAAAATAATGCTTTTCATGTAGTCTTGTGCTGCTCAGAATTATAATATGGGTCTTGTTTTCCAGAGAAAATAGCATTATCTTTTCAGTTCAAAATGAGTAATTTGTGGCCTTAAGGCTCATGTGAGACAAACTTGCATTCCAGCACTGTTCCTTGACTGAGGCCTCATACGCCTACCAGGAGGTTTCCTGGCATTTGCATTAGACCCCTTACACGTTGCAGCTACTCAGGAGCTTAGTGAAAGAAAAGACACTAATTATATGTTGGAAGAATAATGAAGTCATGTAAAAAAAGGAAAATTCCTCCATAGATCACAATAGCAAAAGAACATAAAATCCCTTTGAGATATTAGTTAACAAATTTAAGCCTTATCCCACTAACAGCCTTGTTTTGCGTCATTAACTTTTTGCAACTAAAATTGTTTATCTTTTTTAACTAAAGTTTCTTTAATCATAATTTAGAACAAGGAATCCTTATATTTCACGGTACAGAAGAGGAGTATGTTGACTAAGACCATTTGAGAGGAAATTGGAAGATACCTTTGAGTTAGCCTTACCTACTGTATCTGAAAATTCACACATTTATTTTTAATCATTGTGCATCTTGTGACTTGTTTTCTTTTCAAATAAAATATACTGAGTATATTACAAATGCAAAATAATTGTATTCTTCAAATGTTATAAAAATGAGTTACATTTTTATGTAGTGTTTTTAGTTGTTGTACATAATGAATTATTTCAGTTGCCTTAATAGATACCTTTAAAAGTATGAAATCACTGCTATCACTTTAGTGGTGTGAGTTGAACAGGGAAAACTATGAAGAAAACCATTGCCATTTAATATGTAATAAGATTTTTAAAGCATTCTAAAAAAGATAGTCAAGGCAATGTGTTTAAAATAACACAAACTAAACTCCCAGTTTAGACCCACTGCTTTTCTTAATTAGGTGTTAGACAAAAACAATGCAAAAAACTTTTTCTAGGATAAATATATATATATATATATATATGTATATATATATATATATATACACATAGATGTGTATACCGGGTATCTCTAACAATAAGCATTGGTTAAGTGATTAGAAAATGATTTTTTTAAAAATCTTCAAACTATTAGTACTGTTATCATTCTAACATTATAACTGACCTGTTCCACACCAGCTTTGATAAATCTGTTCTTTAATAAGTCATCCTGCGATATGTGTGCTTTGCTCTGAGGCCGTGGCATCTGTTCAAGTCTCCCTAGCTTCGTTTACAGCTCACAATCTCGCTCTTTTTCTGCCTCTGTCATCCCCAATCAAAGCGATTATTATAGCGTTGCTTCTTCAATTTTCTGTGTCTGGGTTTCCTGCTATCACTCTCCTATAGCAGAAACTAAAGCGGAGAGCAGAAAAAGGCTCAAGATAGATTTTCACCCTATGAGAATCATTTCCTCTTATCAAAAACAGCCTCCTTTTCCCTCTGCCTCTCCCTGAGAGTCTTCATTCCACGACTGAGGTGGATTACAGTCAGACAGTTATTTAAATGCAAAAGGTTTTCTACAATTTCTTCAGACTCCTAAGGGCAACCCATGATTTCTCTCACCTCAAGATTTTTTTAACTTAACTCTGTGAATGGTGCTTTGTGAGTTATATAGTCTTTTGTCAACCCCCTCAAGGGGCTAACAGTCTAGGAAAAGTAGAAAATGAATTTTAGTAAAAACCATTTAAACATGATTTAATAAAGATAGAGACTAAAAAGAAATTAAGGACAGTTATTATTATTATTTTTTTAATTAAGGGGATTTTGTCCACTGACACAAAAGAATTTACTTCAACCATACCACTGGTAAAATGTTTTTGTATTAGTGGCGTTGTTTTTTTCTTTTTCTTTTTTTCCCTCTCAACCTTTAATGCATATAGAATCACCCAGGAATGTTGATAAACTGCTGATTCTGATTTGGTAGATTTTGCAAAGGTGAGACCAAAGATGCTGTATTCTTACACACACTCTCAGGCTGTCAGGTGATGCTGAAATTACTGGTCTAGAACTACACTAAGTAAGATAATAAAACCTTGAAAAAAAGAGGCATAGGTAGGAATTGTATTAAGAAAGGAATCTTTGGGCGGGGTTTAAAAAAGAAGACCAGATTTTTGGAGATTTTGCTGCCTCACGAAGCAGGAAGGAAGCTTTTTAAAAGATACCAACAACAGAAAACAGAAAAGAACAACAGAAGAGAATGAATCCTGCCAAGACAAAATAAAACACAAGAGGTAGACGCTAACATTAAGTATAAGTCACACAGAACTACCAGAATCTTGGAAGGAAGACAAAATATCGTCATAATCAGTATAGCATAGTAACCCTGCAAAGTTACTACACTGAAAATGTCTGCATACAAAAACAGGGCCAAACCTAACTTGCAAATCCGTGGCAGCAAATTACAGGGGAGTGACATCTGTGAACCAAAAATACGAGGGGATAATGCAAGCGCAGTGTCCCACTACCACGTTTACACCGCCGACTTTCCCACATATGCATCAGAACTGCAATGGAGAAATCCAACCCCGGGGAAAATCGTCCTCATGATTATGGTATCTCTTTCCTAGGTAAGTATTCTGGTTTTTTTTTTTTTTCTTTTTTAATGAAATGTTGTTTTGATTAAAGTGTTCCTTAATCAGAGTTGATGTTTCATGTTATATAAAGGGCATCGATAACAATGCAATTGAGCAATGAAATAGAGAAGCCTCAATATGGTGTCCTTGCTCAGACCTCAATTTGGGGCTTGACCAGAATATTCATTATACTCAATGCAAATTCTGATTCCAAAATAGGCTGATTGTTCTCTCACAGAGGTGTGGTCTGCTTTAATAAGCAGGGCAAAGCAAAAGGAAAATAAAAAAAGCAATTAATGGTTTCCCCTAGATGTTGAAATAGAGAAATTCTGTTTAAACAAAACAAAACCCTAGGATGCGAACATAAAATTGTAGTGGAAATGGATAATCAGTAAATTCTTTTTTACGTTCTATTATCCTTAAGAAACAGATCTTTTGCCCTTTGGAAAATCTTTTGCTTTGGAAAAAGTAACTTTTGGAAAATCTATCAGTTGTTTCACCCGTTCTTTTATTCATTCACAGCACAAATATTTGGGTTCCATTGTGCTAACGGTGGGTAAGATTCAGGACCTAACCTTAAGCAGATTACAGTGTTGTTTACTCAAATGTAAGACATTAAAGAGTATATTAGGATTTACATGTGACTGCCAACTGATGCTTGCTCTGTAACACACTACATACCACTCCCTTACTGAAATTAGTTTGGGAACTCCTCAGAAACCTTCTATGTAAAGCAGAGGAGAATGGAATTATGTTTTACTAAGGCAGGGTCCCAGAATCATATGCTCCCATATTTCCATTAGATATCTGGCACAAGCTTTTGAATCATTTGAGGAGTATTTAACAAAAAGATGAGAATTTTTCAAAAGGATGAGAAGAATAGGGTAAGGAGAAACAAAAAGAAAATCCATTTTGTTGGGGCTGTTCCCTCCCTGGGCCGGGTGTTCTCAGGGAGGAAACAGCTATTCGGACCAAAATGGACGAGTGTGCATGGGCCCCTTGGTGGAGGGTCAACAGCAGCCCCAAATGACCCTGTAGTAGGGGTGCCTAGCGATAGATACATTTTTTTTTTTTTTCCTATTCTTGAAGGCGAAGAATAAATTTCTGGTTCTCTGGAAGATCTTTTGTGATAGCTACTGAACCTTTTTCCTGCCTTCTTCAATTTCTTCCTGTCATAAAACAACACTCGATTTTAGCCTAAGCGTCTCTTCATTCTTTGAGAGTTGACCATTATGTTTTTATTTTCATGAGCTTAGCCCTTCTGACAAATAATAAAGCTAGCCGTGGCTTGAAGAAGGAGGTGGTGGGGATGTGAATACCGAGGCAGGAGGAACAGTGTTGTATCTGGTAGATTCCGACTCTGATTAATAACTGATATTCTCTGGGGTTCTTCGATAGTCTCCCTGTTTTGCATTCTCTTCTCCTCCTCCTTGCACTGAGGGTACAGAAAGGAGACCCCAGTGGCTGCATTTCCTCTCCCTTAACTCTGTCACTAGGGACTCAGGAGGGGAATTCAGGCCTTGAGAGCCGACAGTGTCTCTGTTGCTTCCTCAGGCCAAGGAACTCAAACTCAGCTGTTCACCTGGTAAGCTGCCTCCAGCTTCCCTGTGTTTTTCTTTTGTGGTTTAGTGTTATTTACCTACAATTTAGTTTTTACTTTTTTTCTTATTTTAACATTATTTCACCTACTTAACTGCATTCCGGAGTTTTTGCTAGTACTCCACTCTGAAAATATTTATTGCTAGAAAACTCTCAAAATTTCCCAGCATCCCGTATTTTCGTTGTGTGTCAGCATCCCCAAATGCACCTAGAGCTTCCTCAGTCTCTTTCTACCCAACATTTAGCATAATGGCCTAATTACATGCTTGGTACGATAATAAGAAGATTATTTAAAAAATCTGAATCTTGAAGACATTATGCTTTCCCTAGGTGGATAATATTGGAAAAAGTAATCTTGGAAATGTGAAAAATAATCATAGAAAAATAGCTTCTCCTATGTTTGTGTTTCTGGAGTGTTCATCGTGTTCACTGTCTTATTACATAGAGGCTAAAAGATAAGGGTTTATTTTACATGCCTAAAAGCATTTTTTGACTTTTTTTGTTGTTGTTTCATACTGGCTGTTTAACACTCTAATGAGAAACATCATGCTTCTTAACACAATTATTATATGGAACTATTTGTTGAGGTATTTCTTCAGACTGTAGATCTAGGTTCTGGAATGATCCATGACCTCCCCACTAGATATAGAGGTTTAAGTTCAAGTAGGTCAGGACAGAAGGACTCATTCCACGCTTCAATGACTAAAGAACGTATGAAAAATAGAGAGAAAATCTCCAGGTTTGGACAATACCCACATGTCTGAAGGTGTCTTAGGGCAGCCCAAGTTTTTCATATTACTGATAAAAACACACAGGTGAAGGAACATCCATTTCATAAGGACATTGTAAATATAAAGAGGTTTGTTTTGAAAATACGTTCATGTTACTAATTATATTGATATTTTTCCTGATAGAGTTGCCAGTCTTATATAGCATCATATACTCCTATATGTACACATGTACACTCTCAGAAATCATTTATCCTTAAATAAAGATCAACATTAATTTAAATTAACTGTGTGCCTACAACAAGGAGGCATCTTATGGACTAGGAAAATGTGTGATTGTACAATAATTTTTATCAATAAATATTGGCTTGGTGCTGCTGCTTTGATGAACTCCTTATGACTTTTCCTCAAATGTAGATACCCAACCTTTATAATTTGAACTGGTATAATACTAATTCTTCCAGACGCACACTCCCACAGTTTTCAGTTGTATTTCTATTATAACACAATATCATGATATAATTATTTGCTTACATGTTTGACTACATTCAAAACTGTGAATTTCTCAATGCAAAGGTGACCTATTTATTGTTGTATGTATAGTAATTAAGAAACACAACAGACAATCCACAGAAGTTTGTAGAATAAATGTAGAAATGAATGAATGAATGAATGAATGAATGAATGGACTAGACTTGAGCAAGTAAATTGATTTCAGGTATTTAATTCTTTGAAAAGGATTTCAGGCTATATACGGCCTTAAATGTACACATACTATTAAATAACAGAAATTCAACCAATACATTTTAAGGATCTAATTGGCTTTATTAATCGATTCTCGAATCAGGCAGCATCCCATCTAGCATATAAAGGGGAGCTTCAAAGGGTTAGAGAGAAGGTAAGGTTTTTAAAGGTAGAGAGGCAATGGGAAAAATTATTAGCAAAGAATCCATTGTTTTAGGCAATTGCCCTTCTAACAAGGATGAAAGGAGTCATCAGTAATTTCCTAGTTCTAACCTGGATATTCCCATGTTGACAGGCTAACGGCTCCATTTCTGACAAATTTTAACTGTAGTTAGGTTAAGTATTAAGTCTCAGTTTATTGACCTGGGGCCTTAACCTGAGTAATGCCATTTTGGACCTATGGTTTTCTTTTAAAAATAAAAACGTGTAAATATATGTATATATTTTCTCACACACACACACACACACACACACACACATACAATCTGAATTCCTATAATGTGCAGACATTAGGCTTAGTGCTTTATGTACAAGCTTATTGATCCTCACTTTATATATGAGAGAAATGGTCCAGAGAGATCAGGAACTTACAACAAGTCACATAGATGAAAAGTGACTTGCAAACTATGATTGATTGATTTCAAGACTTGTTAATTTTTACTATAGAATGATTCTAAAGTTTGATGTTCTCCACTAATATTATATGCTGATAGATAAAAATCCTCTGTAAAAATAAGTGTATAAAATGTTAACTCCCAAGAGAATTTGAAGTCCAAAAATTAATTAAAGAAGTGTGTCTGTAGTTGAGAATGAGAAGCAACCTTAAAACGATAAATCTTCTGGGGTGCCTGGCTGGCTCAGTGGGTTAAGGCTCTGCCTTTGGCTCAGGTCATGATCTCAGGATCCTGGGATCGAGCCCCTCATCGGGCTCGTTGCTCAGCAGGGAGGCTGCTTCCCCCCTTTCTCTCTGCCTGCCTTCCCCCCTTTCTCTCTCTGCCTGCCTCTCTCTACTTGTGATCTCTGTCAAATAAATAAATAAAATTTAAAAACAAACAAACAAACAAAAAACAGTGATAACCCTTCCTAGAAACAATAGAAGAATTATAAAGAGAATTGAGACAACAGAGACATTGTTTATTTTTATGAGGAAAATGCTGAATCAAGGACTTTGTAATAACTATTGAAGAGAAAGAAAACATCTGTAGCTAGGCTTTTTCTTTTCAAGTGGTATGTGACATTTACTTTTGATTAAAGATGAATTGAGTTGTAGTATTGTGTTCTTTTATTAGTTGAGCATCTCATATGCACAAGAATCTTCCCTATGTGCTGGAATACAGCAGTAATGTAAAAACTAAAAGTCTTTGTCCTAAGAGATTTTATATTTTTTCAGTAAAGAAATCCATTAAATAAATATCTATGCAAATATTGTGATGCATATTCTAATATTAAAAATATGTATATCATTGTAGGACACAAAAGTGGGAGAAATAACATAGTCTCGGGATCAGGAAAGTCACTTAGTGGAGAAAATATTTAAGCTGAAATTGCAGGAGATTCTAGGAGTCACATGTTACCCGATATCTGCCTATCAGAGTCTCTGCTTTTAAAAGAGCTTCAGTGAAATTGCTTTTTATGTGTCCATGTTTAAAGCAAAAAAGAGAAATCGTCTCCCTGCTCCATACCCATTTTCATGACAATCCTCTATTTGTCTTTTCATCTATCTATCAATCTACCTACCTACTCATCAAGAAAGAGAGAGAAAGAAGGAAGGAAGGAAGGGAAGGAGCAGGGGAGGGGGAGGGAAGGAATTGTAGAGGAGGCAGGTGGATTCAATAAGAAAGGAAGAAGACAGCAAGGAGGCCAGTGGGATAAGCATCACTGAAAAATGAAGTCTTGACTCTTGCCTCATGTCTTACAGATATGCAGATGTGTTTTATCTTTTTGTCCATGCCATCATTACACACACACACACACACACACACACACACACTTGTTTCCAAGATCAAAAAGTGCTTTTCTCCCCATTGTCTAATTATAGTCCAACTAAGGTATGGGAGGATTAGAGTCCACAATTCAAGTAAATTTAAATGGTCACACTTTTGATTCATCTCATTTTCATTTCCAGAGAACAGCTTCCTCCATATTTGATTTATATTTACATACAGTTTTGTTAATCACCTCTGTGAAGCTTAATCCTCTTTTCAAATGAAATGGAAGCTTGGTAGAACTAACAATCTATCAGCTTATGAGAGCCATGCTAAGAGGCAAGCAGGAAGATCCTAGGGAAGGAAACAGGAATGCAGCCCAGCCCTGCATATCACACAGTTCTGCCTATGTTGTAAGGGCTTCACTGTTTAAGGCAGAGGATTTTTCTCATCTGCAGAAATGAACTGTGCTCTTCAGGCATGCCGTATTCATTCTGGTATCATCAGCAGTGTTCATCACTAATCCATATATTCTGAGGCTGAATGTAAATTACAGATTTTATTGTTAGAACAGGTTTTTTGTGCTTATATTTGTCTTCACTACGATCTCCTTGTATCTTTAGCTCATTGACAGTTTCGTTGGCCCATCAACAGCACGAGGGAATTTTCATCACAATCACTTTATTCATTGATAAGAATTTCTAAAGATAGCTCTATTGATCTATCATGTGAGCAAAACCCTTAGGAAACAGAGAAGATGGGATTTCTAAAGTGCTGCAGTTATTTGAAATATAGACAGAGAATGAAGACTTTTATCTTTCTTAAACGTTTTCACCATCTGAACACAAGACTTAAATCTTACATAATGGCATAAAAATTCTTCTCCTCTAAATAATTTATGAAAAAAATCCTCTGGAAGCACAGACTTTGAATGTATATGTACCATGAGAAGCAGTCCATTATTCATTCTTCTTGCAATTCTACTATAGAGGAAAAAAGGTTATTATGTTAGAAAAGGAAACAACAATATATGACAAAAAGAGTGAAAAGAAATTAAGTTTGACAATGCTGCTAAACTAGTTTTGGGTTCCTCATGTCTCATTTTACATAGAGTCAAGCCTGTGTCAGAATCTCATCAGCGCCAGTGGATGGTTTCCTGTGGAGTACTGACAAACAACACAGCTCTCCGTCTTTTCTTACTTCTACTCCTCTTGCGTTTATTTTGGAAACTATTATGCAGACACTGTCTTCTTTCTGTTATCTTCCTCTGAAAGAATATTAAACAGTTACATGTCAAATTAGAAATATATCATATGTTCAAGCCCATCATCAATACTTATCTCATATTTTGAATTTATTTCCTTATAGTGTTTTTCCTGAGAAGCTGTTTCTTACTGCTCCTTAGATGTTTTGCTTATTTTACTTTTTCATTATGCTCCATCTGCAGTGTCTTTTCCATTTTTAAGGTAAATGTATACATTTTTTTTTTTTCTGGCTCGAGTTCCTGAAACAAAATGTGTAACATTGACTGGTGGAATAAAGACAAGGATTTCTACTTTCAGTACCAATCCAGTGCCTATATATATTTCAGGTATGGTGAAAATTAAGTACATTGTTTAAGTACATACCAGCTCAAAACATTCATTTTTTTCATTCAGTTCTCCGCTTTCAGTAAATAATAATTAGACCATACTGCTGGACAATGTACGGGATCCAATTTAAGGTTCTTAATGGGTCAAATTCGGCACTTAATTTGAAACCAAATTTGGCTTATTAATTAACATACATCAAAATGGTCCATTGTAAAATGGACCCACATATGACCTTTAGTTCATTTCTACAGCTACTTATGTTGAGTTTAATTAGCCCATCAAGAAATAACTATTGTGTGCCAAGTTTTATAATTAGTTTATCTATTGAGTTTGGTTAGAGGGGAGGACAGAGCAGTTAAAGAGACTGACATTGAAAAATAGAAAGATGATAAGACAAGACAAGAAAAGAAAGAGAAGGAAAGAAGAGAAAAGAAAGATGAAAACCACCTGATCCATGCCTTGAAATATGTAAGATCAGTTATCTATGTGTGAGCCAGGTAAGTGCTGGGGCATATGATTAAATGGGTGTATACAGCTTTCCAGTGCTTGCCAGATTGACTATGAAGACTTGAACAAAGTGAGTGATCGACACAGTCCAGCAAATAAACCTCAGACGTGCTCTGAAGGGGAAGAATCATGCCAGCACTCAAGAGCACATTTTAGGCAATTCTCTGCGGGGTCACATTGATATGTTCTTCTGATGTTCTTGTCTTGCAGAATTATCCATAAAAAAATTATATGTTGATATTTTATCCAATTTTAGAACATATGTATGAATGGCATTGTTTTGGAAATCTAGAGAAAGTAAATGCTCTTATTTTTTCTTTTGAAGTATGAAGTATTTGGCTTGAAATTGGTTATTGACAGAAGTATAATGTTTGAATTAATAAATATAATTGATAAAAACACATAAAGGACATATTTTTGATGGAATTTCCAAATGTTTTGCTTCAGAGTAGAGTAGTGGGAACACACCAACTTTGAAGACATTCAAATAGACATGCAGTATTAACTCATTTAATTTGGGGATTAATTAGATTAGTTAATCTCTTTGATAATAATTTACTCTGTCAGCAGAATTCAAATCATATTAGTTGCTTCTTTGAATTGTTCTGTGAATTGAATAAGGTAACATTTATACTATTTGTGAATCACTGAATGCAAGGCTTGAACTGTGGTAGGTGCTAAAGGAAAGGTGCTCGATTGATGATTATGATGATGATGATGTTGAAGAATAAGATGCCAATACAAAAGCTGATAAATTCTGATGGTGAAGATTCTCAATAAATATTCTATGATTTCTTTAGAAAATATCACATTGACTTAATGCAGGATTCTAAAGTGTGGTAAGTAGGAGCCACAGCTGGGGTCAATTTCAGAAGTGTAGTAAGTAGATTTAAAATTCACAAAATGAAATAGTAATTTTTTAAAAGGTTGTATTTATTTATTGAGAGAAAGAGAAAGAGAGAAAGCTTGCACAAACAGGGGTAAGGGGTAGAGAGAGGGAATGAAAACTCAAGGTGACTCCCCACTGAGTGCAGAGCTCCAGCCCAAGACCCTGAGATCATAACCTGTGCTGAAATCAAGAGTCAGACATGTAACCAGCTGAGACCCCAGGGGCCCCACACAATGAAATAATATTATGGAGGAGAAATTACATACTAACATTTGGATTTCATTGAAAATAAATCCCATTCAAGTGGTGAGTTGAAAGAAAAAGAGAGAGGAGGAGGGATGGAAGATGGAGGGTGGGTCGGGGAGACCAAGTAACTGAAAAAGGAAGACAGAAAATAGGCAAATATATACAGAATAGCCGCTAAATTGACTTAAGGAATTTCCCTAAACGATGTTTTGCTTTTGGTTTAGTACATTTTTAGTGAAGAAATTTGTCCTGTGGAATCTTAAAATATCAGTGATCACTTGATTATGTAGAAGAAATAATATAGAAATGTATAGTGATACTTTGGTAATATATAATTGAACTATCTTAAAAAGTCTTGGTGACATTTAATGATTATCAAAATACACTTCAATTACTTGACATGAACTCTCAATATTGCCTTCAAAAGAAGAAGATCATTTTTTTTCTCATCTTCTAAGCTTTATGATTCTTTGAAGAAATGTTAGCTTTAATATATAAAGTAATCTTTAAGGCAGGTTTGTTGTATTGTAAGAATAAGCTTCCCTGAAGGAAATGCCAGAGATCATATGCCGTGATATTGAAGAGCTTATTTCCTGAAAGTCTGTCAAGAATTTCTAAGAAATGTGTGCCCTTTTCTTAACTAAACCAAGAGTGCTTGTTCTAGTGTAGAAAATAAGCCAGTCCTGTATTTTGCACTGTGGAAATAAGACAGTAAGGATTTTTTAAAAACTGTTTTTATAATCTAAGTCATATTTAAAGTACAATTTTTTATTGACTTAAAGAATTCTTCTGTAAAAAGTCTTGAACTATAAAAACATCAGGGGACGTCTGAGTGGCTCAGTCATTAAATATCCAACTATTGATTTTGGTTCAGGTCATGATCTCAGGGTACTGATATCAAGCCCCACATTGTGCTCTGTGATGACCATGGAACCTGCTTAAGATTCTCTCTCTCCGCCATCAAAAAATGAAATCTTGCCATTTTGGAATGACGTGGATGGAACTAGATGGTATTATGCTAAGCAAAATAAGCCAATTAGGGAAAGACAATTATTGTATGACCTCTCTGATATTGGAGAAGCAGAGGTCATGTGGGTAGGAAGGGGAAAAATGAAACAAGATGGGACCACAGAGGGAGACAAACCATAAGGGACTCTTAATCTCAGGATACAAACTGAGGGTTGCTGGGGTCGGAGAGGTGGGGGTGGGGGAAGGGATAGGGTGGCTGCGTTATGGACGTTGGGGAGGGTATGTGCTATGGTGAGTGCTGTGAATTGTTTAAGACTGATGATTCACAGACCTGTACCCTTGAAGCAAATAATACATTATATGATAATAAAAAAACCATTAGCATATTTTTATACTTTATAAGGAAAAGACATTCTTCAGCTTTATGTTTTAGTGATGTAAACATTGGTTATATGGCATTTCCCTCTCTCTCTCTCTCTCTCATGCACACATGACCTGTTATCTGGGCCTATATGATACTACTATGTGATATTAGTATAAATAATGTAAATATTATATAATTTAATACATAAATATGTATTTATTGTATACATACAATTTAACACATAAATATGCGATTTAATACATTAAATATACATTTAATACATATATATATATTTTTTTTAAAGATTTTATTTATTTATTTGACAGAGAGAAATTACAAGTATACTGAGAGGCAGGCAGAGAGAGAGAGAGAAGGAAGCAGGCTCCCTGCTGAGCAGAAAGCCCGATGCGGGACTCGATCCCAGGACCCTGGGATCATGACCTGAGCCGAAGGCAGCGGCTTAACCCACTGAGCCACCCAGGCGCCCCACATTTAATACATATATTAAAATATATGTATGTGAGTGTGTTTTTTACATTTTTCTTTGCCATGGTAATCTCAAAATCTTTGGTATCCACTAAATTGCATTTCCTACTTCTGATAAAAATATTCATTGGCAGTTCTGTTATTTTTTAAAATGATAAATTATTTCAAAATTATTTAAATGGTATTGAAAGGATATTGTTTTAGATGTGAAGTAATGAAATTTGATTTGGGTGATCTTTTTAAAAAATTATTGTTTCCCTTTAAAAATCCTTTTTGGGTCATAACTTGATATTACAAATTGGGAAATGACATCCTTACTTATTAAGAAAATTACCAGAAAGGAACAATGTTATCTATTTGAAAAGCCTTAAAAATAATTTAATGCACAGTGTTTTTCAGAATACATTTTCTTCAATAAGCCTTTGAAATATTTAATGAACTTGAAAAGTATTTATAAATGTTGAATACTGCAACCTGTTGGGGTGAGCTTAGTGTTCAGGTTATTTGATGTCTGAGTTCCCTTTTATAATATGAATATGAATGTGTTATAATTGTTGGTTTTGTTGAAACAATTGAATTGATTTCTTTTCTTTTTTTTTGTATTTGTATTTCACATATATAATGCTGATAATAAAATAGAATTTTGATAATATTACTAACACTATTTGAGTCTCCACTGTTTCCAAGATATTGTCTTAGGAATAGAAAAGATTGAAAAAGATACCAGGCTTAAGACATTATAGGGTGTTTGCTTTCAATAGAATGCTGTAAGATGTAACAATTGAACTGTTGTTCTATGGGAACTCAGCAACTAATTAATTTTTCCTCAACATTTTGTTATAGATTCTACTTCATAAATCTGAGACCATTTTGCTTTTTTACCATTTCTATAGTATTCAATACTAATTGGTTTATGGTCAATAATCTTGTCTTTTATTGGCTCTTTGTAATGCTGGTGGTGAATGCTGGATTAATATAAAAATAATTGAAGACAAGGGCCACCTGGGGGGCTCAGTCAGTTAAGCATCTGACTCTCAGATTCAGCTCAGATCATGATCTCAAGGTTGTGAGATCAAGTCCTTCATCAGGCTCTGTGTTCAGTGTGGATTCTCCTTCAGATTCTTTTTCTCTACCCCTCCACACTTGCATGCATGCTCGCTCTCTCTAATAAAACCTAACACATTTAAAAAATATATTTATTTATTTGAGAGAGGGAGAGAGTGTTTGTGAGTGGGGCAGGGGCAGAAGGAGAGGGAAATGATCTCAAGCAGATTCCCTGCTGAGCATGGAGCCTAATGTGGGGTTCCATCTCACAACCCTGACATCATGACCTGGACCAAAATCAAGAGTCAGACCCTTAGGGGCACCTGGGTGGCTCAGTGGGTTAAGGCTCTGCCTTCGGCTCAGGTCATGATCTCAGGGTCCTGGGATCTGCATCGGGCTCTCTGCTCAGCGGGGAGCCTGCTTCCCTCTCTCTCTTTCTGCCTGCCTCTCTGTCTACTTGTGATTTCTCTCTGTCAAATAAATAAATAAAATCTTAAAAAAAAAAAAAAAGAGTCAGACCCTTAGCCAACTGAGCCACCACGTGTCCCTGCATTTACATTGTGTATACCTACTCTATTAAGGGAGATACTTTCATCCATGTGTTTGTCTCAGTTTATTTTCAAATTACACAATTAAACATTTTAAGAGGAGTGGTACTATTTTGATAACAATGTAACTTTTTTTTTCACTTTTTAAAAATTAACGTATAATGTATTATTTGTTTCAGGGGTACAGGTCTGTGAGTCATCAGTCTTACACAATTCACAGCACTCACCATAGCAAATACCCTCCCCAATGTCCATCACCCAGCTAGCTCATCCCTCACACCCCGTTCCCTTCCAGCAACCCTCAGTTTGTTTCCTGAGATTAAGAGTCTCTTACGGTGTGTCTCCCTCTCTGGTTTCTCCTTGTTTCATTTTCCCCTCCCTTATGAAATCTTGCCATTTACAATGCTGTGGATGGAACTAGAGGGTAGTATACTAAGTGAAATAAGTCAATCAGAGAAAGACAATTATCATATGATCTTACTGATAGGAGGAATTTGAGAAACAAGACAGAGGATCATAGGGAAAGGAAGGAAAAACACTACAATTCATTCTAAATGAAAACAGTGGAACAAATGGGTAAAAATCAAAACACAGTAAATAAGCTATATGATAAATTATTATTTTAAAAATCTCAAGTAAAGAATACCAATCCCAATATATGACACGATGTTTTCATTCTATTTGTTGTTAATTAATTTTTGGCACTTCTATAAAGTTTTTCCAAGTTTCACTCAGTAAGCATAAATGCATTGCACGCAAATATGCAAAGTATCATGCAGACATTAGGTAATATGGTAATGACTAAATTACAACCTTGTTATCGAGGAGTCCACAAGATAATAGGAGCAATTGTCAACAGACAGGTCACTGAAATACTACGTGGCACAAAATAAAGCATACAATGGAGGAATTTTGGAAGAGACAATCAGGTGGAGGAGGCATATAAGATAAGTACTAAAGGACACATACAAATTAATAAGGAGAAAGAACAGTGTTGGGGAGAGGAGACACAGCAATGAGGGAGAGCAACACGTCTGCAGCTCCAGAATAAAGGGGAAGAAGACACTGGAATTAGAAATTGTGTTAAAATTAAATGAATATTTAAGTGAAGGCCATTCTCTATCATCCTTGGTCATTTATCCTGGAAAGAATGTGGAACATCCTGAGATTGCAAAAAGGAAGTGATAACCAAACTAATATATTCTAGAAAAGTTTATTACTGTTGAGTAATAAGCATACTGAGCGTTTATACATGTCACTATACTAGGTCAGCAGCATTTGAATTCTTTGTAGGAAGTACAGCTTGCTTGTGGGACATTTTGAAATAGAGGAAAATATATTGCCCTGGATTGTAGTGTTTTCTGTCCCTAGTAAAAAAATAAGCTTCCTAAGAATGGGGACCATAACTTTTACTCCACACAGAGTATTTTACATAATAAGATATTCATGACCAGGCTTTGAATTCACAGACAGTTTCACCCTTGTTTGGGTTATTTAGGATGCGTGCCAGATTCCAGGGAATGCAGTTTTAACAGGAAATAGTTTCTTCTTTGTGGATCTGCTGTTCTTTCCTCTCAGCAACAATCAGTTTCACTGACTTCAATTTGGCCTTAAAAAAAAAAAAAAAAAAACTAAACTAAAAAAAACATTAATTATAGGCACCTTAGTAAGATAAGAAGATGAATTGACTTTTCTGTTTCTACATACCAGTATCTCAGTGGCAAAATAAAGTATTTTCCCTGCTCTCTTTTAAAGGGGATTATTTTGTAGAAGTTCAATGCTACCAAGAAATTGGTAGTGTTTATTGCTTGTCTCTAATGGAAATTACATTTTATGGGGAATTGAGATTGATTATCCTTATCTTGACAAGTGAAGATTGAGGGCGTAGACTATGGAATAGTGTACAGTCTCAACAGTGAAGAGGAAATGTTTAACACCTTAGTTACTAGGTGTTTAAGAACAGGATAGCAGAAGGGTCGATTTGATGCAATCATTTATAATTTTAAAATTCACAATATTTAAGATCTATATAGTGAATGATTATGTTTTTACTGATTTTCCTCAAAACAACAAAAGGTCTCACTTTATTGATTAAAAGATAGCTGTTTGGTCTCAGTTTTACTTATCTATTGAGGATAATAAAGGAAGAAGTAGGAAAGACACAGCATATAACTAATTACAATTACTGTGAGAAACTTAATCGTCGGTTTTCTAACATCACATGTAAGAAAATACTTAGTAATCCATAATAATGTTGATCTCTATAAAATATAGCTCTCAACCCTCACCCTCACACTATGTTCCCAGAAATTAATAATAAAAAAGAATACATTTTCTAATAATATAAAATATTATCTTAGCAATATAGTTTTTATAAAATATAAATCTCAGTTATAATTTAGTTATATCTATAAAATCACCTATAGACTTATTGAGCTATCTAGATGCTTTGTATTATGTTCATTGTCTTAACACCAATGACCTAAAAAATGATTTAAAATAACCAAGACCAGTTATATGGAAAATAAATTCTGGAAACATAATATGCAGCATGGTGACTAGACTTAATCATGCTATACTGTATATTTGATGTTGCCAAGAGAGTAGATCATAAAAGTTCTCATCACAAGGAAAAAAAAAACAAAACACATTATATTTGAGGTGACAGATATTAACTAAACCTATTGTGGTAATAATATTATAATACATACAAATATATATGATATCAAATCATGACTGTGCACATTAAACTGATATAATACATGTCAGTTATATCTTAATAATATTGAAAAAATTATGTAAAAAATAATGGAGACCTAAGAATTTTACCTTATTCCAAATTTGGAAGCCAAATTTTAAAAAATTACATGAGATTATATAAATACATATACGATGATTCAGCTGCTGAATCTCATTATCTAATCTCATTACTTCAATGTCAAGACATGAAGGGATTAAACATCATACTGAACTTCAGAGAATATTAATTGAATATAATTTTGAATGGACTGAAGTATTGATCTTATGACTTAGAGGCACAGAAAAAGGCAACCTCTCTGAAGATATTGTAATACTGTCACTTGATATTTCACTGCTCAAGTGTGATTTTTTTGAATTCTAAAAAGTGTTTGCAGCTAGATCATAAATACCCTTAGGGGAAGAAACCCCATCATTGTACAACCATTTAATATCTTTATTATTATCATTTAGTTATCGCCTTGCACTCCAGCTGCCAACTAGTATCTAACATATAGTGTATTTTATGCAGGGAAGGGCAGTAAGCTTGAAGCATGAAACTATTGCCCAAAGGAGGTTCCCCTGGTTAAGAACTGTACACCCAAAATGTAGCAAGGAAGAGCTATCCACCAGGGGAAATGAAAACAAGGGTCAGAGAGGTAGGTCAGGAGCACTGTAGGAGCAGAGAAGGACAGTGATTACCTGGGCTTATTTCATGATTTTGCCTAAGGCAGGGTTCGACCTCAAGTAGCAGTAAGTATGTTTCCATCATTGTTGCACTAACAGTAATCTATAACATTCAGTTAATTTGCTTCACCTACTGAACAAGATGAGTTCCTTAGTTGTCATTGTAAATATAATACCTGAACACGTAGGGTCATAGAGAAAACTGAACCTGTGGGAAATCGCTTGGCTTAATAACATTTTATCTGGAAGATCAATGTACAAATCTCTTTGAATTTAAATTATTGACCATCTTTATGTTATTAAATATTTATACATTGTCTGAAGGAGAAGATTTACTGATCATTTATACAATTGGAACCAGAGATAATTTCATTATATAATATGATACACATTAGATTTTTAAAAAGATTTTTATGTGATATATATATTTCTAAAATAGAAAAAAAATATTTGTTACTATTTTACTATGCAATGGAAGTTTGAAATCCAGTTTATTTAGAAGTGTATTACTGAATAATATATTAACTAACATGAAGTTCTTGATATTAAAAAAGAATAAAAAATGTATTTTGTCTTTCAAAGAACTTTAAAGAAAATTTGTCAAGACACTATTGTTTTTTAATTGCAGTCTTTAAACAACTTTAAGTTGTAATGTTTCTGACATAGTTTTAATAGGTCGGCATACTTTGTAATTGTGGGTTTTATATTTGTACATTGTGTTAGGAAATCACAAAACTAGATTTTTGTATGCAATATATGGAATTTTTTAAGGCTAACTTAGCACAAAAATTACTTGAGACTTCACATGTCCATTGAACATATCTGATATACATTTGTTGAATGAAAGTGTATCTAATTCCTAGTGGAAAATATTTCATCTTGGTGTTGTTTCACATGAATGATCAATGCTGAATAACAGCATTAATGCACTAAAATTAAAATTACATGACAGAAAGGCAGTATGTGATTTCACCATGATCGTCAGAGTTTATGGGATTAGGGCATTCTATCCTTCATTTGAGTTACCATCTCAGAGCCTGATGACTCTTACTTTCATTTATGAATCTGAATAAATAGCACTGACCCTCTAGCTATTGCATATTTGACTTTATCCATCACCACTGCTAATGATTATTTGGCTCCGAGGATTAAGTATATCCCCTTCAGTATGCCCGTTCCTGTACTTTGTGAATGCATTAGCCCCTTTGACCTTCCCTAACTGATCGGGGGCACAGTTGTAAACTGCAGATTGGGAGCAATTTTTTATTTCTTTGATGTTTTCAAAGTGACTGAATAATTTCACGCTGTGAGTAAAGTAACGGGCAGTAAAGAATATTTCAAGATATGTGAAGTAAAAGTGTGAGATGGATAATTAATCACATTTTTTGGTTAATAATGTATCATGTTTACCCCTGCATTCATTCTGTCCTGAAAAAAAAGCTGTCCAGTAAAAGATTCTTGGAATTTTAAATAGAAATACCAAATAAGGTTTGTAGTAGAAATCACATGTTATAGTATAAATCACTATACAAAAATTGTATCGATATAATGGCTAATCCTTTTTCATGTAGAAAGGTACAGTGGAATTAGAGAAGCAAAGGCAATATGTGAAATGCTGTATTTAGAGCACCTAGTGAAGAGTAACTGACAGACTTCATGAGACAAATCTAATAGAGATTCCAAGTCAGATTTTTGGGTCAGTGTGGGAAACATATTTAATTTTTAAACTTCAGTATCTTTTGTATAATGAAAGAGTCATGCCTGGAAATTGTCACAAGATGAGGTGTCATTTGTATTTTTTCTCTTCTTTCATTGGGAAACAAGCATTTACATTGACATTCGAGGAAATACATACTCTTACCTTTGTGCATGGGTTCTGAGAGATTTCAAAAGAACTGCAACACTTGCTTTAGCTGTTGTAATAGATTCCAGAACTGCCATTGTAAGAAGAGTTGTGAGATGCTGACCTACAAAACTCAAAGGCTGAGTTTCCTTGGTTCTTTTTATTTTTGCATCCTCCCCCGGATCTTGGGAACTATATTTATTTACCACAGAAATATCCTTAGAAACCTGATTTAAACTCACTCCTTGATTACACAAGTGCTCCTTTTCTCTGCATTTTATTAGTAATTATGTTAAATCCTCAAATAAAATATCACATATTTGAATATTACAATTTGTTTTTTCCTAACTTGAATGAAGATTGAGATGGTTTAGTTTCTTTTACATATTAAGAGAGGGTTTGCTAAGTAAATTAAGAATCAGAGTAGATATTTTTTGTGGGTGAGGGGATACTTGAAACATAAAACATATTTCAAGTATCTTCAAAAGCTTTAGAATCAGTTTGAAAATAATTGTATGTTAATTAGACACAATATCTATACATAAATGCAATTTAATCTAATCTATTAGCCAACTCTGCTTGGCTACATTGTTTGGGATATTAAAATCAATTGGACAGAGTAAGGTTATGTCTTTGTAAGAATCTTTTTCTTTGTAAGTATCTTCTTCATCTTTTATTTAAACATTTCATTACTGTTGAGAATATGTATTCAAATTGTTTCTATTGGTACATTTCAGAGTATTAAGTTCTACTAGACTGGCAATTTTTTGTTTAATTTAACTGTTTTAGGTCTTGTAAAGATTTTGATATTTCATTATTTTTGTTTTTATTTTTTAATTTTTTTAAAAAAGATTTTATTTATTAATTTGAGAGAAACTGAGAAGGAGAGTGAGCACAAGCAGGAGAAGGGGCAGAGGGAGAGGGAGAAGCAGATTCCCCACCAAACAGGGAGCTCAACACCAGCCCAGTCCCAGGACCCTGAGATCACTATTTGAGCCGAAGGTATACACTCAACTGACTGAGCCACCCAGGTGCCCCAAGATTTTGATATTTTTAGAAAATATATGTTCTGTACTTAAAACAAACAAACCAACCAACCCTGGAAACTCATTTAAGAAGAATACTCATTTCCCTTCATTGATATATTTGTTTCTGTCCTAGTCCCATGGCATTTTAGCACAAGGCTCAAATATTGCTGACAAACTGATTTAGAAGAGCTTTTCCATATATTTTTGCACAATTGTTCCTCATTAGTGGGTAACATAAAAATCATCTCAGTGCTTGTCCCCATTTTCTAATAATACTTTTAAAATGTACATTGGTTATGGATTTGTCCTTATATAAGGAAGTATTATCTCTGGGAATGTGATGATGATATCATGTAATATGAGTCAGAAATTGCTATAAGTTTAAGGGAAAGTGACATTAAAAACATTCCAAATAAGTATATTTGTGGCACCTCAAATTATTTCTTATTGTCATGAGATTTTGAATCATTTAAAAATGGTATTGGTTCACTATTGTTAAGGCTAGAAGATGGTTAATTATTTCATGGGAATCAAAACAATATTACATGACTACTTCAATTAAATTGTGCATAAAGAAAGTAAAATCTAATATGCTTCTTGAAAATAAAGCTTGACCTTTAGCTTCAAGATCAACATTCCCTTTTCTCCCTCACTCTGCTTATACCACCCTTGCTCTTAAATGTGCATTTGTATTTAACTAATAATAATGTATATTATATAGTCAAATGTATCCACTCGATTTCTTAAAAATACTCAAGCTTGACTAGATTTTATTCCTTAGTCATAAATTAAGTCATATTTCTTTATAGATCTTCTACAGTAAGTTTTCTAAGAAACCTATTCAGTTTATAAAGTGCTATGCAATCTCAAAATCTATTTCACATCTGTACATATCATTTGTCCTTCATGCACATTACTGATTAGACTTGTGCTAGTTATACCAGTCCAAAAGAGAATTTGCTTCATTTGTTTGTAGCTGTTTCTCATAGTTCACAAACTACCAGAAGTAGAAAATTGAAGCAATAGTTATAAAGATGGGAAGTAGTTCTATAGCAAAACATTTATTGAAATTTTATTTTGGGTAGCTTATTCTCAATTGATCCTTAATGGCTTGGTCAGAAAACTAAATCTTATAATCAAAGGAAATTTTCTGCCTCAGAAAGTATAAGATGTCAAACCATGCCTTAAAATCTTATTATTCGAATATATTGCCTAAGCATTTGAATTGTTTTTTTTTCTCCCTATTTCTCAACCAGCCTTACATAATAAACCTCCATTCAAATTAGACAAGTGGAAAATTATTATTCTATTTGTATCAACCTCAGTACTAACTTTAGATAAGTAATTATTCATTATTTCCCTCTTTTCATTCTCCAAGAATGGGAGTGCTTGAGTGCTGTAGCATTCCCAGGCATCAGAGCAGTGAAGCTGGTTATAATCAGCAAACCCAGGAATGGCTTCTCTGGAAACTTATAAACCATCAAAAGGGAAGTAGGAAGAAATAGAAAATCTGAACAGACCCATAACCAGCAAGGAAATTGAAGCATCAATTGAAAATCTCCTAACAACCAAAAGTCCAGGGCCAGATGGCTTCTCAGGGGAATACTACCAAACATTTAAAGAATTAATACCTATTCTTACGAAGCTGTTTCAAAAAATAGAATGGGAAGGAAAACTTCCAATCTTGTTCATGAGGTCAATATTAACTTGATCCCCAAACCAAACCAAAGACCCCACCAAAAAGAAGACTTATAGACTAATATCTCTGATGAACATGGATGCCAACATTCTACCCAAGATACTAGCCAGTAGGATCCAAGAGTACATTAAAAGGATTATTCACCAGGACCATGTAGGATTTGCTCCTAGGCTGCAACGGTGGGTCATCATCCACATATCGATCAATGTGATACACTACATAAATAAAAGAAAAGATAAGAAGTATATGATCCTTCAATAGGTGTAGAAAAAGCATTTGACAAAGTACAGCATCTTTCTTGATTAAAATTCTTCACAGTGTAGGGATAGAGGGAACATAATTCAGTATCATAAAAGTCATATATGAAAATCCCATAGCAAATATCATTCTCAATGGGGAAAAACTAAGAGCTTTTTCCTTAAGATCAGGAACATGGCAGGGATGTCCACTCTCACCACTGTTTTTCAACATATACTAGAAGTCTTAGCCTCAGCAATCAGAAAACAAAAAGAAATTAAAAAAAAAAATCCAATTGGCAAAGGAAAAGTCAAACTCTCACTCTTCATAGATAACATGATATTCTATATGGAAAATCCAAAGACTCCACTCCAAAATTGGTAGAACTCATACCAGAATTCAGCAAAGTGGCAGGATATAAAATCAATGCACTGAAATCAGTTGCATTTCTTTACACTAACGGTGGGACAGAAGAAAGAAGGTATCAATCCTATTTACAATTTCACCCAAAACCACAAGATGTGTAGGAATAAACCTAACCAGAGTCAAAGGATCTGTACTCAGAAAACTATAGAACACACATGAAAGAAATTGAGAAAGACACAAAGCAATGGAAAAATGTTCCATGCTCATGGATTAGAAGAACAAATATTTTTAAAATGTCTATGCCACCTATGCCATCCCTATCAAAATACCATCAACTTTTTCACAGAGAACAGTATAGTTTCCTCAAAATATTGAAAATAAAGCTACCCTATTTCTAGCAACTGCACCACTGCATATTTACCCCAAAGATACAAATGTAGTGGTCTCAAGGGACACCTACACCCCAATGTTTATAGAAGCAATATCCCCAATAGCCAAGCTATGGTAAAAGCCCAGATGTTCACTGATAGATGAATGGATAAAGAAGAGATGATGTGTGTGTGTGTGTGTGTGTGTGTGTGTGTGTGTGTGTGTAAAATGGAATACTACTCAATCATCAAGAAAAATGATATCTTGCCATTTGCAATGACATGGATGGAACTAGAGAGTATTATGCTAAGCAAAATAAGACAACCAGAGAAAGACAATTGTATGATCTTACTCACATGCATAATTTAAGAAACAAAACAGGGGATCATGGGGAAGAGAGGGAAAAAAAAAACCAAGATGAAATCAGCGAGGAAGACAAACCATAAGAGACTCTTAATCATAGGAAACAATCTGAGGGTTGCTGGTGGGGAGGTGGGTGGGGGTATAGGGTCACTGGGTGAAAAAAAAAAAGCAAATCAGTAGTATAAATATGTGTCTTTTAAAGAAAAGAAGATAGGGACGCCTGGGTGGCTCAGTTGGTTAAAGAAAAGAAGATAATTTGATACTAGCACAAAAACAGACACATAGATCAATGGAACAGAATGGAAAACCAGAAATAAACCCACAACTATATCAACTAATCCTTGACAATGTAGGAAAGAATATCCAATGGGAGAAATACAGTCTGTTCAACAAATCAGGTTGGGGAAACTGGACAGCAATAAGCAAAAAAAAAAAAAAAAAAAAAGAAACTGGACCACTTTCTTACACCATACACAAAGATATGTTTTAAATGAATGAAAGATCTAAATGTGAGATAGGAATCCATCAAAATCTTAGAGAAGAACACAGGCAGTAATATCTTTGACTTCTGCTCAGCTTCTCACTAGACACATTGCTGGAGGCAAGGGACACAAAAGCAAAAATGAACTATTAGGACTTCAAGATAAAAAAAAACTTCTGCATAGTGAAGGAAATAATCGAAATTAACAAACCCCACTTTCAAAATTGGAGATATTTACAAATGTCACATCTGATAAAGGGTTAGCATCAAAAATCCATAAAGAATTTATCAAACTCAACACCTAATAAACAAATAATCTTGATAAGAAATGGCAGAGGACATGAATAGACACTTCCCCAAAGAAGACATCTAGATGACTAACAGACACTCGAAAAGATGCCTAACATCACTTATCACCAGGGAAATACAAATTAAAACTAAAATGAGCGATCACCTTACACCTGTCAGAATGGCTAAAATTAACAACACAGGAAACAATGACGTTGTGGAAGATGGAAAGAAAGGAAAAGCTTCTAATACTGTTGGTGAGAAAGCAAACTGATGCAGCCATGCTGGAAAACAGTATGGAGATTCCAAAAAACTTAAAAATAGAATTACTCTATGACTCAGCAATTACACTACCAGGTATTTACCCAAAGGGTAAATTTGAAAAGATATCTACATCCCAGTGCTTATAGTAACATTATCAAGAATAGCCAAATTATGGAAAGAGTCCAAATGTCCTTTGACTGATGAACGGATAAAAGAGAGGTGATCTCACACACACACACATACACACACACACACACACCATGGAATACTACTCACCCATAAAAAGATTGAAATCCTACCATTTGCAAGGACATGGATAGAGCTAGAGTGTGTTATTCTAAGTGGAAAATGGATTAAGTCAGTCAGAGAAAGACAATTATATGATTGCACTCATACATGGAATTTAAGAAACAGATAAATATGAGGGTGGGAAGGAAAGAGGCAAACCATAAACCGGACTCTTAACTATAGAGAACAAACTGAGGTGTGCTGTAGTGGAGGTGGGCAGGTGTGGGGGGGTGAGTTGAATGGTTGATGGATATTAAGGAGGTCACCTGTGATGAGCCCTGGGTGTTATAAGTATGTGATGAATCATTAAATTCTACTCCTGGAACTAATATTACACTATATGTTAACTAACCTGAACTTGAATAAAAACTTGAAACAAACAAAAAGCATATATTGGATTGTTGGATAATGTTTGCTACAAAATAATATCTAGACTTCTAGGCATACCATACAAAAAATGCTATTTTCTATTTCCACCAACTTGGTCTAAATCCATCTGTCACCACAACATCCATCCAATATCTTTTCGAAGGGCAGCTCACTCTTGAACACATGGCTTTGCATTGTGCGGGTCCATTTATATGCAGATGCATTTTGATCTATAGAGTACAGTACTATAGATGTATTTTTTCTTCCTTATAATTTTCTTTTTTTAAAAAGATTTTATTTATTTATTTGACAGACAGAGATCACAAGTAGGCAGAGAGGTAGGCAGAGAGAGAAGGGGAAGCAGGCTCTCTGCTTAGCAGAGAGCCCGATGCGGGGCTCCATTCTAGGACCCTGGGATCATGACCTGAGCTGAAGGCAGAGGCTTTAACCCACTGAGCCACCTAGGCGCCCCTTCCTTATAATTTTCTTTTCTCTACCTTATTTTATTATACAAATACAGTATATAATACATATAACATGAAAACTATATGTTACTTAACTGTTTATGTTATCGGTAAGAGTTCTGGTCAACAGTAGACTGGTACCTGAGTGACAAAGTTGGTTAAGTGTCCACCTCTCAGTTTAAGCTCAGGTCACAATTTCATGGGTTGTGGGATCGAGCTCTACATTGGGCTCCTCACTTGGTGGGGAGTCTGCTTGAAATTTTCTCCCTCAGTTCCTCCCCCTGCTCATGCTCTCTCTCTGTCTCTCTAAAAAAATTAATAAATAAATCTAAAAAAAAATTATATGCAGATTTCTAACCACACAGAGGGTAAGTGCTCCTAGCAACTGCAACGTTCAAGGGCTAACTGTACATGCTTTATATGTATTCACTGGCCCTTCTATTCACTGGAAATAACACTGTATTTCATTTTACTGTATATGTCTACACATATATAATTCATTTATATACTTTATGATGTATATAATTTCTTCTTGCTTCTGCTCTGGATTGTTCTTTCACCTTTCTTTTCCTAAAATGTTCAACTACTATTTTAATTAATGCCTCAGGTCCAATCACATTCCATTAAAACTCCTAGCCTGTCTCACTCACTTTAGGCTAAATAATAATTACTCTGAATTTCCAAAATATATTATACCTATAACACTCCCAACATATTTAACAACTTATTCATGAATTTTCTTGACTCAACTGGAGTCTTAATTGATAATCTGTGCCTTGAGGAGCTTCTAATACAAAGGTAATCAATAAATGGCAAATGTACGAATATGAAAGTGCCCAACCATTCTATTAAAAAACCACCAACATGTTTACATGTAAACCACCAAGTTTACATCTTCCTACATGTCTAATGATAATGATTTTATATAGAAGAAACAAAATCAGTAAGTTATGAATTTTTAAAAATTTTCTTGAGAAATTGCATAGCACAGTACTTACCCTTTAAATAATTATAATATAATGGGAGTCAAAATTTCATTAAATAATTACTTAGATTAAAATGAGAAGATATCTCTAACAGCCCTACGCTTTTCAGTTGTGGAGTTCGTAAGATGGTAATTAAGTAATTAAAACTATCCTATGTACATCTAGATGATTATTTACCTTTTGAACATCAAAGTTACAAACTCATATTCCTTTTTCAAATGTTGAACATTTCTAGCCATTTAAAAAATAAATCTTCCATAATCTGCCACCTACATTTAACTGATCCTGTATTGCATTTAACTGATTTTCTCCTTATTTTTATTTTAAATTATACTCAGTATAGTTGTAATCAGTTGTTTTGATATTAAGAAATATTATTAAAAACACCAAGTGACCAATATTATTAAACACGAATATATTGCAAAGTTCATATTTTGGTTACTAATTGCATTGATATATATTTTTGTGTGGGCGGGTAGACTACATTAGCTGTTGGAGGTGAGTTAAAACATTTTTATTCCTCATAGGATATAGTTCCATCTCCTAAAGTTTTTAATAAGAAGAATGCAATAACAATAAACATCTTCCTACATGTCTAATTAGTTCTTTAAGATTGAGTCTTTGCAATGAAATTACTGGGTTGAGGGTAAGGGATCTCTGTAAGAGTTTGGAACTATGTTATCAAATTAATTTCTAAGAAGGTTATACAAATTTACATCTTTCCAAGAATGCTTTAGATTCTTGGAATCTAAAAAACTCGTGAGTTTTAAAATCTTTACTTATTTGGGCATGGCACTCTCAATTATTTTTTTCCATCTTCTTCCACTTTTATTCCAGTTCAACTAAATCCAACTATTAATCATTCCATCTGCCCTTGATAAACAGCTTTAATAGCCCAATTACTCTTCTAAGAACTTCTGTATATTAGCTCATGGAATCACCATAACACCTCTTTAGAAAGAGTTATCTATTATAGGTTTTAACATTTTCATGATGCATTTATACTTTATATATTTTCTCTGTGAAAAAAATAACTTCTCTTTGACTCTTTTTATTTTATTAAAAATACAACACAAAATTTAGCATCTTTACCACTTTTAAGTGTACAGATGAGTACAGGCATATTTCCCTTTACTGTGTTTTGAGGATATTGTAGTTTTTTATAAATTAAAGGTTGTGGTTGCCCTGTATCGAGCAAGTTTATCTGTGCCATTTTTTCAGCAACAGCTGTTCAGTTCTTGTCTCTATATTACATTTAGTAATCCTTGCAAGATTTCAAGCTTTTTCATTAGTATTATATTTCTTAAGGATCTGTGGTCAGTGATCTTTGATGTTACAATTTTTTTAAAAAGATTTTTTAACTTATTTATTTGATACAGAGAGAGATCACAGGTAGGCAGAGTGGCAGACAGGGAAAGAGAGGAAGCAGGTTCCCCGCTGAGCAGAGAGCCTGATGCAGGGCTTGACCCCAGGACCCTGAGATCCTGACCTGAGCTGAAGGCAGACGCTTAACCCACTGAGTCATCCAGGCACCCTTGATGTTACAATTTTAATTATTTTGGTGCACCATGAACTTTGCCCACATAAGACTGCAAACTTCACCAATAAATGTGTGTCCTGATGACTCCACCCACCAGCCAATCATTCTCTCTCTCCCTCTTCTAAGGACTCTTTATTCCCTGAGGCACAACAATATTGAAACTAGGCCAATTAATAACCCTATAATGGCCTTTAAATGTTCAAGTGAAGAGCAGAGTTGCATGTGTCTCCCTTTAAATCACAAGCTAGAAATGATAAAACTTAGTGAGAAAGGCATGCTAAAAGCTGACAGAGGCTGAAAGCTAACCTCTTGCACCAAATAACCAAGTTGTGAATGGAAAGGAAAAGTTTTTGAGGAAAATGAAATGTGTTACTCCAGTAAAGATATAAATGATAGGAAAGTGAAACAGTCTTATTGCTAACATGGGAAACCTTTTAGTGCTCTGGATAGAAGATCAATCCAGTCACAATAGCTCCTAGACCAATGCCTAATAGAAGGCAAGGCCCTAACTCTCTTCAACTGTGAAGGCTGAGAGACCTGAGGAAGCCACAAAAGGAAAGTTTGAGGCTGGCAGAGGTTGGTTCATGAGATTGAAGGATAAAAGCCATTTCCAAAACATAAAAGCGCCAGGTGAAGCCGCAGGTGGTGTTAGATAAACTGCTAAAGCAGTTTATCCAGAGATAATTATCTCTAGCAGAGATCAATAATGAGGATGGTTACACTAAACAACAGATTTTCAATGTTAATGAAATACCCTCATATTGGAAGAAGATGCTATTTAGGAGTTTCATAGCTAGAAGCTAGAAGCCATGTCTGGCTTCAAAGCTTCAATAGATAGGTTGAACTTGTGAGGGGCTAATCATGCAGCTGGTGACTTGAAGCCCATGCTCATTTACCATCTGAAAATCCTAGGGCCCTTAAGAATTATGGGAAATCTATTTGGCCCATGGTCCATGAATGGAATAATGAAACCTGGATGACAATACATTTGTTTACAACATGGGCTTAATGAATATTTTAATCCTACTGTTGAGCTCTATCACTCAGAAAAAAATAGATTCCATTCAAAATATTATTGCTCATTGACAATGCACTTGGTTACCCAAGAGCTCTGATAAAAGGATAACAGGATGACTGTTGTTTTCATGGCTTCTACCACAATATCCATTCTGTAGTCCATGGGTCAAGCAGTAATTTTGACTTTCAAATCTTATTATTTAAGAAATACATTTCATAAGGCTATAACTGCCACAGATCGTAATTCTTCTGAAAGATCTGGGGAAAGTAAACTGAAAACTTGGGGGGAAATATGTATAATTCTAGATGCCATTAAGAACATTTGTGATTCATAGAAATAGGTTAAAACATCAACATTAACAGGAATGTGGAAGAAGTTGATTCCAGCCCTCATGGATAACTTTGAGGAGTTCATGACTTCAGTGGAGGAAGTAACTGCAGATGTGGTGGAAATAGCAAGAGAACTAGCATCAGAGGTGGAGCATGAAGGTGGGACTGAACTGCTGTGATCTCATAATAAAATAGGAATGCATGAGGACTTGCTTCTTCCAAATGTGCAAAGAAAGTGGTTTCTTGAGATAGAATCTACTCCTGGTGAAGATGCCACAGAGATTGTTGAAATGACAATAAAGGATTTAGAATTTAGAGAACCTTAGTTCATAAAGCAGCAGCAGGATTTGAGAGAAACAGACTGAAATTTTGAAATAAGTTCTACTGTGAGTAAAATGCTATTGAACAGGATTGCATGCTATAGAGAGACTGCTTGTGAAAGCAGGAGTCAACTGATGCATCAAACTTCATTATAGTCCTATTGTGAAAAATTACCACAGTCCCCCAGCCTTCAGCACCTGCCACCCAATCAGTTGACTGCTATCAATACAAAAATAAAATATTTTTTAAAATTTAGGTTAATATATATGTTTAAACATAATGCTTGTACACATATTTTTTATATTCAGTAGGAAAGCAAAAAAATGTATTTGACTCGATTTATTGTGCTATTAACATTATTGCAGTGATCTGGAACCAAACCTGCAATATTTTCCAAGTCTTCCTTTAGTGTTCCATATTTACCCATGGATAAACAAAATGTGTTATGTATATATGTGTATATACACACACTATAATATTATTTAGTCTCTAAAAGGAAGAAAATCTTGTATGCTACAACAGGTTTAAACACTGAAGATATTAGATTTTATTAGTTTTTTAAATTGAAGCATAATTAACATACAGCATTTTATTAGTTTGTATGTATATAATATAATGCTTCAACTAGTCTATATATTCCTCAGTGCTCACCAAAATAAGTGTATCCTTGATTAATTTACTTGATTTAGTTTACTTTTAGTTATTTAACATTTTTCATTTTTAATGTTTAATAGGAGAAATGAAAAATGTTATTTGATTAATAAAAGTGTTATAGCCAATTTGATAAGCTGTACATTTATTTTTATGGAGCACATTGCATGTGGCAGTTTATTGAAATAGTCTTTGTTAGAAATTTCAAAATTTGATTTTATGGCATCAGTTGTAGAATCTGTAAGTAGATTCTACAGCCAGTATCATGTGGTCTTAAAAGCCATATTAATGCCAGGACCCTCCAGGATCACTTGTCGCTCCCTAAATATCAGACAGCTGATCCTGGTCTTCCACCAAATTCTGGCTTCCACCAGCCTATCTTTTAATCACGAATCGAGCCTATTTTTAAACCATGAATTGATATGTTTGACTTCAAGGCGGTAGAGCTGAGCTCCCCAATATTTAACTTAACTATGTGTTAGATTTATATACATGTCTAAATGCTAAAATATTTAGAGAAATAAAAATTGAAATAGTGTATTTTTAAAGCTTCTGTTGAAGTAGCTATATTATTTTATACAAAGGTTATTTCACAAATACTTTCTTGAGCAATCTCTAATCAGACCTAGCTCATGGGCTCTGACAGGGAAATAACTCACTATACTATTTTTCTAGGCTAATGATATTGGTATATACATAGGTTGTTTTGGTTTACAAGTCCAAAGGAGTTTCCGTTTCCTGATAAATAAGAATCTTTCTAAATAACCTGAGAATATGCTCTCTCAGCTATTGTTATTTATACCTTGCTAGTCTAAGAAAAAGAATATTGACATTTTTATGGATTCATTAAACTAGTGGGGGTTGCTCCATTGTTTATACCTTTCCAGTGAAATATAGTCTATATAAATATTAATCTTAAAAATGGCTAAATTTCTCTATACCTCATTATTTATTCAAACATGATATTGGAAGAAGTTACCCCTCAAAGACCATAACTACAGCCTAATATTTACTTGCAAAGAAGAACAGAACAAAACAACTATCAGAGCACAGTTAAAGCTGTGTTAATTTTCTGAAGCTGTAGGATCTGGAAGTCAGGTACATCTGAAAAGTAAAACAGAAAAAAACCCAGTGCTATTTCTGAGGATTAATATTAGTTTGTTGCATATTATGGCTGAGAAAATAATAGCTTTAAAGATCAAGTAATATATTCAAAATTGAAAAACATTTAGTAATTACATTATTTTGCAATCAAGAAGAAATAAATGACTAGAGGCCAAATGTGACAAATCTAATAATTGTACAATATCCAGAGATTTGGGAGAGTGTATAATTAAAGTAGGTTTTCCATTCAAAGGTTTTATAGATATATTTTATCTATATAATTTGTCTTTTTATTTGTATTAGTTTAACGTGTGACTTAAATTTTAGTTTATTATAAACATGATGATTTTTCACACTCTTCCTCAGAGAAATTGATTCATGAAAGATTACTGATAAAGCTAAAATCATAATGTTTCTCTTGTGTTAATTCTTAAAAATTTATGTAAAAAATATTGCTTTAATATAACAGGAGGTATTTTCATTGAAATAGATAATTCAAGATGTATACATCCTTTGCGAGTTTAAGCCCTTATTTTCGTAGTATTAATTTGACTGGGGCGGGGAAAGAAACTAGACTTATTAGAATATATTTGTTATGAAAAAAATATTAGTTTCATATTGAGGCACCAAAAAAAAAACAAAACCCTCAATTCTTTAACAGGACTGTTCCTGTTACAAATGGCACAGAATAATTTACACTAGATTAAACAAGGAGTAAAATGTATTATTTCAATCAAAGAGTCAAGAGAGCTAGCTTCACTTAATCTCTATACAGTAGCTCAAACAATGTCTGCCTTCCTTGGTCAGGTTTATGTCACATCTGATGGGACCCAGCTAAGGGCCCTTCAGTGTGTTATCTGAGTGATGACAGCAGTTTCACACTCAGTATTCTCCCATGTAATCCATTAGCTGGAGGCAAGAGCTGAGCCTATCTGCAACACCTGTGGTATAGGTGCATCTCCTGAAAACTCCAATCAAAAATCTTCCCTGTTTCTCCACCACGAGAGAGTTGTAATATGTTGATGGGCCTAAGACAATCATGGTATGTTCTTGGAACTGAATATAGAAAAATTTTCACAGTAAGAGCATGGGTTAAGATGGAGAGGAGCAAATTACCCAACAAAATCAACACCAGGTTTGTGTGGGTGAGAGCAGAGGAAAAAGGAGAGCCAGGGAGTACATATCCATGACAAGCAATAGTCTTAATAGTAGTGGGAGTGGTAGATTTGAGCAAATGCAAGTAATGGAATCAAAATGCAACTATAATTTTGTCTCTCCCTGCCTCTCAGTTGGGGAATCATTTTTCTTCTATCAATAAATGACAACTCTGAGAAGCCTTGTAATTTTTCTGTCACTTGGAGGTAATAAAGAATCCCAGGGCTATTTTATTCAAAAAATGAATCTTGCTTTCAAAAGGAGAATTTTGGATTCAATGTATTTAGCAGTCCAGTCTTTATTCAAGAACAAGTTGTGGGACACCTGGGTGGCTCAGTGGGTTAAGCCACTGTGTTTGGCTCAGGTCATGGTCTCAGGATCCTGGGATAGTGTCCCATGTCGGGCTTTCTGCTCAGCAAAGAGCCTGCATCCTCCTCTGTCTCTGCCTGCCTCTCTGCCTACTTGTGTTCTTTCTCTGTCAAATAAATAAATAAAATCTTAAAAAAAAAAAAAAAGAAAAAAAGAACAAATCTTTCTCAATCCCCTCCTTGTATCTAGATCTTGGCTGCTGGTGGATTGCCTGATTTTCTGGAAGTTCTGTGGTTAACTTCCTTTGTCCCATACTCAGCCATTTGCTTGGTGCCATGACAGATCCCTCTCATGTTTGAGTAAGCGGAGAGAGCAAAGGGAATGTTCTCACCTAACTGAAACTATCTTAAGATGGCTTTGGCTTTTGGGCAGATATGTAGAGCTCACTGCAGTCTTTGGTAATGTCATACAATCTTCAGAGCTCTCTGGCAGAATCTTTCTGACTATAACACCCATAAGATAGTGACTTGCTCCCCTTTCTCCTGCTCTCTGGTCTTCCTGAGCTTCTGTTCTCTTTTCCTTACACTGTCTGATGAAATTTCCTTGTTTTAAATCCAATTTAGAATGAGTCTAGACTGACTTCCATGTTTGGCTCACACGTGAGAGGCGGACTTGCATGTTTTACCTTGCCATTTGTTGAAGGGAAGTTACTTTCCAAATGTAAGGGTCTGTCCTCTCTGCCCAGCTGTTTCAGGCTGATAGCCACCTCCTACTGTCTTGAGATACTTTAGATATTGCTTCTATATGCCTCCAGGACACACTGGCAATTCTAGAGCGACTCACATGAGCTGTCCCAGGGAGCTTCCTTGAAGCTTCATCTCCTACTATCTCCCTTTCTTTCTGTGAGATAGTGAAAAGCATTAGCACTCCCTCAAGAAATTTCTGCACAGATCCTTGTGATACTTTTTAGATTCTCACTGAGTGAGGGGGTTCCAAGTAACAAAAACTTTCGCCCCCCTCCTTACCCCATCCTCTGTCATAATTTGCAACTTAATTTGATTCAAAACTAATTTTAGAAGTTTAGGATCAGTTATCGATGGCATCACATTTAAAATTTTTCAGTTTGAATATATCGTAATAGCAACACCAACTTATAATATCAACACAATAAAATTAAGTACCATTATCTACACTGTTTCTTAAATTTTGGTTTCCACAACAACCTGTCTGATGCAAGACCCATGAAGAAAGATCAAAATGGTAGCCAATAATAGCAACTATCTATTGACTTTCTCCTACGTGATCATCTCATTTGAAGTACTTTACATGTGCTAATATATTCAATCTTTTTTAGTAGCTTATGATATACATATCAATAATATTTTAATTTTACAAATGAGGAAATAGAAGGTACAGCATGGTTAAATAAGCTTGCTCGGAATCCCAGACATAACATATGGCCGAGGTAGGATTTAAAGTCAGGCATATGACTCTAGATTTCCAATTAACCACCCATATTCCCTGCTTCTAAAGATTACCAAATATGTCTATTTCTCAAAGTACTTCATGGTGCACAGAAAGTCATGTTGCAAAGGAATCACCTTTCTATAGCAGAGAACCTAGAAGTTAAGTAAAAAGAGGGAATTAGTCTATGAGCCAATATTAAGATACAGACTTTTTAGCTCAAAGAAAAGATTAAGCCCCTTCATTCTGACTTACATATTTTACTATCTGAGACGGGTGTATGCCCTGCCATTTCCACTTTTCTAAACAAATTCTCTTCTGAGGGTGAAACCGTTAGAGGGAAGAAGAAATTCCTGGCAAGAATAAGAAAAATGACCCCTTCAGCAGTAGAGCCCCACTGCTGAGTTAAAGGCAAGTGTGCAAATGGAGTCACGTCTCAGTAGCGACACACTGCACCTGCACTTTTCCATGATACAGAACTTTGCTTGATTAGTGATAAAAAGGAATTTAAAAACTCCCATCATAGGAAGTTAGACTTTTCAGTAAATAGCAGCCTTATCATTCAGAAGTGTTCAGTGGTTGGAAGTTCTCTTCTCTTGTTAGGGGAATAAAACATACATCACGTACCAGGAGCATCTCCTGCTCTGCTCACACACAAGTTGCAATTAGGGTCATATCGTGTCATATTCCACACACGGTGATTGTTTAATGTTGTGCTCGGTGCTGCGCTAAGTATCGTATCATTCATCCTAGATGACTCCCTTGGAAATTGCTTCTAAAAGTTTGTGCCAAAAATGCTCATGAAGTGAACAATTTACTATCCGTTAGCTATTAAGATACTGAAAACTGTCACTTCAGGAAATTGGATACTGTACCCTGTAAAACATGTTGTTCTGAAGCTTTACTTCAACAATTACTACCTATCATCCATCAGCTTGTGAGTGTGGTGTTTAGTCAGTTGTTAAATTTAATACCGTAATAACATTCAGATGTTAGGAAAAGAGAAATACTGAAATTTCATACAGGTTTTGCATCTAAACAAACTGAAGGTGTTGGTATCTATGCTATTGTTTGCCTTTTCTTTGCTCTTTAGTTAGCTCTGGAGAAAGCCCAATTATTTCTGGGGATCTGCAGGTTTGTTCTACACTGTTACTCGTGATAACTTGCATTGATGTTGGCAGACACGGTATTGGCAGCCCCTGCCCAGAAAGTCAGTATTGAGAATTAACATTTCTGTTTCAGGTCTTTTCCAACATTATCTAATTGTTGCTTATTGAATTTCTATGATAGGGGGTGGACTAAAATTTGCTTATTATTGACCAATTTAAATGGCAAACATGCTTATGAGAAGTGAAATATAAAAAAATATATTAAAAATACAAAAAAAGAAGTGAAATATATATTTAAATATATATTGTGAAAATATATATCATATTTTACATATATAATAGATATTTATATATTAGCAATAACAATTAGAAATTTGAGTAACAACTCAATGCATGCTTAACTTTTTAAAAGCTCGACTTAAGGTTCCATTCCAGTATAGAGTTATTCCAGATTTTCTCATCCTAAAGTGACTTCTCCCTGTTCTGAAATCACATTCATTCTCTTACTTGACAAGTAATCAAGTAATCAAATACAGCCACTTGACATCTTTTGAAGTAATGGATTGCCATTTAACATATGTGTTAGTATTTCATATTTAAAACCACACAGTAATGAGCATAGTAAATTTACAGTCTGTTCAAACAGTTCTAGGAAGTCAGAATGATGGAATATAGTTCTGGCACTGAATTAGTTAAAGTCTCTCTAGCTCAGAGATTTATTTATTTATTTATTTAATCTATTTATTACTATGTTCAGTTAGCCAACATAGAGTACATCATTAGTTTTTGAACATTAGTTCATTAGTTGAGTAGAACATTTAGGGCTCATCACAGCATGTGTCCTCCTTAATTCCCATCACTCCATTACCTCTTGCCCCATCCCCTCCCTTCTGTAACCTTCAGTTTATTTCCTGGAGTCCAGAGCCTTTCTTGGTGTGTCTCCCTCTCTGATTTCTTCCCATTCAGTTTTCCCTCTCTTCCCTGGTGGTCCTCTGTGCTATGTTTTATGTTCCACATATGAGTGAAACCACATGATAATTGTCTTTCTCTGCTTCACTTATTTCACTTAGCATAATCCCTTCCAGTTCCATTCATGTTGATGCAAATAGTGGGTATTCATCCTTTCTGATGGCTGAGTAATAGTCCATTGTATATATGAACCACATCTTCTTTATCCATTCATCTGTTGAAGGACATCTTGGCTTCTTCCACAGTTTGGCTATTTATTTTTTTTAATGTGCTTAAATTTACTTTAGCACCCCCCACCCCCAGTGTCTGAGTTGGTTAAGTATCCAACTCTTGATTTCTACTTATGACCATGATCTCACATTGGATCCCACATTGGGCTCTGTGTTGGCCCCGGAGCCTGTTTAAGATTTTCTCTCTCCCTCTGCCTGGCTGCCCCCTCAATTTTTTTTTTTACTTTAAATAAATTTATATATTACCAATAACAATTATGCCTGAACATTAAGTGTTCAGTCCACTGACTTCTGGAAATTTCATACACTTTTGTAACCACCTGTCACACCTTTCCAACAACTGAGAAAGTTCCTTCATTCTCCTTTCCAGCTAGTTCCTACCACCATCCCAGTATCTGGGGTAATCACTTTCTGATTTCTATTCCTGTGGATTAATTTTGCCTGACTTTGATTTCATATGACTGGAATTACTTACGTATTCTTTTATGCCTGTCTTCTTTTGTTTAACATAATATTTTTGAGATTAATCCATGTGGCTGTATGTGTCTCTAATCGATTTGATATTCTGTTGTTATGAATAAAACAGAATTTGTTTTCAATTCCTGTTCTTTGACATTTGGGTTGTTAAAATTTTTTAGCTATTGTAAATTTATGTCTTAATTTGTCTTCAGTAACATGAATATATTCAATAGGTTTTGAGTAAGTCTCCTTTGTTAATTTTTAGAAGTACAAAAAAATTGTATAGTGGCTTTGCAACCTTATTGAAGCAGCTTAGTTTTCTTAGTAGTTTTCTTGATAGAGTCCTTAGGAATTTTGAAGTAAAGAATCACTATATAATTTTAATTTATCCTCTTTAATTTTTATACAATTAATTTTTTATTCCTGTGTTATTGCATCTGCAAGTGCCTTTAATGCAATTTTCAATAGCATTAGTAAAACAAATATCATCTCCTTGTGGTAATATCATACCACTAAGTATGATATTAGCTGTAGGTGTTTTTTTATAGATACATTCTAATTAAGAAAGTTCTCTTATAAGTTAGCTGAAAGTTTTATCATAAAAGGGTATGAATTTTGTCAGTAACTTTCACTGCATTACTAAGGTGATTCTTACCTTTAATCCTCTTAATGTGATGAATTTTATTAATTGATTTTCAAAAAATAACCCCATCTTGAATTCTTGGGATAAAACCCAACCCACTTGATCATGACTCATTCTCTTCTCTTCTCTTCTCTTCCCTTCCCTTCCCTTCCCTTCCTTTTTCTTCTCTCTCATAATATCTGATTTCTCTGTTGTTATTCTGTGATCCTGAGGTTAGACTGGACTTCATAGTCTCCTTCTGTATTTTCTGAAAAGGTTTTTCCTGAATTGGCATTATTTATTTCTTTAATGTTTGAGGGATTTCACTAGTGAATCCATCTGGACTTTGAATTTTTTTGTGGGGATACTTTTGATTAGGAATTAAATCGATTTTCTCCTGATATTGGCAGTTTGTTTTATTTTTTTCTTGATCATTCTTTCTCTAGGCTTATCAATTCTATAAATCTTATTATGGAATGAATTTTTACTTTTTTTCTTTTCTCTGTTTTTCTCTGTTCTACACAAATATATTATATCCTATTATTATTATTTTTCTTTTACTAATGTTGCATTTACTTTGCCTTTCTTTCAAGGTGGAAGTTTAGAAAACCGATATTAAATCTTTCTCTATTTTTCATATGTACATTTAAAGCTAGACACTTTCTTTTACGTGCTGATTTAACTACGTTACAAACATTTTGAAAGGTTGTGTTGTCCTTGTCATTCAATTAAAAATGTTTTCTAATTGTAACTTCTAATGTTTTCCTTTGTGACCGATATTAAATCTTTCTCTATTTTTCATATGTACGTTTAAAGCTAGACACTTTCTTTTACGTGCTGATTTAACTACGTTACAAACATTTTGAAAGGTTGTGTTGTCCTTGTCATTCAATTAAAAATGTTTTCTAATTGTGACTTCTAATGTTTTCCTTTGTGACCGATATTAAATCTTTCTCTATTTTTCATATGTACGTTTAAAGCTAGACACTTTCTTTTACGTGCTGATTTAACTACGTTACAAACATTTTGAAAGGTTGTGTTGTCCTTGTCATTCAATTAAAAATGTTTTCTAATTGTGACTTCTAATGTTTTCCTTTGTGACTTCTTCTTACACTTTGGGAAGTGGGCAACTAATTGTCCTATTTTAGCTAAGAGAAACGTAAAATCTAGCTCTTTATATCTATTGTCTATTCAATATTTTTTTCCTGGCAAACTGCAACTGAGAAAGAGAAAAAAGTTTATCTATGAGTTTAATTAATGGCCTTTGTTGCTAAGCTACAAGATAAGAAAAGCAAAGCACTCAGAGCTTTTGGCATGATTTAAAGTGTCTGTACAATTTCCTCTTATTTAAAATGAGTTTATAGAATATTCTTGATAAAGAGAAGACCATCTTGACAAATTCAGTTTTAGTTTAAAAACAGCTCTGTAACTCTCCCCCATTTTACCACCATGCAAAAATTAATGCAAATACAATATTCTAGTTAGCACCATAGTGAGGTTAATTTCCCATGATTTAAGTTGTCAAGACTTGTATATTGGTTTAATGTGCACAATAAGCTACCATTGTTCTTCAAAATTATATTTACAAAAATATAAAATTATATGTGTTCTTCTTTGCTGTATCAAACTGAATCATCTAACTTAGCTTAAACATAAATGTGCTTTTTGGTGGCCTTTGTCTGGTGTGCTTTACTTAACACAATCCCAATAAATACTTGAAAAATCAGTGTTATACAGAACACAGTTAGTGACTATAATATAATTAAGTTATAGAACAGTAAAAAATTAAATAAGAAATAAACAAAACAAAAAATCTTCCTATAATTTGAAAAAACTAATCTTAATGGAAATTAAAATTTCTTAGAAATAAATAGCATTGAAATTGTTACAAATGAAATGGAGTTTTGGGATATTTAAAGCTCATCCTAGCTAAGGTGCCTGGGTATCTCAGTTGGTTAAGTGTCTGCCTTCAGGTCAGGTCATGAACCTGAAGTCCTGGGATGAAGCCCCACATCAGGTTCCCCACCGAGTGGGGAGTTTGTTCTCCCTCTGCCTCTCCCCCTGCTCATGTTCTCTCTCTTTCACTCCCTTTCTCTCAAATAAATAAATAAAACCTTAAAGAGAGAGAGAGAGCTTTAAAAAAAATGAAGCTCATCTTACCCAGTTCACTTTTTTCAATGTTGAAGCAGTTTATTAGAAATTAGATAGTCATTATGAACAAATCAGATATGATCTTGCCTTCTAAGAACTTAAAATCAATTACATTTCATTTATTCATTATTCTCTCATAAATTTGCTTTCAGATTGAATCCTTATGATGTGAAAGTTGATACAGGTATAGATTTTATAGAACTTGATACTTTTTTATTAGAAAGGGCACATAATATAGATTATATATATGTATATACATAATATATATAGCATATATTATATTGCACATTATAATATATATATTATTACATATTATAGCATATGATTGCTGAAAATGTATAATGACAATAATATAAGAAGAAGCAATAATCTGTAAGATAAAAAATAATATGTAAGTTCAAAATGGAGAGGACTTGTTCTGCTTAAAGAAATGAACCAGGATAACAAGCACACACAAATCCTAGAGAATTAAAAAGTATTTTTGCAATAATGATTTATTATTTTATTTGACATATGTAAAACATTTCCAAAATTACAAAATTATTTGTCATTACTTAAGGTTGTAAATGACTTTTTAAAGGTAACATTGAATAGGGATGTACTGATAGACTCGGAATCTGCACAGAGTGGTATCTATTACTTCTTGAATCCAAAGCATTTCTCCATCTTCAAGTAGGGGAAGGAGTGTGGCCAGTAGTATAGAAGTGTGTGGACAAGGAGGATCTATTGGTAGACAAGTGTTCTTGGGTCTCTCACATTTCTGTATATCTTGCTAGCCGATGCCTTAGTGGCCTTTGTTCTAGATTATCTTTTCAAAGATGTTTGTAGTGCCTACATCTGGAGCAAGCACTAAGCATCTTTACTGTCTGGTGTAATAAAGACCAAGTCTCTTTCCAGGTCATAGACCCACAGTGTGCTTCCACACTGGGCCCCAAGACTTGGGGTCATGGGACATGGGACTTGTGCCAGGAGTAATAAAATCCTTTGCTTCTAATCCAGGAATCCTGTGTCTACTGTCAGCATTCATAACTGTAGCACATTAACTTATAAACTGGTGAGTAATATTTCAGACAGTTCACAAAGTCTCTATCATGGCTGGAGGTGAAAACGAAACTGAATAGCCTAGAGGAGGGCAAAAATATTGAATTGACTCAAATAGGAGAGGTTTTAATTGCATTGGGGAAATAGAGTTTCATAGACTTCCCAGGGTCTAAAGAACTAAGGACTCTGGTATAATTGCTTTCAAGTACTACCTCTAATTTCTTATCACATGAAGACTACATGGGTGAAATACAAGGCATGACGGTTACATAAGGACTCTTTTGCACATCCTTCAAAACTTAGTGTTGATGTTTGGTGAAGTAACTAGGGCACTGACTGTACCATTTCCTTGCCTTCATCTAGGAATAGACATATTGGGTATTAGTTAAAGAAAGAAAAATGATCATTCTCATCTGATTATCATTCTGGCTGAATGATAATTCTGAATCAAATGGTGCCACAGAACTAAGTTAAAATTCCTCTATCATGAAATATAAATTACCTAACATTCAAAAACATTGATTTTAACCAGAGATCTGGTAATATAACATGGTAAGTTTTACAGAGAGCTTTCCAATGCACATACTATTATAAGATGACCAGTGGGTATGCCAATACTGTGGATTACAGAAATTAAAAGGTAGTTAAATAGCTAGAGAGATGGAAAGCAGAAAACTAAGCAAAAGAGAGGAAGTGATAAGATGATGCAGCTTAAAATCTAATAGCAAACTCCTTATGCAAATTACAGATGGCCTTAGGCAAGTGATAAGATAAATGATCCAATCTTTGCTGGGTATTTGTTAATTAGAATTATTTTATTTTTTAACTGTTTTTAATTTAAATTTAATTAATTAACATGTAGTGTATTATTAATTTCAGGGGTAGAGTTTGGTGACTCATCAGTCTTATATAATACTCAGTGCTCGTTACATCATGTGCTCTCCTTAAACAAACCCTTAGTTTGTTTTCTATGATTAAGAGTCTCTTACCGTTTATCTCTCTCTCTGATTTCATCTTGTTTCACTTTTTTCCTCCATTCCCCTATGATTCCATTTTATTTCTTAAACTCCACATGTGAGTGAGATCACATAATTATCTTTTTCTGATTGACCTATTTTGGTTAGCATATAACTCTAGTTCCATCAACTTTGTTGCAAATAGCAAGATTTCATTTTTTGTGATGGTTGAGTAGTATTCCAATGTATGTATATACATTGTGCGTATATATATGTGTATATATACACACACACACACACACCCCACGTTTTCTTTACCCATTCATCTGTTGATGGCCATCTGGGCTCTTTTTGAAGACATTGTTGCTATAAACACTGGGGTGCAGGTGTCCCTTCTGACAACTAAATTTGTATCTTTGGGGTAAATACTCAGTAGTACAATTTCTGGGTCATAGGGTAGCTCTATTTTCAACTTTTTGAGGAACCTCCATACTGTTTCCAGAGTAGTTGCCCCAGCTTGCATTCCCACCAACAGTGCAGGAGGGTTCCCCTCTCTCTCTATCCTCACCAACATCTGTCATCTACTGACTTGTTAATTTTAGCCATTCTGACTGTCAAATAAATAAATAAGTAATCTTTAAAACAAACATACAAGGAAAAGCTTTTTATGTTGATGAAGTTCCAACAGTTCATTTTTGCCTTTGTTTCCCTTGCTTTTGGAGAAGTGGACAGCCAGAAGTTGTTGTGGCAGAGGTCAAAGAGGTTGTTGCCTGTGTTCTCCTTTAGGATTTTGATGGATCCCTGTCTCACATTAGGTCTTTCCTTCATTTTGAGTCTATTTACAGTATGGCATAAAAAAAATAGTCTAGTTTCATTCTGGACCATTCATTCATGTGGCTGTCCAATTTTTCCAAAAGAATGTTGAAAAGTAAACCAAAGCTGATGGCATCACAATTCCAGGATTCAAGCTCTGTTACAAAGCTGTAACAACCCAGAGAGTATGATCCTGACACAAAGTCACATAGATCAATGGAACAGAAAGAGAGCCCAGAAATGGATCCTCAACTCTATGGTCAATTAGTCTTCCACAAAGCAGGTAAGAATATATAACAGAAAAAAGACTCTCTCTTCAACAAATGATAATTAGTATTAAAGAGCTCAGGCTACTGCCAAGGGAAGAGCAATTTGAATTGTTATTGAGATAAATTCAGATGTAATAATCTTGGACACTGAGAAACACAAGGGTGAACTTGGCTTTGAAGTGGTAAGTGGTAATGGGTTGGAAGTCAAGATTTCATTAGCCGTTTTGTCAGACTAATTTATAATTAATTAGTTTCCATATGGATTTAAATACTTTTAACAAGGGAGGAACAAGCTGAATCTATCTGAAAATCAAAAGATTCAAAAAGAAGTAGCATAGGGACAGCAATGAAAATCTTTGCAGGAGAAGAGAAGTCAGCTTGGAGAGCAGGTCAATCTTGTTAAAGCCAGTAAGGAATTGGAATCTAAGGCTTACCTTTGGGACACTTGGGGATCCTTAGATAAAGCATCATGTATTTTGATAATGATGTGGACAGAATGGTGTTGCACCTTCCTAGGGAGATTTTTTCAAGTTATGGAAAAAGATGCAAGTCCAGGTCAGGGGAGAAGGTATAAATAGTGTTTCTTCTGCCCAGCCCCAATTCCTGAAACCTGATGAAGGTTGCGATCACACACATCTGCTCTTTTTCAGTTATTCCGTGGAAAACATCATTTGCTTCGGTTCACTTAAATGGTGTTACACTTATACTTCTGTACTTATGATGACCCTGAAATTTGCTGTGCTGTCAGAAATCATGGTTACATGTGTTGTGTGTCCAGCCTCAGGGAAACAACTGAAACTATCTTCTGTTTTCAATGTGCCACTCCAGTAATAGCCTGGAGTATATTTTCGACCATGCTTCTCATTTATATTTTGGTGTGTAAAAATAGAAGCTGGAAAAAAAAAAAAGAAAAAAGAAAAAGAAAAAGAACAGGGTCTGGTACGTGACATGTTTCTGAGTTCTGACACAGCATTCATTTCAGTAATTCATGGCAATCAGAGGAAGTAGTGGAAAGCAAAAGGAAGCTCTGGGGTAGTATTAATTGCTCCCCCTAATTGGAGAGGTCTTTCCTGGACATTACAGCTAAAGAACAAGGCCAAAGTGTCTCATTGGTTGTACCACACAGAAGTGCCACAGAAAAACAAAGAATAGAATTCTTAGGTGTGGTATTTTTGTTTATTTGTCAGAGAAAGAGAGAGAAAGAGCACAGGCAGGGGAAGCAGCAGGCAGAGGGGGTAGCAATCTCCCTGCTGAACAAGGAACCGAATGCAGGATTTGAACGCAGGACCCCAGGATCATGACCTGAGCTGAAGGCAGCCGCCTAAGAGACTGAACCACCCGGGCACCCAGGCATGGTGTTATAAACAGCAGGCAAAGTTCAGGTCTTCCTACTGAGTTTGAGTATCCCAGGTAGGCATCCACTGGATACCCACTGGGATCCTGAACCGTGCATAAGTGCCATCAGAGACTTGGATTAAAGCTTCTAGGTGTGGCACATGGAAGTCATCTTTTACCAAGGGAACCTGCTGAACAGCCCCCAGAATCTCTGCTATAGATTTCACCTGGTTTGAAATATAGAACTGGAATCACTGAAAGCATTTTCTAAATTTTCCTGGAGACTTAAGTCTCAACAGGGAAGTTATCACTCCCTAAAGGAGGTATTTTTTTTTTAAATTTTTTATTTTTTATAAACATATATTTTTATCCCCAGGGGTACAGGTCTGTGAATCACCAGGTTTACACACTTCACAACACTCACCAAAGCACATACCCTCCCCAATGTCCATAATCCAACCCCCTTATCCCAAACCCCCTCCCCCCAGTAACCCTCAGTTTGTTTTGTGAGATTAAGAGTCACTTATGGTTTGTCTCCCTCCCAATCTCATCTTGTTTCATTTATTCTTCTTCTACCCACTTAAGCCCTCATGTTGCATCACCACTTCCTCATATCAGGGAGATCATATGATAGTTGTCTTTCTCTACTTGACTTATTTCGCTAAGCATGATACACTCTAGTTCCATCCACATTGTCGCAAATGGCAAGATTTCATTTCTTTTTGATGGCTGCATAGTATTCCATTGTGTATATATACCACATCTTCTTGATCCATTCATCTGTTGATGGACATCTAGGTTCTTTCCATTGTTTGGTGATTGTGGACATTGCTGCTATAAACATTCGGGTGCGCGTGCCCCTTTGGATCACTACGTTTGTATCTTTAGGGTAAATACCCAATAGTGCAATTGCTGGGTCATAGGGCAGTTCTATTTTCAACATTTTGAGGAACCTCCATGCTGTTTTCCAGAGTGGCTGCACCAGCTTGCATTCCCACCAACAGTGTAGGAGGGTTCCCCTTTCTCCGCATCCTCGCCAGCATCTGTCATTTCCTGACTTCTTGATTTTAGCCATTCTGACTGGTGTGAAGTGATATCTCATTGTGGTTTTGATTTGTATTTCCCTGATGCCGAGTGATATGGAGCACTTTTTCATGTGTCTGTTGGCCATCTGGATGTCTTCTTTACAGAAATGTCTGTACATGTCCTCTGCCCATTTCTTGATTGGATTATTTGTTCTTTGGGTGTTGAGTTTGCTAAGTTCTTTATAGATTCTGGACACTAGTCCTTTATCTGATATGTCGTTTGCAAATATCTTCTCCCATTCTGTCAGTTGTCTTTTGAATTTGTTAACTGGTTCCTTTGCTGTGCAAAAGCGTTTGATCTTGATGAAATCCCAATAGTTCATTTTTGCCCTTGCTTCCCTTGCCTTTGGCGTTGTTCCTAGGAAGATGTTGATGCCGCTGAGGTCGAAGAGGTTGCTGCCTGTGTTCTCCTCAAGGATTTTGATGGATCCCTTTCACACATTGAGGTCCTTCATCCATTTTGAGTCTATTTTTGTGTGTGGTGTAAGGAAATGGTCCAATTTCATTTTTCTGCATGTGGCTGTCCAATTTTCCCAGCACCATTTATTGAAGAGGCTGTCTTTTTTCCATTGGACATTCTTTGCTGCTTTGTCGAATATTAGTTGACCATAGAGTTGAGGGTCTATTTCTGGGCTCTCTATTCTGTTCCATTGATCTATGTGTCTGTTTTTGTGCCAGTACCATGCTGTCTTGATGATGACAGCTTTGTAATAGAGCTTGAAGTCCGGAATTGTGATGCCACCAACGTTGGCTTTCTTTTTCAATATCCCTTTGGCTATTCGAGGTCTTTTCTGGTTCCATATAAATTTTAGAATTATTTGTTCCATTTCTTTGAAAAAGATGGATGGTACTTTGATAGGAATTGCATTAAATGTGTAGATTGCTTTAGGTAGCATAGACATTTTCACGATATTTATTCTTCCAATCCAGGAGCATGGAACATTTTTCCATTTCTTTGTGTCGTCCTCAATTTCTTTCATGGGTACTTTATAGTTTTCTGAGTATAGATTCTGTGCCTCTTTGGTTAGGTTTATTCCTAGGTATTTTATGGTTTCGGTGCAATTGTAATGGGATTGACTCCTTAATTTCTCTTTCTTCTGTCTTGCTGTTGGTGTAGAGAAATGCAACTGATTTCTGTGCATTGATTTTATATCCTGACACTTTACTGAATTCCTGTACAAGTTCTAGCAGTTTTGGAGTGGAGTCTTTTGGGTTTTCCACATATAGTATCATATCATCTGCGAAGAGTGATAATTTGACTTCTTCTTTGCCGATTTGGATGCTTTTAATTTCCTTTTGTTGTCTGATTGCTGAGGCTAGGACCTCTAGTACTATGTTGGATAGCAGTGGTGTTAATGGACACCCCTGCTGTGCTCCTGACCTTAGAGGAAAAGCTTTCAGCTTTTCTCCATTGAGAATGATATTTGCGGTGGGTTTTTCATAGATGCCTTTGATGATATTGAGGTATGTGCCCTCTATCCCTAAACTTTGAAGAGTTTTGATCAGGAAGGGATGCTGTACTTTGTCACATGCTTTTTCAGCATCTATTGAGAGTGTATTATGGTTCTTGTTCTTTCTTTTATTGATGTGTTGTATCACATTGACTGATTTGAGGATGTTGAACCAAACTTGCAGCCCTGGAATAAATCCCACTTGGTCGTGGTGAATAATCCTTTTAATGTACTGTTGAATCCTATTGGCTAGTATTTTGTTGAGTATTTTTGCATCTGTGTTCATCAAGGATATTGGTCTATAGCTCTCTTTTTTGATGGGATCCTTGTCTGGTTTTGGGATCAAGGTGATGCTGGCCTCATAAAAAGAGTTTGGAAGTTTTCCTTCCATTTCTATTTTTTGTAATAGTTTCATGAGAATAGGAATTAGTTCTTCTTTAAATGTTTGGTAGAATTCCCCCCGGGAAGCCATCTGGCCCTGGGCTTTTGTGTGCTTGGAGATTTTTAATGACGGTTTCAATCTCCTTACTGCTTATGGGTCTGTTCAGGCTTTCTATTTCTTCCTGGTTCAGTTGTGGTAGTTTATGTGTTTCTAGGAATGCACCCATTTCTTCCAGATTATCAAATTTGTTGGCGTAGAGTTGCTCATAGTATGTTCTTATAATTGTTTGTATTTCTTTGGTGTTAGTTGTGATCTCTCCTCTATCATTCATGATTTTATTTATTTGGGTCCTTTCTCTTTTCTTTTTGATAAGTCGGGCCAGGGATTTATCAATTTTATTAAGTCTTTCAAAGAACCAGCTCCTAGTTTCGTTGATTTGTTCTATTGTTTTTTTGGTTTCTATTTCATTGATTTCTGCTCTGATCTTTATGATTTCTCTTCTCCTGCTGGGCTTAGGGTTTCTTTCTTGTTCTTTCTCCAGCTCCTTTAGGTGTAGGGTTAGGTTGTGTACCTGAGACCTTTCTTGTTTCTTGAGAAAGGCTTGTACCGCCATATATTTTCCTCTCAGGACTGCCTTTGTTGTGTCCCACAGATTTTGAACCGTTGTATTTTCATTATCATTTGTTTCCATGATTTTTTTCAATTCTTCTTTAATTTCCCGGTTGACCCATTCATTCTTTAGAAAGATGCTGTTTAGTCTCCATGTATTTGGGTTCTTTTTTTTTTTTTTTTTTTTTTTTTTTTTTTAAAGATTTTATTTATTTATTTGACAGAGAGAAATCACAAGTAGATGGAGAGGCAGGCAGGAGAGAGAGAAGGAAGCAGGCTCCCTGCCGAGCAGAGAGCCCGATGCGGGACTCGATCCCAGGACCCTGAGATCATGACCTGAGCCGAAGGCAGCGGCTTAACCCACTGAGCCACCCAGGCGCCCTGTATTTGGGTTCTTTCCAAACTTCCTTTTGTGGTTGAGTTCTAGCTTTAGAGCATTGTGGTCTGAAAACATGCAGGGAATGATCCCAATCTTTTGATACTGGTTGAGTCCTGATTTAGGACTGAGTGTTTAGGACTGAATGTTCCATGTGCACTAGAGAAGAATGTGTATTCTGTTGCTTTGGGATGAAATGTTCTGAATATATCTGTGATGTCTATCTGGTCCAGTGTGTCCTTTAAGGCCTTTATTTCCTTGCTGATCTTTTCTTGCATGATTAGTCCATTTCAGTGAGGGGAGTGTTAAAGTCCCCTACTATTATTGTATTATTGTTTATGTGTTTCTTTGATTTTGTTATTAATTGGTTTATATAGTTGGCTGCTCCCACGGTGGGGGCATAGATATTTAAAATTGTTAGATCTTCTTGTTGGACAGACCCTTTGAGTATGATATAGTGTCCTTCCTCATCTCTTTTTATAGTCTTTGGCTTAAAATCTAATTGATCTGATATAAGGATTGCCACTCCTGCTTTCTTCTGATGTCCATTAGCATGGTAAATTCTTTTCAACCCCCTCACTTTAAATCTGGAGGTGTCTTCGGGCTTAAAATGAGTTTCTTGGAGGCAACATATAGATGGGTTTTGTTTTTTTATCCATTCTGATAGCCTGTGTCTTTTGACAGGGGCATTTAGTCCATTAACATTCAGGGTAACTATTGAGAGATATGAATTTAGTGCCATTGTATTGCCTGTAAGGTGACTGTTACTGTATATGGTCTCTGTTCCTTTCTGATCGACCACTTGTAGGCTCTCTCTTTGCTTAGAGGACCCCTTTCAAGATTTCCTGTAGAGCTGGTTTGGTGTTTGCAAATTCTTTCAGTTGTTGTTTGTCCTGGAAGCTTTTAATCTCTCCTTCTATTTTCAATGATAGCCTAGCTGGATATAGTATTCTTGGCTGAATGTTTTTCTCATTTAGTGCTCTGAAAATATCATGCCAGCTCTTTCTGGCCTGCCAGGTCTCTGTGGATAAGTCAGCTGCCAATCTAATATTTTTACCATTGTATGTTAGACTTCTTTTCCCGGGCTGCTTTCAGGATTTTCTCTTTGTCACTGAGACTTGTAAATTTTACTATTAGGTGACGGGGTGTGGGCCTATTCTTATTGATTTTGAGGGGCATTCTCTGAACCTCCTGAATTTTGATGCTCGTTCCCTTTGCCATATTGGGGAAATTCTCCCCAATAATTCTCTCCAGTATACCTTCTGCTCCCCTCTCTCTTTCTTCTTCTTCTGGAATCCCAATTATTCTAATGTTGTTTTGTCTTATGGTGTCACTTATCTCTCGAATTCTCCCCTCGTGGTCCAGTAGCTGTTTGTCCCTCTTTTGCTCAGCTTTTTTATTCTCTGTCATTTGGTCTTCTATATCACGAATTCTTTCTTCTGCCTCATTTATCCTAGCAGTGAGAGCCTCCATTTTTGATTGCACCTCATTAATAGCTTTTTTGATTTCAACTTGGTTAGATTTTAGTTCTTTTATTTCTCCAGAAAGGGCTTTTATATCTCTTGAGAGGGTTTCTCTAATATCTTCCATGCCTTTTTCGAGCCTGGCTAGAACCTTGAGAATTGTCATTCTGAACTCTAGATCTGACATATTACCAATGTCTGTAATGATTAGGTCCCTAGCCTTCGGTACTGCCTCTTGTTCTTTTTTTTGTGTTGAATTTTTCCGTCTTGTCATTTTGTCCAGATAAGAGTATATGAAGGAGCAAGTAAAATACTAAAAGGGTGGCAACAACCCCAGGAAAATATGCTTTAACCAAATTAGAAGAGATCCCAAATCATGAGGGGCGAGAAAGGGGATAAAAAGAGGTTCAAAAAGGAAGAAAGAAAAAAAAAAAAGAAAAGAAAAGAATTAAAAAAAGAAAACAAATAAAGAAAAATATAAAAAAGAAAAAATATATATATTAGATAAACTGGTTAAAAAACGTTAAAAAAGAAAAAGGTAAAAGTTAAAAAATAATTTTACCAGAAGGCGAGAAAAAAAACAAAAAATGAAAAAGAAAAAAATTAAATTAACTGCAAGACTAAAAAAAAATCACAGGGAAAAAGCCATGAGTTCCGTGCTTTGCTTTCTTGTCCTCTGGAATTCTGCTGCTCTCCTTTGTATTGAAACCGCACTCCTTGGTAGGTGAACTTGGTCTTGGCTGGATTTCTTGTTGATCTTCTGGGAGAGGGGCCTGTTGTAGTGATTCTCAAGTGTCTTTGCCCCAGGCGGAATTGCACCACCCTTACCAGGGGCCAGGGTGAGTAATCCGCTCAGGTTTGCTTTTAGGAGCTTTTGTTCCCTGAGCGCTTTCCGTAGAGTTCTGGAGGATGGCAATACAAATGGCGGCCTCCTGGTCTCCGTTCCGGAGGAGCCGAGAGCCCAGGGCCCCACTCCTCAGTGCGCCCTCAGAGAACAGCGCCCAGTTACTCCCGTCTGCCTGACCTCCGGCCACTCTCCGAGCTCACCGAGCCTGCGACTGGTTCAAGGTAACACTGAGCTGTGAGCTTACTGTCGGCTCTGTCTCTGTAGCCGGCTTTCCCATTCCAATACCCGCAAGCTCTGCGACACTCAGACAGCCCCGATCTTTCTGTGACCCTGCGGGACCTGAGGCCACGCTGACCCTGCATGGGCTTCGCCCCAGTTTAGTTTCTGGAGCGATGTCCCTCAGCGGAACAGACTTTTAAAAGTCCTGATTTTGTGCGCCGTTGCTCCGCCGCTTGCCGGGAGCCGCCCCCTCCCTCCGGGGTCTATCTTCCCGTCGCTTTGGATTCACTTCTCCGCCGGTCCTACCTTTCAGAAAGTGGTTGTTTTTCTGTTTCCAGAATTGCTGTTCTTCTTCTCTTCGATCTGCCGATGGATTTTCAGGTGTTTGCAATCTTTAGATAAGCTATCTAGCTGATCTCCAGCTAGCTGAAGTAGTCTCAGCCTGCTACTTCTCCGCCATCTTGACTCCTCCCCATCCCTAAAGGAGGTTTTGATCTGGGGGAGAGGTGACAGGAGCTACAGGTTTTTAATGGGAAAAGGTAAAGTACCTCAGACATTCTGAAATGTCTGGGATAGTCTTTCACAATGAAGAATTATCCTGCACTTCAAAAAATCCAAAATCTCTCTCAGCTAATTAATTATGTGAAAAGTCTATTGAATCTTATGTGACACAAAACATGCTCTGTATTCAAACATAAAGAATTTTTTTCAGAATTTTAAATATACCATAAAATATCTGGGTAGAGAGTTGCCTGGTGGCTTAGTAGGTTCATGATCCCAGGGTCCTGGAATCGAGCCACTCCCTTTCCCCCACCCAGTCAGGCTTCCTGCTTAACAGGGAGACTGCTTCTCCCTCTGCCTCTCTGCTCTGCTCTTGTGCTCTCTCTCGCCTTCAATAAATAAATAAATAAAATATTAAAAAAAAAAAGTCTGGGGTAGGATACTACAATATGTACAACATACATTTTAAGAAGACATATTTTGTTATTTTTTAAAAATACAAGGAATTAGTGTTCATTCATTTCAAGAAATTGAATTCTGGATATCAAAAAAATCATGGTACTTAAGTTTTCAGTAAAACATTCCTGTGCCACTTACATCTGTAGCTAGGTTTCATGACTCTATCTGTGTAAGTGTGTGTTTGTGTGTGTGTGTGTGTGTGTGTGTAGACATAATTTCTTAGGTCTTCTAGTGTACTTATACCTAAGCATTTCTAAATATAAACATTTTGTTATAAATTACATTATCTTTTCTCTCCTTTACGGTAAAGTTAATGTGTTGCTTTTTTAAAATTATGTATATGGTAAATGAGATAATTAATTAATTAATTAATTAAGGTAAATATAAAATATTTGCTATTAAAAGGGGAACTTCTGTTCTGAGACACTTGACAACTCTTTTCCTAGACTACTGCATGCATTTAACCAAACCATATGATCAGCTCTGCTCCCATCCTCACTGACGTCCCCTGACGCGGGGAGCGGGGGGGCACCTACCAGAAGAAACGTCTTCTGTGCTCTTAAAGTTGTTCTTTGTACTTCCTAGTTCTTTGAAAGTGCTAGCAGAGCCACTTAGTAGGATGTTTTGTTAACTCACATTATGCTGGTGATGGGCAGGATAGGTCTCTTTTCTCCCCTTTTTTCAACCATTTTTTCCATATTATTTCCTTTGAACTCTCCAATTATGTACCTGACTTTTTTTTTAGTAATATCAACAGCCAGCTGAATTCATTTGTCTCTCGCTGATGATTCCCATTTATAAAATGATACCATTTTCTCTTCTATTTATACTGATGTTTCACAATTAATTAGAAATTGATAAAATTAATGTAAAGTTTCCCATAAAATTAGAAAATAAATGAAGTAAGCTCTAGGAGAGATACAGTAATCCCTGATCATCATGTTTAATAATACATGAATTAGTTTCTGTGGGAAGCTCTGTTTTTGTTCCTAACTGAATCAGTAATACATAATCTCATGCAATAGGGTCTTGTAGGAACATAATTGTGTTTGGGTCACTCTGTGTAATTTTTAATAGAGGCCCATATAAAAATGCTTTTAGACACATACTCTAAAGACTTGCCAGATCTGATAGCTTCCTTTACATCTTCCTTTTTTTTCTCTATTTCTTTCTGTGTCTCTCTCTTCTTTTGTAATTTGAAAGTTGGCCTATTTTAAAGCAGTTCTGTTAATGCAACAGTGGTTTGGAAACAGTGTATTAAAAAAGACCACTTTAAAGGAGCCACTCAAGAAATCATTAGCAGCTTATATAAAAAAGAAAATAGCATATAAAGTAGACTTTTATGCTAAGATCTGATATTCACAACCGAGAGAAGAGGGGTGGGGGGAGTCTTTCTTCATTAGCAGCATGACCAAAGCACTTAGGGATTTCACTCTCTCACAGCCATTATTTCATCTATTGTCCTAATTTAATTTTCCATGATTTTCCTGACAGTGAAGGTTGGCAACTCTTAAGTACAGTACAAAAGGTTTGCAGCACTCGTGTTAATAATTACACAAGCTGTTGAAGCTTTTTACTGAAGGGTGTATTGTCAAAAATATCAAATTTAGACAAAAGCAGAAGCTACAGATGTGAGTGGAACTGGAATCCCTGAGTGCCTTTGTTTTTTATCCACAGACAGAAGCCACCTCTTGAGGTCTAAATGTTAATAAAGCATTCATACCATTGGGAGCCTTTTGAGAGCTCTAAACAGGAAAACAAGATCTTTGGAGAACTGCCATCAAATTGTTGCTGCTATTGTCTTTGCTGTCACTTTCCAGGGTCCTTTTGACAATATGAAACTATGATTTCTGTAATCTTTCTTAGCCAAATCAATTAGTTTTCTAATGTGCTTATTCACCAGTTTTAGAACACCTGATCCAAAAATATGGCTTCCTAATTGTGGAAAAATGCGAACTTTAGTCCATTAGTCTTGTACATTTTCTTTAAGGGTACAGTGATTTGCCTTCATTTTATCCTTTCTTTGTTATAGGAAACCAAATTCCCCACAGCATGAAATTGCCTTATACCACCCATGATTTATGCATTACTAGTTTTTCATATCTGAATCCCAGACTTTCTAAGCAAACAGCGTGGCCAGAAGTTGTTATGAGGAACCCTCCAATATCCATGCCTATCAAATATTGACCATATACTAAAGGAACAATACCCTATTTATCTAGTACCAAACCTTCTCAACTATAGGAAGACCCTTTTGTGAAAAATAATATGTAAATACATTTAGAAGAGATACCTATATGCAGTAATGCTATAGAGATATTTGGTATAAAACCAATACATTTTTATTCTCACAAACAATCTTACCTTTCCCCATCTATTGTAATGTTGTTGTAAAGAGTTGGCTTTGCAGAAATTCTCATCTTTGGATTGTAATTAGATTTCCTGAGTCTATTAGAAATACTAGAAGTTATTGTAAAGAGAAAATTTTTTAGTTTCAAAGTCTTCAAGAACAAAGCTTACTATAAGTCATTATTTGAAAACTATGCACACATGACATGTTTCCTCCCCACAGGAAGGAGCGTGGTGTCCTTATGATGGTTCCTGAAAGGTTAGCCTACACGACAGGATTGGAGAAGACGATACCGGGTGAAGGCTGTACTGGATCCCTGCAAAGGGTCTTAACACTGACCAACTAGTCCCTCTCCCTTCATATAGGTTGAAACGGAAGTTAAGTAGAGAGAAATTTGGTCCCGTTTGTATTTTTGGAGCTCATGAAGGTAGTCATTAAAACAGAAGTGAGGGGCGCCTGGGTGGCTCAGTGGGTTAAGCCGCTGCCTTCGGCTCAGGTCATGATCTCAGGGTCCTGGGATCGAGTCCCGCATCGGGCTCTCTGCTCAGCAGGGAGCCTGCTTCCCTCTCTCTCTCTCTCTCTCTGGCTGCCTCTCTGTCTACTTGTGATTTCTCTCTGTCAAATTAATAAATAAAAAAATAAAATCTTTAAAAAAAAAAAAAAAAACAGAAGTGAGAACAAAATGTGCAGACAGGAAAAAGATCTGAGACAAGGATCCTATTTCCAAGTAGACTAGAGTAGACATTGAATTAACATCTCAATTCCTGTGTCACCTTTAAGTATTGAGAATGGAGTGGGTGGTCCTGACTAGGATTCAGCTGAAGACCGAGTAGAGGTCTTCCTATAAGACAGCAAGCTGTCTGGGCAGGTCTAAGCCATAGTTAGAGCAAGAATACAGTGGAGTCTCTGGTTTAAACATCGCTAGAGGGGTGTGGGGAAAAGCCTAAAAGCATCACAGCAGAGTGTTAATTAACTGCATGCATTCAAGACAGTGACTGTGTGGCTTTATTCCAACCACACTTCTTAGGAGCTGTGTGACTTTGGGCAGATTACATAACCTCACTGAACTTCCATTCCATCATCTATATGAGATTATTAATAGTGCCTTCCTTTCAGGGCTGTTATTAAATTAATCAGTTATAACCGTAAGACACTTAGAATACTATCTACTACCTGATAAACATTATATGCCTGCTTGTTAAATAAGTAGAGTCAGCAGAGGGTGATGGTCAAGTTCCTTGTGAGTTATCACAGTGTTTCTCCTTGCAAGAGCACAATCAACTATACTAGCCACAAGCACTTTCTAATGAATGCTTATAGGACAGGGATCAATGCCCAAAGCAAGGTGACATGTGCTTTCCTCCACTAACCAGAGAAGAAGGCAGGAGGCAACATATAGACCAGAGATCCCTTCAATGCCAATGAATTTGTATAAACTTCTTTCTATATCAATATGTCATATAAGAAAAGATAAAAAAGAAGTCTGTTTGAAAGAAATCATAAAAAACTGAGCATTTAACCTAAAGAAAAATAGTAACATGTTTTCTAAATTCTCTCTCTCTTTTTTAAAATAACCCCAGGGACATTTGTGGATAAAAAGAGAGGTAAGATTAATTACAAGGAGGGGTGCCTGAGTGATTCAGTGGGTTAAGCATTTGCCTTCAGCTCAGGTCATGATCCCAGGGTCATGACTGAGCCCTGCATTGGGTTCCCTGCTCAGTGGGAGTCTGCTTCCCCCTCTCCCTCTGTGTGCTGCTTCCTTTGCTTGTGCTCATCTCTCTTTCTGCCAAATGAAAAAATAAATTTTTTTTTAAAGAGATTAATTACAGGTGGAAAAACCACTTTAATTATTTTGTTTTTTCATTGAATTATATTTGGTAGATCTAAATCATTGTGTTAAATTCAGACCCCACAAAAATATCTTCTTGCTTCTCTATTTCTTGTCTTGTTTTAGTCAATAAATATTAAAGTACAAATACTGTCATCAGTCAAATCAGGGTAAGTTTTTTGTTTTTTGTTTTCCTTTACAAAATGTGATCTGGATTTTTGAAATGTTTGAGACTTACACCTTGGACCTATCTCTATCAAACAAGTTGACCTATATCCAATTTCACAACTTTTCATTTTAATTTCAAACTGAATATGAAATCTCTAATAGCAATCTCAGAAACTTTAAAGGAAATATTTTAGAAAATATTTTAATGGGGAAAAGACAGCATAAGTCAAATTTAAGTAACATCACAAGTGTTATGGATCTACAGTGTCTTTATATTTTTAGATAGATTGGGACAATTATAGTTTTCTATGGCTGTTCATAATTAGCTTTTTGATAACATGAATCAATATTAATGAAATATTTAATAAGATACCATATAAAGTTCCTTGGAACATGTTATTGAATTTAATATAAAGTATGGAACATCCATTTTGATTTTACAATTTCTGAAAGTATTAAAATACTTCTCTTTTAGAATTTTATATTAATTGAACATAGTTATACATCTTTTAAAATTATTTCAATAAATATACTTTTGTGTCTGCATAAATAGGAGAGAAATTCATGCAAAATCTAAACAGTCTTAGGTAAAGTTTAATTTTAGTAAAAGAACAAATTAATTGTCATGTTTATACTATTGACAATGACGATCATTATTTGGTTTGAAGTAATGTATTAATCCACTCCAGCTACTCATGTTAGGAAGAAAAGGATATTATTGGAATTCCACAATGTATATAAATCTCCACCCATTTCAGTAAGGCAAAGGGACTTATTAAAAACTAGCAAATTAACATTCTTTTACAAAAAAGAAAACACAAACCCTCATTTAAAAAAATTTTTTTTGATCATAGCATTTGTACCAACCTCATGAAACTTCTAAAAGTAAGGTTGTATACCTCTCTTTCTCCTAGGATAGTAACTCTTTGAAGTGACAAGCAAATAATAAGAGAACAAGGTAGAAACAGAGTGATGAAGTAACTTGTTCAAGGTCATCCAGATAATTAATGGTAAAGACTAGAATAGAAACACAAATCTTTAGGCTAAAGTAACATACATGTAATTGGCTAGAAGATAGTTAACCAGGAAAAATACAATGAGGAAGCAAGCGGAGGGCTTTTAACCCCAGTTTATGCAGCTGTGGCCTTTGATAGTGAATCTCAGAAATGACAAAAGCAGACTGCACGTCCTCTTTACCCCCTTAAACCAGGCTAGTTTTCTCTCCTTTTCATTGCAGTAATAGCAGACTTTCCAAGGAGATGCAATCTTTATTTAAAGAATTTTGTAGAAAGCGTTGGCAGACAAGACACATTCAAAAGGAATATTTAGACTCACCCCCAGCATTTCTATAGGACATTAAATAAGACAGTGAACAACCAGAAGGAGAAATTTAGTCTCTGAAATCTATGCAATAGTATTAAGTGTTTTTCTATTTTAGAGTGCAACATTTGTGCAATTCCAAGATGGTTCCGCAGTATAACGGGTGTACTGGGTCAGGACAAGAGGTCTGCAGGGTTAGAGAGAGATGTGACCCCATGGAGACTGCCTCCCTGTTTTATACCATGTGCTCAGTACCAGAAATCTGAAAATGTCTACTCATGTGGCCCCGAGTCTGTTTTCAGGGCTTGTGCAAGCCCATTTCCCAATTCAGTCCTCCAGTGTGTAGACCTGAAAGTTGAGGGATAACCCAAAGAGGTCTTTTTCTGGGGAAAGGTATTAGATAGAATTTGGAGTCCATATGTGTATGCTTGAAGTCTTCCATCATCTAGGATGAAATCAAATGTGGAATAAGATCTCCTTGAGTTGTTGGGTTCCAGGATGGAACTCCAAAAATTACTGGAATTTCAATCTTTATGACCTGGTCTTCCATGTCATTATGAAGGTAAATTTCCAGGACAGAAGGCTGGATATGTTGTATTTAATAGTTCTGTACCTTGATTTAAAATATTTAAATATTTATACACCGAGTGGGTATACAGCCCTCCCATGCGGCCTATGGCACCTGCTTTCAGTACAATTGCCCCATTCTCATCTCATCCTTCTTTCCACCCAGACTCACCTCTTGTTGGATAAATACACTTAATTAAAAATAATTAGCAGAAAACCTGGTAAGAGCATTCTGTTACTAAAATAACATTTTGACCCCTCCCATCAGAGTGCTATATTCACACTCCTTAATCGCGCACAAAAGGTATACCCAAAACTCTCCTATCTGTCTACTCTCTCTGTCTCTCATCTTCCATGCCTTTACACGTATTGGTCCTTTACCTGGAACCTCTTTCTTATTACCTCAGACTGAATAGTTCTTATTCCTCCTTTAAGATTCAGCTCTTGTGGGCACCTGAGTGGCTCAGTTGATTAAGCAACTGCCTTCAGCTCAGGTCATGATCCCAGGGTCCTGGGATCAAGCCCCACATGGGGTTCTCTGCTCAGCAGGGAGCCTGCTCCCCCATCTCTCTCTGCCTGCCTCTCTGCTACTTGTGATTTCTGTCTGTCAAATAAATGAATAAATAAAATCTTAAAAAAAAAAAAGATTCAGCTCTTGTCTTCTCTCTTCTGTGAAGCTTTCTTTGGTCCAACACACCAGTTAGGGGGCTGTTTTTGTGCTCTTACCTCTGCCTATTTACACTGGAATTCCCAACTATTCTTATTTCTTTGTCTGTCAATTCTAAAAGCTAAGCAGCTAGAGATTAGTGGTTGTGTTATTTTACTTTATTCATGAAAGCATCTACAAACATTTGTTCAGATCTGCTCCAGTCCATACACCATGCAAATCACTAGCTATGTGATGATGAAATACATGGGCCTTGTCAGCGAGGATACAACAGTAAAGCAAGGTTACGGTCACTGAACTCTGTGACCCGGGCTTAGATGGAGTTAAGATAGGTGGTCCCAGCAACTCGGAGGAAGGCCACACACTTCAGTCTTCCTAGAGGAGAATCACGCTGCAGAAAGTGGCTTTGGGCTGACACTTGTGTGGGATGAGTGCCCGATAGACCCAACGGTGTCTCATAGTATGCCTTTAGGAATGCTTTCATAATCACTATGTTGGCACTAATCCAAGATTGTAACAAATCTGGTGTGTCCTGGTGTGGACTGTAGAAGTACTAGAAGCAAATAAAGTAAAGACAGAGGGATGAAGGAGGAGGTTTTAATCAGAATCACGACAAAGTCATTGTCCAGCCACTCTAAGCTGAGAAGGCACAATTAATAGAGTCAGTGTAGGGGTTTAGAAAATGAATAGAGCATTTATCTAAGCATTCTAGAGGTGAGTTAGAGTCTTCATGACCCATTGCAGTATTTATTCTTATTTTAAAAGACCTGCGCTTATAAATGAAAAAAAAAATATATATATATATATTTTACACTGTATAAGTCATGTTACTTAACACAAACTAAGTACTTCATTTCAACTTTTTGGTTCATAGGAATGGCAGTTGATCCTTTCCTTGTCTCTGGAATATGATGAAACAAGTATGCTAGGAAAGAATAATCTAATAATACAGTAATTATGAGTGAATACTGCTTTAATCAGTCACACATTGGAATAAATTATCAATTCCTAATGTCTATCTACACATAGATTTATGATAGCTGTGGAGTACTATTTAAAATTTATTCCATATGATATGTTCAGGTTTTCTCAACGATTTCTTTATTCTGTTTATAATGTATCAATTTAAAAATATCAGTTATTATTAGAGATGGATGTTTATTCACTTAATATAGGTTTGCAGTCTGAATTCCCTCCCTTCCTCTTTCTTTCTTTCTTTCTTTCTTTCTTTCTTTCTTTCTTTCTTTCTTTCTTTCTTTCTTTCTTTCTTTCTTTTACCTCTTCCTTTCCTCCCTTCCTTCCTTCCTTCTTTCTGTCCTTCCTTCCTTCCTTCCAGAGATCAATAGATAGAACCCCATACTGAATGAAGCAAAAAACATGCCCATTCTTGTTTAAATGTGTCAGGGTTAACATGGTTTCCTCCTTTTCTGAGCAAATCAGTTTGGTAATACATAAAATTAGCCCTTAAGAAATCTTTAAACAAATATAATTGTATCTGTTAAAAATCATACCATGAGAATAAGGCTTTGTCTACTTGACCTTTGCTGATTTCAGTAATGCCATTTCCCAAAGCAATTGTGATAGCAAGTACACTGGTGAATTATATTGAATAGTCTAGATTTAATGAATTAGTTTAGGTCATGCTACTTCAGGCCATAGAATAGACTTAAGGGAAATATTTCATAGATATAATTTATAAAAGATAATCTTTATGAAAAAGCTCTATGTAATCAGTAACTTTTTGGAGTACATATTGAAGGGGGATAAAAACCTAAAATTTGTTACAAAATATAATTTATTTAAAATTATTTTTGGAATAGTTTCAAATATCAATTACATTTAACAAAAGCTACAATTAATATCTCTGATCAAATAAAAAAAGATTAAATAGTTTTAAAATATGTAAATACTATGTTAATTTCTACTCTTTTTTTCATCATATATGTAAGTTTATTCCTTCCAAAAGTGTTAACAACAACCTATTTTTATAGCAGGAAGCTTCTTTTTTTAAATTTTTTTTAAAAGATTTTATTTATTCATTTGATAGACAGAGATCACAAATAGGTAGAGAGGCAGGCAGAAAGAGAGGAAGGGAAGCAGGCTTCCTGCTGAGCAAAGAAGCCCAATGCGGGGCTCAATCTCAGGACCCTGAGATCATGACCTGAGCCAAAGGCCGAGGCTTTAACCCACTGAGCCACCCAGGCACTCCATAGCAAGAAACTTCTTGACAGAGATTTAGTACATGGTAAACTGAACATTAAAATTAGACATATAGATATATAATTAAATATCATGTATATATTTAACAGATAAATTGCAATTAAACAAAAGAGAGATGGAACCAGAAACTGTAACATAAAAAAGATGATATTTACCAATCAGTCATAATGTGTGACTTTATTTGAGCCTTTGATAAAATAAATAATCTTTAAAGCATTATAAAATTTGTGAGATACTTAAAATTTTGAAGATGTAATTAAAGATAATTGTTAAATTCTTTAGATGTGATAATGATATTGTTAGTATATAATAAAAATAGATCCCTTATATTTTAGAGCTACACAATGAAATACTTAAAGAATGTTAGTTTGGGATTTGTTTAAAAATAGTATAAGGAGGAGGGGATGGAATAAAAAAATGGATGAAATTATATTGACCAGGGGTTAATAACTTTTAACATGAGATGATAAGTTTATAGAAGTTTATTGTTCTAGTCTGAATATATTTGAGATTTTCCTAACAAAGCAAAAAGTAAAGGTGTGTGTTGCCACAACACAGATTACTGACTTTCTATGAAATAGCTAACCAGCAGTATAAATTTCTTGGTAGTCTCACGTCTTTCATTAACTGAGAGAATAAATAAGCAATGCTTATCTTGATCTGTTCTCTCACCAAAATAAAAAAGAAAAGCAAGCAGAGACTCAAGACAATAGCTCTCATTATTTGTGTCTTTTACATGCCAGGAACTATATTGAATGTGGAAATCAAATTTTCTGATTTAATTCTCCAATTATTCTACAGTATTCATTTTACACATAGGAAAACTGAGGCTCAGGTATTGGGAAAGCCAACATTAACATCCAAGTATGTTCAGTGCCATTGTGATCCAAACACTAAGTGCTTTCATCCAAAGCAACTAAGATGGTACCTTAACATTCAAGGATCATGTAATCGAAGTACATAAATGCCAACTAAATCAATATCTGCAAAATCAATTGAATAAAGGAAAGATATTAATTTGTATTTTGTATAGGAAATGGAAACACCAGGAATTTCAAGTATACAGAGAATTAATACGATGTTTTGAAGATTATTAGAAGGGCTGTGGACATAGGAGGCGTCAAAAGACGACTACTGCACTACTGATTTCAAAGGTACAAGAGCAAAGTTGGTGTTGTGGACTGAAAAAATGCTCTTTAAAAAATGTCCATATCCTAATCCCTGGAACCTGCTAAAAAGTTATTATAAAAGCAAAATGGATTTTGTATATTTGATTACATTGAGGATTATTTCATATTATCTGAGTTGGTCCAATATGATCACACCAGTCCTTAAAAGAAGGAAGGAAGATCAGAGTCAAAGAAAGTGATAGGATGGTGTCAGGAAATGTGGCCACACACTGGAACTAAGAACCAAGGAGTGTTGGCTAGAAGGGACAAGGAAACAGATCCTCTCCCTAGAGCTCCCAGAGAGAATGTAGCCCTGTTGACCTGTTTTGGACTTCTTGTCTACAAAGCTGTGAGATAATAAATTTCATATTATTTAAAGACACCAGTTGTATGGTGAATTGTCACAGCAGCAATAAGAAATTAATACAGCTGGAATCCAGATGCTGCTGCTTGCCATTGCCATGGTCACTTGTAGCCAAGAGCTAGTGACTGTATTTTGGAATCCTGAAACTAGCCGCAAGCAAGAACATATCTGTGGTCCTGGATGGCAGTAGCAATCATGGCAAGCAGATGATCTCTCCCTGACACCTTCCAAATAATTCACAAATAGTACTCTAGCTACAAAGGTCAGTAGGAATATAGTTGTAAATTTTATAATTATTTTGGTACATCAAGATACAAAAAAGGAGGTAAGAATGGATATTGAGGACCAATCAATTCTATTCAGCACACACAATTACCCTATTTACCTGGATATTCCTTAAACTTAACACAGTTAACTTTCTTTGGTAAAACAGATGTCCTTTTGTATTTCTGAAATTTCAAAAATGCTTATTAAATATATTAATACTTAAACAATTTTTGCCATATTTTGTTAAGACTTCATTTAAAATATATAGATTTTGCTTTCACTTGAAAAAAATTCCTTTTTTTGAGTAGACGTCTATATAAATTGAATTATTATCTCATTGTTTTATGCAATAGCCAAATTGAACCCGGCTCTCTAATTGTGATTTGTATTGCTCTTTACTATGTACTCACATTCAAATTTTATGACCTACTCTATTTTATAACCTACTGTGTAATAGTTCAGCCCTTAATTAATGTGTTTTCATAGCAAGATTCAACAAAGGACTTAATATGGACTTTAAAATTTAGACAGATATTAACATTTTAGTGGTATATTTATGTCTGCATGTAAATAGTCATTTAATGAACACAGTAGTAAATTCAGGATAATATAAATTATAAGAGTTTTTATTGGAAATTATAAAAATTACAATGTTTTCATCTTTCTTCAGTTATGACGCATTTTATAATGAGTACCATGTTGTCTCAGAATTAAAGAACACAAATAATTTATGAGTTTTGTCCTAAAATATTGACGCCATAACAAAGAAAGAAATTGGAAATAAGCATCAGGCAGACATTTTTAAACATTATAAAACATGATCCTCCAGTGCAACAACTGTTTGACATATTGTTACATATAAGAATTGTATTAGTAACATTGTTTTAAATTAATTTTTCTAGTATTACAAACTTTTTTATGCAAATATTTGAATTTTTTTCATTTTTGAGCAATGATTTGAATATTTCTGTTTTTTTTTTCTTTTTGGTTACATGGTAAGTAAGAGAAAATTATGTCTACTACATTTCTATATTTGAATTTATCTTAGCTAAAATACCTCTATAAGCCAGTAAGAATCATTCACATAATTCTTAGCAGTTAAGCTGACAGATGAATCACATAAAGGACTCAAATATGTAAAAATTTTCTGGTAAGCCTGAAGCTATTTCTCATATAGATTACTAAAATTACTCTTAAGATAACTTTTTGTTCTCCTTGTCGTAATTGTGGTAGGTGTATTTTTCTACTTAAATCACTCATATTTCTTTTTAATAAGTTTGATTTAAATATAAGATAGTTGAAGACTATCAATTAGTAATTAAAATATGAAATAGTATTTAATTTTTCTTGTAATACTAAACATTCAGCAGGAAAAATATATGCTATAAGACTTACATAACATGGGACATACAAACTTACTGAAATGAAGATTTATTTGTATTTTCCAAGTTATCAGGATAGCCCAGTGTGGTTCCTAGGCGCTGGAGACAGTGGACTCGTAAGGAACACTTGCAGGCTCATTCCTGCACACAGCGCAGTGATTTGGAAGCATGGCACCAAGGCATCGGGGGTCACTGTCACAACTTTCTGAATGGTTTCCTTTGCTATCATCCATTTTATGTTCTATCATGATGTTGGTGTGATTGCCTACAATCTACAGCTGATAACATCAGTCTCTAACTTCAATTATCATTAAATTGAGGCCGACTTTCTAAATTTGAGGCGCATACAAAGACAAACTAGCCTGTGTCGAATTCTCTCTCTTGCACATGTTTCTTCATGCCCTCTGGTGTTTTTACCCATGATGCTCTCTGCGCCTGGAAAAAGTATCTCCATCCTGCTTGGCTCCTGTGCATCCTTCAACACTTGACTCATGTGTCATCTTGTCTGGGAACTTATCCAGCCCTCATCAAGACAGAAAGAGTTGCCCTGTTCTGTGTGCACAGTATCACCCAGTGGGGTTGGAGGTGTGAAAATAGTGTGTCAAAAGAAATCTTACTTTGAGGAAATATTCATAAGGTTCAAGGCTGGCTTCATATTTCTGGGCATCTCAGAATAGCCCTAAAGGAATAATTTTTCCTTTGTGTGGAAAATGCTTCTCCCCGCCATGTCAGTGACTGTGCTTTGATCAACATTTATTATAGCAAACATGAGCCAATCTCTATGGTTATTCTTGTTTTGGCAGGTAGAAGAGGTGGGATTGAATCTGGAATTAGCCAAGCCAGGAAGTCCTTTCTCCATGAATGGGGAATGGAGATTATCTATCTATCGAGATAGATAGATAATCTCCATTCATAATGGATTATTATTAATAGATATATATATCTATATATAGAGATATATAGATATGGGTTTTTTTTCCCCCTTTATTTGTCTATTTATCTGGCCGGCATCTCTAATCTCTAAACTCAGGAGAGATTTTTGTGTTTTTTTTTGTTTTTTTATTTGGGGAGGGGGCAAGTATATATTTACAAAATTTGTTATTTTAACATTCTTACTTATCTTATCTGGTTTTCTTTATTTTTACTATGGACGTGAATTACTACCTGGTATGATTTCCTCATTATAATATAGTTTTGACTCCAGACAATCATGTTATAATATTATTATCAAATATATTACTTTTCTACATGTGTTAGGTCTAATGCTACAATTACATACACATTGTTTTACATTATAGATTATAAAATAAGTTCAGAAAAGGAAATAGAAGTGTCCATATGTACTGTCTTTTATAATTAAACAATTATCTTTGTTGGTGCTGCTTGGTATTTTTGTATGTGGATTTTGTATGTGGATTTTTCAGTGATTTGCTTTTAACCTGAGGAACTTCAATTATTATTTCTTTCAAGCCAGATCCTCTAATAACAAATTCTCTCAACTTTTAAATTTTTTTTAAAGATTTTATTTATTTATTTGGCAGAGAGAGAGAGAGAGATCACAAGTAGGCAGAGAGGCAGGCAGAGATAGAGGGGGAAGCAGGCTCTTTGCTGAGCAGAGAGCCCGATGCAGGGCTCCATCCTAGGACCCTGGGATCATGACCTGAGCTGAAGGCAGAGGCTTAACCCACTGAGCCACCCAGGCACCCCTCAACTTTTTTTTTTTTTTTTTTTTTAATAAGTAATCTCTACACCCAGAATGTGGAGCTCAAACCTACAACCTTGTGTTCGAGTTATTTGCTCTGCTGACTGAGCCAGCCCCATTTTAGCTTTTATTTGCCTGGGAATTTTGTGAAAATATTTTTTATAGGAAATTTTTGACAAATACAGGATTCTTGGTAGACAGTGTTTTTTCCAGCACTTTATCATCTCACTGCCTTCTTTCCTGTGTTGCTTTTTATGAGAATTTGGTTATTTCTAATTGGGATTGTTTCACATGATGTATCATTTTGTCTTGCTGCTTTCAAAAACTTTTTTGTCTTTGGATTTCAACATTTTTAATTTGATCTGAGTATGAGTGTCTTGTGTTTACCATATTGGAGATGGTTGTATTTCTTGGTTGTATAGATTAATATTTTTCATCAAATTTGAGAAGTTTCTTACCATTAATCCATTATATTTTTTTATTCATTTCTCTCTTTACCTGATATTCATATAGCATGTATGATTATATGCTTAATGGTATCTCTCATTATGTTTAGAACCTGTTCATTTTTCCTCATAATTTTTTTTTCTTCTGTATTTTGGATTGACTAATCTCTAGCAATCTAAAAGTTTCCCATTTTTTTCTTTGTCATTCAAATCTATTGTTGAGCCTCTCCAGTAAAGTTTTTATTTCAATTTCAACTCTAGATTTACCATTAAGTTCTTTTTAATAATTTCTATCTTTTCATTGATATATTGGAGGTTCCAGCCATCCAAATTCTTGGGTTTGATTAATTTGCTAGAGCTGCTAATAGTACCCATTTCACTTGCTAGAATACTGGTTTATTAAAAAAGGGAATAGGAACAGGCTGATGGAAAAGATGCACAGGGCAAGGTACAGGGAGGGAGAGTGGAGGTTCATTGCCTGCTCTAGGTGTGCATCTCCCCATATCTCCAAGTGTTCACCAACCCCTATCCTTTTGGGTTTTTATGAAGGCTTCATTACATAGGCATTATTGATGAAATCATTGGCCATTGCTGACTAAACTTAACTTCTGTTAGGGTATGGAGTCGACCACCCCTCAATTAGACAGAGAACACTCTCGATGATGCAAGTCACACAGCGAGGTTTATTTCCAGCTAGCTGGGGTCCAAGTATCTGCCTGGCGCAGCGGGTTTCAACAAAGATCCCGAGCACTCAAAGTCAAGGGTTTATATAGCATTTTTTTAAAACACCCAACTCACAGTAATTTTCCATCACTTCAGAGACCATACATATTTTTGACTTGTGCCCCCCTGGTGGTTTAGTAAGATAAGCTCTTTTCAGCATCTGGTCCCCATGGTGCAACCGCAACCGCCTAGCCACCCTGGTGGTTTAAGCTGATTAGCTGTTGCTGGGGTGTTGCAGGGTGAGGTACTTTCTTGGGACTAAAGCAGGGTGGGGGTCCCTGGTAGTAAAGTCGGGGAAAGGTCAGCCCTTGGGCCTGAGATGGCTGCCCAAGCTAAGATGGCTGTACTTATACTAACCCACTCTTAATAACTTCCAACCGCTGAGGCTGAAGTGGGGTGGAAGAGGTGGGACTGAAATTTCCACCCCTGCAGTCACATGGTTGACTCCACTGGTAATCAGCCTTCCTTCTCAGGTATAGTCCAAAAGTCACCTCCTTAATATAATAAACAACACCTTTGTCACTCTCCTCACTTAGGAATTTCCAAAGATTTTAGGGGCTCTGTGCCTGGGAAAGGAGATGAAGTCCAAATATGTATCTCTTACCATAAATCACAATATTCAATTTACTGGAAACTTGAGCTACAAGGAGAGAGACCCATCTTGGCAGTACTTACTCAATACGGAACTTCTAGCAAGCTGAGCTAGGAAGTAGGAAGAAGTGGACTGTACCTTAAATGTCACAGATGCTTGTGTTTACTGAAATTTAGCAGATTCTCTTGAACAAATGTTTCTTGATTTGCTGTATGCCTTATGACAACTTCCACAGATTCTAGTAATTTTCCTCAATTATGAGTGTTTCACAGGGGAATGGGTACCATGGGGCTGCTCATGTACACATCTGGCCACTGATTTTAAACATGAGAGAAGTAGTAGAGATCTATCTAGATATACAAAGGTGCTCGCTTTGGCAGCACATATACTAGATATACAAAGGAGGCAGACACATAGAAAGAAGAAGAAATAAGAAACAGGACAAACATCACCCTGACATCCCTATGACTTTCCAATCTGGTTTTCATTTGTAAACTTGCTACTGTATTCTGAGACACCAGTATAACCTTAAAATACATAAGTTTTTTGCTACTTGTGGGCAACTAAAGGCACTCCAACCAAATAAATAATTTATGAGTTAAACCACAGAAGCTTTGAAAGCCAAGTAGTAAGAGGTGTGATTCAAGAATGGCCCTGCCCACAGACTTATTTATGAAATTCTTTTTATAACAATCTAAACTTTCTAGAGTTCCAACAGAATTCTTTTCAGAATGGTTATTCACGAGGTGTATGACTTTGGAAATATTCTTCCCTCAATTTTCCCATCTGCAAGAAAGATATAATAATATCTTGGAAGTATCTAGAAAGAGAGCTGAAATGAGTGAAATGAGTTAAAGCCTATAAAGTGTTTTTTTTTTTATTTCTTTTTTTAAGGAGGGCACATGTGATGAGCACTGGGTATTACATGCAACTAAGGAATTTTTGAACACTACATAACTGAACATAATAATGATAAAAAAATAAAATGTTTTTTTCAAAAAATTTATTTATTTATTTGACACAGAGAGAGAGATCACAAGTAGGCAGAGAGGCAGAGACAGAGGGGGAAGCAGGCTCCACGCTGAGCAGAGAGCCTGATGCGGGCTTGATCCCAGAACCTAAGATCATGACCTGAGCTAAAGGCAGAGCCTTAACCCACTGAGCCACCCAGGTGCCCCCAAAATAAAGTGTTTTTAACAATGTCCAGCATAGTAAGCAATCAAGTGGAGTCTAAAAGTCCTTAAGCAAAACTTTGGAGACAGTTTTCTTAGAACTTGGAACAGTTATGATATAAACCATAGTGCAACTGTATTAAATACACAGATATTTATTCATGTTAAGTTTTACTTTATAGATTAAATCATGTAATAAATTTAATTCTACTTAACTAGAGTCAATGCAAGGATCTAATCTTCTATATTCTTACTAAATACTGAGTCCCATGTAAAATTCACATGTCAGTTGCATATATCTAAAATATTTCTAGTATTTCACTTCTAATTACAATAAAATTAAATAACTTGTCTCAGTGACTGTTTAACTGCCTTGAACCATATTTCATCACATCATTTCAGCATTTACTAAGTCATAACTATTCCAAAGATAGAGCTGTGTAGTCAAACATAATCTATTCTGGTTTTGCAAAAAAACTAAAATCAGACTGGTGAGAGACCAAGTGACACTTGGAGAAACAGGAGAACTCAAATTTATTTTGCACAGCAGACCCAGATGAGCTCCTCCTCAAAATTCTGGTCCCCGGGCAATAGGTTATAGGTCTTTTATAGGGGAGTGTAGGGGGTCAGTTTCCAAGGACTATGCTGACTGCTCGTAAGTGGATTTAAACTTGGAGGTGGGTAGGCTGCTTTAGGTAGAAATAGTAGTGCAAGGGGCCTGTGGCAGGAAGCCTGTTTACAAAAGCAGAAAAGATTGGTTATGTCTTGCTCCCAGTAGGGCTTCTGGTTATCTCTGCTTATTGTTAGTAGTCTCCCATCTACTGGGGCCTGTCAACCTGGGCCTACTCTGAGTAATTTTCTTCTTCATTTCTAAGGTGGTACAGTAGTTAAGTTGACAAGAAAAGAAAAAATATCCTCATTCTAAAAGATGTCAATGAACAGTTATATTCTGGACAAATTACTGTTAATCTAAATATAGACAATTTCAAAATCTGACAAGTTATGCTGTCACATCAACAAAGAACATGGTGGACTTAATTACTTTTTTTATAAGTAAGAATGTGCCACGTGAATAAAACATTTAAAAATTCAAGTAATCTGGGAAACCTGGGTGGCACAATCAGTTAAGCATTTGATTCTCGATTTTGGCCCAGGTCATGATCTCAGGGTCATGAGATGGAATCCTTCATTGGGCTCCACACTTGGCAGGGAGTCTTCTTGGGATTCTCTCTCTCCTTCTCTCTCTGTCCCTCCATCCCACCTCTCTGTCTCTAAAATAAATAAATAAATCTATTTTAAGGGGCTAAGAAAATTAATCTTTGTTATTTGTAATACTCTTACGATATAAAATATACAGAATTTTTATAGGAAGCTCTAAAATTTTTATCGATATTCTAGATTTAGAGTGATTTTTTAAAAATTCTATTAATTAATAAGGTGTGGAAATGGGAGAAGGCTGCTTATAAATAGTGGAAAAATGCAAGTCGTTTCTTTCAATTACTTTTCATCTTCAACTTATGTTTGCCATTGTGATGATTTTCTCTGATCTTGAATAAAAAAAAATGAAAATTTAAAAATATAGTCCTAGAGCTTTGTATTCTATTTTTAACATGAAAAATCATAACAAACTATTCAATGCCAACTTAGTGTTAATTTTAAAGGAGGTAAAATGTACTAAAATATATTTAAAATAAATGATGATTTTTGCTTATTTTACCTAGAAACTATAAATATGGAAATGTATTTAGAGTACGGATCAGACAAAGCACAACGTATACTTCATAATTTCAGAGATATCAAGTTCTCCAGAGGAGTACCAAATCTTAACACTTCCATAATACACATAAGTCATATTCCTTAATATTTACTGTATTTCATATTCATCTATTTTCCCCCTCGGAGAATGGAAGAAACATACTATAAATCAAACAAATAACTTCTGCATGATAGATTATGAAAAACATTTGATCTTTTGATCTTGAAACTGCATAGCCAAAATGCTTTTATTTCCTGGCATGAGTCCCAGACTCCAAGTGTCATTCAATGGAAACATTTTCATGATATAGTGTTTGATATTTTACATTTTGTAATTCTATTCTTTCCTGTTGTGCTTCTTTACAATTTTTCTTACAAATAGCTGCAAAATACATTACCAATGGGGGAAAATTATGAAACTAATTAAAACATGATTTCTTAGCTATAAAAATAGCTAAGACATTGTAAAGAGAGAGAGAGAAAGAGAACTGAAATTAAACATGTAACAGAATTGCTCACCTTTACTGCCAGCTAGACACAAAGGTTTATGCTCAGTCCCTGAACACATCAGTCCACCATATCTGCGAACGTCATGAATACTTGATAAACCCATAGCAACAATAACAGAATAAAAACTGCGTTAATGTTTGCACAAGCAGAACTGTCCGAGGATTTTAACTATCCCAGGGCTAAAACCAGAAAATACAACATGAATCTCCTTTTTCCAATGATCTCTGAAACTTCCACTAGGTTTGCACACTCAAAATAATGGAAAATTAAAGATATTTCAATTTGCATCAGTTCATTTCTTGCTATTTTAAATATTATTTGTTAATACTGCAATGTAAGAGCTATAGATTATTAAATGTATAGTCAGGCCAAGAACAATATTTAGTAAGTGTATGTCTTCTGGGCATTAGGCAAATCTACTTTGTACATTAGAAAACTAAAACATATAGAATATTCATTCAGTAAGCATAATGTGAGCAAGCCTGCTGGTTCTTTAATGCATAATATTCGACATATTGTATTTGAAATATGTATATGGGGATATTTTGCTCATATAATACTATCTACTTTATTGAGAAATGACCTGAACTTTGCCTTCATTAAGTTACAAAATATTCAAACAAAAACATTTGGGAAAGTTTCATTGAGGAAAATAAATGTATAAGTCTAAATGTTTATTATTTTCAGAGTAATGCACACTTGTTAATTTAGTTTAGTTAAAATTTGTATTTTTTATAATGCAGTTTTGTAGAATTAAAATTTGAAAGATATGAAATCTAGTCTCAACTTTCTATCTGACTGAGTGGTTTGTCTCTCTGGGTCTGTTTCCTGATTCGGTGACTGAAAAACTGTATGCCTTCTACTTATACTAACAAATTATGTTTGGTGTCAGGAATACCATTGTCATGTAGTCACATCTTGGTTTTTGATTTCAAGCTAGTTATGAGACTACTTTCTCTATAAAATTATCTGTTGGTGATGTGTCTTTGGTCATATTGCAAAGTAATTTTGCATTGTCAAATCTTTTCAAGAATTAGAGCAATGTTTGAAGCAGAAAAACTTTATGATAAGGTAAGTAAGTTAAAATTCTTATGACACAGCCTAGAAAGCTAAGAGCTACAGAATAAGAAAAACCCTTAGTTTGGTGGACCATGATTTCAGACTTCTGTGGGAGAGGTGAAAAATGTTGCTTGCTAGAGAAATTGTACTCCACAAGGCAGGAGCCAATCAATATCTCTTAGAAGAAATTTTTGAGTGCATTTGCCAATCACAGACAACTGGAAAATCAGAAGCAGGTCACAGAGCAGGAAAGGAATATTATGGACACTAAAATTAAGAGAAGACTGAGGGGATTCTAAGAAATAATTTGTAGATTACACATAGTCATGGTGAAAGAGGTGAATTAGTCAGTCAGTCAGGAAATTCTGGGAGCTGAATTAATAGTCATTGAGACCTTGAGAGCATACCAAATATTAAACCTCTGACTATTTTTTTAAATTCTGTTTTCTGTTTCTTAAAATAAGTACAATCTGCAGCAGTGAAAGCCCTGGCAAGAAACACACTTAGCACACTTGGCTATAACTTTGTTAAGTTAATAAAATCACATTTCTGTATCTATCTCTATATCTATTTTCTATTATCTATCTATTTTCTATCTATCTATCCTCATCTGTTTATCTTCTTTTCTATCTTTCTATTTAATAAGTCCTACATACAACTCAAAAGGCATCCACAGACTAGTGGTAACAAGAAGCCACCTGCAAGACTGAAGGGGCAAGGAGAGAAAACTCTGTCACCAGAACTGGTTAAGAGCTAGATCATGGAGTTACGGTAGGTTGACGGGTGCTATGGTACAATTTAGAGAAATGAGATGACCACTGCAAGAGAACAAAAACAAAAATAAAACAAAACAAAAAAACAAAAGAGAGAGAGAGAGAGAGGGAGGGAGGAAGTGGGAAAGGGCTGATGAGGGAAGGAGGGAGGGGAGATGAGATATTCAGAACTCTGTCCTCATACCCTCAGATCTTTTGTCTGAGCCTCCTTTTGGCGAAATCCAATTGGATGCCAGAGGACAAGAAAGCTTGGGTGCTGTGAATTGTAGGAACCCATCTGAGGGCATGAAATAGAGCAGAGGTGGTGGAGAATAAGTGTGTGTGTAGGGAGAGGGGAGAAGGATGGACTGGAGGTCAGAGATGAGAATAAGGTTTTCAGTTCAAGTAGAATAACCTTTTGGGACCATTAAGTAGTTGAGACATTGAATTTCTTGTCTTGATTAATATATAAGATGGGGAGTTTTATACTGACTTCCACTATACTCTATTAATTTAGTAAGATTACAAAAAGAATGGGATTAACCATACATTTTACCTTAGGTATAAAACGTGAAATTTAATTCTTCGGAAATTAACTATATATAAAAATCACAATTTAAATATTTGATATTACATATATATACATGCATACAAACATATATAATATAAATATACCAATAATTTTATATATATATACACATACACACACATGTGTGTGTATATATATGCGTGTTTTGTGTATGTGTGTATATATATATATGAGTTTTGTTTAAACTACTTTCTTCAACATACTCTATTCCCTGTGGAAATCTCATAGGAAAACCAGAGTTCATTGTAATTGACTCCTAAGGTCAAATGTCTTTGGATCTTGTACAAGGTCAAGCATGTTATCTAATGTAAGCATTAACACAGGCCAAAAGAGACTCTAATAGTAGATGAAATCATTTCAAAGGGTCCAAAAGGTAGGGACAAGGACTAGTGATTCATTCACTGAAGATTGATGATGTTTGTAAAGCAAAAGAGATTTATTGACTTATTTATTGATTTGATTTATTGGTTTAGAAGGATTTTGTACCCAAGAAGCATGCATGAGTGTGCCACAAATACAATCAGAGAAAATGCAGCGTCTGCAGTTTGGTGAGGAGGGAAGCTCAGCAGGCAGCTGTGGGTGCAGAGGATTTAACGAAGAAGAATGATTTTTGTGGCAGAGATATATTACAGACCACAGCACTATTCTAAGTCAATAATGATGACCAACCAAGATGGAATGAGAATTAGCATAGCAAATGATGCCTGTGGAGTGCATACAGTAGGAGAGAAGGAAAAGACACCGTGTAATTGCAGCTGTTTTATTTTTCTGCCAACTATGGAGTATTACAGAATAAAAAAAAAAATGGATGACTGGAGAGGAAGTCACACAAAATAAGTAAAACCAATAATGGATTGCAGTTTGAATAGACATCCAGAGAACAGGAATTTGCAGTATAAATGAATAAAACAAAGTAATTTATAAATAATATAAAATGTGGAGGCCCCACCTCCTGACATAGGTAGACCTAATTCCAAGAGTTCAGAGTAGAAAAAAGAGGAACTAATTCTGGATAACTGATTCTGGAAAACAAATTTGTTGGAAAGATAATGGACAGCTTGTAAGATCTTGGAGGTCACACATCCAGAAATAGTTTTCAAATCATCATGCAGATCTGGTCAACAAAAGGCACAACTTCTTCCACCTCTGGGAACGAGATGATGCCCCAAGGAAACGGCTGATACCAAGTTGTAGAAACTGCCTCTAGTAATGCAACCACTACTAAGATTGGCCTCTGGATTTAGCTACAGTCATTCCAGACACCTGTCACCAGATGACACTTTATTATGTTCCTTCTTTATGTCTCTAGTTTCTGTTTTAGACGCAATGTATGATTAGCAAAAATTTATGTGTCAGTACTTTAGCCATCAAGGACTGGGGAAGAAAGGATTCAGTGTATTTGGCTTCTACATGAGACTTGGTCTATTTTATTAGTTGGGGAATTCTTCAAACACTTAGATTTAGATGTTGAGTGGACAAAATGAATGACAAAGGATTCTGTGGCAAATAAGCAAATAGAACTAAAGCATCCTAGGATATGTCTACTAATGCAAAAGGACATAGACTGAGAACAAGATGTATGTTGGGGAATCACACATTTAGGTTTGACTGTTAATGACTCTACAAGCTCCTCTATGGAATTAATGATCAAAGGTGGTGGTGTAATATGGAGAAAAGGATAAAGGTCAGAATTTGGGAAGAGGGGCACCAGGTGGCTTAGTCAGTTAAGTATCCAACTGTTGCATTCAGCTCGGGCCGTGTTCTCAGGGTTGTGAGATCGAGCCCCACGTTGGACTCTGAGCTCTCAGTGTGGAGTCTGTTTAGGATCCTCTTTCTTTCTCTTCCTTCCCCTTTGCTCCTCTCCTTTTTGTCTCTCTCCCTCTCAAATAAATAAATCAAATCTTAAAAAAAAAAAGAAAGAATCTGGGAAGTCATTTGCATTTAGAATGTGAGCAGAGGAAATAGAGCCAAAAATTAGTGACTCCAGAGATAGGAAAGCAAACATAAATATGAGGTAACATAGAAGCCAAGGGTACAAAGAACCCAGAATAAGCTGAACAGTAGAAATAAAAAATGACAAATATGGTGGAGAATGAGACTGTGGAAATGCTTCTAGATTTACCAACATGACAGTTCTTAGTTACCCATCTTGCAAGTCCAGTCCTCAAAGTAATAAGAGAGATAGTTAAGTCCCTAGGTATTCAGAAATGTGTCACCAAAAGACCAAAAATGGAGATAAACATTATATACACATTTGAAAATCTTACTGAGAGTGGTACAATGGTCGCTCAAGGAGGTAACAAGAACCAAGGTGTTACAGGACAGGTAGAAGTGTGCTTGCTTTCCTCTGCTTTCAGAAAAGAAGTAGCTACTAGAGAGCAAGAATTAAAAATGAAATTATGAAACCATGAGTTTCTGTAGCTTTTATACTGAATGAGATATGATTTGGCCAGAATAACCAAATCAGGTAATAAGAACCTTAATTAATAAATGTCTTAAAAGGCAGTGGTCAGTTAGGTCACTCATCTAAACCATCAACATGAGTTTAATCTGCTTTAAAAATCCAGATTGTAATGGTAATTCTATTCAGTGATACACATTTGATGGTAAGAAGAACCATCAAATGATGGTGATCTTCATAGCACTGGACTTTTTATTTATAAAACATTATACACCTTTATTCTTAATCCCTCTTCCAAGCTCCTATTCCATTTATATAAGCATCGCAAATTTACGAGGTCAAATTCATCAAATTCTCTCTCAAATTTGCTATCCCTGCAGAATTAGGACTTCTTTATTATGTATACTTTAGGGCTTAAGGGAAGCCTAGTTGAAGGACATCTGACATCTTATCCAAATTCCTATCTATTGAATCCTAACCTCACTCCCCTAGAAATGGGGATTCTGTATTTGCGTTATTGTATTCATTAAATTTTCCATGGATGACAAACCATTAAATGCCTCAAAGAGGATGATGACAATTAGAGAAATTCTCTCAAATTTTCTCTAATTTCTCAAAGAAATGAGAAGCTCAAAGCAGTATTTTTAAACTATATATGGTCTTCATTGTCCTTTTATTCAACTTTTCTATGAGCCAAGTGATGAAGTTGGTACTCTGTCTTTAAAGAATTTGCAGTTATAAAATTTCAATTTTCCAACTGATGATTGTCACATCTGAAAGAATTTTTGTTGCTGGTCAGCATTTTATCGTATTCAATTTATTCTGATTCTAGTAAAATTCCCTAGCGTTCTCCTAGTGACAATCCTCTTCATCATTTGGTTTTTGTTTTTTTGTTTTTTTTTTTAAAGATTTTATTTATTTATTTTACAGAGAGAGAGAGATCACAAATAGGCAGAGAGACAGACAGAGAGAGAGATGAGGAGAAGCAGGCTCCCTGCTGAGCAGAGAGCCCTATGCAGGACTCGATCCCAGGCCCCTGGGATCATGACCTGAGCCGAAGGTAGAGGCTTAACCCACTGAGCCACCCAGGCGCCCCAGTCTTCATCATTTGTTTATCCCTTCAAAATATCACACACACACACACACACACACGTCATGTACAAATACCATGCCATGGACCTTTTTTGCTGAGCACCATACTTTCATTGGCCTTCTGACTAAAGAAGTGAATATAATACTCCATATACATTCATTCTAGTAGAATGATATATAACTGTAGACTCTTGGCAGTATTCTCAAGGGCTTTATAGGCTGAACCAGCTAAAGAGTAACATTTCAGCCCTGACATAAGTTGTGTAAAGCTAGAGCTATCTAAAATAAGTAAAAGTCTAGTGATGAAGCCCGAGTTTAATTAAAATGTTGCTCAAGTTCTGTTATAAGAATTTCATAAAACAAAGAAGATTCACATATTCTATTTCTCAAAGCTCTTGGGATTAGACACTGAATTGTTCTCTTAGAGCCCAACTACATTAGATAAAACATTAAAAATGGTTACTTGTGAGAACCCATAATGTGCCATTTCATTCTCACCTGTATGATAAATTTCAGAGGCAAAGATTCAAAAGTGTATTTTCTTAATAATAAATATCAGAGCAATGTCATTGTTACTAATATTTCAGAGCTGAGATTGTCAGTCATTGATTAATAGTCATGTATAATTTATCAAACAAAATGATGGCTGACACAGATGCACAAGAATGTTATGCATAAGGTGTTATGAATTAGATCAAGTCTGTCAGATTTTCATGTTGAGAAGCCAACATTCCTCTAACAGAGAAAAACAGGATCTTGAGAGGGATTAACTTACTAGTTATAAGTAAAGAAACTCAGTCAGTAGGAAGACAATGTCGTGAATATACTTTTCATTTTTTTCTTAAAGCCAGTTTCCCTGGGATTAAGAAAAAAGAAAAAAAGAAAAGAAACACAGACTTTGGAGTAAGTATATTTATTTATTTATTTCTCTGTAAGAGAAACATGGTTTTGTACATTTAAATTTATGAGCATAAGCTGATGGCCAAATGAGCAAGTGGCATTGAAAGAAATGTAAAGGGGTTATTTCTATTTGTCTTCTGTTCTTTGTTATTAAGAATGAAATTACTTTGAACATTAGTGTAAAACACTTTTTTATCCATATTCAGACATTCAGCATGGTCTTTTAGAATATCAATATAAAAAGGGAAAAATGTAAGGGTCTTATTCCACTCAACCCTACTACCAGGATTATCCACCAAAATCACTTTATCCTATTCTTATGTTTATGTCTTTTGTAGTTGTTTTATAATGTTCAACAATGGACATTTAACTTTTTATCTAGCTAGAACATTGAAATCATTGACTCCCCTTTATAAAGTGCTGAAAGATTTAGCTTCGCCCATTATTCCCATGGGCTCATCACATCCTTTCTCAAAATTTTCTAATTATATTTTCCTTTAAGCTATTCTAGTACTTACTTTTATGACTTTAAATATAATTAAACCTCCATTTCTTGTTCCAGTGACTTTAAGCAGAGCTTCTAATAAAAGATGAATAAAGTAGGATGTAGAATTTCTTCCATCTCTTCCCCATCAATCAGTTTGTTGTTGTTGTTGTTGTTGTTGTTGCTGTTGTTGTTGTTGTGGAGGGCAGAGACAGTGTCCCCCCAGAGATGTATTCATTTCCTAATCTTAGAAACCTGCGAACATTACCATATACATAAAACGAGTGCACATTCCCTTATACATCAAAACATGTGACGAAGATAAAGCCCAGAGGAGGCTTAAATTGGGTTATCTGGGTGTGTCTAAATGCAGTCATATGTCTCTGTGAAAGAGAAGCAGAGGGAAATTGGATAGAAACACAAAGACGGCTACCTGAGGATGGGAGCAGAGTTTAGAGTGACATGTAGCCATAACAAGGAATGCCAACGATTACCAGAAACTATGGGAGTCAAGGGAGAATTCTCCCTTAAAGCCTCTGGAGGGAGTGTGGCCCGGTCAACACCTTGATTTCAGACTTTTGGCCCTTAGAACTGGGACAGAACTCCTGTCTGCTATTTAAAGCCACAGGAATAGGTCTGTTGTTTTAATCCTATTGTTTTAGCCACAGGAAACTGTGTGGTTGCTTGTAACAAATTACAAGTGATTTGTTATTTGTGACAATTCCTTACAAGCAACCAGAGGAAACCTACACAGTTACTATATGTTATAAAATGTTTCAAATCTTATGTAATATAAGTATCATACACTAGGGAGCAAGTGCTGTGACCAGACTCCTAGAAAGAAAAATGTCAGTAAATTTAGGGTCCTTGAAGAGTGTCTTAAAAGGAAGTCCTTTTTTATTTTTTTGTTTGTTTCATTTATTCTACCAATGACTCAAAATCATTTCATATTTTAATTTATTTTGCATTCGGACTATGGCTTTATTGTTTAGCTTTTTCCTGTCTCTTTTGGGATTGTTTTCCTCCCTTGCCATTCACTAGAGAAACACTGCCTTTACCACATTAATCATACAATTTGGGTAATAAAATGCACTATATTATTAAAGACATTCTTCTCAGAACCCTTTGACTTTCTATTCCACATTACATTGATTGCTTCTTAGACTGCTACATGGCTGCCATCCTGGAGCGTTCTTGTTGTTATTGTTTTTCACTTTTGAATTACTTCCAATACTTTCTGTCTCTTACATTTCCCTTTTTATTTTAGTCTTTTGGTTTTCTGGAATTTATCAAAGTTTGTTTGTTTGTTTGTTTGTTTTTCCCCTCAAGAGTTACTTATTTATTTGAGAAAGAGACCAAGTAAAGGGGAGAGGAGCAGAGTGAGGGAATACTCAAGCAGATTCTCCCCTGAGCTAGGAGCCCATTTGGGGGCTTGATCTCAGGACCCATGAGTTCACAACCTGAGCTGAAACCAAGAGTCAGATGCTTAACTGACAGAGACACCCAGAAGCCAAATAAAATGATTCTTTTTAGGAACACCCTAAATTTTTGTGTATCTGTATTCTCCTCTCCCACTAGAATATTTGCTTGGCTTGTTATTAAATGCTAGTCTGAAAATCGTCTTTATTAATAATTGTTCTCATTATTTTTGGGATTTAGAATTGATGAAAATTCTGACAAATATCATTGTGTGGCCTTGGCCATTTTCTCTATTAATGGCCAAATAATTAATATTGTTTCCTTTCATTTCTTATCTCTGGAAGGTCTTAAGAGTTTTTTGAAGGGACCTGTTTTGTTTTGTTTGTTTTTATTTTTTTTCCATTTTATTTTACTTCTTTTCAGTGTTCCAAAATTCATTGTTTATGCAGCACACTTAGTGCTCCATGTAATACGTGCCCTCCATAATATCCACCACCAGGTTTACCCAACCCCTCACCACCCTCCTTTCCAAAATCCTCAGTTTGTTTTGTTTGCTATTTAATTATCTTATTAGCATCTGTTTAAGGAATTTTCTGCCATTATTTTTTAACCCCTTATTTTACCTTTCTCTTTCCTTAAAATTCCTATTATATAGATTTTAATATTCTGGACTAATGCTAAAGTTTTCTTAATTTTTTTGTCTCATTTCTCATGATCTAACAAGCTTCCTCAATATTATATTATATTCATTGACTGACGGAATCTGAGTGGTGAAATAAAGTAAATTTGGGCTGGGGCATAACGACTACTATTTGCCTATCAAGTGGGGCTCAACTTGACTTCATGCTAGGCATGGGCATGTTCAGTGCTGTACATCAGATAGAAAGGGAGGACACCAAAACCTAATCAGAAAACATGTGCAAATCCATAAAATTAGGCAAAGTCTATAGGGTTAGTCATCGCTTGAAAAAAAGCAATTCATTTCAAAGTTGATCTGTAGTCCAGTTATGGTCTTAGTCAAAATGCACAGATCTTTTTATGATGCTTAATGGCAAATGAATGTGAATCTTATACTTTTATGTTTATGTGCATTAGGATATTTCCTAATGACTTGTTGACTATATTAGGAAAATTTGGTGTTTATTAATCAGAATTAGCCATTTTTGAGAAGTCAATGATTTTTTAATTTCCAAGAAGCAGTGGATACCCTGGTCATGGGCTCCACTGACACTTTTTTTTTTTTTTTCTATAGACTGGGTTCCCTTCTTTGAGGTGATAATACAAGGAATCCCATGCTGATGGATCAAACATTTCATAATCCTTTCGATTCTGGTATTGACTAAGGCTCTGTGAGCAGAAAGACAGACCCATACTTGAAATATATCTTATTCCTTTCAGAATCAATGCTGGTCACTTCAAACATAATGCTGACATGATACTTAGGGAACTCTGGGTATCAGTGTCACCTCAGGCCAACAATCCTCAAAAATGTTTGGATATTCCCATTCTCCAATGTATAATTCCTTCATGAAATGGTGGTAATTGCATTTACATAATAATCAGGATGGTAGTTTCCAAGTACACCCATCATCTGTTGTGTTGTCCTTGCTTTTAGGGACATGACCTCTACTTCAGTGGATTCCAGATTAAAACCAGCTCAGGTCTGAAAACTGGAGAAGAGACTATGGGTTTTTACTGAAGCAAATGATATCAGTGTCTTTTCATTCACTTTGCTGGATGTCTGTCTATTTTGTGCCTCTGGACATGTTTTCAGTTATCCATTTCCATTTGCTGATCAGGCCTCTTGACCACCTCCCTGACCTCATTAAGATAATTACATTCAATTGTCTTCTACCTGCTGTCTTCTGGCCTCATTGTTCTGGAGTCCTATCAACCACTTCTGTTCGCCTGTCAGTGAGACAAGTTCTGGAACCACCTCTTCTAAGATTATCCTCAATGTGCAGAGAAAAGCCACCACAGAGCCTCTGGCAATGCTGATACCCTTCTCCCTGGTGCATTTTTTATGGCCTTTACACATGGCCTGTCCTCCTGACTACCTATAGGACATGATAATTGGGTTGTTTTCCAGCCTTACATGGTATAGCTACTGTAGCCTTCCGACTTCTTTGATACCTTTAATGCCTTCATCTTTTTTGTATTATGGCAATCTTGCATTTCAATTTAGCATGGACCACTACCCTTCCATGGTTTTGGAACAATCTGAGAAGAATGGATATTAACTCCTCTTTAATGTTTGGTAAAAATCACACTGACACTTCTAGGAGATAACCCAGAAACAAATTTATACCACTTCCTGGAATTCTTGACAGTATTAAAACCCACATTAAAAGAAAGTGCTCCTGAATTATCTCTCTTATTCTACTTCCTTTTTGAGTTTCTTCCCTTAATCAAGGACCTCCAGAAACCCATCCCATACCTATCCTCCTAGTCTTTGTGATTTTTTTTTTCTTTTCTGGCTAAGTCTTAGAGCTCCTTTATATATGACCTCTTTCTTCTTTCATTAGACCAAGCATGTCCCAAGGTAAAGCTCTTGCTACTTAATCTTATATTATAAGCATAGAGGCCATGAGAGGAGTTTAGAGCAGATTATAAGGAGGACACTGGTTAATTTCAAGAGAATTTTCTGAATGATTTTCAAGCAAGGTGGGGGTGGGTGGGTGAGTAGGTGGGTACTAGCTCCTATTAGGAAGATATTGGGAACTTCTGCAAGCCCAGGGAAGGCAGAGAATCTAGGAATTCAAGATTTTTAGGGGCACCACCAAAAAAATGAAATCTTGCCATTTGCAACAATGTGGATGGAATGAGAGGATATTATGCTAAGCAAAATAAGACAGAGAAAGACTATTATCATATGATTTCACTCATATGTGGAATTTAAGAAACAAAACAGAGAAGCACAGGGGAAGGGTGGAAAAAATAAAACAAGACAAAATCAGAGCAGGAGAGAAACCATAAGACATTCTTATCATAGGAAACGAAACTGAGGGTAGTTGGAGGGAAGGTGAGTGGAGGGATGGGGTAACTGAGTGATGGACCTTAGTAAGGGCACATGATGTAATGGGCACTGGGTGTTTCATACGAGTGACGGAATCACTGAACCCTACCTCTGAAACCAACAATACTCAGTACATTAATTAATTGAATTTAAATTAAAAATAAAAGAAGATAAAAATAGAAAAGAAGAAAAAGAAGAATAAAAGAATAAAAATAAAAAAATAAAATAAAAATAAAAGAAGATAAAAATAGAAAAGAAGAAAAAATATAAAAGAATAAAAGAAGATTTTCAGGGGCATCACCACAAATGTCTCTATTCTTTATCAGCATCATATTCTTTTCAAATCAGGGTCCTGAACTTGACATGGAAGACCCATGTTAGGTGAGAGTTTAATCTTATTTGGAGCTTTGCTAAGCTGATAAGCATAGTTTTTATTGTTGTTGTCTTTTTTTGTTTTTGCTTTTGTTTTTTAATTTTTACAGAAACACATGCTGCTATAGAGTCTCTCTGGCTTTTACCTTTCCTTCAGGTGATCAATTTTTCTTGACATTTTGTTATTTTGCAGAGTCCCATTTGAGTTTAGTAAGTTTAATAACAGCTACCTAATCCTCTTATACTCATGATTACTATTTCTCCTATGTTTCTCAAATATCTTACACATTGCACCAGCTAATTCATTCTTTTCATCCCAATTCTCCACTGGTACAATTTAACAATTAGTCTGCCATGTATGTCAGGAAATCTCTGTGTTCCTGATATAATGATGGGACCAGTGATGGCACCTTATTCCCAGCAGGACTCCAAGAAATTCAATCCCAGAATCATTCTGAGTGTCTGCTTTCCAAAACCATCTCAGATTGCATTCCCTAGAAAGCAGATTGTGCCATGGGGTTTAGCATGCAGTATCTTTATTAGTTTCTCTGTCATCCACACTTGGAAAAGGAAGGGGAAGAAGCAGAACTGGGCAGAAAGAAGAATTAAATTGCACTGAAGGCCCAGTGGCAAACTCAGACAACAGCACAGGGAGCTCTGAAGGAAGAACTACCTTTTGTAATATTTTCTCATTGTGCTCCCAATGACTGGGCTTTTCAAGCCCTGCTTGAAGGACTTTGGGTATGACAGCTCTGGGAAGGGGTGTGGCCTTGGATAGGGCAACTCTTGCTCTGAAGGAATCTCTAAGCAGGTTGACCACATTTCTGGTGGCTGAGGTAACAAATCCATCCATTAATGCTGAACTGCACAGCACATCGCAGTGTCTGACTTAGCTGCTGTATACCCAAGGCTCATATCCACCTAACCTGGAACCCTCACTCAAAATCCTACCCAGTGGAAATCTCCCTATGCATGCAGTGAGAATTCTCACTGTTATAGAAGTATTTGAGTCAATTCAGAAAGGTTTTGAGTTGTTCTTAGTTTTAAATTAATAGGAATGTTAGTTTTCCTATTACTAGTTACTTCTAGTAATTGTTTGAGATGGACTATTTGATTACAGTAACAGTTCATGGTAACCCATACTTGTTTTGATTTTTTTTTTTTTTTTTTTTGGCTTATAGTTCTTTGGTACTAATCTTTTTGTAGTGTAAGACATGTTCATTTGCTTTTTTTTTTTTTTTTTAATAAATAAGTGAGGCTTGACCAAATGTTTGGGATCATGAATTTTCTAAAGAATTCAAGGGACCTCAGAGAAAATACATTAAGGAAGAGAAAATTCTAAGGAACAACTTGATTATTGTTTCTTCATTCAGTATACATTTTTTAATGTTGTACAGAAAACACTGACTACAACCTTTCCAAACATAAGAAAAGTATCAGATTTTGTTACAAAACATACCTTTGTAGACATATATATATTTTTTTAAGACCAGAACTGTAAGTTCTGGAAATAGTTACTTAACAGATCTACTTTATGTATCTGTTTCTTAAATAACTCAAAAGAGAGAAAGACTTAACTATATTTTAGTATTCTACTTTTTAAAACTTGAGAATGACCTATTTTTATCCTTGCTTGTATCCACCTTTGATACACTGAACAACTTGTAACTAAATATAACATGTCAGATGCAGGGTTAGTTTTGAAAAAGATTCCCAAGTGGCTTGGGTACAGTCAAAGAACTTAAAGTTCAAATGCTAGCTCGAACACAACTAAGTTTGTAGTGTAATTCTTTAGTAGTAGTCTAATTCTTTTTGTAATAAAGCAAGAGTGAATTCAAATTCTAATACTTTCTCCATGATGCTAAGTATATGGTTAAAGCTTTGACTGGTGGCCAGATGGCTGTATTTTATGATAATATTTTCTGTAATTAATGGTATTTTAAATAATGATGTTCAATTAGTATGAAATAATCGCATGAGTGTTAAGAAAGTGTTTCTTCAATCTGTTAATATTCTGAAGTAAATTTATTTACTCAAATGATGTACTAGTTTCCTGGGTTTGCTATATCATCAAGTAGCCAAAACTGAATGGTTCAAAGGAATTGATATCTGTTCCAAGCCTCTCTTCTAGTTTCTGGTTTTTGTTTGTTTGTCTGTTTGTTTGTTTGTTTTTAAGATTTTATTTATTTATTTGACACAGAAAGAAAGCACAAGTAGGCAGAGAATCAGGGAGAGAGAGACGGAAGAAGACTTCCTGCTGAGCAGAGAGCCCAATGGGGGGCTCTCCCAGGACCCTGAGATCATACCTGACCTGAAGGCAGAGGCTTAACCCACTGAACCACCCAGCACCTTAGCTTCTGGTTTTTAACTCGCATCTTTGGCATTCCTTAACTTGTAGTGTGTCTCTCCAGTCTCCACCTTCACTTCCACATAACATTATCCCTGTGTCCTCTTCCCATAGTATTCTCTCGGGACGGGTCTAACTCTGTGTCCAAAACCCCCTCCTCGACTCTCAACCCGCCTGTTTTTATCTGAGCATAGTTGACATACAACATTACTTTCCTTGCAGGTGTATAACTTAGTGATTTGACAAGTTTACATTTTACACTATATTCAACGTGAGTATAGCTACCATCTGTCTCCTTAGATCACTATTATAGTATCATTGACTGTATTCCTTATGCTCTGTTTTTTATTCTGGTAACTTACTCCTTCCATAACTGGAGGTCTGTATCTCTCATTCCCTAACCCATTTTGCCCAACTGCCCACCCTCTCCCCTTTGGCAACCATCAGTTTGTCCTCTGTATTTATGGTTCTAATTCTGCTTTTGTTTATTCATTTTTTTAAAATTTCCCCGTTTTGTAAGGATACCTGTCATATTGGCTTAGGGATCACCCTAATGATTTTATTTTAATTTAATTAAATAGGGTCTTTACAAAGACCCTTAAGTCACTTATAAGGCCACAGAATAAGGTTACATTTTATTATACTGTTGATTAGGATTTCAACATATCTCTTTTGAAGGATATGATTAACCTCATAATGGGTGAATAATGATTATTCAAAACTATGACCATATTTGCAGCTTCAAATTTCAAATAAAAATTAAATTAAATTATCTACTTATTGAGAAGTCATATTTCTATGACATTTTTAACCTCACAAAAGTTATGTTGCATACATTTTTAAAAACAAGTGCTCTTTCAATTCTTGAAAATTTTCTGTCTTGTGTAACTCATATCTTTTTGTGCATTTGATTTTTCTGGTTATGATACACTAATACACAAATAATTTTAAAGCCTAAGAGTTTTACATCTGCCCTGATCTACTTCTAATTTTAAAGGGCTTAACGCTCCAATACCTTTGGATCTAAGAAAAAAGATACACCTCTAATTGGAATCAATGTTTTTTCTTAATTCCCTTTTAATGTTCTATTCTACCAGAGCCTCCTCTTCATCTTCTATAATATCTATATGCATATATTCTGTAGGATATGATTTTTTAATTAAATATGAGGTTTTATAAGACAACGGTGCATAGTTTTGGCTACACTTTAAAATAACTTGGGGAAAAGGAAATATTGAGAAATTTAGCTAAAATTTTTTTAATGAATAATTAGATCTCTATAAGGAAGTAAAAGCTGTAAGTTGGCTGTACTGTTAGTTTCATGTGTCTTTTAAAAAATTTCCAGACAGGTTGTGATACTTTGACATTCGATTTGCTTTGAAATGATTTAATCATTCAATAGGCTTAAGATATCAGAAGGAAAATCAATGCAGTTATATCATTCCAGGAAAAAAAAAAAAACCCACCAAAAAACCTTTTTTAAAAAAAAAACTGCATAATGTATCATAAGAAGAAATAGAGATTTTGTATGAATTATTCAAATAATTTTTTCTGGTAAAAATAGATATTATAGATAGACTCTTATTTAGCATATTTGAATCTTCTTTGTTCCACTTTAGAAATGTCAGAAAGTCTTTCGGATTTTTGATTCTTCTCAGTCCAGCATTCTTTACCGTATTCTCCCCTATCATTTCAAAATGGAATAATAAGATTCCATAAGATTTCTCTGCATGAGATAACCACAAATACTCTGACACATGTTTAAGAAGTTTTTCTCATTGAAACTAGATTGATTTCTTTAAAATACAAATCTAGTAGCATCACTTAAACATTGTGAATGGCTTGGCTTTTTTTTCCCCTGAAAATAAAAATGGTCCCATTATACTGAGCATCCATGTCCATAATTCAGTCTAAGGTTAAGCAAAACAGAAGTTTTGCAGCACCTTTTGGTTTTTTTTTTTTTTTTAGACAATTTTATTTATTTATTTGAGAAAGAGGGAGCATGAGCAGGAGGAGAAGCTGAGGGAGTGGGAGAAACAGACTCCTTGCTAAGCATGGAGCCCAGTGCAGGGTTGGATCTGGGGACTCAGGAGTCATAACTGGAGCTGAAGGCAAAAGCTTAACCAACCGAGCCACCCAGGCACCTCTGCAGTACCTTTTTGATATTTCCTCTCTCTCTCCAGAGTGAACCCTTGGAAGTGCTTTTGTTTTCATGCCCCACAACTTTCATTATTCTCCAACTTCCTGATCCTCCACTACACATCCTTTTCATCCAGAATCAGATGAAAAAAAAAAAATAACAATAATATTGTGATTCTTACATATTGCTGTATTTTCAAAAATGTCCCAAAGGTACTGACATTACTTAGGTCAACATGATTATTTTGTGTGTGTGTGTGTGTGGAATTACACATTCTGGAGCATTTCAGTGATAGAGATTTGTTGGCTTTGTGGGATTTTTTATAAACACAAGTACTTGCCATGTATGCCATCACCTAGTGCCAAATTAAATTTCTTACCTTGAAATTAGTGCAGACAACATTGAAAAATATTTTTTGATATGATGACATATTGAATAACAGTAAAATATTATAGACCAAAATTCTTTTTTTTTTAAGATCTTATTTATTTATTTGACAGAGAGAGAGAGAGATCACAAGTAGGCAGAGAGAGAGGCAGAGAGAGAGGAAGGGAAGCAGAGAGCCTGCCTAGCAGAGAGCCGGATGTGGGGCTCGATTCCACGACCCTGGGATCATGACCTGAGCCGAAGGCAGAGCCTTTAATCCACTGGAGCCACCCAGGTGCCCCTGAGCCAAAATTCTTATATAAAATTCAAATATTCAATGTTAAGAAACATCTGAAAAGTAAATATTAAAAATATTTCTATTAGAGGAATAAACATCTAATTATTTAAAAAATGCCATGGGGGTGAAAGGTGTGACTACAGATACTATGGTATAGTTATTAATACTGCAAATACAGTGTTTATATTGCATATTTGAAAGTTAGAGATTAGATCTTCAAAATTCTCACAAGAAAAAAATTTCCATATATATGTATGGTGATGGATGGTTAACTAGGCTCATTGTGGAGATCATTGCACAATATGCACATTTATTGAATCATTATTGCACACCTGAAACTAATTTAATGGTACATGTTGATTATCTTAATAAAAAATAGTTCCACAGGAAATTAAATCAGATTTTATTTTCTTACTTACATATGTAACATCTTAATTTTATTATGTAAACTTTTTATTTATAATTTTAACTTTTAAAAATTTATTGAGTCTAATCAACCTAATATTCTCAAATTCATTTAAAATTGGATGATCTTATTGATAAGAGAAATTCGAGAGGCAGCGTGGGGGGTTTGGGGGGTAGAGAAGGAAAAAATGAAACAAGATGGGACCAGGAGGGAGAGAAACCACAAGAGACTCTTAATCCCATGAAACAAATAGAGGGTTGCTGAAGGGTGGGGGAGTAGGGATAGGGTGACTTGGTTATGGACATTGGGAAGGGTACATGCTGTGGTGAGTGCCGTGAAATATGTAAGCATGATGATTCACAGACCTGTACCCCTGGGGCAAATAATACATTATATGTTAATAAAAATAATTAATAAAAAATTAGATGATCTTAGTCCAGAGTTAATACGTATAGGTCAACTTAAAGTAACAATCAGGATAAACTAAAGATTTATAAACAAATTTAAGGTTATGATTCATATTCAGAGAACCAGCATAACCATAAGTAGAGCTGACATCCAGTTTTATTTTTATTTTTATTTTTAAAAGTTTATTTATATATTTTTAGAGAGAGGAAGAGAAAGAGAGAGAGAGAGAGCATGAGAAAGAGAGCACAGGGAGGAGGGGCAGAGTGAGAGGGAGAGAAGCAGACTCCCTACTGAATGGGGTGCCTGACATAGAGCTCCATCCAAGGACTGTGAGATCACGACCTGAGCCAAAATCAAGAGTCAGATGCTTTTTGATTGAGCCACCCAGATACCCCTGACATCTAGTTTTAGTATATTTCAGAAAATCCTTCTAAAAAGGCATTAGATGAATGCTTTCTAGTTTGTAACCAAGTAAGAAACAAAATTTCTCAGAAGCATGAAAAAAGATTTTCTGTAAAATCTCTTGATGCTGTACACATCATTCATTTTTATTTTGGTTTTTAATAAACTGAAGAATGGATATACCTCAAAGCAAGTAACTAAGACACAAGGATTCTGGTCTTCACTTTGTCAGGAAGAATCCCTTTTAGTCATTTACCTCATCAAAGAAACAAATGAGGAATTTAAACAGAACATAAATATCTGTTGAGAGATGAGAATTATGGAACATTATAGCTTGTGTAAGGCTGAGTAGTTGGTACATGGGCAGTATGGGTTGATTTCCTGAGGAGCTAAGGCTAGAGGCTAAATAAAGAGATTTGTATACTTAAACAAGGAGTACATCATTTAATTCTTTAGAACAATGGTACTCAAACCTTGCTCCATGTAACAGTAAATAAATTATTATGAAACTCAGATCCTGACTCTTCCACTAGAAATTCTTATTTAGTAAGTCTCAGATAAGGGCAAGGAATGTTTTGTTTTAACAAGCATTCCAAGTGATTCTGATGATAAAGTTTTCTTTGAGAAACACTGTTCCGAGCCATGAGAAGCTAAGAGGTATTTTAAAAATTGGGGGGATGAAAACTGATTGATATACTGACATTTCACATTAGAGAATATACATGGTATCTTTGCATATGCATGTTCTATGTTAATTTTTACTAAAAAAAATCATGGGCTTCCAAATATAGAAGTAATTCTACATAGAGTACACAACTGAGAAAATATACAGAATCCATGTCCATGTATACAAATAAATATTCATTTTCTAAGTGATAGATGACATGTTAGTGACATTAAATATTATAAAAACTTTGTGCTATGGGTATTGAATGTCAAGGCCTCTTTAAAAAATATGAGTTTTTAATAGGGTGCTGTTTTACATAATATCCTCTGTCAAAAACATTTACATTTATAATTGGTATATAAAAGATCATGAAAACTGAAATATTCATAAGGCAAGGAAAAAGTTTTATGAAGAATAAGAAATTGATGGATGCTTCTGTAAAAATGAACTGTCTGCATTAAAAAGTGACAAGTTTTATAACTGTTCATAATGGTGATCTCTTACTGGCTATAAAGCATTTAGCAATATATAAAATTTTGATGATAAAAAGATTCATCATACTTTATTGCATTATAGAAGTTATTATGCTCATTATTATTTTTATTCATGTATTTTTCTGTGTATTTTATTCTAATATAAAAGTAATTGTGTATATTTAAAATATGTATTAAATTAGTAACCTTGAAATTTTCTCCTTTTAACAGAAACTAAATCTCAGAACATGAATTCCTATCATCTTCCCTTAACATTTATTATAGTCATTGCATTTCCTAATATAAAATGTGATATTTGAAAAATCTAACCAGAGTATAAATTTCTACAATATTTTTTAATTTATTTAAGTGTTGAGTTGCTAATTTGGTGGAGATTTATACTATAGTCAATGCTTTTCTTTATTGTGTTTCCAAATTATTTTCAAATATCAATTGATGGTCTCTAAAATATTTGCATATTTATAGACATTATTCAAAGTTGATTGAGGTACTACACCCATTGAATTATTGGCTTTTATTCTTAATCAAGAAAATGGATCTACAATAGAATTTTAAAAAACTGTTTCACAGAAGAAGCTTTTTTGTTGTTTGTTTTTAAGTATGTCGCCAAGGCAATATTTTGAAATGAATGTTAGACCTAGACACTTGAGAAAATATTTCAGTGAGAGCCCCCAAATTTGGTTTTAATATTAAAATTAAAATATTAAAAATAAATAAACTTATTTATTTATAAATATATAGATAAATATGTATATTATATATAATGTGTATATAATATTTATAAAATAAATAAATAAAATATTAAAAATTAAAATATTAAAAGTTAGATCTTAGACGAAGCAAAGTATATAGAATTTTTGCAATGCACCAATAAGGTGGCTGTATAAAGAGTTTAAGCAGAGCTTTCTTCCCTGAACTATGAGACAAAACCAAAAGGAAGAATGGAATTGTTAATGGGAACATTTCCAAAAACTTAAACAAAGAGTATCAAAATCTTCCCTAAATAAATATGGCAATGGGGAAGTCAGCGAGAATATCCAGTAGTAGAAACTTCAGAGTAGATAAAACCACTGTCTTACTTCTCAGTGTGGAATAGCAGACCTCACAGGAAACCTCACTTCAGGATGGCACTTGACTGGTGGTGACAGCAGCTAAGAGTTCCTAAAACCAGTCCAAAGTGTGAAAGGTCAAAAAAGACGGCAGATCAGAGGGGACCCTAAAGCTCTTATCAAGGAGGACTTAGCACATGTTTTCTTCTTGATCGGTGTACGAAACTTTTGGTACAAGGATATAATAGTGAACATCAGTGAGAAGTGAAATGAAAAAGTATACTGCGCTGGAGGCCAGTGATGTCTCCTCATGTATGAAAGCACACATATTTCTCATTTAAATTGCTTTGAGTTTGGGAAATACAATCTTATTAGAATCCTAAATATAAATATTTTTATTTCTGAGGCCACAAAAAATTCTTCAAAAAATTGCTTCTACACAGATGTTAAAAGTAGGTATGACATCCCTGGAAATGCAAAAGTTATCTAAATTGTTACCCTGTAAGCTGCTTGATTCCCACTGTTTCACGTTTTCATGTTTAGAATTTAGTAGTGTGTTTTTTCATACCTGGTTGGAATGTTTTCAGAAGAGATTTAACAGACTTATTTATGAATTGTTGCTCTCTTAAGTGAATATTATGCATAGCAACTATATTAAGTCTGTAGATTCATTATACATGTTTTATTATACTTTAACATACAAAAGAGAAATCTATAATTCTGGCCACATCCTTTGGGCTCAGTTTAAACAAGTACATTATATAAAGTGACATAGTTAATGCATTGCTTTTACCCGGTCCTCCAATTTTTTAATGTGTAAATAATATTATGTCTTTCTCTTCCTTAAACCTCTCCCATGGATTCCAACTGTGATTAGAATATTAATAAAGTCCTTTCAGGTAGTATGCATGCAATTATACCACCTAGTCCTGGTCTAGCTTTTGACTGCAATTCATGCCATCCTTCTCCCTGCTCACAAGCTCCGGACATCTTGAACTATTTATTTTGTGAGGTTATATCAAGTCTTTTCCAACATCAATGACTTGGCAGTTGCTGTTTACTCTTAGATCTCCAAATGTTTGATTCCTTCTTGTAATTAGGGTCTTATCTGACATATTATCTCAGGGAAGAGGAATTTTCCTGAATATATTACAGAAGTAGCCTCCTCCATATACATCCCCACACCACAGGCATACAGCTGTACTGTTTTCAGTCTTTTCACTATCTACTGGAACCTTTTATTGGACTTCTTAATCTGAGATTTTAAAATATCATAATAAACATCAAAGGTTAATTATTAAATAATAATTATATAATGGCTAATATTATTACAGGAAGGGGAATATTATTTGTCTATTCATATATGTGTTTTATTCATTTTTGTTTAGGGGATAATTAAATGAGCTTTATAAATGAAAGAAACTGTAACCAGTAACCACAGGATATGTGGGTGACTATGCATAGTTCCAAGTTACTAGAGCATACATTACAAAACAGTGGGTATAGAGATCTAAGTTTGGAGAGTTACAGAGGTCCTCGGATGTTTTGTTAAAACATTTGACTCTGACAGAGAAGCAATGAAAATTCTAATCCCTGAAGTGACACCATTAAATGTTTAACTAGGGAAAACATATCTTGGGTACAATAAAATAAAATATTTGAGAGGATGTTGTCATGTTATTCATTTTCATTCATTCATTCATTCACTCATGCATCAGTTATTAGTTGAGCACTGTTTCAGACACCAGCGGGGGGATACAATGGTGAACAAACAAAATTCTTATCCTTATGGGGCTTATATTCCAAGGGGAGACACAGAAAATAAACAGGTGAACAAAAAATAAAAATGAAAATATGAAATTCTGAAAAGTGTAAATGCTTAAACAAAGCCAAGGAGATGCAATACAGTGGTATTGTTATTTCAGGAAATGTCTTTTAGTAGGAAACTTTTGAATAAAAGTAAATTTATTTATTTATTTATTTTTAGATTTTTTTTTTTATTAAAGATTTTATTTATTTGACAGACAGAGACCACAAGTAGGCAGAGAGGCAGGCAGATGGAGAGTGAGAGAAGGAAGCAGGCTCCCTGCTGAGCAGAGAGCCCAACGTGGGACTCGATCCCAGGACCCCGAGATCACAACCCGAGCCGAAGGCAGCGGCCCAACCCAATTTATTGTGGGAGACAGATATGACACAATACATGAAGATATATAAATATATCACATTTCTCAAATACAATGATCTTAGGACTGTATATTCTTAAAATTATTGAGGATCTTGAGGAACTTTTATCTGAGTCATATCTTTGTCTATATCCATATCTGTATTTATAGCCACCTCTACATCTAAATCTATATCTGTATCTCTATCTTTATACCCATATAGCAATATCATCTCTCTATAAGTTATCTTGTTAGGAGTTAAAATTAATATTATAAAATAATTATTAATTTCTTTTAAAATAACAGTAGCAATCCATAACATGTTAATATAAAATATATTTATAAAAAGTAACTGTGTTTTCCAAAACCAAAAAAATATAAAAAGAGTTTTATACAGTTTTACAATTTTCTTTAGCTTCAGGCTAAATAGAATCTATCCGGGTTCTCACATTTTTTCCGTAATCAATGTATTACTATGTGTTGTTTATATTGAAGTATATGAGGAAAATATGGCCTCGTGCAGATACGTAATTCGAAACTAAAGAGTATTTTAATAATCTTTTCAGATAGATATGAATATTCTTTGTTGATACTATACCAAAACTCAACAAGCAGTTGTTTATTATGTTAATTTCAATGTGGAATTTGAAATCACAGCTATGAATTTCTCATGCTGTATTCTAATAATATCCATTGATGTATCTTGTACTTTGAATGGGTATGTTATCTATATATGACTTTATAACATCATGTGTTGGTCATTTGGAAAATACTGATTCATTGAGCTATAATGTTGGTACCTTCTGTTATAAAATAACAAGTAAAATTGTATTTGTTATTATCACCACCAATCTCATAGAAAAAGTCTTTAAATCTTTATAAATGTTACATCCTATTATTGGATTGGTCTCTTTATCTTGCATAGCATGCTACTTTGTCTATTATTACAGGCTCCCCCACTGCCCTGTGTCCATTTTGCCTGATATGAGTATAAATACTCTACCTTTTTAAAAATTCTGATTGCCATTTGCATGAAATATTTTTTTTTCATATCTACACTTTCAGTCTGTCTGTCCTTATATCTAAAGTGTGTATTTTATAAGCAATATACAGATGGATCTTTTTTTTTTTTTATCCATTAGCCACTCTTCTTTTTCTTTCTTTCTTTTTTTTTTCCTTGCCACTCCGTCTTTTGATTGGGGTCTTTATTTTATGTATCCAAATAGGAGTACCTAAGTACATAAGCAATATTAACAAACCTAAAGGAAAAAAATAGTACATAAGCAATATTAACAAACCTAAAGGAAAAAAATAGACAGCAATACAGTAATAGAAGGGGACTTTAATACCCCCACTTGCATCAATGTATAGATAGTGCACACAGAAAATTGATAAGGAAACATCAGTCTTAAAGGATATATTAGACTAGATGGGCTTAATAACTATTTAATGGAACATGGATTTTAATAGATATATAATGGAACATTATATCCCAAAACAACAAAGTGCAAACTTTTTTCAAGTGCCCACAGAACATTATCTAAGATGGATCTGTTAGATAGGCCATAAAACAATTATTAGTAAATTTAAGAGTACTGAAATCATATCAAGCATCTTTTCTGCCCATCACAGTTGAAACCAGAAATTAATTGCATATATGAAACTGGAAAATTTACAAAGATGTGGAAATTAACCAATTTGCGGCTGAACAAGCAGTGGGTCAAAGAAGAAATCAAAAGAGAAAACAAAAAATAGTTTCAGACAAATAAAATAGGAATGTAACATACTAAAATTTATGGGATGCAGCAAAAGCAGTTCTAAGAGAGATAAATGCCTACCTCAAGAACATTCTCAAATAAACAGTCTAACTTTACACTGTAAGGAACTAGAAAAAGAAGAGCAAATGAAGCTCAAAGTTAGTAGAAGGAAGAAAACAAAAATTAAATCAGAAATAAATAAGAGATTAAAAAGACAATGAGAAAGATCAATGAAATTAAGAGTTGGTTCTTTGAAAAGATAAACAGAATTAATAGACTTTTAACTAGACTCATTAAGGAAAAAAGAGAAATCAAGTGAGTAAAATCACAAATATAAGAGGAGATGTTACAACTGATGCCCCAGAAATACAAAAGATCATAAGGGACCACTATGAACAATTATAGACCAACAAATTGTACAACCTAGAAGAAATGGATAAATTCCTAGAAATGTACAATGTGCCAAGATTAAATCATGATGAAAGAGAATCTGAAAAAAGTAACTATTATTAAGGAGATGGAATCAGTAATCAAAAACCTCCTGACAAATGAAAGTCCAGAACCAGTTGATTCTAAACCTTCTAAACCTTCTAAATCTTCTAAATGTTCAAGGAAAAGTTAATATCAATCCTTCTCAAACTCTTCTAAAAAATAAGGGATGGAGAGCTCTTCCAAATACATTTTACAAAACTGGTACTAACCTAATACCAAAATCATATAAGGGTATCTAGAAAAAAATTATAGTCCAGTATCCCTAATGAACATTGATGCAAAATTCCACACCAAAGTATTAGAAAAACAAATTAAAAAAAAAAATACATGATAAGGATCATACACCATGATCAAGTGTGATTTAGTGCAGGGTTTCTGGGATGATTCAATATCCACTAATCAATCAACATGATACATCACATTAACCAAATGAAGAATAAAAAATCCTACAGCCTTTCTAAATCTCAATAGATGCGGAAGAAACTTCAAAGTTCAGCATACATTATGATAAAAACTCTCAACACGTGGGTAGAAAGGGAACGTACCTCAACATAATAAAAGCCATATGGCAAGCCCTCAGCTAACATCATACCTAATAATGGGAGGCTAAAAGCTTTTCCTCGAAGATCAGGAGCAAGACCAGTATGTCCACTCTCACTACTATTATTCAACATAGAATTGGAAGTCCACCACACCAATTAAGTAAGAAAAATAAATAAAAGATATCTAAATTGAAAAGGAAGAAATAAAACTGTCGCTATTTACAGATGGCATTATATTATATATAGAAAACCCATTAAAACTGTTAGAACTAATAAACTGTTAGAACTAATAAACAAAAGTTGAAGGATACAAAATCAATACACAAAAATCTATTGTGTTTCTTTACAATAATAAAAGAAAGAGAATTTAAGAAAGCAATCCTGTTGGGGAGCCTGTTGTAGCTCAGTCAGACTGGTGGCTGACTTTTGATTCTGGCTCAGGTCATGAGCTCAGGGTCCTAGGATCAAGCCCCATGTTGAGCTCCCCCACTCAGCAGGGAATCTGCTTGAGTATTCTTTTCTCCCTCTCTATTCTACCCTGCTCCCCTCTTTCCTTCTCTTTCTCTAGAATAAATAAATGTCTTTAAAAAACAATCCTGTTCACAATCACATCAAAAATAATAAATAAATTTAAGCAAAGAGATGAAAAACTTGTATATTGAAAACTATAAGACATTAATGAAAGAAATTGAAGACCACACAAATAAATTGAAGGATATTCCATGCTTATGGATTGGAAGAATTTTTTTTTTATGATTTTATTTATTTATTTTTGTGAGAGAGAAAGAGCACAAGCATGGAGGAGGGGCAGAGGGAGAAGCAGACTCCATGCTGAGCAGGAAGCCTGAGGTGGGACTTGATCCCATGACCCTGGATTCATGACCTCAGCCAAAGGCAGACATTTAACCAACTGAGCCACCCAGGTACCCTGAAACAATTAGTATTTTTAAAATGTCTTACTGCCCAAAGCAATCTGCAGATTTAATTCAATCCCTACCAAAAGTTCAATGATTTTTTTTTTTTTTTTTTCACAGAAATAGAGCAAATAATCCTAAAATTTGCTTGGAACCACAGAAGACCCTGAATAACCAAAACAAACTTGGGAAAGAAGAGCAAAGCTGGAGACATTAGGCTCCCTGATTTCACATTATATTAAAAGTTATAGTAATTAAAACAGTGTGGTATTGACATAAAAACGACATATAGATCAAAGGAAAAAAATGGAGATCACAGAAATAAATCCACCCATACCTGGTCAACTAACTTACGATGAAAGAGCAAAGAATACATAATGAGAAAAGGATAGTCTTTTTTAATTAATCATGTCAGGAAGTTGGACAGCCACATGCCAAAGAATGAAACTGGACCACTAGCTTACATAGTATACAAAGATTAACTCAAAATAGATTAAATACTTGAATGTAAGACCTGAAATTATAAAATTCCTAGAAGAAAAATAGGCAGTAAACTCCTTGACATGGGTCTTGGAGTATAAGAATAAGTAAATGAGACTACATTAAACTAAAAAGCATCTTGAGATGGACCTCAAGAGCATTATGCAAAGAAAACCATCAACAAAATGAAAAGGCAAACTACTGAAGGGGAAAAAGAATTTGTAAATTATACATCTGATAAGGGACCAGTATACAAAATATATAAAGTACGTACACAACTCAATGGCAAAAAAAAAAATCCAATTTTTAAAAAAATGGGCAGAAGATACTAATAGGCATTTCTCCCATGAAGTCATACAGATAGCTAGCAAGTCCATGAAAAGATGGTCTACATCTACTTGTCAGAAAAATGCAAATCAAAATCACAAGGAGATATCACCTTTTACCTCTTAGAATAGCTCTTCAAAAAGGCAAAAATAACAAATGTTAGTGAGGCCTTGGAGGAAAGGGAATCTTTGTGCACTGTTGATGGGAATGTAAGTTGGTGCAACTACTATCAGTAAACAGTGTGGGTGTTCTTCAAAAAGTTAAAAATGAAACTACCATATAATCCAGCATTCCATTTCTGTGTATTTATTCAAAGAAAGTAAAAATTCTAATATGAAAAACTATATGCATCTCCATGTCCATTGAAACATTATTTATAATAGCCAATATGGAAATAATCTAAGTATCCATCATTGGATAAATGGATAAAGAAATTGCAGTATATGTATACAGTGGAATATTATTCAGCTATAAAGAATAAGATCTTGCCTTTTAGGACAACATGGGTGGACCTCAAGAGCATTATGCTAAGTGAAATCTAAAGAAAAAAACAACAGCACCCCCATAACCAAGTTCATAGATACAGAGAACAGATTGCTGTTGTGAGAGGTAGGGAGTGGAAGGTAAAAGAAATGGGTAATTATATATATTATTTTAAATTGAATTAAATTGAATAAAATGTCAAATAAAATAATAAAATGTTAAAAAGAGAAAAGAAAAAAGTCTTTAAATGAGAAATTCTTAATATCATGGTGGTCAAGACAAAATCTCCAAAATTCCAAATGCTTGGAATCAATACTGCTGGGTTTTAATTTGAAGCAGTAGGTGGATTCACTCCTTTCATTTTTGACAAAGTAGCTGTCAAGTCCCAATGTACATGGTTTAACAGCAATTCATGAAATAAAACAGTGTTTCATTAAAAAAAAAAAAAAAAAAGCAGCTAGTTCAGCTCACAACTCATTTACCCAAGTTATTTTCCTTGAGAGAAACTTTGTATTTTAGTATACCTCAGAAATAATTCCTGTATGCTTTTTCCTATTTTATCACACAGAATATTTAAAAAGGTGCTTACTCAAGAATCAATATTTAGGGACACCTGGGTGGCTCCATCGGTAAAGCATCTGCCTCCAGCTCAGGTCATGATTCCAGGGTCCTGGGATGGTGGTCTCTATCTGGCTCTCTGTTCACCAGGGAGTCTGCTTCTCCCTCTCCTTCTGCTTCCTGCTCCCCCTGCTTCTGCTCTCTCCCTCTTTCTCTCTGACAAATAAATAAGCAAAATCTTTAAAAAACAAAAAAAAAAGAGTCAATATTTAAAAAATTTTATTGGGCCACCTGGGTGGCTCAGTCATTAAGCATCTGCCTCTGGCTCAGGCCATGATCCCAGGATCCTGGGATCAAGTCCTGCATCAGACTCCCTGCATGGCTAGAAGCCTTCTTCTCCCTCTCCCACTCCCCCTGCTTGTGTTCCCTCTCTTGCAGTCTCTCTCACTGTCAAAAAATAAATAAAATCTTTTAAAAAACAAACGAACAAATGATAAATAAATAAATAAATCTACTGCTTCATCAAGAATATTTTTTAAGTCAAACTGAAATTTTATTTGTCAGCTATGTGAGTGTTAGTGAAGAATTCAATGACTTTTCAAAGTTGCTGCTTTGATTCCACAAGTGCCTATTCTTTTACTTCCATCAAGACCCATGTCAACATGACAAAAAGGGCAAAGACATCATAATATTGTTAGGAATATAGTTTTCAACTAACAGATTCCCGGTTGCCTAAGAATTCACATAGTTCTTGAGCATCACTGACTTACATTCTGTATTGGACTGTGCAAGAGGGCTGAGTCTATATAACCCAGTCTTTACAAAAAGGCTTTAATATTACATTTGACATATAGAAAAGACATCCTGAAATTAGAACAGAAGAGCAGACAAGAGCTTATGGAAGACTTACACCAGCTATAAATTTGGCCATCCTGCTATCATAGGCAGTTTCACTTCATTACATGATAAGCGCCCTAAAATCTCTGGGTATGGTGAGCATTTTGGCTGATACTTGTTTTCAAATGCCTGCATAACACATGCAATGTAGGATATCTAGTGAGAGTAGCTGTAATACAGTGTAGATATATATGTACAAGAGTCTCCTATTCCTGGCAGTTTATTTTGGGAGAACCCTGGAAAGGTCATTCTTACATCTAGTGATCCAGCCAATACACAGAGACAATTTTAATACTTGTCACCTAATCTCATTCTTCAGGTTCTTTCACCACTTCTGGGGCAGGGGTGGGCACGAATCAGATCCCTTCCTGGGAGACTTTAGGAGTCATCGAAGTGGCCACATAAAACTTTATAGGTGCCTGGAATAATTCTAACGTATTCCATCAAGTACAACAAATTGACAATCTACATTGTTTGCACAAATTCCCTATAAAACAATTTCTGGAACATTTTCTGTATCCAAAATGAAATGCCCTCTGCAGTTTACTAATAGGTGCCTCTACGTTATGTAGCTATCAATAACCTCCTATCGTTTCCATGCACATCAATACTGGGTTAGTAACAGACAGAAAACAAAATTGAAAGGCAGTAGTCATATCCACAGAACTTCTGTGAATGAGCCAGTTCTGTTTTCAATACTTGTCACATTTTTTCTCTACCCACAGCTAGATGTTTAGCTAAAAAAGTACTTGAGAGAGGCTCTGCAATCACAAAGAAAGTCCTGCCTCAAACTTCCTTGATCAATTTAACATCTCCTGCCAGTGTCCACACTGATCATAGTTTTGTCGCAGTAGGTTTAGCATGGAAACTTGAAATGTGGCTGAAATAGAGGTGAAATTTCATCAAACTACCTAGTTCAAATTCATTAAAATCCATGACCTGAGACATGTTACTTAAACTCTCTGTGCTTACTTTCCCCAGGAAGATAGTAACTGTATCTACTTCATAACGTGGTTTTTCAGATTAATTCTATCTGAGGAGGATACAGAACAGTGTCTGTCCTTAGTAACTGCTTAAAAATATTATTTTGTCATTATTATCATTTATGCTAGTTTATATGTTCAATCATCTCTCATTTAAATTAACAAGGGTATTTGTAGCATGCCTACATTTATACCTTAATTTTATTTTTAAATTCATAATGTTTAATTATCTACCTATGATATATTAGTCACAGGGTTATTTTCTTTCTAATTTAGCTTCTAGATGTTTGCCTTTGGCTGCAGAGCCAGGGGCAAAAATCATTTGACTGCAGTTTCGGTAATCCACAGTACAGAACTAAAAGCATCCTTCTCAAAGAATGGTAGAGGATAAAAAAATAGAGTGCAGCCCAAAATTATGAATCTCCTTCCAAGACTATCATTGGCTAGAGAGATTGCTTTTTGGTTAATAATTAACTCAAGCTTTGGAAGTGCATTGTTTAATCTGTTTTACAAAAGAATACAAGACAAAGCCAAACCAAATAAAACCCTACAACCATTCTTTGTATATATCAAATTAAGGCTGTGAAATAAGAGTAATTGCTGGGTTCGTTATTTTTTTAAAAATATGCAATTATAATTGAATAAGGTTGAAATAAGATTGTAATAAAACACTGGTAATTTTTGGAGTTTAAAGATAAAGGCTATCATCTCCCCTGTGTGTTGGACAGACATGTGTTTTTGGCAAACACCTTGAATTTTTGCCCGGACCCTATTACAGCCATGCTTATCTACATTTCATACAGAGAAATAGAGAAGAAAGCAAAATCCCAGTCTGCTGAGGCAGGAATAAATGCATTGTGCATCTGATATAGTTCATTCATTCCACTGAAAAAAATACTGGCAGCACACCAATTTGCAGTGAAAGAAGATTTCTTTTCAGCGTGAAATTAATTTCTATTAATATTGCAAACTTCACTAGCAGACAGTCTTTTGTTAAGATGAATTGCAAAACAAAATAAAACAAAGCAAAAAAGAAGAAAAGTGATATGAGAGAATGGAGGAAATTTATCTTAACAAAACAATATATATCCTCTAGCAGCTTGTTTTCATAGTGACTGTTATCTGTGGGTGAGGTAATTTACGCTACTTTGATGGGCTTGGGAAAGGAAAAATGGAATATTTAAGACATTTCAAAAAAACAGATTTATAGGTGAAAAGATTTGGGAATGTACTTAAAGTATATATACTGTCATATATATACACAGATAGATAAAACATATGTATATATATTTTTTCTTATTTATTATATATTTTAACTGAATATTGATCATTCTACTATAATGGGATTTCTGGAGAAAGTAACTTAATTTTATTAATGATCATAGACTGATGACTGTGAAAAAGAATGAAATTATTTCAAGTAGTAAGAAACAGGAGAATATTTCTTGCTAATGATAACAGTTTTTAAGGAAAATACTTGATTTGTATAATATACTACTAAAAAATGACTTTTCTTACATTATCATTTATCAGGGGAGAATTCTGAGTGTGACAGAGTGCTAAGCATATCTCAAGAAAATGGGAAGCAGAGCTAGGATATGGTAGAATACCTATCATAATAAAATAATGAGCAGATTAAAAAGTCTTTCAGATAGTAACTAAAAGCATACACACACAACACACACCTCCATAAGTATGAGCCAATTAGGTCTCTCTTTATAAAGGTCAGTATCTTAAGGTCTTAGTGATTTTTGTGTGTGTGTGCTTAAATTCATTTTGGTGACAAATTTTTAAAACCATCATTATTAAAATTCCTAAAAATGTATCTTTTATTTCTCCAAAAACATGAACAATGGCTGACTTAATTTATTCATTTGTAGAAAAATATTGCTGGATTAAGAAAACTCTTTGTTAAGAAATCTACATAGTTCCAGATTTCTAAGAGTCATTTCTGTATACTCTAGCTCAATAAGACATATCTACAAAATTCACTTATTAGAATATATAGCCTCTTATTTAAAGGCCATGAAATTTTTATCACCTTTCTTAATAATTTCAAGATGTAAAAATGTAATTTTTTATACATATTTCACAGTGATATAAATGTCTATGGTTTATCTGACAAAAGAGAGTTGTCAGAATATTTCTACGTGAGTCAATTCCTTTCCCATATTCTACTGTTACTCAAATATTAATTATCCAGAGTCAAATAATTCATTCTTTTCTACCTACATTTATTATGTTACTTGCTGCATACTAGCTAGTTTGCTGGGTCCAAGAGAAAACGTGGCTTAAGTCTTATCTATGTCTTTAATACACTCATAGTTTAGAATAAGATTTTAGTACTTTTTCTCTCTGCCTTCTCTGCTACTCTCTCTCTCTCTCTCTTTTTTAAGATCTTATTCATTTTTTTGACAGAGAGAGAGACACAGCAAGAAAGGGAACAGAAGTAGGGGGTAAGGGAGAGGGAGAAGCAGGCTTCCCACTGAGCAGGGGCTACAATGTGGGTCTCCATCCCAGGACCCTGGGATCATGACCTGAGCTGAAGGCAGGTGCTTAACAACTGAGCTTCCCAGGCGCCCCTCTCTGCCACTCTCTTGATTGTCAGTCCTTCCTCTAGAAGACCACAGAAAGATGTTACTTGATGTGTCAGGATATGAAACACCCAAGTTCTGTCAGATGTGCTTTGTAAATTTGGTATTTTTGTAAAATACCAATAAAATACCAATATTTTGTAAAATACTTCTTTTGTAAAAGAAGGTATTTGGAATAATACCTTCTGTTGGCTCATCTCTACTAAATGTTGAAAAAGAGAGATGGGTAAATAGAGGAGAAGGAACTTAACCACAAGAGATAAGAACAATGGCTTCTAGTTCAAAGCAAATGAGAAAACAAAAAGCAACAATAGCAACTACCAATGCTAGGAAAGAAGGGAAAAGATTGCCCTTAACGTTGGAATACACGTGTAGATTTCTCGCAGCAAATGTTTATAGGAGTAATGCCATCTAAGGGTTAAATTATTTAGACTAATTTGAAGAGCTCAGGGTTTGCAAAATGAGAATATTAAAAAAGTTCAGAAATGTCTGTCACTGTACTTACATGCTTACAGATAAAATGAGGATGAAATCACCATTCTTACAAAGTATGTAAGTATGTACTCTTACAAAGAGTAAAGGTAGAAAGCAGAATGAGGACTAAAACAGTTTTTAATTTAAAAATTTTAGGGGCACCTGGGTGGCTCAGTCATTTGGGTGCCTGCCTTTGGCTCAGGTTATGATCCTGGGGTCCTGGGATCCAGCCCTGCTTCCAGGCCCCCGACTCGGTGGGGAGCCTGTTTCTCCCTCTCCCTCTGCTTCTCTCCCTGCTTGCAGGCTCTCTCTCTCAAATAAAGACATAAAGTCTTTTAAGAAAGATTTTAACTTCACATTTCTTTTTCTGTTGAACTGTATTTTGCGATTCAATTTTTATCATTTGTTATTCTCAGTTTACCCCCTAGATTGACAACTAGATTTTTATGTTATCTATTTCCTTAAGAATCTAAATCTGCTTATTACGAAATGGTGATTATAAATAACTAAAAATACTATTTCAAAGGTACTGACTTTGGCATATAGTCTCAAAATCACTTTCCTTAAAAAATGATATGTATTTAATGTTTCTAAATCATATTTTTAAAAGTTCTAAACACTACAATATAGCCAATGAAATTCATTAGTAAAAGGTAGTGCTAATTATTCTCCCTCACACATATTGCTGAAGAGAGAACCAGTTCTACTAGGGAGTTAAGAGGTAGATTAAATAGTATTATGAACAAGGAAACTCTAACAATTTTCAGTGAGACCCATTTACTTACTTTTGGTGATGTTTTAAAAATGTGCTACGTTATAGATAAACCATATAATTTTTTTTTTACAGGGGTGTAGTAGATCCTTCTAGTTTCTTTGCAGGACCAATTTTCTCTTCCAAGGCACTCAGCTAAATAGCATCTTCCGATTTCTTTATCATTTAAATATGGCTTCTTTCCTAGTTCTTATCCAGAGAATGTGAACCACTGTGACGTGTGGCACTTCCCACCCAATATTTTTGAGAAGTACATTTGTTATGCTGTGATCTTTACCCTCTCCCTCTGGCCAGATGGTGGGGAGGCCTTGGTGGCAGCAGAACTGAAGATGAAGTTGCCAGATTCATGGGTGTTTGACTGGAGGAGAGCTGCCCACAAACCAGAACAACTCCCTGAGTGCATGTATGTAAGAGGTGCACTTCCACTCTGCTCCAGTCCATAAACACAGGGTTTCCTGGTGACAAGTGCTAAAATAATTTGAACACACTGAGGCTACAGGCTTATGTTTTCACTATTAGTCTTTTTTGAGAATTCTCTTATTATCAAGAAATCAGTGAAACCAAACCATGGTCTAACTTTAATTCGTGTGTCCAAATGTTTCTCTACTATGTGGTGTTTCAAGCACTTTGTGACTTATGTTAAATATATGAAATGATCTTTTTTTGTAGACCAAATTGGTTGACTATAATAGGCAATTTCATATGGTTTGAACTTATATGTATTTAATGTCATAGAAAGAGTATTTTGATACTAATATAGAAATCAAATATCAAATTTCAGTATCATTTTCTGGATTCTAGAATACAAATAAATACTAATTGTGTTTTCAATAATTTTAATTCCTGTACCCCTACAATAGGAATTCCTTTCCCTTAAAACAATTTGCCATGAGTTTCAATTTCTATCTATCTATCTAGATAGATAGATTGATAACACTATTTAAGAGTACAGAAAGTATGTTTATAAAATCTTGGCTTCTCTCTTTGAGAAATAACATTTCCCGACTTCATAAAAAGTGCCACACTGAGTCAATGATTTCTTCCATTCAATCATAACTCACCCCTGTATACTGCAGTATTAGTAGATTTTTTTCTTATTACAGAAACCTTTCTTTGTTCTTAATGTCCTCTCCCCAACTTTGAACTGGTTTCTAAACAGTTGTAAAGAAAACATGTTCCCTTTCAAATTTACTCTTTGCTTCACTTAATCATGATTTCAGGCCTACATCCTCCAACTTTAATTTCTTCTCTTATTTGGACATGCTACTTCTCCTAAGCCATTCTTTCTTTCACCTACACAAAGTAATAATAGTTATTTAATTAATTTATTTATTTTTAAATTTTTAAATTTTTTTTAAAGATTTTATTTATTTATTTGACAGACAGAGATCAGAAGTAAGAAGAGTGGCAGTCAGAGAGAGAGGAAGAAGCAGGCTCCCCACTGAGCAGAGAACCTGATGTGGGGCTCAATCCCAGGACCCTGGGATCATGACCTGAGCGGAAGGTGGAGGCTTTAACCCACGAGCCACCCAGTTGCCCCAATAATTTTTTTATTTTTTAAATACCTGGATACATTTATTGATTATCACTCCAGCTTCCACATAGATAGTTAAGTAGGTTGAGAGAAGGAAATACCACCTAAGTACAAAAGGCATGGCTAGGGAAGGCTGTAGAGTTCAGTGGTTAAAAGTATAATTAAAGGGCAGAATTCCTGATGTTGGATACAGTTTTTTCTTTTTTCTCTATTTTTACATTTAAACCTTAGCCAGTTCATTTAACCTTTTCAATAGAATAAAAATAATACTAGAATTTAAATGACCTATTTCTGGTGAAACATTTAGAACAGTGTTTTCCAAATAGCAAATGCTTACTAAATGTGAGTTTTTTAAATTGTTATTACACTGATAGATATGTGTTGAGCTGTTAAACGCTATCTGATTGATTTGGAGAATTCTCTGTCTTTCTTCTTAATCCCATTAAGTAAAGCAATATTTGATTCAATTTATCCAAACATAACCTTTAACTTAAATAAAGAAACCTTTTTGCTAAAGATCTTTTTTTTTTTTTAGGATCCAAGTAGATTGAGTCAACAATCAAGGAGCCCTGTATTCTCAGATGAGAAGATGCTGAAACTCCGGTAAAGGAGCTTTGGGTTTGATAGTTTTGTGATCTGAGCCTAACTCTTCTTATTCCATTTCCCCTTGCTAAAGCACGCTCCTCCGCTGTCAGTCACTAACCTGATTCTTAAACCTCCTGACTAATATCTCTCTTCAACACCCCTCCCCCTCTTATCTTTCCAACTTCAATTCACTTTTGTTTACATTACTCTGCCTACAGAGGCATATTTGAATATGTAGTACTCTTATATGTAGTACTCTTTTTATTTACCATTCTGTTTACTCTTCTCTCACCTTTGCAACTTCACCAGAGGTTAGGATGTATTTGTAGACTGACAAAGGACTTAAAAGTCCTCTCTCTCTCTCTCTCTTTTTTTTTTTTAGAAGATAGTCATTGTCATCTCAAGGATTTTTATGTATAAATACTTTGGAACCTAAAAATACATAATATAATATATATTTGAAATATATACATTACGTATATAGTTGTAATAAATAAATCTGGTGCTAACAAATTTCCTTTTCAACCATGTTTAATTTCTACTGTTAAATCTGATTTTTTTTAAACATTGTTAGTGTATGATAGTGATTAATTGTAAGTGTTTGTGGACCCTTTAAAATAATATTTTGGGATGCTTGGATGGCTCAGTCAGTTAAGTCGCTGCTTTCAGTTCAGGTTATGATCCTGGGATTGAGTCCCACATCAGGGCTCCTTGAGCAGATGCTCCTGCTTCTCCCTCTGCCTGCTGCTTACCCTGCTTGTGCTCTCTCTCTCTTACAAATGAATAAATAAAATCTTAAAAAATAATAATATTTGGTATAGACTATACCATTTAAAGCAAACATAATCATCATAGGGCCAAAATAATATTAAATCTTCATGAAGAACAAAAGGAAGGTATAGCTAACCCTTTCATTAACTGGCTAAAAGCTTCTGGGTTAGTTGCTTGAACCAGGACTTAAATCTCAAAATTCCCACTTATTAACCTGTGGCAAGTTTACCTTTAAAATTGGGGATAATACTACCAACCTTTTTTGACCTGCTGTATGGAATGAATGAGAATGAGATGGACTGGTTAAAAAGAATAGCTAGCGTCATCTGTATATTCTAAGAAGAGTGCTATCGTTCATAACCAGCTTTAGGAACACATCAGATTCAATGTAACATTTTGGTTTGTTTTTTATTTCAATTGTCATACTGGCACTAGACTGTTTTCCTTCCCCCATTAGGACAGAGCCCCCTTCTTTTATACTAGGACATCCCACTGTGGCTAGGTCATTATTTAACCATGACCAAAGTTTGAAAATTATTAGCATGTGGGACTTGGACCACCACATTTTGCTTTAGCCATTACAAGTGGTTTGTTGATGCTAATGTATGGCACCCCATGGTGATTCTTTTCCCCCTTTCTCTTTGACTTTCTCTTTTGTAACATTTCACATGTGGAGCTGCAGTGATTAATATTTTATGCAGTTGTTCTTATGTGCAGCATGAGAGTGAGGGTTCCATTCAACTCTCCAGTACCTCTGCTGCCACTGAAAGGTAACTAATAGCTTGTGCTGGGCCTCTTCTGGCTCTGGGAGGTCTCCTGTGAAAAAGAAACAGACAATATCTTGTCACATCATAAATTTATAAGGAGTTAATTAAAGGCTTTCTCTTGCATCTTAAACACATTCAAAGTCCCATATCACAAGGAATGATTCCTGTTTAATTACCAATGGCTTGTAAAAATTTGCTGCTCAAAGTGTATTTTAATGTCAGGCAGATTATGACTACAAATGGAAAACTGTGCCTGGAAAATGTCCGGAGACATTTATACCAAACTATGTGCATATATTTTTCTTTTAATTATTTGTGTGGAGAGACCTATAATTTATTTTTAAAACCTTTGAAACTGTTATCATGAGTATTTATGGTTTTATTTATCACATTGAACTGCAAAACTGAATATTCATTTATGATACTATTTGCATTTTCCCAACTAGTACACTCTATGAACTGCTGTTTTAGACTTTTTTTTTTTTTAAATGAATGAATGTTCAACAATTGCACTGCTAGAGGATTTAGAGGATTGATGGTCAGTTTTTAGAATCTTCCAAGAAATGCTGTAGGAGCAAAGTTTCCAATTCTGATACGGGGCACTGCCAATTATTACATATATTACTGGGGATGGAACAGGGAGTTCAGGGGGGAAAAAATGAGTTTAAAAAAATGGGTTTAGATTAATTTGGAAGAAATCTACCCTGAAGGCTCTTTGATTATTCCTGTTGGATAACCTATTCAAGCTCCTGGATAATGGATAATCCATTTAAGTGCTCTTATCAGAAGCCCTGAAGCTGTTTGTAGTGATCTCAATAGATTACAGCTCTTCAGCTGAATAATAAATAATCAAGATTATAATAGGTAACTATGAGCTATGGTGAAATCATTAGGTAATATAAACACTTTTTTTTCCTAGCATCTGATATTCAGATGTATTTGTTTATTTGAGAAGATCACTATTGGCAGATTCTAATTTACACAGTAGAACAAGAACAAAATATACCCCTGTAGGCATTTTAATTTTATTACTTAAAACACAAAGTTTTAGTAAGGAAGTATAGATATAAAATCTGGAAAAATTCCATTTTCGTTATAAAGGGATTCTTGAAAGATATATACAATTGTTAGGGGTAATAACAGTTTCTTGTTTGTTTTACTTTTATTTTTTAACCCCTTACTCATAATGTAAAACATTTTCCCCCTCCTATTCAGTTAATACTAAGGATAGGAAAGTAAATTTTTCTGTAACTCAGGACCATTTAAGCTGTTACTGAGCAAGATATCTGCCTGTATTTGGAGGTGGCAAACTTAGAACAACTCCAGTTTAAAATGCATTCAATTATATTTATGAATTTCTGTTCTTTCCTAATCTTCTTTGTGGCTCAGGTATAGACATGTGACTTAGGCCTTCAGGAATTCACGACAGACTGTTTTTCAGAAGAAGAAGACGATGTGTGAAAATTTTCTTCTGGGAATTTTGGGAAGGACAACTTCCAGTGATCACAAGTGATCTCCTTGGTCCAGGCATCCAAGGAGATGAGGGCATCCACACTAAGGAACATGATTAGTAGTGACTTAGCTGTAGTGACAACCCGACATTGATCTTGGCTAGGTAAGTTCTGTGCTTAACTCAGTATCACCCAGAGATTTAGTAAGCTACCAAATATTCTTTCATAAAAGGCCTTTTTTTTTTTTTTTAATTGACGGGATTTGGTTCTGTTAATGACCAAGTTAGTATGTATGGAAATGAACATTATATCTAAAAGTAGACATGTTCTGGTGTAACATATTATGAGTTATGTACAATGTCGTCTTCCTTGAAAACATACACTTGGTTAACTAAAATTCTTTTATAATATCTGCATTCCTCCTTGTTTCAGAATGACTCCTTACAAAGCATCTTTGGTAAGGTTTTCATAAATTATACTGCCGTACCTTAGTATGGATTTATTATGACTGCTCAAGAATTAGTTTGATAGAACCCATCTAGAGGTGCCCTGAAAGCAGAAAGAATGGGATGGACAGTGGAATTATTGAGTCAGGGCTAAGGAAGACCCATTTTTACTTTCCTCACAGTTTTACTAAAAAGTTCTTACTCACATCATAAATACTTTTCCAGAATTCCCTTACATATTTTGATAATTATGTTTGTGTTTCTTTTTTATAGCCATTAGACCTCACTCTTATTGATACTGAGTATGTACAAGATGAAATACTGTTTGTTAACATGTCTTAACCATTATACTTTATGACAATCTCCTAAAATATGGATATTACAGTTTGAAAGGAGGGGCACTCAGAGTATTTAGTAACTTGTCAAGGTGCGACAGATGATAAATACTGTAGCCTAGATTCTTATCTGCAGGCTTGTTTGCCTCAAAATTCAGTTTTTGCCACCATATCCTCTCCTGCAACTGAATACATCATGATTTTATCATTCAATTGGTTGCTAAAGGAGTTTTCCAAATCTACTAGTGATAAATTCCTAAATATCTCTGGATTTTGTGTTCCCAAATGACTCCTTAAAAGACCCAATTCACTGAAGTCCTGGCTTAAGTATATAACCATTTATGATACTGTGGAGAAAGTAATCTCATCAAGTAAGCCACAGACTAAATGCAGGGACTACACCTATACAATTACCTCTTCTGCTTGTCTCAGTTGAGCACTTAGTTTAGTTATACAGTATTTCAGAAATAAATTACAATTTAATTCTGTGGCATTTTAATACTTGAAGGAGAATAAACTTCTAATCATATGTATAACTCTAAAATTGCTATTCCAAGCTCTGAGCTGTCTTTTGAATTTTAAATCCAAATTCTTATTGGAAAATTATAGTGGACTTAATGATGAACACTCCAAAGGATGTACCTATGTTCAAAACCCAGAATCTATTAATATAAACTTTTGGAAAAAGAGGTTTTGCTGATGTAATTAAGGATCTAGATATGGCATAGATGTTGGATTATCAAGGTAGACTTTAAATACAAAGACAAGTATCTTCATAAGAGACACACAAAAGAGACACATGGAAGAGAAGATCACAGGATGATGAAGGAAGACACAAAAGTTATGCAACCCACAAGCCGAAGAATGCACAGAGACACCAGAAGTCAGGAGAGACAAAGTTCGATTCTCCCCTAAAGCCTCTGGAGAGTGCACAAATCCGTGAATGACTTGATTTAGGACTTCTGGACTTTTGAAATGTGAGAAAATAAATTTCTGTTGCTTTTAGGTACCAAGATTGTGGTAATCTATTATGGCAACCATGGGAAATGAATAGACATTTAAAAAAATATATATTCTCTCTTTTGATCTCTAATATAATCTCTTTGAATGCAGTTTATCATTCTTTCCTTGACATTTCTTTCTTTACTTTTCTCTTAACCAGAAAGGCTTAAAACTTTGGAGCTATTTTACTCCTCCACTTACTTCTGTCTTGTGTCAATCTTTACTTGCTTCCTTTTACAAGTTTGTTTTTTTTTTTTTTTTTTAAATTCCTATTACTTGCTAGTCATTGTAACAGGAGATAAGGAAACAGTTTTTGAGCAAAACACACAATCTCAGACTGCATAAAATATTGAGTCTCATAAAGTTCTTTAAACAATATATAAATAATAAAAAAACCCTAATACTTTGAATTTAAGGAACTTTCCTTACCCCCAAGATTCCTGATCTTCACCAATATGATATTCATGCCCTGTCTGTTCCATAGGAATCAGGAAATAAGAGTAGACAGAGAAAAGTGGACTTATACGTGAATAAATCCCGAGTGGGAGAGTTCCTTGGAGAACTTGGCGAGCGAAAGGAAAGGAGGGAAAAACACAATTAAATTTGAGAAATTAAGTCTCATTTAATGTGGGACATTTCCCTAAGAGGGAAACTTATAAGATTTCCCAGTACCAATCAAGCAATACATAGCCTGTGTGTATGTGTGTCAAATTGTTTTGGTAGCCAAATTTGACCTAACTGCCCGTGTATACTATGTGCATGGGGGGAGAGGTGTGTGTATGTGTGTGTGTAATATTTATTTTTTTACTTATAGTGAGAATATATTTTGCTTCATAAATGTTATTTTTTTTTAATGGGGTACTCCCAAGACTGGATTGGTAGTGTTACATAATACATGATAAGAATATAAAAGGATGCTTTTATCTTTTTACAATCTGGAAAGTTATATATTCCAAAAACCATCTGGGCCTCTTCAATTTAAAAAATAAAGTGTTTAGAGGGGACAATATTCCTTTCAAACATTTGATAGAGCATAATTCTGTAGAAAACACAAAGCAGCACTTTGCAAACACTGCTGTAATGAGACTTCATGCAACTTCCAATAGGACGAATGATGTAGTAAGAAATTGACACTTCAGCATGTAACAAAAAAGAGCAATAAATACCTTGGGTCAATCTGTGAGAACAGACATACTTCCTACTTTCATTCTGAAATGATAGAAAAGGCAGGAACTCTGGGACTCTTGGCCTCCCTGACAGACTAGATTACTCACTACCTGAGGGCTCTTTAGACCAACAAACTTCTTAAGCTTCAATGGAGGCAAGAAGGGGTACATGGAATCACCAGAGTTTTGAACTGTGAAATCATTTCATAATGTTTATCTAAATGCAAGGATGACCAGACTATCTGCCTAGGAACATTCTGTTTAATTAATACTGTTACTGTGTAATTTTCAGTAGTTCTCTCTTTTGTTCTTAAGAGCATCTTGATCTGTACAATAATGTAGAAGCTGTAATGGGTTGAATGGTGTTGCCTCCAAATTCATATGTTGACGCCCTAACCTCCAATACCTCCGAATGTGACTGTGTAGAGTTAAGACTTTAAAGAGGTAAGTTGAGGGGCGCCTGGGTGGCTCAGTGGGTTAAGCCTCTGCCTTCAGCTCAGGTCATGATCCCAGGGTCCTGGGATCGAGCCCCACATTGGGCTCTCTGCTCGGCAGGGAGCCTGCTTCCTCCTCTCTCTCTGCCTGCCTCTCTGCGTACTTGTGATCTCTCTCCCTCTGTCAAATAAATAAATAAAATCTTAAAAAAAAAAAATAAAGAGTTAAGTTGAAAGGAGGCTATTAGAATGAGCCCTAATCCAATCTGACTGATATCTTTATAAGAGGATATTTGGACACACAAAGATACAGGAATGTGTGTACACAGAGGAAAGACATGTGAGAACACGGCATGAAGACAGTTATCTACAAACCAAGGAGAGCGACCTCAGAAAAAATCAACCTGCCATCACCTTGATCTTGGACTTCTAGCCTCCAGAAGTTTAAGAATCTAATTGTTTTTTCTTTATGCTACCCAGTATGTAATACTTCATTATGGCAGCCCTAGAAAGTTAATGGATATGTGCACTCTACTTAGTCTCACTCTTTTTCTCTTTTTATTGCTCACTAATTAATTAACCTCACTGAAAAATTAATAAGAGAGAACTAATGTCTAGAAAGCACCGTGGTCAGTTCAAAGTGGCCACTGTTTATTTTCACCATTTTTTTTTTTTTTAAAGTATGCTACATGCTTTGCAGGGAACCCAATGCAGGGCTTGATCTCACAACCCTGAGATCAAGACCTGAGCTGAGAGCAAGACTCAGATGTTTAACCGAGTGTGCCACCCGTGTGCCCATGTTTTCAGCATTTTTAATAAAAGCAACAATAACACCAGTTTTGTCAGAACCAATGACCATGGTATTTGTAGGATTTAATACTTTTCTTCTCTGTAGGTAATAATCCCAGACACTCGCTCATATATCAGCTTTGCACTGAAACCCTGGGGCTAGAAAGAGGGGCTGGGCCCTAAATTTTTCCAATCTTACTTTAAAAAAAATATAAAAACATTGTTTAATAGAATGGTTCAAGAAAGCATTTCTGAAATTTAGTCAGAGTCAGAGTTGGATGGATGACCTCACATGATCTATTTACACTGACTTTTGACCTGAACATATTTAAAATAAATTCAAAAGCAAGTGCATTAAATAGGATAATCCTTCTTCTCAGTATTTAAAGAAATGCTCCCAGGACCTTTCTAAAGAAACAGATGTAGTCTAAGGGGAGGTCATATGAGCATTTTGCCAAAACTGTGACAGCTGCTTACAGGGGGAATTAATTTAAATTCCTTTGGGACTCTTTAAGCCACATTTCAATGCTGCTTTAAGGAATTAACTCTCTAATGACTGACATATTTGTCAGGAATTTGGTAAAAATCCATTATTTCTCCATTGCTTGAGGTCTTTCTAAATCGAGCCAGCAAAAAGAATAATAAAAAGAATGTCCATCCTTAACAGTACAGGCATAAATACTTTAGTGTGATATTTGGGGTAGGAAGCATTGTCTTTTTCCCAGGAATATGTCAGACAACCCATTCCTGCTATTGAAGTAGAGAATTTTAACTAGATTTGAGTCATGGGCCTCTGATAAGACCTGATGAAATTTATGAACCTTTGTCTCAGAAAAATGGACTTATATACACACATACAAACACCTCCATGAAAGAGTGCCAATAGTCTCAAAGACTTGCCTTAGAAATTTGATCTGTCAGACTTTCTCTGAAAAGTAACTCATTTTATTTATAATATATATAGCCATGTGAAGAATAAGCAATTAGAGTTTCATAACATAACAGGAAACAGGTGATATTCAAAAAAAGCAAAACAAAAATGACCCAGGAAACTATTTTGAGCACTATCTAGGAAAAACAAAATAGCAAAGGAGACTAGTACTGAAGATAATCTGATTTACCTATTTTTCTCAAGAAGACTCTGGAATTTGAGTTCTAAGGGTTTACTTGTACCTCAGAGGTATAAATTCTATGTTAGAAAAAATTATAGCAATAGAAAAATAGAATGATAATTCAAAAGCTGTTTAAATACGTATGTAGAGGTAGAGATACAGAGACATACCAAGACTGAAATATATAATTTTTCGGAAGAAACATGCTAATTGGGAGCTCTCTGCCGCTCACGGAGCTCCCAGGGGAGTGAGCCGGTCGGATGGTGGAAGCAAACGGGTCACACACAATAGCTGAAAGCGAAAGCTGTTTATTAGCGCATACCACACAATAGCTAATACAAGACAGACAACTCTAGCCGCGTGGGCTAGGGAGAGGGCGCAGGGTACTCCCGCCCGATCCCCTTCTCGGGAGCACACCGTTTGGGTGCATCGACCGAGAAGGTGATCGATCCCCTCCCTGGAGCACACCTTTTGGGTGCATCGACCGGGAGGATGATCTGAGCGAGGGTGTCCCAAGAGCACACTCTGACAAGCAGAGGGCCAGTGTTGCTTATATGCCAGTTCAGTCACTGCGTCAAAGGCGCTTGCGGTTAATCTGCGGTCGGCTGTACGTGCGAGGCTGCTCGTCTGCTGCTGCTGAGGTTGCTTGTAGCACGTACCTCATGTCCCGGTGGTCTATCTGCGGTCGGCTATAACATCCTGTGTAACACCTGCTAGTTCACAACAGTTCTTGGAAGCTCTTTGCCTGCTTGGAAGCTCTACAACAGTGGGGTTTATGCTCACAGGACTCCCTCACTAATGCTTTAAAAGCTTTAGCCTTCAGAAGGGACACAAACCCTAGGAGACTCTTAACCTCACAAAACAAACTAAAGGTTGCTGGGGGGGTGGGAGGTTAGAGATAGGGTGGCTGCGTTATGGACATTGGGGAGGGTATGAGCTATGGTGAGTGTTGTGAAATGTGTAAGACTGATGATTCACAGACTTAAGTCTGATGAGTCCCCTGGGGCAAATAATACATTATATATATATATATATTTTTTTTTGATGTAAAAAAACAAAAACAAAAACAAACTCCTAATATTTGCATACAACTGTTATAGACTGATGTTTGTATATCTTCAAAATTTGTTATGTTAAAGCCACAACTCCCACTATGATTATATTTGGAGTGGAGACTTTGGGAGGTAATTGTGGAGCCCTCCTGAATGGAATTTGTGTCCTTATAAAAAGAGACACCAGAGATGATCTCCAGCTCAGCTGTGTGAGGATATAACAACAAGGTGGCCATCTGCAAACCAGAAACAAGGCTTGCATCATGCACTGACCTGTAGGTACCTTGATCTTGGACTTACAAACTCCCAGAATTATTAGAAATAATGTTTGTTTTTTAAGCCACCGAATCTGTGGCAATTTTGGTATAGCCTCCCAAACTGACAATAACAATAATAGTTAATCGTCACATATATTTTTAAATCTTTTTTTTTAACTTCTCATAGATAATAGGATCACTACAGAAAAAGTTCAATTTAAAGATAACCACCTGGGACATTAAGGGAAGAGTTAGTTACAATTTTGTTTACAAGTTCAAGCAGAAAAAGAAAAAAAATTGTATAGGTTATATATTTGAATAGTCAAGGAATAATTTGACTTCAGGCTTGATGTGATTCAGAGATGGATTTTAAGTGGATTTGGTTCCTCTGGTATTTTAACTCTATTGTTCTCAGTGTTGGTTTCATTGAGAGACTATAAGCAAGGGCATGAAGGCTATTATTTTGGTCTGTCCAGGATACCATAACAAAATGCCATGGAATAAGGGTCTTAAACAACAGACATTTATCTTCTTACAGTTCTGGAGACTGGAAGTCTAAGATCTAGATGCCATTAAGGTTAGTTTCTGGTGAGAGCTCTGCCTGGCTTGCAGACTGTTGCCTTCTTTCTATTTTCTCACACAGTGGGAAGAGAATAGGCTCTGGTCTCTTCCTCTTCTTATAAGGGTATCAGTCCTGGCAGACGGGTGCCAGTGTTACCCTTATGACTTCAATTAACCTTTATCACTTCCTCACAAACCCATCTCCAAACATAGTCATGTTGGAGGTTACAGTTTCAACATACAGATTTTGATACAGATATTCAGTCTATAACATTCAGCCTCTGGTCTCCCCAAATTCATGTCCTTCTTCCATGCAAATACATTAATTCCAATTTGATAGCCCCAAAGTCTTAACTAATTCTAGTATCAACTATAAAGTCATGGGTCCAAAGTCTTATCTAAATATCTTTTAAGTCAGACGTGAGTGAGACTTGAGATATGAGTCATCCTGAAGCAAAATTCTTCTCTGGTTGTGAATCTGAAACTAACCCAGTGATGTACTTCTAAAATACAATGGTGGACAGGCAGAGGAGAGAAAACAGGAAAGAAAAAAAAAAAAAAAAAAAAAAAAAAAGGAAGGGGTGACAGGTCCCAAACAAGTCCCAAACCTAGCAAGACAAATTCCATTAGATCTTAAGTTTCAAGAATGCCCTTCTTTGGCTCCATGTTCTGTCCTCCAGGCCCACTGCAATGGTGGTGTCAGCCCATGGTTCTACAGAGAAGCCACCCTTTCAACTCGGTGGAGGGTAGCCCTTTAGCTCTCAGTGAGGGCCCTGCCCTCTGCAACCAAGGGCCCTCAGACTTTGGGGGGAGTGGCAGCCTTCAGGATCCTTACATTGCCTTAGGGGTAATTTTCTCTGCTCTTAAAGGATAACACTTGCTAGTAGCCTTCTTTTCATCTTATTTTCTTTTTCTTCCTTCAGTTCCATCTGGCAGTGCCTCTGCTCATGTAATCCCATTTCTGTTCCTGGCACCTGCTCCATGGGGGCTGATTAAATTTGTCCTTCATACCCATACTAATTTCCTTATCAAATGGCTGTTTGGCAACACCCTTAGTGTTCTCTTCAGAATAAGCTCTCATTTTGCACAATCTGAGTAAGTTGAGAATTTTCCAAATCACCAACTTCTGGTTCCATTTTGCATAACAATTCCTTCTTCGATTCATGTTTCTCCTTTTAAATTTTACTATAAGCAGTCAGGAGGACCCAGATTGCATCTTCAATATTTTGCTTATAAATAGCCTTAGCTGGATATCTAGTTTCCTGTCTCCTGAGTTTTATACTGCACAAAACACTAGAATACAATTCAACCAATTTCTTTGCCACTTTTATAGTAATGATCGCCTTAAGTTTCCAACAACCTGCTCTTCATGTCCATCTGAGACTTCAGCAGAGTAGCTTTTAAAGCCCACATTTGGGGCACCTGGGTGGCTCAGTGGGTTAAGCCACTGCCTTCGGCTCGGGTCATGATCTCAGGGTCCTGGGATCGAGTCCCACATCGGGCTCTCTACTCGTCAGGGAGCCTGCTTCCCTCTCTCTCTCTCTCTCTCTGCCTGCCTCTCTGTCTACTTGTGATCTCTCTCTATCAAATAAATAAATAAAATCTTTTAAAAAATAAATAAATAAATAAAGCCCACATTTGTAGCAATAGTCTCTTCATGACAATCTTGGCTTTTTATTATTTTTTAAAAGATTTTATTTATTTATTTATTTGATAGAGAAACACTGAGAAAGGGAACACAAGCAGGGGGATTGGGAGAAAAAGAAGCATACTTTCCATTGAGCAGGAACCTTGATGTGGGGCTTATGACCTGAGCTAAAGGCAGACACTTAATGACTGATCCACCCAAGTGCCCCTAAACTTGGCTTTTTAAAGCACATACCTCCAAACATTTCCAGGCTCTACTCATCAGCAAGTTCCAAATCCACTTCTACATTTTTAGGTGCAGCAATACCCCATCTCCCAGTATCAAAATCTCTCAAAATTCTCTAGAAAAACGGAACTAATAAGCAAGAGAAAGAAAGAAAGAGGCGGATGCAAACAAAACTGGAGTCAGACAGAAGTTAAAGCAAATTTTATTTAGGACTATTGTGATAGGGGAGAAGAGACCCCAGTACAGAACTGCACTCCATCCCAAATACAGTAAGGACAGTAGGATGTAAAGCTAAGGAATGTGGGGGTTGTTAGATAAAACTTACTTAGAGGAGACATCATGTCTGAGGGAATTTATGGATGAACCAATCTAAATACAGATGTAGATTCAGATGTAAATGTCAATGTAGATATAGATAGATATTGATTTAAAGAATTTGCTTGTATAGTTATGAAAGCAGACAGGTCTCAAAATCTGTAGTCGACAAGAGACTCAGGAAAGTCTGTGATCCAGGTCTAGTCCAAATGTTGGCAAGTGGCAGACACAGAAAAAGAGTGTTTCAGTTTGGGTCTGCAGGCATCAAAGAACCAATGCCTCAGCTCAGGGCAGCCAGACAGGAAGAGTGCCATCCTACTCTTGAGGGAGTCAGATTTTTAAATTCTATTCAGGGCCTCAATTGACTGGATGAAGTTTACTCATTTTAGGGAGGACAATCAGTCTCTTTTCCTCAGTCTATTGATCCAATGCTAATCTCATCTAGAAGCATCCTCATGGATACACCCAAAATCATTTACCAAATGTCTGGGTGCACTATGGCCTAGTCAAGTTGCTACATAAAATTAATCATCACAACTACTAAAAGGGTAGTTTCCTGATCACTTTAAACCAGTCCTGTGATTCACTATGTTTGGATCAACCAGCCTTTGTTACTATCTCTATACCGATGACTACTTATGACTAGGTGGATTTACATGTACTGACTGGCATATCTGGGTTCCAAGTTTCTTCCTTGACTCCGTCACACTTATTCGAGGACTCATTTTTCTTCTTCCCAAGATTTTCTGCTTTGTGACCAGGACTTCTGAGTAGATGGTGTTTAAGCCACTGCAAAGCTGATGGTAAAATTTCCGAAAGGAAGTTCAGAATTCAAGGCACTTTTTCTAGAAAATGGAGAAATGGCAGGCAAAGAACCACAATTGTTTTCCCAAATTGAAAGGTGATAAGAATTTTGTAATTGGTGACTATATATACGTATAGATAAACAAAGTGCAGTGAGTCATAAGGTACCTGACTCAGGTATCTTGTAATATACTATAGATTATGAAAGAATTTCTATTGACACCAAGCAACATCTACTACAGGTCATCTATGAACAAAGGACCTCTTTAGTTCTAGTAAGTCAGAGCTCAGGAATGTTTCTCTCCCTTGTTAGGGTTTCTTCTTTCAGATCATTAGATCTTTCTCTACTGTTTAAAAAAGAACAATGTGAATAACTTCTTCAATGTCTAGATTTGTATATAAGAAAAAAAATTACTGTGGGTTAGGAGTTATTTCCTTTTTCTGCCTCCACACTCTTGCTAGATAAGATCTATCCCTCTTAGTAAAAGTGGCTCCGTATGTACTAATTCTTTTGTAGGTGAGGGAATATGGCAGGGAAACATTTCCAAATCACCATGCCAAATCATTAATCTATTTCAAATATTCCCCACTGTGTTATAATGTTTAAAACCAAGGACCTTGGTAACCACAAATTTCACTGTTTTAATTACCCATTCTTACACATGTCTCTTTTAAAGTTGATTAAAAAGATGTAAATGAATTTTTGTATTTTATAGCATTATTTACACATTGATTAGTTAATTTACTTACTGAAATTTTGTGAGGGAATAAAATTTTTGATGCAATGGAATTGATACTTGAGTGATTAACTGTCTGAGCAAAAGCGGTTGATATCCTGTCCATATTGCTTCAAGTCTTAACATTGTAATACTCACCAAAGGACTTCCAGCTACTCACATATGCATCTCTTTTCTCTGGAGCTTTCTTTGGTGGATGGAACCCACTTTATCTGAAATATGGAGAGCAGGACCTGCCCGAGTCCTCCTATCCTCGGCCACCTCCTCCCTCTCGCCCCCAACAACTTCATCCAATTACTGACAAAAGTTGGTGTTAATTCCTTTAATTTGGGTGTGTGGCATGTACTCTTGGGGCTTCTGTTCTCCAGGGGTTTCTAGAATTTGCCATTGGGATTGAGTTCTAGTTACCTAATAGGGTAATTGTCTGCCTTTTGAAGAATGACCCTTCCCTTCCCCCATCAAAATTAATGGCCATCTGGAAACTCAGATTGAGTCTTTGCATGTATAACTAATCGAGAATCTTGAATTAAGATTGTATTGGATTAGAGTGAGCTCTAAATCCAATGACAATGCTCTTATCATAGTCAGAAACAGGCAGAGACATAAGGAAAGAAAGCCATGTGATAAAGGAGGTACAGACTGAGGGTATACTGCCACCAACCAAGGAGGCCTAAGAGCCATCAAACCTGAAAAGACAAGGAAGGATTAAACCCTAGAGCTTTTAGAGTGAGTGTGGCTCTGTTGATACCTTGATTTCCGAGTTCTGACCTCCGGAACCATGAAGTAATTAATTTTAGTTGTTTGAAGTCACCAGGTTTGTGATAATTTGTTATACTAACCCTAGGAAATGAATGGCTTTCCCAGCCCTGCCTCACTTCCTACCCCTCTATGGAGGTTTCCTGGAATCATCTTCGAAATAAACTACTTGCCCTCGAGTCATTGAACCATGGTCTGGTAACCTAAATTAAGATACTGATCAACCTATTGTGATAGGTACTGATTTTCTGAATTATGGTTTGACCTTTTCAAATGAACTGGGAAGAAGATACAGAATGGTAGCTACACCTTTTGCACATCTACACTCACTTTCTGGCAATTATGTGGTGGATGGAAGATTACAGCCTTGTCATCCATGGGGCATATTTGAGAGTTTGTAAACCACTCTTCGTGCACTTTTCCTCCTATTTCTGAAAGCCAGAAGAATGACAGAGATGGCAGTTACCCCTGTCTTTGGCTGGAGTGTAATCTGCCTGAGCCAGACTTGATGCTCTCTAAGTTTGTTTTAGAATAATAATTATTGTTGACTTGACACACATCCAGCAGAGAGACCCAGAGTGTGCCATCCGTAGACGGGCACAGTCTGTGCTGAGAAATACACTCTCCTAAAGGAGGGTAGTTTTATTTTTTAATGTTTCTCCATTTCCTAAGTAGTTATAAAATATGTCAAAGTTTTCAAACACTCGAGATACAAATTTCAAAAGCAATTCATTTTCTTCTTTCTTAGTTGTTTATATACATTAAAGTAAATGTTCATCTAAGTATATCATTAATGTTTTGCTAGTATGTTTTATCAACATATTTTAATAAAAATTTCTACTGAAAGTTTAAAATGCACCAGAAATATAACATCTAATTCAGTGGATTAAGAAAAAAAATTAAATGTAAGTGAGCAAATTTAAATGGTGGTCAGGTTTTAGGTTTTGATATCTCATAAAATTTTCATCATTAAATCTCAAGTGTTTTCATTTACTACTGAATGCTGCCTTCAGATTTTAACCATTTCAGTTGCTACCAATTGTTCCATGCTCAGTATTCATTCAGCTACTAATAAAAAGAGTTAACTAACTCCCAGATACCTTTTTATGTGGCTCTAATTTCGTTTTCCTAAGATGAGTAGAATTGATTTCTAAACCTAGTAATTACGGCATTTCATAAGGTCCAGCTTGCTAGAAAAACTTTTCATATTCTCTTTGTTCCCTTGAAAATCATCGGCTGCCTAAGCCACCCACTGAAGCTTCACATGGTCTAGGGAGTAATGCCTCTTTCATGTTCTCATCCCTTGGATATGGAATATTCTAGTATTTAATTTGAAACCAGTGGCTTTGTGAGTTTCAGGAAATAGCTATGGTTCTATGCAAAAATATATAAATTTGTTTGCAGAACTATGGCATGCATATCTATCTTCTTATATTTTAACCAATAGTAATAGATGTTTTTCTGTGCATAACATAGCATTTAAAAAAATATGGGTAAATGGCAAGGAAGGACAGAAAATATGCATTTATTTTTTAACATGAGGTAAGTTTATACTTAAAGATACTAAATCCATGCAAATGTTATGGCACATACATAACAACTAAGTCCCTATGTGCCCATGTGATATTATTTAACAAATTTGAATCATGCACTATATGGCAAGTTTTCTATTTAACTATATTTCTCTTTATCTTTTTTATCCTAATCATTATTTGCTTCATAATAAAAGAAACTATCCACAAGAATAAAACCTTTTGCTACAGACAAATGGATTAGCTGAAAATCCCAACTAAGTGTAGGTTATCCTGTGGTTTTTATGCACAGAAAGCTAGATGGAAAATTAAACCATTAGCAAACTGTTAGAGAATTCCCTTCTCCTTATTTATAGCCTTTTAAAATACTTATATATTTTAGGTAGTAAGGCTTAGATATAAGTTTTGGTCATTAGAGTTAAATTATGCCTTAACTTACTGGATTAATACTCTCTATAAGAATCTCTAATTAAAAGTTCAACTTGGGGGGCACCTGGGTGGCTCAGTGGGTTAAGCCGCTGCCTTCGGCTCGGGTCATGATCTCAGAGTCCTGGGATCGAGTCCCACATCGGGCTCTCTGCTCAGCAGAGAGCCTGCTTCCCTCTCTCTCTCTACCTGCCTCTCCATCTACTTGTGATTTCTCTCTGTCAAATAAATAAATAAAATCTTTGAAAAAAAAAAAAAAAAAGTTCAACTTGGAAAAAAGAGTTCAACTTGGTTTTTCGACAGGAGTTAATTGAGTAAGGATATTGGCTATCTAACTTGTTTTTTTGTTTTTAAGTCAGTCATACACAGTGGCAATAATCTAAATTTGCCATATATAATACACAAATAATTTCTCTATTTTCCTTTATTTAATTATGTTTTATTCTGTTCTTCACTCATCAATAAGCTAAGTTCCTACCATATTTTCACCTCAAAGATACCCATTTTGAGAATTTTACACACAGGATATTAGCTACATAGTTTTGTGCGTCTCTTTCTTATTGATCTTCACTGAATATTCTACTTTTGAGTTCTGTCCATGATGACACACATAGATTTAGTTAATTTTTTTTTAAAGATTTTATTTATTTGACAGATATCACAAGTAGGCAGAGAGGCAGGCAGAGAGAGAGGGGGAAGCAGGCTCCTTGCTGAGCAGAGGCTTTAACCCACTGAGCCACCCAGGTGCCCCAGATTTAGTTAATTCTTATTGACTACTTTATTTTATTCTACCATTTGTTTATAACCAACTTTTATTTATCAATTTTTTAATTGAAGGACATTTCCTGGTATATGTATCTTGTAGCTTTGCAAAAGATTCTTTAAGGTATATATATCAGAACTGAAATTGTTGAATCATTGAAAACATTTCCCAAATGCTGTCCAGGAGGGCTGGGCAAATTTATGTTCCTAGCAGCAGTACATGAAAACATGTTTCTCCACAATTTCACTACCAATTTATGTTATTAAAATTAGATTCTTGCTTTTCTGGTGGATAAAAAGCCACTTCTAATTATTGTATAAATATGTATTCTTCTAGTTGGTAATGAGCTTAGACATCACTTATATGTTTATTAGCCATTTTAATTATTTCTTGTGTGAATTGCCTGTCAAATTATGTTAATTTGCATAGATTTAAAAATGTACATTAGACTCAGTCCTATGTTATTATGCTTTGTTGCACCTATCTTCTCCAAATCTGTGCTTACTGTGAGATCCTTTATAAAAATAAACTATTAATGTCCATAAAGCCACATTTTTTATTTTATTGTTGCATATTTTTGCCTTTTAAATACGAATGTTTCTCCCCACCTTGTCCTATATAGATATATTTTTTTATTTACATCTTAATATCCTGTGAATTTATATTCTCACTTGTGTTTTATTCTGGTGGGATAATTTTATGATTTAATATATTATTCTCCAAGTAGGGAGCTAATTTCACATCCCCGATGAGCAATCCATTCTTTCCTAACTGATTGGTCCTGTTATCATTTATAAGTTCCCATTATGTACATGGTTTCTTTCTCTGGTTTATACCATTGCTGTATTTGTCTTGAATACGTTAGTGCCATCAGTTTGATTTATGATGGATTTAAAATATGTCTTAATACTGTAATAGGGAAGTTTTTCATTTGCTCTTTTCATTCTTTCTAAAAAGTTCCATCTACACTTTGTTCTTTCATATAAATTTTAGGATAATTTTGTATGTTTCCACACAAAATCCTGCTGAGATTATGATTAAATTTATATTAAATTTATCATCCAGTTCAATAATTGACATCTTTACAATATGAAATATTATCTATGATTTTATATCTTTAAGTGTCTCATTAAAATTTTATTTATTTTTAGGAAAATCTTTAATTTATGCTTTTATTTTTTATTTTTTAATTAAATTAAATTAAAAAAATTTTTTCAGTGTTCAAAAATTTGTGGGTATTATGGAGGGCACATATTGCATGGAGCACTGGGTGTGTTGCATAAACAATGAATTTATGCTTTTATTAAACACAGATAGAGAGTATAAATGTTAATTTCCTCCATTGATTAACTATCTACTTCCCTAAACTCAGTATTTCTTTTCTTTTTAAATGTTTATTTATTTATTTGAGAGAGAGAGAGAGAGAAAGCGCACAAGTGGGAGGAGCAGAGGGAGAGGAGAGAGAACATCTGAAACATTCCAGCTTGATGTGGGGTCAGGTTCTGACCTAAGCCAGAACCAAGAGTCAAATGCTTAACCAACTAAGCAACCCAAGTGCCTCTAAACTCAGTATTTCTAACAATTTGTGAATTGTATTAGATTTTCTAGATAAAATACCAAACCTTCTGCATTTTCTGTCTTATTGCATTGGCTATGTTCTCAAAACTAATATTTGTAGCAAAGATGGAAATCAGCTGTTATACTCCAGAAGGACTTGACTACATCAGATCTAAATGCTTGGAACTGAATCTGGACTAATTTTTTTTAAAAGATTTAGAATGTTATCCTTAAATCCTATAAATCTTTATTTTGTTCGCAATTGCTTCAATGCTTTTCCATTATGTACAATTATATATTTTATTTTACATAGCTAACCTTTACTAGTTGGAGAAAGTTGTGTTTATTTCTGTTTTCTTAACACCTTTGACAATTAATAGTTGTTGAATGTATCAATTACTTTGTACAATATGATTTTCTGTTGCATATATTTGTGTGGCATTTTACAGGGATAGACTTTTCTGATAAACCACATTTTTTTCTGGAATAAATATTTTTTAGTTATGATTCATTATTGTAACAGCGTTAGAAACATTTAGCTAATAGTTTAATTAAAAATTTGGCTCAACTTCATAGGCAAAGACCTGTATGATTTCATTTTTGCACTGTCTTTATCAGTTTTGGATCAGAATTATCCTAGTTTCAAAAATTCAATTACTGCTACCACTAATAATAGAAATAATTATTGTGTGTATCGGGCCCTTATGACATAGTGGGCATTTTCTGTGTACCTGGATACACTTTGAAATTATAGCATAATTCAATATATCTTAAAATACGATCAGCAAATTTCTGTTTCTTCACCATTTTCTTTTGCCAATTATAGTGATTTGTCACAATTACTATCATTGTCTTTTAATACTGAAGACATGATGACACCCAACACTTGAAATCTTCCAAGTATTATATATTTATCAATTCATTTATTTCTCACAATAACACTATGGGATAGGGACTATTATTATTCTCAAGTTCTGTGAGGAAACTAATGGATCTGTCCAAGGTCAAATCCTTAGACTGACCTTGATCCTTGGACTGAATCAAATCTACACAAGATTTAAACCTGCACAAGTCCATAACCACTATACTTTCTTTCTTTCTTTCTTTCTTTCTTTCTTTCTTTCTTTCTTTCTTTCTTTCTTTCTTTCTTTCTCTTTCAAGATTTTATTTGTCAGAGAGAGAGAGAGAGAGAGAGAGGAAATGAACGCACAAGGGGGAAGTGGCAGGCAAAGGAAGAAGCAGACTCCCCGCCGAGCAGAGGTTGCCTGCTCCATCTCAGGACCCTGAGATCATGACCAGAGCCAAAGGCAGATGATTAACTAACTGAGCCACACAGGCTTCCCTACATTGCCTTTCAAATGATGACGATTTCTAACTTACAAGCAAGAGAAATTTGCTTTTAGAGAGTTAGCTAAATCTCCATTTAATAATATTAGTTTGTAATTTTTTAAAAAGGAAAATTGTTACCAGGATAATTTCTTTAATGGTAGTTTGACAAAATATTGCAACAATATTGTGCTTTCAATAGAATGGTTATGATTTTGTCAAAATAGCCTATTGATTAATAATAGATACTATTCAAATAGCACTTCCTAGGCCTTACGTTTTAGGTAAATTGTAGCTAGATAGAACATGAGCCACAGATCAAAACTAGGAGGAATGATACAGTGATATTTCTTGTTATTTATACCTAAAGCTCTGAAAATATTTCTTTATTGTTTGTAGATTTAAGATAAATAATTTATTTATTTATTTTAAAGATTTATCTATTTATTAGAGAGAGAGAGATGAGGCAAGAGAGGGGCAGGGAGAGAAAGAATTCCAAGCAGACACCCCGCTGAGCACAGAGCCTGATGCAGGGCTTGATCTCAGGACCCTGAGATCATGACCTGAGCTGAAATCAAGAGTAAGATGCTTAACCGACTGAGCCACCCAGGTGCTGCATTTAAGAGAAATCATTTAAGATGCTTCCAGTCATTTAGTCATAGTATTATGATAGTAAAAATTATTTATTATTAAATTCTTGTTATGTTATTGTTATATTATTTTAAAAAATCTTTTTTCCTTCTTACTGCAAAATAATATAAAAATATTACTTTTATATAATATATAAATAAATAAAATAATATAAAATACAATTTTCAATAACGATATAGCATTAAAATCCCAGGTATAATGTTGATATTAATTAGAACAATTCTGCCTTTTGACAAATGTTAGTGGGCAAGGTTGATCCTGCTGATGTAATAAAGAACACTGAAGAAGTAGATGGTGGAATTATGATAATAAAAAATTATCTGAAGTGTTCCATCTTATCAATCTCATTAACCATTATCTCTACTGAATTATAAAATAACTTTAGGTGAGGCAGGCTGTTTGTTGACAGGACTTCGCTCTTGTGCTTTATTCTACCAGCTCTGAAAAGTCTGTGCTTACTGGGTAGGTGAGAAGAGGGTGGCAACAATTAAACAGGGCTTTATAGGAAAAATAAAATTATAGGTTTTTTCCTTAACTCGAGATGGCAATTGGGCAAAAAAAAAAAAAAAGAACGGAAAGATGATTTGTATGCTATTCACATATCTTTTAGTATTAAATTAATGATTAAAATTAATGATCTGCATAGTTTTAATTAAAATACTATTAAGCCTTCTGATATCACAAGCACAAATTAACTGTGAATGCTAATATAAAGGAATAAAGCTTTCTCATATGTACAATTCCAAGAATGTGGTTTTTTTTCCCATCATATTAGGCCACTATCAATTTACCTAGTCTTTTTGTATATATATTTTACATGCACAATTGGAAAACATTTTGAAAAAATAAAATTGTGTAACCTGAAAAAAAAATCTACATGTAATCTGTATCTTAGAATATAAGTTTAACAAATAAATAAAATATTTATTGTTAATGTTTTAAAATATGAAAAAATAATTCAGATAAAAAGCCAGAATCCCTTCCCTCTCCATGAAGTTTCCATTTCAGAAAGCCCTGGGTAACCTAGAAAAGTAGTTTTACCTGTTTCTTTTAATTTTTTAAATGTGGCTATAGATATTTAAAAATTACGTCTGTGATTCATGTATTTCTTTTGAACAGTCTGATTTAGAATACAATCTCTGAAATTCTAAGGGTCTTTTATAGATCGAAATTTTAAAAAATATATTATGTTGAAGTCCTAACTTCTAGTACCTCAGAATGTGACCTTATTTGGAAACTGGGTCATTGTACATGTGATTAGTTAAGATACCAAAGCTCATAAAGGATATTAATTTAAAGATATTCATTGGACAAAATACATCAGAATATCAGCATCTAATTGGTTTATTTGAATTTGAGGGGATGCATACTTCACTGTTGGAAATATTGCTAAACTTTTATAACCCATGGGCACCAGTCAATAGACTGGACATATAGTCATGCAGAAAAGCAGTGGAAAAACGAGCCTAAAAATATTATCATATGAGGCATTGTCCAATAGAAATCACTATGAGAATCTGAGGGTTGTATTAAAGTAGGATTGGTTGATGTCTATTAAAGGGTTGCATTAGTAGGATTGGCTGATGTCTACTCCAGGATCAAAAGATGATTGAAACCAGTGAGTAAATTTACCAGTGCACTTGCTTGAAGTAGCCACCTACATGCATGGTGCAAGTAGATCTCGAGGAACTGCAGTAAGGAACAGATGTGCTGAATCTAGATGAATTCCTCTTGCATCCTGTCTGTCCCTTGTGTCAGCTGATGGTTCTTAATGGTAGCTCCTTTCATGATGTGATTTTTAATGCTACTGCTTTTTTTTGATTTTTTTGTTTTTCTGTGGTCGTCTCATACTGGGTTGTATGAAGTCTACTAGGAAAGAACTTTTCTTTTACCGTTTTAGAAGCTCTGGGAATTCAAACAGTTTGAAATTACTTTTTCTTTTTTTTTTTTAAGATTTTATTTATTTATTTGACAGAGAGAGAGATCACAAGTAGGCAGAGAGAGAGAGCGGAGGAAGCAGGCTCCCCGCCGAGCAGAGAGTCCGATGCCAGGCCCAATCCTGAGCTGAAGGCAGAGGCCTTAACCCACTGAGCCACCCAGGTGCCCCTTGAAATTACTTTTTATGTTAATCACTCACACTAGCAATTCTTTCACTAAACAGTTAATATAAATTTGGACTTGTCACATATATATGATGATGATCTTGGGTCATGCAATATCATGAAAATTCCTAGTCTGCCTTATGGGTTCAATTATGACTCCCTTCACCCTCCCCCCAAAGGAGATATGTTGAAGATCTCAGTCCTGGTACCTATAAATATAAATTTATTTGGAAATAGAATATTTGAAGATACAACAAAATTAAAATGAGGTCATACTGGATTTCAGAGTAATTTCCTAAATTCTACAACTGGTATCCTTATAAAGACATTTGAAGACACACAGATGCACAGAAGGAAGGCCATGAAATAAAAGATAAAGAGATTAAAGCGATATAGCTACAAACCAAGAAAGGCCAAGACATTTCACTGGTTTTTCAAATCTTCTGTCCCTCTTCTACTTTCTTTCCTTCTCTCTGTTTTTTTAGGTTACATTTCTCTGGTTTGGAACATGGGGGTTCATATTGGCTCAGTCTATTGTATTATAAAAAGCACAAAGCTCTCCTCTGTAACCCCTCCCCTATGCAATCTATGCTCCTTCTATAGGAAAACATTGTTTGCAAACATATTATGATGCTGATTTTACCTTACCTTTGCACATGCTCTCCTCTCTATTGGGATCACTTTTTCCATTCTTATTCCAGCTCCTCTACTTGTTTCAGCTAAGCTTTCTCTGAATACCCTCAGGGTGAAATAGGCATTTTATTAGCCTGTATTTTGCATGTATCAGAAAAGTTCATTAAAATATGAGTTCATCAAGGGCACAGAGTATGATATTTTCATTTTTATATCCCAGAGCTTGGCACAAAATGTACACTCGATTTTTTAAATAAGGAAATGGGAGACTGTGTTTTTGATGTGTTATCTGTACTATTAACATTAATTAGAAATTACTAAAGAAAAGTCCATGACCTTCAAAAGAGCTTTTTCTTTATAAAATAACAGAATTAAATAAATATTTGCTCATAAAAATTATTTGCAGTATCTTCATTTTAAAGAAGTATTTTACTATCTAACTTCTAAATAGTATATATTAAGAGATCCCAACATTATTTCATTCTTTGAACCCACTGCCATACTTGGACAGCATAAACATAAGCATACTCACCATGTTCTTAACAACCCAGCAAGGTGAATCAAATGGCATCCATGGAAGATTTTCCATATTATTTTTCTTTGAATCCTCAGTATCTTGAAGAGTCAATGACACACACAAAAAGCACATAATGTACTGCATAAATAAATGAGCAGGTGGATGATAAAAGTATATGTAAACTTTCATAGTTAAAGGCCAAAAATGACATGTACTTGGCATATCCCTTGTTAAAATAGGTATTTTTGAAATTTGAGAAATGCATTGCTTTCAGGGTTGTGTGCCATTTTTCATTTTATATAGCATTACAAAACTCTTTTCCAGTAATGTCTAGTACTCAATAGACTTCTGAATTAATAATTATTTTGTAGAAGCTCACGGTTGCATTCTTTCTCTGCTGTCTATATCTTTGCCATTCTCTCAAATTTGGCTGCATTCAAAAGAAATCAAGCTAAACTCATTCAGGAAACAAATCTCTTTCCAAACCATGAGATAAGGTTAAATGAAAGATCTGCCTTTGGCAGAGAAGAGATCTTTTTCAATGAATTAAATTATACAGTCCTTTAGAATAGGAAATATATATCATGCCAACTTGATTTAACACATGGAACATGTATTTGGCCTCAAGACTAAACTATATCTTCAATAGTTGTTTTTGGGTTGCTTCCGCTAAGAAGATATTAATGTCTAAACCTCAAAATAATACCACCTGTTCATTCATTTATTCATGAAATGAACATTTATTGAGCATGTACTATTAGAAATAATGCCATAAAGAGGTTTATACTGTACTAGAGAATGACTTTTAAAATGATTAAAAGTTGTGATAATTTCTATGAAATGCATCTACAATATGAATAAAACTTACAAGTGTGCACAAGATGGGGAAAATAGTTTTTCTTGATAAATGGCCATGAATAAATTAGTTGGTTTTCTAAGATGACCTTTCAATGCCAAGTCTTCTGTTGTACTGTGTAAAAGAATGGACAAAGAATATCATATTCTTAATGCTCTTTCTTGCTAAATTTATAAACAATGTTAATATCCTATTCAACATAACATTCTAAGCAGATGCTAGCAATTAATCAGAGTTGGTTGGCCCTCAAGACGAAATCCTTTTGTTATCTTTACTGATATAGATCAAATTCTGATGAAACTTGTTAGAGCCTTACTAAAGAGTAACCTACCAGGAATATTCAGCTCAGCAACCTTGAGAAGAATACCCAGTGAGAAAGCCAGATTTACTTGCCAAAGTAACTTACATTATGCATATCAACATGCTGTGAAGAAAAAAATTACTTGTGTGTGCGTATATAAATATTTGTGTGCATGTGTGTATCTGTGTGGTGTGTGTGTATGTGTGTGTTTATGCTACTTGAGAATTTCTCAAGTCTTCGTTTATATTTTAAGAATATTTGATAAAGACATTTTAACAGTAGAAAATCAATTTCTATTTTCTAACTACTTTGAATGATTGGGTTTAACATGATTACAATAAATATTTGCCAAATGCTCATGGGACATATAGGTAAAACTAACATCAACTTCTAAAACAAGAGACATACATTAAAAATATTTAATCTGACAACCTTTATAAAAATATAAAGGGTATACATTTTTATATACTTGAAAAGGAAAACATACTCTCAATGAAACAAACATTAGCATAAAAGGTGGAGATATATACAATCTTTTATTTATAAAATGGAATTTTGTTTTCTGACTCTGTTCATGGACATAAAATTGTGGGTAGTTGTCTGTATAACTCTCTATATCTGATTATGATATGTAATGTCTCAAGAAAACAGCAGCTCCTATTAATTTAAATAGTTTATTTGGGATTTGTTACTTGTTTTCTATGTTGGAATTACTTTAATAATCTACAGCATTTTTTTTCTTATAGTGAGATATATTTCCTTGGCATCACTGTTATATCATTTCTGATTAGCCATTAGTGGTTTAACTCACCATGTGGACTATGAAACTGTTATTCATAGGGTAAATATTAACATCATTTATTTTCTATGACATTTTTATGTGAGAAACAGTGCTGCTAACATAATTGCAAGATGGTCTGGAGCTGTTAATTCCACAAAAGTCATTGTGATTTCATTGGAATTATGTGGATTATGTGGTTACCAATTAATTTATGCAATGTAATGAGTGCTTCATTTCATTCATCAGGAATTTAAAAAATGTCCATATTACAGCTTTTTGTTTTTACAAAGACTCAGTCATCCTTTATTCTTCTATACATAATGACAGTGAAATTGGTTTCTAGACATGATGCTTTCACATTTTTATTAAGAAGAACAGAACTAGAAAGAAATTGCTGTCATAAAATTTCTAATGCAAAATATGAAGGCGTATTATTATTTTTATCTTTTCAGTTACATATGAATATTTTTTCAGATAAAATTTTGTAAGAATTTTATTACTATGTATGTATATATTTTATAAACATTTTTCCTACTGTATTAACCAGCAAACCTAAACACACAAATATTTTGTTTTAAATGAATTTTTTATATATATATTACATAACAATCACCAAACTAATAATATACATATATACATATATATTTTTTATATTGATAATAAAATTATGATTTATATGTAATTTTCTTTTGACATCTCAGGTTACATATAAAAACAAAGTTCATTTGGTGTCTTTTTTCTTTACCAATTGTAATACATCTTTTTGTTTTTCCAAATTAAGTCATAAACTATTAGCTGAAACTAGTAATAAAATCAAATCTCTTTGATTATAATGTCATGCATTTTTTAAAATTTGAAATGTTTCACAAAGCACAAAAGGCTCAAATTTCTGTACTCTTCCAGTCTTAGAATATTTTATTTTGTTTACAGGTTGCATGTGCCTTGACAATTACAGGTCATTGTTTATGAATGCAAAATATATTATACTTAACAATTTATTACTGATATGTATGTGTGTGTGTGTGTGTATGTATATATATATATTTTTTTATTTTTTTTTTAAAGATCACTCACATGCTTCCTGATGTGTGGGTATTATATATCTCAAATGACAACTATATAGATATATTTTGTTCTTTTTTAAAAAAGATTTTATTTATTTATTTATTTGATGGAGAGAGGTGCAGTGAGAGAAGGAACACAAACAGGTAGAGTAGGAGAGGGAGAAGCAGGCTTTCTGCTGAGCAGGGAGCCTGATGCAGGGCTGGGATCCCAGGACACCAGGACTATGATCTGAGCCAAAGGCAGATGCATTAACGACTGAACCACCCAGGCATCCCTGATTATATTTTGTTTTTGCCCCACTTTCTCTTTACCAGCATTTTTAATGCATATACACGGACTTATTTTCTTACCAAGGGATATTTAATAGCCTGGGATAATCTGACTTAAGTTGGAAGTCAAAATCAAGGGGGTTTCATTTTCACCTTGTTTCTTTTACCTTAAAATTATTGACAAAAACTCCTTTATGAAACTTAAGTTTGGCTCCCGAGGCTGTTTTTGGATAAGGCTTCATATTTGGGCCAGGTCTTCAGCCTGTCTGGGCCAATTGTATCAAGCATCCAGCTCAATCAGTTCGATGGCAATGCTTCCACCCTTCATAACTGATCACCCTGGTCTGCTTTCAGCAAGAATCCTGTTAAATGAATTTAGCAAGCAATCTCTTACCCTAATGTCTCCTCTTAGTATTTTCCATCCACCAAACTTCTCACCCTGTTCCCTGGCTGTAAATTCCCACTTACCCTTGTAGTCTGAGTTGAGCCTGATCTTTCTCCCTTATTGCAATAGTCCTGAATACACACTTCTTACCTTTTCTTTTTTTTTTAAGATTAATTTTTCTTAAAGATTTTATTTATTTATTAGGCAGAGATCACAAGTAAGCAGAGAGGCAGGCAGAGAGAGAGGAGGAAGCAGGCTCCCTGCTGGGCAGGGAGCCTGATACAGGGCTCAACCTGAGCCGAAGGCAGAGGAGGCTTTAATTTAACCCACTGAGCCAATCAGGCATCCCAAGATTAATTTTTTTTTTTTTTTTTTTTTTGAGAGAGAGAGAGAGTGCATAAGCAGGGGTAGGGGCAGAGGGCCAGAAGAGAAGAGAGAAGCAGACTCCCCACTGAACAGGGAGCGTGAAAGTAGGGCTCCATCTCAGGACACTGAAATCATGACTGGATCTGAAATCAGGAGCCAGTCACTTAACCAGAAGCTTAACCGACTGAGCCACCCAGGTGCCCCAATATTCCTTACCTTTTTAACAAATATCAGAATAACCTTTAACACAATTCAGTCTAATTTTTATTGGTTAATGTTATCTACTACTTTATTAGAAAAAAATTAACAAAACTCTTATCCTTTTAATCTTCAAATAGCCTCCATGAAAAGTTCAATTATAATGAGTCTAAAAGCAACTTGAACTAGAAAGTAAATCAAAAGAAAAATGGAAAACCAGGAAAAACATATAACTACAATTCAAATATCTGACAAAGGTTTTGATATCTGAATATAGAGAGTTCTCTTGGGGTGCCTGGGTGGCTTAATTGGTTAAGCATCTGCCTTTGGCTCAGGGTTGTAACCTCCAGGTCCTGGGATTGAGCCCTGCATTGGGTTCCCTGCTCAGCGAGGAGTCTGTTTTTCCCTCTGCCTCTTCCCCTGGCTTATATTCTCTTTTTCAAGATAAATAAATAAAATCTTAAAAACAGAAGGAAAGAAAGGAAGGAAGGAAGGAAGGAAGGAAGGAAGGAAGGAAGGAAGAGAAGCCTCTTAAAACCAACATAATGAAAAACAAAATCTGTTATTAACATGAATATAAATTATAGAGGAAAAATTTGATACACAAATATTTTCTAACCCTTGAAAATGGGTTTAAACTCAGGGTCTTCTAGTTGTCTGCCAATAGCTGTTCTCTTCTTTCACAGTAAAAAATAAATAAAATAAAACAAAATAAAATAAATTAAGATAAAACCCAGCATCACTTACTATAAAACTTGTCGTAAATACAGAATTCAATAATAAAGTTCTGGTAAAAAATTTAAAAAATATGTAAAACAGACACATGAAAAAGTGCTCCACATCACTCAGCATCAGGGAAATACAAATCAAAACCACAGTGAGACACCACCTCACACCAGTCAGAATGACTAAAATTATCAAGTCAGGAAACGACAGATGCTGGTGAGGATGTGGAGAAACGGGAATCCTCCTACACTGTTGGTGGGAATGCAAGCTGGTGCACTCTGGAAAACAGCATAGAGGTTTCTCAAAAAGTTAAAAATAGAGTTACCTTACAACCCAGCATTTGCACTACTGGGTTGACCCTAAAGATACAAATGTAGTGATCCAAAGGGGCATGTGCACCCAAATGTTTATAGCAGCAATGTCCGCAATAGCCAAACTATGGAAAAAACCTAGATGTCCATCAACCGATGAATGGATAAAGAAGATGGGGTATATATACACAATGGAATACTATGCAGCCATCAAAAGAAATGTAATCTTGCCATTTGCAATGAAGTGAATGGAACCAGAGGGTATTATGCTTAGTGAAATTAGTCAATTGGAGAAAGACAACTATCTTATGATCTCCCTGGTATGAGGATGTTGAGATGCAACATGGGGGGTTTGGGAGGTAGGAAAAGAATATATGAGACAAGATGGGATCAGGAGGGAGACAAACCATAAGAGTCTCTTAATCTCACAAAACAAATTGAGGGTTGCTGAGGGGAGGGAGTTAGGGAGAGGATGGTGGGGTTATGGACATTGGGGAAGGTATGTGCTATGGTGAGTCCTGTGAAGTGTGTAAACCTGGCGATTCACAGACCTGTACCCCTGGGGCTAATAATACATTATATGTTAATTAAAAAATTAAAAAAATTAAAAAAATTTAAAATATTAAAAACAATATGGAACATCTATATAGCATAGACAGCTCTGCCTTTACAAGGGATGAGGAAGACTTCTGGTTATTAACATAGAAGGAAATGCAGGAAAGACTGAGTGAAAAAACAAGTCTGTAAAATCCTTCCAACCTCACAATGCTTTAAGCAATTTTGACCTCACTGGCCTTTCTCCTGTGTGTTTTCTGACAGCATTTTCTAACTGGGAGATAACCTCGGGGCTGTTAGGATAGCCTCAATTTTTATCAGTCATTTTTTTTTAAGCAGGATTAACAAGATAACACCTGGAAATAAGCCACTTACCACTAGACTGACTTGTATTGCATATGGTGCTTGATTATCATTCCAGAACCCAAATGTCTCCCAGTGGTAGAGAGGAGATTTAATAGGAAACCAAATCTGATGGTTTTAGAGATTCCCAGATACTGATGCTGAATAGGCAGTCAGATTGGGTAAGATATATAAATCATGCATCTGTTTGACAGTTCAAGCTTTATAATTCAACATTCAAGATATGTTGGTATCTCTAAAGCAAATTAGAGAATAAATTGCCTATATAAAATACATGATAGGAAGAGTAGGTTCCTGGTTGGATACATGAGGAATTGTTAATACTGAGGAATGCATCTAGTTATTATGCTTTATCCATTAAATTATTTTCCCACATGCAATATTAATTTTGATTTGCACTGAAATTAGTGCAAGAGAGTAAACATAGATTATTTTTTTTCTAACTCCCAGTAAATAAGAACTATCCATACTACCATTATTTATATCAAGATCTGTGACAGCTTTGTCATTGAGTTAAATATTACAAGGTTGGTGAGAAAATTCAAATTCAATTTTTGAGTCCAAATTTACTTGATGATCTATAAATGTCATTCTATCAAGATTGAGCATTACATTTAGAATAAACCTATTAACGTTGAAACTCATGGGAAGTTTCCTTAAAAAAAATCAGAATTTAATCATGATTATCATGATAACAACAAAGTAAGATTAAGTGAAAACACAGAGACCTTTTGAACAACTCTAGTTACTGTTTATATTTTCAGTATATTTATGGAAGCAAACATATAAATATTCTGTGCCTTCTTCATTGTACAAAAAGTTGTCTAATGATAGGTATTTCGGTCCTTTATAATAAATCAAAGGATCATTTCCTACAACTCGAAGTTTTCCATTCTTTTTAGTTTGGTGATGTTGAAATTTATGGCCTTTAGTCTCAATTTACTTTTCATAAAAGCTTAGTTAAAGCATTGGGAACTTACATATTTAATATTTTCACAGTGTTATCTTATATGAAGTTATATTATTTGGAAAGGATTATAGGAAAGGGACTTTTCAGATTATAACCTTCTGTATTGCTTTTACTATTTCCAAATGATTTTTCTTTTACTATGTTTGTAAAAAAAAAAGTTAGAAATGTATCTCTTGGCATTAAAAATTTTCATAGAAATGAATTAAAACAAACCATGTTCAAATAAGGAACATATCTTCCTTTCTTTTGTTTTTCTTTTTTATTTCTTCCTTTCAAGTATATAGATAAGCACTATAGTGGGGAAAGATTGTGAGATACTAGATTTCTGAAAGTGACTTTGAGGTGAATGAGTTAGTTCACATGACGAATAAATCTTATTCTGTGTACAGCTACTGAAAATAACTATCAAAATGTAGAATTTTGTAATTAGGTGAATACCTGGAATAAAAGTTACATTAGATAAAATCCTCACATTCTAATCCTAGCTCACTCTGTGTCTTTTCAGTGTGATCTTGGGAGGGAAAAAAAAAAAAATCTTTCAACTTTGTGTGAGAACCATGTGGTTGACAAGCAGAAAAAAGAAGTTTTTGAAGTGATAACAGATAATGATACAATCCTTTTTACAGTTAGTTTGTAAATCTGATGATGAGGATGAATGATAGTAGCAGAATAAGAGACTTTTTGGAGAAGAATTAAAGTTCCAGCAATTATGATCATCATTCTTTCAAAATCCTCTATTTTCTAATAGAAATTTTTTTCTGAAAATAAAAATTAGTTGTATCATGAAAGAAAAAAAATGATTTTGGAGGCGCCTGGGTGGCTCAGTGGGTTAAGCCGCTGCCTTCGGCTCAGGTCATGATCTCAGGGTCCTGGGATCGAGTCCCACATTGGGCTCTCTGCTCAGCGGGGAGCCTGCTTCCTCCTCTCTCTCTCTCTGCCTGCCTCTCTGCCTACTTGTGATCTCTCTGTCAAATAAATAAATAAAAGTTCTTTAAAAAAAATGATTTTGACACTTTTTGTTGTACAAATGATGATGCTTCATCTATAACCAAAGACGATTTCATTCTAATCCCTGGTAAAATGCAATGATTTGATGATAGCATATCCTTTATTTTCTTCTTAGGTTTGAATTATTAAGTATATGTGATTTAAAATATTAGTGGTGGGAAGTATGATTTTCCATCCTTGATAGAAGTTATCTTATGACATCTGCTTTATCAGAAAACACTGAGTATGTGCCCAGTCATAATTAAAAGCCAGAATTCACCACCTATTCACTACATGTAATGCCTTATAAGTACTTTTGCATATTCTGAAATTTTAGTCCCATAACAGTCATGTGACATTGGTAACATTTTCCCTCATTTTGCAGGTAAATAATTTGGAACCACACAGTTTAAGTGGCCTTTCCAGAAATGGCAGCCTCTTCAGATTTGAGCACAGCTAGTCTTAGCCTTTTTTTGGAAGTACACTCTGTTGTCTTTACACAACTATTCAACATTAAGAAATGCATATTGACAAAGTATCATTTTTAGCTTCAATGTACTTGGAATCCATTTAATGGAGAAGATTGGAAATATGCCTAATGAAGTAAATAGGAGTCTAGATTACTGAAATCATATGAGAAAATACATATCAAGGTACAACTAATGTTCAGATTATTTTAATTATTCCAACAAATTTTTATATAAAACTTTTAGAAGGGCCTAACATCACTCTTTGAATGAATCAGAATAGAGTGAGCACACAATATTATTCATTTTAATATTTTTTATTGCATGTGAGTAAATGCTTTAAAAATGTCATATATTGACATTTTTGGTACCTCGTTTAAGTTTTGCATATCCCGATAACTTAAAACTCTGTGAATAAAATTTTTAAAAAGTTATCTGGATTATATTATTAAACAAGCATGATAATATTTAATGTTAAATATCAGTAACTATATCTTATACACAGATATACTAGAGTTAATACTATTTATCTTATTAGTTTATTTTTTATTTTAGTTCTTTTAAGAAAAATTTTTTTGTTTTTATTTTTTTTTGAGAGAGAGATTGCAACAGCATGAGAGAAAGGGGTACAGGGTGAGGGAGGGAGAGAGAATCCTAAGCAGATTCCGTGCTCAGTGCAGAGCCCAACATGTGGCTGATCTCACAACCATGAGATCAAAATCTAAGCTGAAATCAAGAGTTGACTGCTAACTGACTGAGCCACCCAGGTGCCCCACTATTTATCTTATTTGGATTTATTTTCACTATAGTTATAATAATTGTTTTAAAAATTAATACTATTTGATTAATTGATTTTGATGAATTAGATTAATTTTTGCTATGGTATTTTATGAGGTTGATTCTCAGCTATAGTGTTCTTAATTACAGTTACTCTGAATAGTTTTGTTTATAATAATGGTTATATTATTTTTTAATTTTTACATCATACATTGTCACAGCTATATATGTTATAGGTGTTTCATTTCAATGTAAATTAGCAGTGCATCTGGACAGTTAAATTGTTAGTAAATCTATCTTAATATGCTTTATGTTTTAACCCAATAAAGAATTCACTTTAGTCAAAAGTAAATGATAGTTTGATTAATGATTCTGAAGTTTTGAAATAAAAAATCACGGCAGAACTCATAAATATGTTTCCCAACTTTATGGAGAAAATATGCTTTATCTATGACTTAACTGTCTGGATTATAGTAACCTAAAACTTCAGGTAAAAAAAATGCATTTTTTTGAGACAAAGCTATAAATCCTAAAAGCAAAAAATCATAATCTTTTAATTAGCTGTTATTGTGTTCAATCTGGTAATAAAAGTCAGAAAGAACTTTAACATAAGCTCTTTATCATCATCCCCCCCACCCCCACACTCTGTTACAGCCAACTACTTGAAAAATTGTAAAGGCACGGCACTATTATGCAAGGCATGGCACTCTATACTTAGACATTGTTTTATGTTAATTCAATATGTTATGTTAATTCAATATGCTATAACAAACTGTGGGATATAAAAATAATTTCCACTATTTTTTCTGAAAAAAGAGGAAATATCTTTGGAGTTATGATTTTTTAAAAAAAATTATTCAGTGTCTTCTGAAGATTTCAGATCTGTAATTGGGTAAACCAACTTTTAATATTGTAATTGTTTTATTATTTTTATTAAAGATTTTTATTAAAGATTTTTATTAAAGATTTTATTACTTCATGTGTCTTCAGATGCTATTGCTGACATTCTTGCCAGTATCTGTAAATCTCTCAGTAGTATGTACTTGTGTTCTGGTAGACAGTAATGCTAATGAACCTAGCAGATATCATGAAAAGTAACTTTAGAGTAAATTCCTTCAAGGTGAATTTCCCATGCATACCTATATATATGATATTATTCAAAACTTGCACGTACATAGAGGTCTCTTTGAAGAGTTCACAATCTCTATAGCAAGACCATTTTACTTGGATGAAGGACAATCCTTAGTAAATTCAAGTAAATTCAAAGCATCTAACCAAATATAAAATTTTCTTGGAGGCTCTCCACAGGTATCCTTTAATGACCTGGTAGTACAGTGAGTTCCCACCAATAGACTGTCAGTGTTCATGCTCAGTTAATTTCCTACTTACAAATTAATTACTTTAATTAATTTATAAGGAAAGTAGCCAGTCACTTAGTCTTACCAGATATTACTAGATATTTACTGTATAAGAAACCATACAGGACAAAATTCTTTCTCAAAGGGTTATCTACTTTGAATGTAACAAAGAAGGGATTTATTTTTGTTTCATTTTGAGTGTTTCCATTCTTTTTCCTGAAAGTTAAATATTTTATATGCATTGAGTACAATGAGTATAGTATGTAAAATTGCAGAGATATAAATTACACTAAGTGTGGCAGCCATAGAGGTGTGGCCAATCAGATCTTCTTGTCAAGAGAAAATCTGCTGCCAGAGGTTGAGTTAGCTCACAGTTTCTACCTGCTGCGTCTTCTGGTTTCACTGAGGTGTATATGCCAAACATCTTTTTTTTTTTTTTTTAAATATTTTATTTATTTATTTGACAGACAGAGATCACAAATATGCAGAGAGCCAGGCAGAGAGGGGAGCATGGCGGGGGTGTGTGGAGGGGGGCAGCAGGCTCCCACTGAGCAGAGAGCCCGATGTGGAGCTTGATCCCAGAACTCTGGAATCATGACCTGAGCTGAAGGCAGAGGCTTTAACCCACTGAGCCATCCAGGCACCCCTATATTCCAAACTTCTGAGTGCTACCAGTGAACTAGTGAGTGCAGTGGGGACAAGAGAGCTGGACCATTTCCACTCAATGTGGGTACCTCAAGCAGGTAATCATGACTACTGCCTGACGAGACTTTCTCAGAGCAGTTCTGGAGTATCAAGCTTCCTCTTACCCACTCTCTTCCCTTAACTCCTTTCTCAAGAGTCAGCTATACAAAGGCTCTCCCTGCCTATCCTTGCTTCTTGCCCTGTTAAGAATTCTCAGACATTTCCCTTAATGTATTTTTGCTCTTCCCACTCCATCTTGGCATCTATTTCCCAGAAGACTCAAGCTGACACAGTATTGATTTGAGATGGTTTTTTGATCCCTATTAAAGAACGACCCCTCTCTTAATTATGCCTAGCCTGGGTCAACTAGAAATAAAATTATGAACATAAAGAATATTGCACATAGTATTGCTCAAAATTCCCATGCCATTAAGTAGGATGAAAGAAATCACCATATTTGCAACAGAATGAGACCTCCATTGCTGTGTTTTCCCAAATGAAATATCTATATTATCTGATACAATGAGGATCAATTTGAAAAATTTGGTTATCAGAATCATCAAAGAGAGCTCCAGAAATTTCAGAAGTAAATTTTAAAATATCATGGATTTTTAAATCTATACTTCTTGTCTGGAACTCTCTTTTTTTGATAGTATAGTATATATCACAATTTAACATAAAAGATAGATTTTTTTAAAAAGATCTTTAAGGGTCCTTTAAAATTATCCTGTATAACCCTCTTGTTTTACATAAGAGTAGTTAAGATTCTGAGAAACTAAGATCACCATTACTACCAGAACCAGAATTAAAATTCCTACCTCTTGGTAGCAACTTTACATCAAAATAGTGTAGTGCTTTTTATATTGCTTTTGATAAGAACACCAGTTTAAGGAGTTATATAAAAAGTTTTCTTTCAAAAAAAAAAAAAGAAGAAGTTTTCTTTCTATTGAGATCATTTCTCTATCAGACCTCTAAATGTTAGACTGTCTCAGGGCACAAAAGGCTGAAAAGTTACATAAAGTACATCTACATGTATTAGAATTTCAGATAAAGGGAACTGGGATGAAGAAAGTTTTGCTAGTTATTGCAAGACTCGGGGGTCTCAATCCTAAATCCAATGGAGGATTATTAATGGATGCAAAATGCCCTGCTTCGGTTTAAAGAGGAATCCTTCACATGTTCCAAGAATATGCCAGTGCCAATTATCATTGGATTTAAGTACCAGAATGCAATTTCCTTTCATTCCTATTTAAAATTATATTGTTAATACTGTAATATAGTTGTTATATATTTTTAAAAACGCTATTTTCTTGAAGACACAGCACATTTCTTTTAAAAAATTACAGATAAAAATCATGAGATTACAACTTTTTATTTGATTAATATCCACTCCTTAGAACACCTTGTTTTCTTAGAGTTTATGCTAATACACACTAATCTTTTAATCCTATAGAGAGCTACAAGTGTGAATTGGGTGGGGGGAACAAAATCCTGTGTGCCCAATATATTTTAATGCCAGAGGGATGGGAAATGAGCATGCTGTTCTGTATGTAAATTTTGTAAGAGCATGCAGAAAAACTTGTTGCGAAAATCTGCTTCAAATGAGAAGGATTTTCATTAATGACGAGAAAACATGGATCACAGTCTCTGGGGGTGTACAGAAGAATCCACAATGGTAATCTCAAAGAGCAAAGCCTATTAGGCAGATGGTATCATGGAAAAAAAATGTGAGTGAGCATGCTGAGAGAAAGGAGAAGTCCATATCCTCTTTAGAATGGTCAATATAATGGAAAGTGCCCTCGTGGAAGAAAGAAGATAGGAAAATACATATTCATAGCTAGAAAATTCATGAAGGGTATTTGAATCACAGCAAAATATTTAAGAAAGAGAAAATAAAGGTTAAAAGCTTAAGAAGGAAACGAATCAGACAAGTCATGTGTTTGAAAACTTAATTTACTAGAGCTCTTTAAAAATAATAACTGGAAATAGAATCATCATTTTAATTTTTATTGTTAGAACTGATTCTAATCTAAGAATTGCCAGATCAACAACTTTCAAAGGCATAGTTACCATGGACATAAACTACATTTTATTAAAACTTCCATCTAATCATGTAATCTTTACCTCTACTTCCACCCATATTTTCCAAATAAATGGTGTGATTATAACACCAGGACTTCCCAAGCTCCTAATTTACTCACAGGGAAACTTGTAGAGGCGATGCATTACTAGTTTTCCAAAATTAAAATTACTTCATTTGTTTTTCAGTTTTAAAACAACCTTCTTGTTTTAAAATCATGAAATATGGAAACATACAAACAATACAGTAAAAATAATTTCAAGACCACTGTCCAGTTATAAATACTGTTAGCTCTTTTGAGAAAACCATTCACACATCACTCTGTTATACACATATCTAAGCAATAGATTTTTATAAAAATAGAACAAGATGTGCTGTTTTATACCTCTTTAGTGGCTAAAAATTTCCATGACTTTTTTTCAACAATAAGTTACCTTTATCTGTTATACAAATGTTGCCATTCAGTGAGCACTTACCATGTGCCAGACCTCTAGCAATGTAAGCAGCAATAACAGATGTTAAATGTCAGTTGTTATTACTATTATATTATTTAATATTTAAAATAGTCCTGTATATTAGTAATCACATCTCCATTTTATAGATAAAGACACCAATCTTTATGAATGTTTTTCAAAGTCGCACAGTTATAGTTTTTCCTTATCTAATGCCATCAGATATTCTTTTTTTTTAATTTTTTATTTTTTATAAACATATATTTTTATCCCCAGGGGTACAGGTCTGTGAATCACCAGGTTTACACACTTCACAGCACTCACCCAAGCACATACCCTCCCCAATGTCCATAATCCCACCCCCTTCTCCCAAACCCCCTCCCCCCAGCAACCCTCAGTTTGTTTTGTGAGATTGAGTCAGATATTCTTAATATCTAACTAATAAATGCAGAGTTTTAATCCAAACTTATTCCGATTTAGTCAATCCTTTACTTGTGAAATTTTAGTTTATATAGAATCATCTAAATTTATCCCAATTTAGTCCATCCTCTACTTGTGAAATTTTAGTTTACATAGAATCATCTAATTATTACAAAAACTTTGGTTGAATTTTTGCATGTATTTTTTTTTATCTATTCAGAATAAACCCTTAGAATAGAAATTACTAGTTCAAAGGAGTACAGTATTTGGATTTTGAGATATACTGACAAATCACTACCCAAATACTGTTTATCAAATCACAGTCATACTGTTGTCACCAATGCAAGGTAAAGCCAATATTTTTTTAACTTCTTCCAATCTGTTAAGTGTTGGAGAGAAAGACACTCCTCTGTCCTATGGTCCTTATAACTGGATTTATGAACAAATTAACATGAAACAAATTAACAGGAGAAAAATCTAATTTAATAGGCATACATACAAGGAATCTACACAGATATGAAATTTCAAAGACAATGAAGCAACATAAGGCTAACATGAGCTAAGGAGAGGGGCCAGGGTCCGAGGAGAGATTATTAACAAGAAGCTGAAAGGAGATGCTTGGAAAAACAAAGGTTCCCCTATTCAGCAGATACGCTTCTTAGGTTAAGAGGAGTCTCTGTTAATACCTCTCTTCTGGGCACAAGTTCTTCTTTCCAATATAAATTTAGACAGTTGAGGGAAAGGCAGAGAGATTTTCTTGCATCTGCTGGGTTTTGATTATTTTTAACTCAAAATAATCTTTATGCCAAAGTGGCCCACCTTGGGGCAACCTGCTTTTGTCCTCTACATAAGTAAATAAAGGAGATCTCATTTTTTAATATATTTTCATGTCTATGATCACTGGCTATTTTTGTTATTCTATCACTAATTTTTAATTCACTATTTTCAACATTTTTGTTTTAGACTATTTGCCTTTTTAGTGATTGTAAGGATATATACTAGAGGTATTCTAGTGTAACATATGATAAATAGTTTTTCTTGGTGCCTTTTCTTACTTGCAACATTTTTATAAGAAATATGCTGATATTTGTATTTTTTTTAAAGATTTTATTTATTTATTTGACAGACAGAGATCACAAGTAGACAGAGGTGGACAGAGAGAGAGGGAAGCAGGCTCCCTGCTGAGCAGAGAGCCCAGTGCAGGGCTCGATCCCAAGACCCTGGGATCATGACCTGAGCTGAAGGCAGAGGCTTTAACCCACTGAGCCACCCAGGCACCCTTGATATCTGTATTTTTGTGTTCAAATGCTATCAAGTGCATAAAAAATTAACAAATGTTTTAACATAAAACATGATCCATGGTTTCTTTAGAAGGAATTTTTTTTTAAGATTTTATTTATTTGATAGAGAGCACAAGCAAGGGGAGCAGCTGGCAGAGTGACAGGGAGAAGCAGTCTCTCCAGCTGAACAGGGAACCTGATGCCCTGATGGCAGCTTGATCCCAGGACCCTGGGATCATGACCTGAGCATAAGACAGATGCTTAACTGACTGAGCCACCCAGGTGCCCCTTAGAAGGAATTTCTTAATTTAGAAACATATATGGATTATCTACTAATCTTTTTGTGTTTAATTTTTAATTTAGTTTCACTGTGAATAAATTCTCCATATGATTTTAGTATTTTGAAATTTGTTGTGCCCTGTTTCAAGAATCACCAAAGTATTACCTTTGATAACTTTTCTGTGTTTCCTTTTTCTTAAAAAATATTTTTTCTGATTTTTTTAGCAGCAATACTGTAACGTTAATTCTATGAGCCAGGTTGGGAAAACCAAAAAACCCTGAAAAACAAAAACAAAAAAACTGTGAATAACCAAAGGAAAAACCAAAGTGACATGGCCATAACCAAGGGAGTGTAGTGTCTTTTTAGCCAAGTAAAGAAAGTTTTTCCAGGAACAAGATGGGTTTATCTATGTCACGTGCTGCTGATAGGGGAATGGAATGATTACCACTGGGTTTATCCTCATAAAGTCATTAGGAATTTTGACAATAGATTGGAGAAGGTTGTGATAAAAGCATCATCTGGGTGTCTCTAATACAGAATAGAAAAGAAATGTTGGAGAAGGGATTTCTATGTGTAATGTCCTTATGGCTTTAAGAAGGAAAGGTTGTGTTTCTGTTATTTTTTGTTGACTCCCAAGTGTGAATTCTGAAGGAATCTAAAAAATCTTTCCTTTAGAAATGTAGCTCCTAAAAAGTTATAGTTCTAGATTGCACTGAATTAAGAGTATAAGACCTAAATTTATTTAATTATCCTTTTATTTCCTAGTAATTACTACTATTACTACTACAGTAATCTAAAGGAGCCTTACATAACTTTCCTTCAACCTTCAACAAACTTCATCAGAGAGTGGGTGTTTTTACTTTATTTTTCCTTTGCCACTTAGTTACATATTATTTGGAGAGCAACACATTTGTTTTTAAGAGAGTTTTATCCTTAAATTACTTTCACAGAGCAAGATGCAAGCTAAGAAGTGACCCACTGAGGAAAAACAACAACAACAGCGAAACAAACACAACAAAGCAAAACAAAATGTGAACATTTACAAAGCTCTTAACCATATTACATGTAAGAGTGGTCTACGGATATTGTGCTTTAAGCTATGTAAGTTCTTGTCTCTCTATGTTATATGTGGTATTTTAATTTGTGAAACATGGCATTGTAAATAGATAGCTATACAGTCTCAATAATTCCTGAAATATATTGGGCGATTGTCCTTCAGGATGCATGGAGTGTCCATAAGTAAAACCAAGGATAGTAAGGATACCAAGCATAGTAAGACAGTAAAGATATTTCCTATAGAAGTGAGACTACAGGTGATAATTTGCACCAGGAAACTTCAGAGAACATAGACAAAGCACAGTCAATAAAAACACGATTCTTTAATAAACACTTTGTATTTCTACCTTATTCGAGTGAAATATATTTATTTGAAATTCAAAATATTTTATTTTAAGTAGTTATTTAATGGTTTGAAATAGCAGATACAGTCAGCCTTACTTATAATCACAAAAACCAGTTGCATGGACCACACTATTTTGGAAGTACTATATCCTTCCTTCAGCATACAAAAATCTTCCCAATTCTGTGACTACACACTATTGCCAATTCTTTTAAGTCTGTTCCTTGGATTTAATTTTTTTGTTTTGCTAGTGACCTGTGTCATTTTAAATTTTATTCACATGGATAATACATTGTGCTATTAATCTCTTAGTAACAGAAAGTTACTCTTTCCACTTTGTCATTTATAAAATGGGTATGACAAATCTGTCCTCATAGGATTGTTACGAAGATTAAATGAGTTTTCTTCTACAAGATGCCTCATAGAAAATGTGTTGAATATATATTAGTTATTATCTTTTCATATATTCTGTTTATTGAAACAAACATTTCAGAAATATTTTAGTTAATCTAGACAATAATGTTGTTAGTAGGTAATAGTATTATCCAAATTTTATCTATATTATGCACTTACAGATCTAGAGAAGGGGACTAAGATTTAAAAGCGCAGGTCCATCTAGACCAGTTAAATAGGATAATTATTCTTCTGCTGAATCTTTCAGTCTTCAGTTTATGCACTATGCATTTCAAATTATCTATAATTTTCTGATCCAAATGGAAAAATCCTATAGGAGGAAAATTCAGGAAACAAACAAACAAAAAAAAACCCGAAGAAACAAAATATTAGAAAGGTTACTTAATAAGAAGGTTGAAAAAATTTCACTGCATTTGTCAAATAAGCAATTTATAATAAAGTAAATTTTTAGTCAAATAGTTAGAGAAAGGCCAGACTTTAGGAATATCAAAAAAGTATACATCCCGTATGGAAAATAATGGATATACAATACATTCTGCTAATTCCAACCTTAATAGCACACTAATTCAGGATTAGAAACAAGTTTTAGAAGTCTAAAAACACAATGAGGAATAGTTAGGCTATGTCTGGAGTTAATAGATTTATGGAATATTTAGGTATATATACATGACAGAATATATGCTATTGAATCTTGGATTCATCAAGTTTTCTGGTTGTTCTTTATTCCATTTAGTTTATTTTCATATACAAATATTAAGTTTGAATATAAATATTTGGTTATATTCTATGTTGGCTTAGAAAGCAGGTATACAAAAGCTTTTATTTCAATATCAAGAATTCAAAATAGCAAAACTACTGAAAAATAACTTAAAACTTCCAAGTTTTACATTCTGCATATTAAACATATCTTCATAGATTGGGAATTCTAAATTAAATTTGAATGAATACATTTTGGTTCCTTTAAAAGATACTTTAGTCCTTCCTAAGTTTGGTTCCAAGCCAGGTTTGTTAAAATCTGAATTTATTTTTACTATTTTTATTGATTTCAAGAGTTTGACTTGGTAAGAGCTCCAGAAAAACTACTTATTGTGCAGCATATATTACTCTCAAGTGCAAAGTACATTTGCATGCATTAAGTGTTCAACTATGTAATTAAATATGCTCACATAGTAATTACCTGTTCTAATTATGATCCATAATTATTATAAGTGCATATAATTATGTAGTTACATGAAACTTCCATGTGATAATAAAAAAAAACTTACATTATTATTGAAGATGAAAATGGGGTATTAAATAGTAAAGGGAATCAAATTTAGAGGAACTATTCATGATTCTCACAGTTTGTTCTGTAATTCTCTCTTCTATTAACTAACAGTTGTTTAATAGGATAACTAAGTTAATCCTTACTGCTGTTCTTAAGAGTTACAAATGAAAGAAAGAAGAAAATAAGGTAAAAAAATATTGAATTAAGTAATTTAGCATGTCGGTGAATACCTGAATCACTAGAATAATTAGTTCTCTAGTAGAAAGGTAAGAAATTCTCTTTTTTTCCCCTTTTTCTTCAAGATATTTTTTATTTGACAGAGAGAGAGAGAACATAAGAAGGGGGAGCCGGAGAGAGAGAAGAAGTCTCCCCATAGGGAGCCTGAGGACACAGGGCTTGATCCCCAAATGCTGGGATCAGGACCTGAGCAGAAGGCAGTGGCTTAACAATTGAGCCACCCACCCAGCCATCCCAAAAAGGTAAGAAATTTTCTAATGTCAGTAGTGCCTAACAAGAGTTGTGATGTAACTGATTTAAAAAAACTTAAATGAATCACACTAAAAGTAAAATAATTATGTTTGACAGGTGTTTCTATGTATCTAGATGATATCTCCATATCTAAAGTGTAAATCAATTCATTTACTTATCTAGAAGTCTTTTTACTAGAATATTACTCTGCTTACTGTTAAAGTATAATAGGCAATGTGTTGTGACTTTTTTAAATGCTCGTAATAGGAAACTGGTAAAAGCTGCTTTAAATTTTCATTATGGTAAAATTTTTGAAGGCTATTGTACATAGTGCCAATTACATAATAATAACCAGTTAATATATATATATTCATATAAATATGTATGTTGCATATTTGAATAATTTAATTAATTGATTCAAACAAAAAGAATCATGTAGCAATAACCCTTGGCCTTATTCATGTGCCTTATTTATTCACTGTTGCATTAGAGAAGACTTAAAATGGTTTCTTAAGGAAGAAGTACAGGCTGACTGTAGTAAGATGCCCTTACATTAAGCTATATTGAATGGCTTATCAATGTTTTTGAGAACATATCAACCCCAGCTCCTGGAAGTTATACCATCTGAGTCTGTCCTTAATTGACAACATAGCATGTTGATACACCAAGTGCTTGTCAGAAAAGTATAACCCTTTGATAAATTACCCTGAGATTCTCTGAATATTTATTGAGAATTGCCCAAAGGAGATGAAGTCCATTTTGTTCTGTAGGTAGCTCATTTTTAATCAAGTCCTCAGAGCAGCATATTAAAACCGGATCAAGTTAACTTGTCATTGAATTGTCTTTTTGTTTTATGCCTATGACACTGACCTTCATTTTGAGGTTATAAAGATTCTATGTCTCAACCTGGAAATGCCAGGGAAATGTCCACAAGAAAAGTTTTCTACATCAGCTTGCAGACTCTCAATGCACAGTTCTAGGAGTATATTGGGGTAAAGGGCTTGAAGAAAACGGAAGCAACAGTTGTTGATGTAAAAGTATTTTCTAGGTTTGTCAGAAGCTTATTGTGAATAAAAAGTCTTGCAAACATTATAGAAAGGTCTGAGTAGAAAGCCAATATAAACAAAATGGGATCATTGCTTAATAAGAACTTGTGTAAGCACGGGACAGAGTACATATTAAATGCATTTGTATGAATTATCAATCCATATTTAACGACAGGGACTTCAATTCTTCCTATGATTTTTCTTCATAGTTAGCAGGCTTCATTTATTTATTATTGACGTTCATAAGTGATTCATAGAAGGCTGCCAAGAACATGTGCATGGTATCTGTTAGCAATTCAGTCTTATATACAAAGAAAGTTACTCTCATTTAAGAAAAGATTCAATGTATGTTGAAATTTCAAATATTTTGCTTTATATTTTGTCTTTCAATATTTCAAAGTGGAGGTCACACTCTTGAAATATTGTTAACCTTGTCTTTGTCAAGCAAAATATGTTGCATAGATTGTAGAATTTAGAAAGAGACACCAGATGTGCAAAAGCAGCAAAAATAGTTTGTGGTTGTTAAGATGTCTCAAATTTGTGAAGTTAATATTATCAGTGTTCTTCGGACATATCAGTTTACAACATCTACATAGTTTCTCAAAAGTAGTTCATAATCTGTGTGTTTTGAGAAAATAATACTCAATAGTAATCATGCTAGAATTCATAATCATCAAAAGTTCTTTTGTTAATTTTCTAAAATAAAAGCAGATAGCCAACTAGTCCGATTCATCTATTTTATCTTTAGCCATTAAACTAATACATTGAAGTATACCAAACTTAGAACAGTGAATACCACGAATGAAGCTGCTTTTTCTCATTAAGGAACCTCGGCTTTAGTTCATGCAAAATTTATAGTTATGTTATTCAGAAATAATAGACATCCCATTAAAAAAATCAACACATAATATATACTTATCACAGTCCAGGCAGTTCTAAGCTCTTTGCCTATGAAATTGAAAATGACAATAGCACCAGAGATTCTATTCTCATCATATGCATTTTACAGATGAAGAAACTTATAAAAAGGAAGGTGAAGTAATTTATTCAAAATCGTGCTTTAGCAAGTGGAAGTTGTAAGTTTATAACCTGGTACTAGTTTTGAAACGCTGACTATTGGATTCCAGGGTTCCTTTGCTTAACCACCTTACCATGTGGCCATTTAACACTATTACTAGAAGTTAACTTTGTGTATATAAGTATTTAAGTAAGGCAAAGCCTTTCCCTTTATTTTGATTGAACCAATTTCTATCTTACATATTTTGGTTCAAACCAACCTTCTGAGGAATTGTGACTTTCTTTTCTGGGCATAGGGACTTCATTTTTGCCTTTTTGTAAGTAATCATTCATTAATAGGCATAAACACACATATTCAATGTCTTCTATCAACTAGATTATCCTTAACCCATAAGTCATAATTTGTCCAGGCTTCTGTGATAATGACTCATTGAAATCATGGTAATTTTGCATTTATCATCATAAAATAACTTCTCAAGAGTCCAAACTTCTGATGTGTGTGGAAGATAAATTCTGTTACTTAGTAATGTATAATTGTTGCTTATTTTTGAGTGGTCTTTTTGAAAATATGTCTACCTTTATTCTTTACTGATGCTTTTAATTTTTTCCTTAGAAAACAAGTTTTTTAAGAATAAGTCTTAGCTTCAAATAGATTCTACTTATTCGATGACATTCCTGAAATTCAAAATACATACATTCTCAAATAGGGGAAAATCTTGAACATAACACAGGTAAGAGATTCTTACCCCTTTTGATATTTGCATTCCTTTTTTAGTTCTATCAGTAACTTTTATTTAGGTACCTTGCTGACAGGTGTGGATTAATATAAAAATACTTCATTATCGAAAATGAAAAAGTATACAAAAGCTACCAAAGCAAAGAATAATCATCACTGGGAGACAAAAGCACAGGGTCCCTGTACAAATAATGATTAAGAACACAACTGTGCAAAATTTCTCATGTTTGTGAAAAAATAAAAACTGCCACTCTTACATGAGAATATTTCTCCCAGAACTTTTACAGAGCTTAGACATTTATAATTGGGTAGTTAGGATAATTAGGACATGTTAGGTAATTAGGATATGACATTTGTCCAGTGAACTTTCTCTCATAGATTAAGAGAAATAATGGTTTTCTATTGTCCCTGTAAACCTGTTCCCCTAAATTCATAGTGTCTTTATCAGATCCCTCTGAAGTTACAATCTAAATCATGGTGGCAAGACATACATGTGTTCAGTATTTCAATGTCCAAAACTAACAGCAGTGTATACAGAAACACCTTTTCTTCATATTGTAAAGAATTTTGCACATTATTTTTGAAATAAACTAAAAGATAGTATATTATTTATTTTAATCTCTAACAATACTAACCAGCATGTCATTCCTATCACTTTTATTTGGTTAGGATAACTATATTTCTTTTCCTTTATTTTTATCTTACAAATATTTACAACTTGACTTGGAACAAAATGTACACCTGAAGATTAGTCACATATCATCAGGTAAGACAAACATATCATACTATACTACTTTCTACTGATGCTCTTGTAAAATCATGACACTTTGTTACAAACATAAAAGAAACTAAACCGAATGTATAAGCTCATTCTAGCAATCAGAATATTTCTGCTATGTGGAATAGAAATCTAGAGGAGACTTCATGGTTTAATTTGTGGCCCAAGATTTTAACAAGACTAATTTTTTTTTTCTATCACTCTACTCTGCCATTTTCAGCATATTGGTTTTTTCTTCAGACTAACTCCTTTCACAGTTGCCAGATAATTCTAGCAGTCTCAGGTACAAATCCACAGAAAAAGGTTTAGGGAAAGAATTAAGCTTTTCTACCTTTTCCCCCTAAAATTGCAGATTCCATTTCCACTTTCCATTGGCCAGAACTGCCTCACATACTCATGCTTATGTCAAAAAGTAGCGAAGGATATTAGTGATTAAGAGCACACCTTGATTGTTATTATTGCTTGCTTGTGTCCTTAACTAATTCATATATGGAAACCCTCGTTCTCAAGATGATGGTATTTGAAGATGGGGCCTTTGGGAGTCATAAAGATGGAGTTCTCCACTTAGGTGTTATTTATAATTGATGTATCACTAAATTCTGCTGTTAAAGCCAATACTACATTGTATGCTAACTAACTTATACTTAAATTAAAAATATTAAAAATAAATAGATAATAATGGAGCCCTCATGGTAGGATTAGTATCCCTGTATGAAGAGGCAGGGAAGGGGCACCTGGGTGGCTCAGTGGGTTAAGCCTCTGCCTTCAGCTCAGGTCATGATCTCACGGTTCTGGGATCGAGCCCCATATCAGGCTCTCTTCTCAGCAAGGAGCCTGCTTCCTCCTCTCTCTCTGCCCGCCTGTCTGCCTACTTGTAATCTCTATCTGTCAAATAAATAAATAAAATCTAAAAAAAAAAAAAAAAAAGAGAGAGAGAGAGACAGGGAAGTTTCTTCTTGCTCTGATCTCTGCCATGTGAGGAAATAAGAAGAAACTAGCTATGTACAAGCTGGGAAGAGAGAGACTGATCTGTCAGTACCTTGATCATGGCCTTCCCAGACTCAACGACTGCAAGAAATAAATGTTTGTTCTTTAAGCCACCCACTCTATAAGATTTTTGTTGTAACAACTGGAACTGACTAAGACACTAATGCACTTTCTGATACTTGGTATTAGTACTATCTTCTCAAATCATCATTGTGAACAAGAGTGCAGATGATCAGAACTGGATTTCTGAAGAAGGAAATACTCTCAAGAATGAAATTTATGTACAATAGGGTGGAAAAATAGACTCAGCCTGAGTATTTAAAATTTTTTAAGCCACAAAATAAGTCAAGCCTTGGTTATTCACCAAAAAAATGATGTTATCTGTGAAAATAAACTGCTGGGTGTTTAGTTGTTATGGTCACTGTTATTCATAATCCTAATCAGTGCATAACTCATAATTCATAAGATAACATGACAAATTTATAAATGCTTATATAAATATTGTGTTACTTTACCTGAAAGTTCACACAAATTCCATATAAGTTTTATATATAAAAAATGGAGCACTTAGTAACCTTAAGTCATTACCAAAATAGAAATGTTTGAAACAGTAGAATACTTCATATCTTCAATTAATAAAAATTTTATGCTGTTTTATAGAATTGGGAATTTTAGGTTTTAATAACCACTGAAATGGATATTAGTTAAGATTTCCCCTGGAGTAATATAATTCTAAAATACTCTGAACCATTTCCACATACATATTTATTACTAATTTAAATAAAATTAAATTTTCTCTTTCTCTGACGGGTAATGATTTATATTTCAGATCAATTTATCAAGTCATTTCTCAATATATAAAATCCCTTGTATAAAACTTCACTCCCAAATTATGAATAAACCAAAATTATTCCCTATGCTTCTCTTTAATACAATACGCATCTTCCCTTTGATGACTATTGAAAATAAATCCTAAGTATATCTAGGACTGTAAAAATGCTGATTTTTGTCATTTTAATTTTATTATCATTTTTTTCTTGCTTTGGTGAATGAGAAATTAGCCAATGAACTGGGTGTAATGAAACTTAGCTTGCTATTTTAATCTTCTCAAATGAATTCTATATTCAGATCATACTATTGAACTTAACATTTTAAAGACCGTGACTAATATTTTTTGAACTGTGTAGTAATATTTCCAGTGAGTATACTATCACTGTCAATGCTTTCTTTGTTTAAAAGCAGCATTTTTTGACCAAAAAACCATAGTTATATAAAAAAGTGTGTTGCTGGATATCTGGTATCCTGATGTGTAGCAGTGATAGAATGCATGTTATTACTAATAGAAGGGGCATTGAAAAAATCGAGACATAATTAATAATTTATATTCACCCACTACCTGTAATAAATTAATACTCATCATAAGTCTTATAAGGACTAAGTCATCTTGGTTCATATTCCCTAATGCCTAAGATTCATGACACTTGCAAATAGCTTTAACTCTTTAATAGGTAAAAAGTAACTTAGCTTTAAAATTAAAACTCATTATAAAATCTTTAGTGAAAAATATGTCAATCATATATAAGCATATTTCTCATTACTTTTATCAGTAAGAAAATGCTTTTCCTATACCAGGCCTTGGACACTCTATGAATTCTTCATAAGACCATTACTTACAGGAGCAGGAGACATACCAGGTTTTTCTACTACACAAAAGAAGACAAGAGACTTAGACAAAATGTCAAGACAGAGGAATATATCCCAAATGAAAGAACAAGGAAAGGTCATCACCAGAAATCTAGTTGAAACAGGTATAAGAAATATGTTTGATCCAGAATTTAAAGCAACAATTATAAGGATACTTGCTGGCTTGAAAAAAGAAGACTTCAAAGGGTCTCTTACTACAGAGATAAAAGAGTTAAAAATAATCAGTCAGAACTGAAAAATCCAATAACCAAGATTCGGAACTGACTGAACGTAATGACCACAAGGATGGAAGAACCAGAGGAACAGATAAATGATATAGAATATAGAATAATAGAAAATAATGAAGCTGATCACAAAAGAAAGAATAATTATGGATCTTGAGAATAAACTTAGGGAGCTTAGTGACTCTATCCAGTGTAATAACATTTATATCATAGGAGTTCCAGAAGAATAAGGGAGCAGTAGGTTTACTTGAGGAAATAAGAGCTGAAAACTTCCCAAATCTGGGGAAGGAAACAGACATCCAAATCCAAGAGGCACAGAGAACTTCCATCAAAATCAACAAAAGCAGGCCAACACCGAGACATGCTGTAGCAAAATTTGCAAAATGTAGTGATAAAGAAAAAATCCTAACAGCAGGAAAACAAAAAAGAAATCCCTTACTTACGAGGGAAGACCCATAGGCTAGCTGAAAATGCTTTTCCTAAATATTTTCCTCCTGCAGAATATTAAACAATAGAATAATGTAGTATGATAGACTAGATTCCATGAATGACCCTTCTGACAAATATATACTTAAAAGATCAATAATTTTTTTGTGCTTAAAAATATATCCTTAACAGGTGTCTGGGGTCTCGGTACATTGGGCATCTGACTCAGGCTCGTGTCATGATCTCAGTGTCCTGGGATAAAGCCCCTCATTGGGCTCTACACTCACTAGTGGGGAGTCTGCTTCCCTTCTCCATCTCCCGGGGCCCTCCCCCGACTCATGCTCTCTCTGTCTCTCTCCCAAATATATAAATAAAATCCATAAAACAAAGTATCCTTGAGTTAAAATAAATCAAAGACTCCAGAGCACAATAACAAAATCAAAGTGAAAAACCTTGTATGGTAAGATAATCTAAAGTCAGGTTTCACTTTAAAGAAATATTTCAAAACTTAATGAATTTGACCTTAATTTTAATGGTTATGCAGGATTAGAGATGAAGGAAATAAAGCCTAGAGCCCACACAATACAGAAAGCATAATATCATTATCTACATAAAGCTAAGATCCTCAAATAATAGACCTTAATGCAAGGACGAACAAGAAATAAATCTGCAAAGCAGAAATAAGCAGTAAATAAGATTTTGTTTTGACCTAGACATTGGGTAAATGAAGAAAATAAAAACTGAGAAATATTAATTGAAAATAAAGATCGACAAGTCAGCTGCTATGTGGATTCATGGCATAAATTTACAATATTATACAGTTCCAAAACAAATAGATAATTTTAGATAATTTTATTTAAAGATTGATTTCATGCAACCAGTAGAAGATTATGGGATCCATTTCAGGAGGAAAACAACTTCACATTGATCTTAAATAATTATTATGGATAAAGTTACAAGAGACTTCAAAGACAAATTTACACAGCTCTCAATTAAACAGGCAAGAAGGAAAGTGAGTTTCCAGGAAAAAAAAAAGATATTAGAAACAAACATATGAAGACTTTAGTTGTTGATAATATGAGACCTAATTTAGCTGAATATGTTTAAACTATTTTTAAAGAGTAAAATATTGAAAATATCATGAATCATCAGGAAAATATATAAAGTGATTTTAAAAATTTGTAGCTATAAAAAGACAGACTTTATATATATATGAAAAAATATATAAACAAAATTAAAGATTTTGTGCTTTGAATAAACAACATATTAAATGCATTTGAAGAGAAAGATCATTTAACTAGAATTTGAATGAGACTGAATTGTATAAAATGTAGTCAAAGTAAAATAAATTAAAATTATGAAAGAGAGGTAAAGCAGCATGTAGGATAAAGTAAGTCAATTTAACGTATCTGATCAGAGTTACCAAAGGTCTTAGAAAATGGAAAAAAAATGAAAAATGTTTACTGAAAGGATATTAAAAACTTTTCAGAATTGTTAAGGAAAAAACCTCCAAATTTCAGATTCAGAAAACCCAATGCATCTCAAGATCATAATAAAATTAACTGACACCTTAATACATCTCAAAACATTAATCAAAAACTAAGAAAAGGTCTTTAAAACTAAGAAATCTTAATTAATTAATATTTAAAACTAAGAAATCTTAAATTGATTAAGCTAGGATCAGCAGGGGCTGAGGAGAGGTTGAGCACTGAGAGACTGGTTTAACCAGATCATCTTCTACAGTGAGTTGAACAAAATTTGTCATAGGATCTTCAGTTGGACTTGACTGAGTCAGTTCAGCATATCTTGCATACCACTCCCACATGTGGGGAATATCTCCCATTTCGTAAATAGTTCTTTAGTGTAGAAATCAGAAAATGAATTGCCATTAACTATAAATAAACAAATATAATATAGGTGCTGCCAGTCAGATGTATTCTTGCAGACTTCACTTAGAAGAGAGCAATGTGTGAAAGAAAGCATTGTGTGGGTGTTAATTGTTGCTGAGGAGACAGTGGGAGCTTCATCTGACTCTGGGAGGCAGCAGTTGATGTCTTTCTGGTACATGCTGTCAAGAATCAACAGCTAAAGCTGCTATGACTGTGGTCCCATTGTAGTTTGTTCTTTTTTCTTAGAATCACTCCTTTAAGCCAGATTCTGGTTCACCAGAGAGTCTGTGAACCAGCAAACACCACTGAATAAATAAACTTTATGAAGAAACTTGCAAGAGCAGTTTTTGATGTTTGCTTCTAAGAACCCTGCTTATTACAGAAACTGACATTTATCAGGATGTCAACTATCACATTCTAAGAGAATGAGAATCGAGAATAGGTTAACTAGCTTTAGTTAATTTAAAGAACATCAAGTATCCCTCTAGTATTCAAGTATGAGACTCTAGTAACCCATGACATACAATGGAGAAATGATTAATAGATAATTTCCTTTAATCATCTGTAATGAATTGCAAATTGAGAGCAAGTTCTTGGGAGATATAATTGCCTCTTGCCAAAAAATATTGTAAAGTTCAAGATGAATAAAAGAACTGGCTAATTGGCTCTTCTAAATATATTGGAGAACCTACAGAATGAGCCTTTTGTCAGTTTTAATTTCACACAAGAAAATGTTATGAGAAATAGATATTTTCTATGATTGTGCTAAAAGGAAACCACCATTTCTTCCAGTTATGGGGCTAAAATAGCTGCAAACCACAAATAAACATCAAATTAAAAATAAGTTTAACCTCTAGTCACTGTATCAGTGATGTAACAGGATATTGTCATAGAAAAAAGGGAACCTTGAGAATTAGAAAAGGGATATTTATCAGAATTTAAAGATTGACTGGATAAACATCTTGACATCTAAATTTCACTGAGCTTTATTTCCATCATAAGCACCCTTTCATCCTGTCCCATAAGGTTTTTTTTCCTGCCATATTAGAAAACTTTGAGTTTTGCTAAGGAATAATCATTTTTCCTCATGCTCCTCAACCAATGCCAGTCACTGTTCCTAACTATAACTAGAGTTATATTCCAGCATTTCCTTCACATGAAATACCCGGTTTTGATCCTGAGAAGAAAGACCCTATGTGCCAAAGAATTGCTGTTTTAAAATAAATTAAAATTCTGAAATATGTATGTATCAGTATGGATACTGATAATATTAGAACAAAAAGAAAGGAACATACTTGAGATGAGATTGAATTTATACCAGATGAAATTATCAGAAATTCTGTATGCAATGTCTAGATTAAAAAATATGAGTTTAAAAAATATGAGTTTTAATTATTTCCTGAGACATTGACTAGAACCTGGATTTAATAGCAACTTGTAATAAATGAAACTGAGATGCCATCATTTTCTTCTTTCTGTAAACAGACAGAATTTAGAGGGATAGGAATGTTGAAGCAGAATTACCAGATATCATCTGCTCATCCTTTTCTCAATAATGGCCCTCTATGTGGGATATCATTCCCTTCATCTTGACCTAGATTGTACATCACCGAGAGGGAGTGCCAACAATACTAAAAATTATTGTTAGTGGTTCTTTTCTGTGTTCTAAGCTTCTCAAGATGATGCCATTAGAATATATTATCAGATTTCAAATGGGATGGTGTTATGGGCTGAATGGTGTCCTCCTCCAATCTGTATGTTAAAATCCCAGGCCCCAGGACCTTAGAATGTGACTATATTTGGAGATGGGACCTTTAGAAAGATAATTTAATTAAAATGAGAAAGGTGGGTGGGCCCCTTTCAATACGACTAGCGTCCTTTTAAGAAGACGAAATTAGAATACAGACACACACAGACCAAAGAATGACCAGGTAAGTATGCAGTGAGAAGATGGCCATATGCAAGACAAAAAAGAAGGCTCAGAAGAAACCAAACCTGCTGTCACCTTGATCTTGGACATCTAACCTCCAGAATTATAAGAAGAAATTCTGCTGCTTAAGCCATCCAGTCCATGCTATTTTGTTGTGTCAGTTTTAACAAACTTACTGCAGTTTGGTAAGTGGATATTGGGCTGGAAGAAACCAATTAGCTCCACTTATCTACTAGAGATAAGGTGGGTGTTCATTATAGTATTCAACAGAGATAGAGTACAACCTGAGCACCCTGACTGGCCCACACTTTAATCTTGGCAAAAAATATGTCACAGTCCTTAGGACCAAAATATATCATATGCCATTAAAGTCTTACTTGATGTGTATAATTTTAAAAAGATTACATCTGCAGAAAATAGGCTTGACTGAGCCTTAAAATACACATTAAGGATCCTTATATAATTCTTGAGCCTGTGCTGTCATATCACAGAGCTTTGCTTAGGATAGAAAATTTTAAAGGTTAGGATGGGAAATTTTGAGAAAAGACTCTGTGATAAAAACCTTAATATTGTGTTATAAATGTTTTCTTATACTTTTTCCAAAGGATATTTGCTTATTTATCATAGAGACTGTATTAAGGAAAGGGTAATAACTATACCTCGCAATAATCATATTCATCAGTTTAGCCTCAAACGCTCAGTGATTCCCAACATGTGTTCAAAAGTGTACAAAAATAAAAGTGTGGCCATGTGCCATGCCATCAGATTTTGGGATTACACCTAATATCAATATTGGAATTCCCTTCACCGAAGTTGACCTTGCTTATGCCAATGCTAAAGTGCCTGATCTGCCAGAAAGGTCAATGCCCATGCCCTATAAGTTATCATATTCATGGGGAACCAACCAGCCACTTGGGGGCAGGTTGAGAATATTGTAATATCCTTAAATCATTGAAGAGTGGCAATTTTATGTCATTTAAATTATATTCGGGTTTTTTTTTAAATTTTATTTTATTTATTTATCAGAGAGAGAGAGAGGGAGAGCGAGTGAGCACAGACAGAATGGCAGGCAGAGGCAGAGGGAGAAGCAGGCTCCCTGCCGAGCATGGAGCCCGATGTGGGACTCGATCCCAGGACGCTGGGATCATGACCCGAGCCGAAGGCAGCTGCTTAACCAACTGAGCCACCCAGGTGTCCCTATATTTGGGTTTTGTTTGACGTTTTTGAATAGATGTCTTTGCCAATAAAACTGTGCAGGATTAGTGAATACCCGTATCACCATTTCACCTGTACAACATTGCTTCTGATCATATACAGCAAAAAGATTAAAGTAATTAATTAATTAATTAAGGCAACTGAACCTAATAACATTTTTGATATTACTGTCTAACTCACCCACGAGAATAGTAGGACCTTTTAAAACTGTTACCTAGTTAGGTCTCAGATGCTAGCTTGCAAAGCTGGATTTCTATCTTACTGGTTGTGTTATATGTTTTGAATTGGAAACAGATTCGTTTTCATGTCTCACTTAGAGCCAAAATACACAGGTTTGGGAACTCAGAATGTGGAATAGGAAGTGGCATTTTTACTATGAAGTTTAATATTTCATTTCCACATTTATTCATTTCCTATTTCCAAGACTCAAACTAAGACAGTTTCAAGAAGGATGTACTGCCTGTGAGCCAAACGAGGTCCACTACCTGTTTTTGTAAATTTTATTGGGACACAGCCAAACCTATTTGCTTATATGTTGTCTATGGCTGCATTTGTGAGATAACAGTAGAACCAAGTAGTTGTAAAAGACATCATATGGTCTCCCAAGCATACACTACTCACTATCTGCCCCTTTACAGAAAGAGTTTGCCTTCTTCCAGGTTGGATTGCCTCGAGGGTGGGAATGTATCAAAAGGAATTGCCAGGTAATGCAGCACTGAAATATTATCTCCTTTTTGGGGTTCAGATGCCACTGTTTAAACTGGTAAAATGAACATTTCCAGTGTTAAATTGGGTAATTATACCTCTTACAAAGGCAAATACGATGCCACATAATGAAGGAAGAGAGAGGATACTTAAATATTGAAGGTGTTTGGAAGACAAAGTAAACACCTGTGGAAGGACCAGCGTGAACTTACTTCCTTCAGGAATGAAGGTTTGGATTGTCCGTCCCATCAAATAACAAATTTCAATCAGCTAAAGAGCTGCTTGTGAACAGAAGGAATATAGATATAGAGGAAGAAGGCGTAAATACCAATTGCAGTCTTGTGATCAGTTATAAAGCTAAGAATTGAATTACCTACTTATATACTTCCCTTGCAGTATCATATATTAATATATAAATCATTCTTTTTAAAAGATTTTATTTATTTATTTGACAGAGTGAGAGAGAGAGATCACAAGTAGACAGAGAGGCAGGCGTGGGGGTGGGGGGAAGCAGGTTCTCCGCTGAGCAGAGAGCCGGATGCAGGGCTCGATCCCAGGACCCTGAAATCATGACCTGAGCTGAAGGCAGAGGCTTAACCCACTGAGCCACCCAGGTGCCCCCATTTATATATAAATCTTAAATAATTTTCTTTTCCCCCAGACTCTTTCTGCAGTTATTTTACATATTTTACATTTTAAAATTTGTATATAGAATAATAGAAAGAATTAGGATGGAAGGAGAGGAAATGTGGATATCACTTAGAAATTTAGAGAAATAAAAGCTGAAACTTGGTTCTGAATTAGAATATGAAGAAGGGTTTGTGTTGCCCCACTTTTGAGAAGTCAGTGATGAAGAACACTGAATTACATAAATTGACGTGGTTTCCTTCATAGCTCATTATATGGGGATGTTACTGCATAGAAGAAAATGTGACTAGAGCACATTGTTTTAAGTCATGTTCAATGACCTAAAAAACCCAAATATTTTCTTTTCATATTTACAAGTAATTTTATAGTATGTAAGGGAGAAACATTTTTTTGTTACTGTGTTATGGGAAAAAAAATCAGACCAGTGAGAAGGAGAACTCAGGTTTATTTTACCCTGGTGAACCCAGACGAGCTCAAACTCTTAATTCCGGGCCCTGGGTGGGTAGTAGGGATACAGAGCTTTTATAGGGCAGTGCAGGGGGTCAGTTTGGAAGGGCTGTGCTGGCTGCTAGTAGGTGAGTTTAAATTGGGTCAAGGGGAGGGTTCCTTTAGGCAGGAACAGCGGTTAGGGCAGCGCAGGAAGCTTGCGAGCAGGAAACTCTTGGTGGGAAGCCTATCTACCGGAGCAGAAATGGTTGTATCTTGCTCAAGATCTGAAGGAGACAGGAACAGCTGCGACTGAAGTTTTTCACTGAGCTCTGGTGTCAGTGGATTTTAGGCAACTTGAAGAAAAAGTTGGGCAATGTCATTGGGTGCATATCTGTGAAGCATGATCTCTGTCCTCAAGGAGAGTCTTGAATTGCCTAATATTTTCTTAAAAATCTTTCTTCCCAAACTAGATAGAGTGGAGTTTTTTTAGCCTGTAAGGATCCTGAGTGAAACACCTTCATGTTGTAGTTTGTGACGTGAACAGTAGTGAGCCTTAGCAGCACCCCTAGAGAGTAACAGATTATTTTATGCATGATTTCTGTTATACATACAATTATACTGGTACTATTTCTAAATAATTTCTATATATTTGGAAAGAAAACATGGTAAAGATTTTGATCCATCTCAGCAGAAACACTGTTTTGCCAACCACTAAACATCTTATCTACCTGTTATTTCAGATAACCACCATCACTGCAGGAACATTATTTCACTCACAGTAGAAATATGACATAAATAATTGAGCAGAAAATCGACAGAAAGAGATAGAAACTAAAAAAAAAAAAAGAGAGAGATAAACTGCTGTCAGAATAATTTCACTCTCACAATTTACCTCATTTATTGTACTTTTGACAATTTCCATTCTTTTAGGTAAATTCTGCTATTTATATTTTTTAATGTGAGAATATCTTATAAAATATTATCAGCCATCTTGTATATAATATTTTATTTATGTTCGTTCCTGTGTATTAGTCTAACATTCTGATTTCCTGTGCTTATTCCAATTTTTATTTTTAAAACCTGATTTATAAACTACATTTCAAAAATTGTAAACATGGATGCATAATATTTGTGGCAGTTCTCCAAATTAATTAACTAATTAACACACCATATGTGACAGTCTACCAATATACGTATCAATGAAATAGCATGTGTGTGTGTGCCTGTTTGTGTGTGTTTGTTGAGGAGAAGGAACGATCAGAAAAATCCCATACGAGTACCAATCTCTTTCTTTATATTTAAAATTTCAGGATATCTATAAAACTGCATGATGAGGGGATAATATGGATAACATGTTTTAAAATCTACACTATGCCTTTGGAATCTTTAATTTGATGTCTCTCTGATCATCATTGGGAGCAGATATAGCAAATTTAAATTAGCATATCTTTATGTTTTATACAACTGTAATGCTGTTAATGTTCTTTTATAATTAAATATGTTGCAATAACAAGATAGTAAGCCAAAGATATAATCCAATTAGCATTAGTAGAAAAGCTGTTTTAGTTTAGAAAAATATGATTTCAATATATTCTTATTCAGAATTATGGAAATTCAATTTCGGTGAATACTTTAAAATGCGTCAGCTTAATTTCTTCTCAATTTTAATGAAATTATACTCTTTTTAAAGACACCAGAATTTGTCCAAACACTTTTGAACAAAATAGCTTTGAATTATATAAATTAAATGTAAGAGGGTATAGTTTCATTTTATTAAATGTAGGATTGAGATTTATAAAACATTTCTTCTACTATCTGTTATGCATATTTCTATGAGTATCCAATAACTGGTATATTATTTAAAAAAATAGAAATTCATGATAAGAATCAAACCATAAAACTGTAATGAAAATAAATGATAATTCAGCATTGCTCTGCTAGTGAAAACAGCAAATAAACAAACCTGAAATGCTAAGATGGTATAAAAGCCTTTCAACTTTGCTATTTTGCCTGCCGATAAAACAAGATTGAATAAGGGAAGATAGGCAAAATGCTATTTTTTATATAAATGCCTCCCTCATCAATATCTCTCATTGTATGTCTGCAATTTTAGAACAAACAATGAACAAACAAAAAACAAAAGGGCAATAAGAAACAATAACATACTTTTTAAAGTACATTACCCAATCTTTCAAACATATAATTTTGAGGATAAGAAGTTTACTAGAGTTATTGCTATACTAATTTATCTTTTGTTCAAAGAAGAAAAATTGGAGATCATTGTGTGATTTAATTTCATCCGTAACAGAGACACACATGTATTTTGTATTTTGGAGTTTATTACACCATTTGTAAAAAATGACAGATGATAAACAATAAGAATATAAGGCTTTCAGAATTGAAAGATTGCATTCCAGAAGAAAACATTAAGTTTATGAAGTTCAGAATGTCTGAAGATGAAATAGAGACATTTATACATGTCATAAAAACAATGGTTGTAAGATATAGAGCAGGATATTTAATTTTTCGATCTTTGTAAAGTTTCTAATACAGTTCTTCTGTATAATTTTAGTGTTTCCTTCTTGCACTTCACTTCTTGCACATAATATATCTTTCCATTTTTCCAGTATTCCTGTTGTTCCCAACCTACTTTTTAAAAGTGTTTGCAGTTTCTCAGTTACAGAAATTTTCATTTCCTAAAATTGAATCAGAAAATACAGGGCCTGAGTAAGTAAGCACAGGCATGCCAAAGATAAATTTCTTGCATGGACTGTATTTTTTAACCACATCTGAGACCTTTTTGCCAAACCCAAGGTCACAAAGGTTTTCTGATCTGGTTTCTTCTAGTATTTTTATAGGTTTACATTTCTTTTTTTTTTTTTTAATGTGATTAGCTATTTATTTATTTATTATTTTTAAAAAATATAAACTGCTTTTTAAAAAAAAGGTAGATTTATTTATTTATTTATTTATTTGACAGACAGAGATCACAAGTAGGCAGAGAGGCAGGCAGAGAGAGAGGAGGAAGCATGCTCCCTGCTAAGCAGAGAGCCTGACTGGGGCTGGATCCCAGGATCCTGGAATCATGACCAGAGCCAAAGGTAGAGGCTTTAACCCACTGAGCCACCCAGGCGCCCCTATAGGTTTACTTTTGAAAAATCAATCCATTACCCATTTTGTGTTACTATTATACAAAGTGTGGTATAAAGTACACGTTTCTTTTCCTGCATGTGAAGTTTAAGTTTTCATTTGTTGAAAAGCTCCCAGGGAAAGAAGAAAATATTGCCAGGTATCACCAGTATGTGGATTCTCAAAAAATAAATAACAAATAAATGAATAAATAAATAAAAGTTAAATTCAGAAACACAGAGTAAAATAGTGTTTGCTCAAGGACTGGGGGTGGAGGAAGTTGAACGAGGTTGGTGATAAGGGTACAAACTTGCAGCTAAAAGATGAATGAGGTCTGAGGATCTAAGGCAGAACATGGTGAGTATAGTTGAGAACACTGTAGTCCATCCTGAAATTTATTGAGTAGAATTTTAATGTTCTTACCAGGAAGGAAAGAAGGAAGTGAGGAAGGGAGGGAGGAAGAAAGGAAGGAAGAGAGGAAGGAAGAGAGGGAAATATATAAGGTGATAAATGTGGGAGGCCTGCTTTCCCAATGTTCACATATATCAAAGTACCATGATGTGCACTTGACATACCTTACAATTTTACATAGCAATTAAACCTCAATAAAGCTGAAATAAATTTAAAAAATAGCCTTGGTAAAAGAAAATTAAAAAGCAAGGAAGACTTGTTTCTCCATTGAATTGTTTTTGAGCTTTGGTCAAAAATCAAATGACCACATATAGCCCAATTCCTGGACATTAAATCTTGTTCCATTAATACATGCTGTATGTATCTTTCTTTTGTCAGTACTATAGTTTACATGGTCACAACCTTACGGTAAGTCTTAGAGTCGAATAGTGTGAGTCCTTTAAACTATGTTCTTCTTTTTCAAAATTGATTTTGGCCATTTTACTTAATTATAAACTTCAGAATCAGATTTTCTATCTCTAAATGAAATTACTGCTTCAATTTCAATTATTATTATTCTCAATTACAGATCAACTTGGAAAGAATTGTCATCTTAAGTATGTTAACTTTTCCAGTACATGAGCATAGAATGTCTCCCCAATTATTTAGGTCTTCTCTGATTTCTTGTATCCATGATTTTTAATTTTGCACACTGATCTGGCAGGTTTTTTTTTTTATGTCTATGTATTTCATTTTATGGAGCTATGAAAATTTTTTAAAAAATTTTTATTTATTTACTTGACAGAGAGAGACAGTGAGAGCAGGAACACAAGCAGGAGGAGTTGGAGAGGTAAAGCAGGCTTCCCATTCAGCAGGAGCCCAATGGGGGGCTCTATCCCAGAACCTTGGGATCATGACCTGAGCCGAAGGCAGACACTTAACCCCTGAGCCACCTAGGCACCCTGACAATATATTTTTTTTAAATTTTAGTTTTTAACTGTTCATTGTTATATAAAAATATGATTGACTGTTATGTTTCAAATTTATATCTTATGATATTGGTAACATCACTACTTAGGTTTGGATATTTATTTATATATTCTTTGGAATCATCTACAAAGATAATCAGTTCATCTGTAAATAGGGACACATCTTTTTTTTTTCCTTTCCAATCTGCATTTTTCTTTCACCATTATTCTTATTATTGCACTGGCTATGATTTCCAGTACAACCAGAAAAAAAAATTGGTGAGAGTTGCTATTCTTACTCTGTTCACAGACTTACTGGAAAGCATTAAATCTTTCACTAATAAATGTAATGTTATCAATGGCCTTTATGTAGCTGCCCTTAATCATTTAAGGACATCCTTTTTTATTCCCAATGTGATAATAATTTTTTATAAGTAATACACATTAAAGTTTGTTAAATGCTTTTACTATATCAATTAATATGATCACATGGCTTTCCTTCTCTATGGCGTTAACGAGAAGATCACATTGATTCATTTTGAAAACTTTCTTGTGTTTTCCGGATAAATGCCATTTGATTGTTATGTATTATTATTTTCATGTATTTATAAATTGTATTATATATTTATCATTTATTCATTATATACATTTATATATTGCTGGATTCCATATGCTGATAAATTATAAGAGAATATGCTGGTTGGTCTCCTTTCTGGTAAGGTCTTTTGTTGTGGTATCAGAATAATTCTGGTTTGATAAGAGGTGTCATAACTATTTCTCTTTAAATTCCAGAGTTTGTGAGGTATTTGTATTATTTTTTCCTTAATTGTTGGGTCACATTACCTGGTAAAGCAAATGGGCTTCAAGTTCTTTTTCTTTCTTTCTTTTTTTTTTTAAAGATTTATTTATTTGTTTATTTGACAGAGAACACAAGCAGGCAGAAAGGCAGGCAGAGAGAGAGGGGGAAGCAGGTTCCCTGCTGAGCAGAGAGCCCGATGTGGGGTTCCATCCCAGGACCCTGGGATCATGACCTGAGCCGAAGGCAGAGGCTTTAACCCACTGAGCCACCCAGGCGCCCCTCAAGTTCTTTTTCTGAGAAGGTTTAACTATTGCTTTAATTTATTTAATTCATCTAATACTATTCAGATTATCTACTTCATCTTGAGTGATATTTGCTAGGTTAAGTGTTGTGTTTTACAAAGAATATTTATTTAATATATTTTACCAAATTTTGTTCGTAGAGTCATTTTTAGTAATCTCTGATTTTTTTTATGTCTAGGGGTCTCAACATGGCCCCTCTTTCTTCCCTGATATTGGAAATGATGGTAGTATCTTTGTAAATGTAAACAAAAGACATAGTAAAAGTAAACAGTGGTTATATTTTATATTTTTCAAAAGATTTTTACTTATTTATTTGAAAGAGAGAATAAAGTGAGAGGGAGAGAGCATGAGTTGGGGTGAGGGGCATAGGGAGAGAAAGAAGCAGACTCTCTGCTGATCAGGGAGCCCATTGCCAGGCTCAATCCCAAAACCCTGAGATCATGACCTACGCTGAAGGCAGATGCTTAACCAACTGAGCCACCCAGGCGCCCTATGTTTTATCTTAAATTTTGACAACTTCAAGTGATTCTCTGCAGACTGTAGTATTGTAATTGAGAAAGTTATTTCTCATAAGACCTGAGGTACTTGTTAAATTTAGGAAATTTTGCCACATGGAAGTCCTATAGGAGAGTATCTTCAATTTGACTTCTGTTTCTGTATTAAAATGTATGCATATTTTAGTCTCAAAATTTTCACAATACTTTTTTCTCCGTTCAAAATATCTTTCTTTGAAAAATACTTCATAAGACAAAATGTTATTATTCCAAAATATTTAGCCAAATTTAGATTTTGAAATATTGTAGCTCTTCTCAACTTAATTCTGCTCTCATTCTAGGATTATCTTCAACTGATCATTCTCAGAAGTCTAGACTTTTGAGATAATATTACAGAATATGAAAATCAAATCAAATCTTGTTGGGAAAAATATACTATCCTATATTTAATGTATGTTTTCAATAACTACAGTGTACTGAGAACTTTAAAAATTAAAAATTATTGGTGCTTCATTTATGGATTTATGGAACATTTTGAAAACTATCAAATTTTGAAAAAATACAATGATGTTTATAGAACAGTTACAAAAAATATCAAAGTCATTTTTGAACACTTAATTTGAACTGTATTAGTTTTTAAAGTTAAAAATATTTTAAAAATCTGATTGATGGTGGACATTCAAGAAAGTGTTTTACTTAAAAATAAGCATTTCTACAAATGATTTGTAATTTAATTCCATTGAATACATATATGCATGTATATGAAGATATATATCTTAATTTTTATGAAATCTGTCAGCTGCTTATCTTGGATTAACAGAATATCTCAACTCGTTCAGATACAATTATGAATAATGTATGTACCACAGCCAAGTCTAAATACATTTCTGCTTCATAGTTTTCTAAATTTAGTAGGACCATTGTGCTTTACAACAATGCTGTGTGCCATCCAAATTCATAGTCACAGTAACAGCACAAAAAAATAATTTTTTCCTCAAAACTTGGTTGATAAAGCATTCATTGGAGTAACAGATGTTTCACCTGCAACAGAATGAACTGCCAAAATCTAGACATTGATGTCATGAATTGAATTTTTTTAAAAAGTCTATTAGTGGAATTCATGTAACTGAGTTTCTATTTGAAGCACAAAATAGAAAACTACTATAATATAACCAACTTATGAAACTGAAAAATTCAAATCTTCACTTCACTTTATGTATGTGCCAAATTTGGAGAAAAGTCTAGAAATGGGTCACATTAGTTTAGAAATACAGTCTTTTTGTTCATAGAAAAAAGTCACGTTTCACAAATAATATGTAATACAGTTTTACAGAAGCATGTGTCCTATTTTGGTCTTCAGGAAACATCTTCCTAAATAGTTATTAACTTTTAAGAAGTACTACATTTCTTTAGCAGATTTGCATCATGCAGTTTGTGATTTTAGGTATCAACAGAGATCTAATTGTCAAAGGCCAGTGTCAAAAGTTTGTGCAAATTACGTTTATTTTTGCCATTTTGGGAAAAGGAAATGTAGTTCTTGATTTTTTGTTAAGTATAAACTTTACTGGTAGAAAATGCTCATTTCTTCTAAAGATTTTACTGAAGAACTAAAGACTGTCACCAAAGAATAGAATTATTAAATAATTAAAGAATCAATCCATAAAACAAAGAAACAAACTATCATAACAAAGGAGCTCATATTATTTCCTGTATGTTGTAAGGCAGAGCTGTTTAGCTTCTTATTCCCCAGTATATTTCACATAGATCTAACTTATAACTTCTCTTAGATTATAGGCCTGATGAGCCACATGCCCTACTGGGGTCACAATATTGAATATTCCTCTCACTAGCACCCAGGATTCAAAAGGGTTCATCATCCCAACTATTGGTGTCTGAGTGCACTTCATTGCATCACTGAGCTGACCACATAGGAGAAGTCTACCAAACCTGTAATGTTTACTATAATAAAATAATTATTAAACTGTATCATTGAAAGTAAAAAATCCCAGCAAGTGGTAAACTGTGAGACATTGAGGCAACAGGAATAAACCAGTACAATCCCAGGTAAACCAAGATAGATACCACTTTGATCATGATCATGGTGGACCTTTCAACTTCTTTCTCTTGTCTACCACATTGTTACTTTTACATTGTCACAGTTCATAGCAAGAGTACTTGTTAGAGGTGAAATTAAATCTTCATTGGTTGGATCTTAAGCAGATTTTTAACTTGAAAATCAACAATCACTATTTAATTAAAATTAAATTATATGTGGACTGAAAAAGTACTATTGAATGCAAAGCCATACAATGTTTGTCTTCCCCAAGTATGTGACAGTTGAAGGAGAAATGGAACTGTGAAAACCAATGGCAGAGAGTCAGGATGGTGAGTTATAAGGCAAAGACATGCATTTTCAGTTATGTATTTACTTGATACCTAGTTATTTAAATGCACTACTTTTATCCTTTAACTAAATCCATACAACTTGTTAGATCCTCTTCCTCTCAAGTTTGGTATTATTGTTCTTTGTTGTTGTTCAGTTACTTTTGTGGACCAATTCTGTAAGGTTCTGTATTCTTTGTTCTTTGAAGCCACTGAAGTGCCTGTTCAGAGATTTCAACCATAAAATGACTAGATTGAGGTTGCCTGACGTGCTTTGAGGCATTAAGCTTCTGTCGTTTTTGAGGGGCTGAGTTGTTTGGGGGCATTTTCCTTTCTTGCTTAAAATGTATTTGTAGGAACACGTGGGCAGCTCCATTAGTTGAGTGACCTACACTTGATTTTGGCTCAGGATCGTAAGATCAAGCTCCTTCCCTGACTCACACACTCTCTAAACAAACAAACAAACAAGTCTTTAAAAATATATATGCATATATATACATACCCACACTACTCTGAGATTGTTAAAATATGATTTTATATAATCTTATAAAATACTATAATTTTCTCAGGTCATTTGAGGTAAATGCAATCCATTTAATTTCCATATGGATACATTCTTTTCCATATATATATATATATTTAAATTTATTTTATTTTATTATTTTTATTTATATATATTATATCTATATTATATATAATATATATTATATATATACATTTTTTAAGATTTTATTTATTTTTTTATTTGACAGACAGAGATTACAAGTAGGCAGAAAAGCAGGCAGAGAGACAGGAAGGGAAGAAGGCTCCCTGCTGAGCAGAGAGCCCCATATGGGGCTCGATCCCAGGACCCTAGGATCATGACCTGAGCCAAAGGCAGAGGCTTTAACCCACTGAGCGCCACCCAGGCGCCACTCCAGCACCATATCTTTAAAAATATCTATTTTACCCATTTGGATGCAGTGTTATCTTTGTCCTATACCATATCTCAGTGTATGCAAACATACCAGCACTATGATGTTCTATTTGCTTGCTTATCTATTGCTGCAACAGTGTTAGACTCTCTTAACAGATATATATTTGTTTAATAGTTCATATTTGTTCAGACTGAGAAAAGTAGAGAACAAAAACTCCAGAGTTTAGACCAATGAATACCACATTTCCCTGGAAGAAGTTGGAAACATATTGAAGATGGGACATGGATAAGGACAATGCACTATGTAAAGGAAGAAAACTTTTCCCTTCTTCTATTCTAGGTACATTGGCTGTTCTAATAATTAAACTGACACAAGGCAGATTGATAGGAGATAAACAATTTTTATTTTGTGTGTACAAGAGCCACAAAAGCTCTAAGTGACTAAAGCAGGAAGCTTTTATACCATTTAGATTAAGAAACAAGTATGTAGATATTGCCGGGACAAAGGAGTTTGGGTTTGAGTTAGTAAATTTGTGAGGAAGATTTGTTTATACAGCACTCAGCATTAATTTCCTATCTCTGGCAATAAGGACGTCTTCTACCCTCCTGGTATAGGTAGGATATTTTCATGGGAGATTGATTTCCTGCTTTCAAGAGGACAGATGGTGCTCAGAGTATCCTTCTTACATTGGCTGTTTCTCAAGTAAACTTAATTCAAACTAATCAATATATCAAAGCCATATATTTTGGGGTGTCATATGCTACTCCTCCTCAACTACTACAGTATTTTAAAGAAGTTATCATGTATGGCTTAATGACATTGCACCATCTGATGATTTTGTCAAATGCGATAATCTAAGTGTCCTATTATCTTCATTGGTCTCATTTCTCAAATAATTAAAGAATAATTATTATTAGCAACAGTAATTTCATAATTACATCATAAAAAGTTTTGTCTTATTCACTGTTATGAAGTGGATAATAATATATTCAGAATCACATAATTATACAGAATTGATACTCAATAACAATCTATCCAATGAATGAAATGAGTGTTGTAATTTTAGTTTGTGAATTTGGAAAATAACATTTTGCTACATTTATAGTTTAGTGTTAAAATGAATATATGATCTCCAATATTTTTCACTCAAGATTTTTTCAAAGTTTTCGTAATTGTAACTTTAAAAATTTTCTTAACATTGAAATGCCATTTGCAAACCTGGAAGTATTCTTTTTTGAAATATTTTATTTATTTATTTGACAGACAGAGATCATAAGTAGGTAGAGAGAGAGAGGGGGAAGCAGGCTCCCTGCTGAGCAGAGAGCCCAATGTGGGGCTTGATCCCAGGACCCTGGGATGATGACCCAAGCCAGAGACAGAGGCTTTGACCCTGAGTCACCTAGGTGCCCCTGGAAGCAATTTTTGATGAATTCACTATTGGACATATTTGTCATTGTCATTGATTAATCTCTTCAAAGATTGTCTGAAAAATGACTTTATTTGCATAAAAATAATTTGTTAAGTGTAGATAAAACAAATACTGATATGAGACAGGTCATCTTTGTTCTATAGAAATATTGATAATCAATTAAAGAGTATTGACTATTGTAAAATAAACATAGTATTTAAAGTGCTTTTATTTGACAATGATATCAAAATTCTGTTTATTCAACTATAATTAACAATTAACAATGGGTAATATGTAAGTCAACCCCACTAATGGTTTGTGCTTTAAGTTCCAAGCTTATTTTCTGTAGTTGTGTTTGTTTTAAACAAGTCATGTAAATGCTAGAGGCAATGTATATAGAATGGTAGAAAATCAATATATTCTATGATATTAAAAAATGGTGAGTGCACTAGAGGTAAGCAGAAATAAAGCATTAACAATGTAGAAACTCTTTTTTTTAAAGATTTTATTTATTTATTTGACAGAGAGAGAGAGAGAGATCACAAGCAGGCAGAGAGAGAGGGGGAAGCAGGCTCCCCACTAAGCAGAAAGCCCAATGTGGGGCTCGATCCCAGGACCCTGAGATCATGACCTGAGCTGAAGGTAGAGGCTTAACCCACTGAGCCATCCAGGCACCCTATTGTAGAAACTCTTTTTAAAAATATTGATTTATTTATTTTAGAAAAAGAGAGAGGGAGCATGAGCAGGGGGAGGGGCAGATGGAGTGGGAGAGAGAGAATCTCAAGCAGACTCTGTGCTGAGCAGTGAGCCTGATGCGGGGCTCAATCTCATGTTCCCCAACATCTCCACCTGAGCTGAAACCAAGAGTTGGATGCTTAACTGACTGAGCCACGCAGGTGCCCCACAATGTAGAACCTTTTTAACTTAATTATTGAAGTGAATTTTAAAGCATTTTCAAATTTCCAGAGGAGTGTCTCAAGAGAAGCAGTGAAAAGCGTGGGCTCCAGAATCAATCTGCATTTGAATTAAGCTGTACTATTTATTAACTACATGCCCTGGCCAAGTTATTTAAATATTCTCTGCCCCAGATTCTAATTTATAAAATTGGCATAAGAATAGTTCTTATTATAAAGAATTGTGCTGATGATTGAATGAGATAATACATGGAAAGCACTTAGAATGGTTAGGACTGAGTGAAATCTTCCAAGTTTTAGGGGTAGTATACTTGTAAGTTCCAGTAAGCCAGTAAAGGAAATTTTATCTATTTATGATAGATTCTAGCAGGTAAAAACAATTATCACAGTTACAACCAGAGAACATTCATATTTATTCTGTCAATACAAGTGCATCATTCCTTGGTCGTGTTTATTGTTCTGATTCACAGACCTACATGGAAGTGGGAAGTACACATAACTCCTAAGTCGAAGCATAGACAAATGTTAAACTCAATATTATTTACAGAATTTATTAATTCATAGGATTTCAATGAACATTAATTTGATTTTTACAGTTAAGTCAATTCAAAGCATATGTGTTTCATATGTATGTGAGTATATTATGTATCTCTAATAATATTAAAATGCAAAATCCCATTATGTCATAGAACACTTTGCTTTGAAATATTTTAAAATTATTTCCTCTCACTAATCTTTTAAAAATATAGGACACATAGCACACATTAGTCCCACAAACTGATAAAGAAGTTGAAGAAAATGAGTATAAAAAGTATGATTAAACAGAAAAAGTCTGGAGCAATAGTTTGGACAATTTAATTATCCACCCCCTAGTTTTAACATAGCAAACATTCCACTGAGACAAATTAGAGCACAGTGATTACGGTGGTTTTTCCTGGGTTGTTGTGAAGTCTTTATATACACTGACTACAAAGGGAGACAGGGCAAATTTGGGGGAGGAGTAATGTAAATTTACGTTGATTTTATTTATTTGACACCATGCATTTAATACACCTCACAGAACTGAATTTACTGTATGTATACTTTATTGTATGTAAATATACCCTAATTTTTTAGAAGCCCTGGAATATTAAAAGACAAAGATGAGATGACTTCTTTCTGTGGAAATCAACAACAAAAAAATCTTAAATATAGCTGACATATTGGTAAAACCAGTGGCCAGGAATTGCTAAAACAATAATTCTGAATATTCAAGACCATCTTTCGAGTCCTCTGTTCGATTCTGCTAAATTTTAATTTTTTTTTTCTGTCTCCCGCTGGCAGCCATTGTTCAGGTATTTTATATCAAAATGTTACTTCTCAATTATTCAAGTGTCTCAATGTTTACCTTTGTTTTGACTTAATTACTCAGCAATTATCAGCAGTATATGTTTCTAATTTTAGCCCTAGTTTCCTTTACATATTGGTGATCTATACAAAACAGTTTCAAGTAAATGAGCTCAGCTAATGCCTTCTGGAACATGCTACTTGTAAAACTACAGCTTGCTAATAAAACAGTGAATTTGATAACCTCCAGTGCTTTGGGACAAGATAAAATGTGAGCTGAATATTTTCCACATCTCTACTCTATTCTTTATTCTTTAGGTGTCCTTTCTTAACTGGTTATTTTCTTTCCCCTTCTTAAAGAATGCACACTAGAAAAGTAAAAACCAGCTGTGGCAACCAGGTCAATAAGACTCTTTGCTCACTATTCTCTGGAGTGTTCCTATGTAAAAGATTTAGCCAAATAATTGTGCTGTGATTAGAAACCTCAAAATGGATGTGGTAGTGAATATAAAAACGGATATAATGGAGCCATTAATGTTCTCAGTATCTGTCTATGGAGCTGAAATTTAAATGCACAGCTATAGCACAAAGATAACCCATAGAAAATGCCCTATGTCACTTAACACGTATAAATAAACAATATTAGTTGACCTCTTTTATCTTTTTGTAATCTCATCTAAACATTATTTTAGGATTTTAACGCTTCTTAAATAAGCTTTCTGTACATGCATACATTTCGATATGGAAACATAATTGCTGCCATTTAGTAACCAAAGGTGATTATGTGTTTCCCTTTTATTTTAGCTCAAAACTATGAAGATAATAGAGATGATTTACAGCATATCATGAGATGTATTTCTATTACCTAAGAACATTGTTTGTAGAGGAGAAAGCACAATTATTTATATAAAAATCACTATTTTTGAGTAGAATTCTCTTGTGGTGTCACCTAAATTGTGTAAGTTTGGATTAAGTAGTATGTATCATTGCTTATTTTATGAAAATGAAGGAGGAATATTATCTTTTTTACTCATATAAGTGACCAAAGAAGATATGATATTTAAGCCAGGTCTTTCCCTATACCTGCATAATTAATACAACATATATTACACTTATAGAGTGAGCATTGAGTAATGTACAAAATTGTCGAATCATTGTTATTACACCTACAATTAATATAGCATTTTACATCAACTACATTTGAATTATAAGAAGATATAATGTATATTCTCTAATTTCAATTCTGTATTATATGATTTGTACAAAACTTTCAAATATATATATAAATATCCAGTATATAAAAATAGAAAAATATGTGCAAATATATAAAAACTTATTATATAGTGGAATTTTGGAAAAGAAAAATATCCCCAAATTTTGCCTTTGTTTTCTAAATAGTACACTTTATTTTTCCCAGTTAAAAGAAACACATGCATTAATTTTTTTTTTTAAAGAAACACATGACAGACAGAAATCACAGGGAGGCAGAGAGGGAGAGAGAGAGGAAAGGAAGCAGGCTCCCTGCTGAGCAGAGAGCCCGATGCAGGGCTCGATCCCCGGACCCCGGGACCATGACCTGAGCCGAAGGCAGAGGCTTTAACCCACTGAGCCACCCAGGTGCCCCCACATGCATTAATTTTAATTACCTTAATGTACAGAACAGTAAATAATCATTTAGACTGAAATATGAAATTACATATTTCAATTAAAAACTGTATACAAAATTTTAAGACTCTTTCATTTATTTCTTTTTTCCTGTTCTGCCTACAGAATGATATACATAGGCAAACGAATAATATCTGTTTCAAATTACACACGGTAAGAGCCATAGACTTATTTCAAAGCTGAGGACATTGTTCACATCACTTGTCTAATATCTAAGGCCGCCATCTGAATTTTCATGTGTTTTCATGTATTCTTTCATACTTGCTCAGTGGTGGACATTTTCTTGATCAAGGACTACTATGGCCAGATGCTACCCCTAAAGACACCTTCTTAAACTATAATAAAATTATATGAAGATAAATAAATAAATTATACATAAACACACATACTCCAATTCTTGAGGAAAAATGGTGTGTGACAAAAACTCACTTCTGATGTACTTCCATGATGTAATTGAACAAAAGTTGTTTTTTGTCTTTAAAGGAAGAGATCTGGGGCACCTGGGCGGCTCAGTGGGTTAAAGCCTCTGCCTTTGACTCCCATCATGATCCCAGGGTCCTGGGATCGAGTCCTACAAGGGCTCTCTGCCCAGCAGGGACTCTGCTTCCCACCCCTCCGCCCCCCACTGCCTGCCTCTCTGCCTACTTGTGATCTCTGCCTGTCAAATAAATAAATAAAATCTTTAAAAAAATAAAATTCCTATTAAAGGAACAGATTTTCATATAGGAAAATAATGAAGAAATGCACTCACCTGGGCAAGGTCCAAGGTGATCAATTCGTGACGAATATAAATGACACAGAGAAAGAAAACAACACAAAATGTCCTCAGCAAAAAATAAATTAAAATCATGGTTGAATTTTACTGTATAAAACAGCAGAATAGCACAATAAATAAACAGAAATAATTAACAATTAAATATAATGATTAGGTAATTTCATAGCTTCATTAGAATTTTAGTTAAGTTTATTTTTTATTTAAATGACATCAGCTATAAAATTGTTGAAGACTGGGAAAGAATTATTGAATGTAAACAAATGAATGTAATTCTGAAAAATTCTCCAGTGGAAAATGAATTTTTCCCTGGAAAAATCAACAGATTAAAAAAATTTTTGTTTATTTATTTGAGAGAGACAGAGATAATGAGAGAGAGCACTAGTGGGAAGGAGGAGGAGAAGGAGACTCCTTGCTTAGCAGGGAGCCCTTGTAGGACTCGATCCCAGGACCCTGGGATTATGACTTGAGCTGAATGCACAGGCTTAATTTACTGAGCCATCCAGGTGTCCTAAATTAACAGATTTTAATGAAATATTTGCCATTTATATTCAAAAATGTTTTTCCAGCATGTCAAAATGATCTCCCCCCAATTTTAAGAATTTACAACTGTTTAATCTGTGACTTCCTTAGTGGTAACCATCAAGAAGGAAGATTGTTCCAAAAATTAATTGCTATAGACTAGAAACATAACCCCTGACAGTATGGTTAATAGACAGTTGAAATTTTTATACTTTATAGCTAAAATAAGTATGCTCTAAGAGGTATCATAACGTACATTTGTTGAGCATTAAGTTGAAAGTGAAAATAATCTCCAGGGCTACTAGTCTTAGGCTTAAACTTAATAAAACCATATAGTTCTTTATTATAAAAATATTTAAATACTTTCCTCAGATTACAATGATTTAAATGTATGCTTATTATTACTCAAAACTTTTCAATGTTTAGGTTTGTGGAAACTAAATAAAATAGAAAATTATCTAGGTAAAAAATAAAACCACTTGTTCACTTGAATAATTTGGGTAGGTCAATATTTTGATGAATATTTTATGATATTTTGACTGACTGGTTTAGTCTACCACTCCACTTTATAGTCACAATTACAAAAAATGATCCATCTCTAGGAATATGTAGTAAAATTTTAAAAGGATGTATAATAGTTCTCTTATCCCACAGTTTAATCGAGATTACTTTTCAATCTTTTGAAATACACTAAAAATTATCTTATGCCTAAGCATATAGTCTATCTTTTCTGTCTTGATTAATGTTCCAAATATTTAGGGGCAGTGTTCCATTAATATCATTAAGGTGAGGTTGGTTGATAGAGTTGTAGATATTCTATATCCTCACTGATCTTATTTGTCTGTTACAGCAGCTATTGAGGAAGAGTGTTAAATTTCTTAATATAATAGTATGTGTTTCAAAAATATTGGATTTTTATAAATTTCAGAAACTAGTGTACATATATAACTTTGCTTATGTGCAGATTTATGTGTGACTGCATATGTACTAATACATATATGCATACATATACATATGTACATATATACATGCATATAGAATGCTTTTTAGAAAGTCATCAGTTTTGACAGAATTGAAATTGACCACAGATTTTACCTATTTCAGATTCTCTCATACTGCAGATTAGTCTTAAACCTGGAAAGTTAAAATATTTTGTCCCAAATTAAAAAGATAATTTAAAAATAAAACCAAGGTTTTCTGAAAACAGTATCTTCATGAAATTCTTTGGATAAGTCATTCATATCTTTTGTACTGTATTTATGTACATATTTGTACACAATCTAATATTTATATCCTTTTAAAATTTCTATATAAATATTTCAATATACTCATAGGTATGCTTACATTATTTTCCTTGTTTATATGTACATATTATCCAGTTTTACATGTTTATATTATTCAGTTTTACACACACTTGAAATCTATGTATATGTGTGATGTCTATCTGTGTATGTATGGAGAGGTTGTTCAAAAGATGACTATCATATCTTTTATAGTAAAGTGAAAAGGATGCTAAGGTTGAAATTATCAGACATGCTTCTATATTTAAATTAATATTTGTGATACAAGCAAATCTTACACTCTTTGGACTTTATATTTTTTAGTTTTTTTGTAATTTTATTTTATTTTATTTTTTCAGTGTCCCAAGATTCATTGTTTATGCAACATACCCAGTGCTCCATGCAATACCTGCCCTCCTTAATACCATCACCAGGGCTCTTTGGACTTTAGAACTTCATCTGTATTAAGCACATTTACTATTGCTTAAGTCTGTCCCAAGCATTTATGTGAATTGTGTCACTCATATAAATGTTTATGTAATGATTGCCATTATCATTTTTGTTTTACAAATGAGGAAAATGAAAATTAGAGAGTTTGTAGCTTGGCCAGTATCATATTGCCTGTAAAAAGGCAAGGTGAAGGGGTGCCTGAGTGGCTCAGTGAGTTTAGCTTCTGCCTTCAGGTCAGGTCATGATCTCAGGGTACTGGGATGGAGATCTTAAGGGGCTCTCTGCTCTGTAGGGAGCCTGCTTCCACCCCCACCACTTGCCCATAACTGCTGCTCTGCCTACTTGTGATCTATCTCTCTGTCAAATGAGTAAATAAATTCTTTAAAAAAAAAAAAAAAGGCAAGGTAGAATAGAAGACAAGCAGTTGACTCTCCAAACTAAACTCTTAATTACTATGTGGCATTGCCTTTACATTATGAAATCTATCTAAGGTTTGGTTTTCTGTGTAATTTTCTAGTGTTCTCCCTCTGTTATGTCCACATTAGGACTGGGGCATATAAAAACCAAGAACATTGCTTTGTATTTTTAAAAAGTCAGCATAATCTCAATTTTCTAACTGAAATTAACTATCTCACCAAAGTATAAATATAGCCACATAACTAGCTATTCATTTTAATATAAGTGGATTAATGAGACTTCTAAACACTACCTCTTTGTTCTGATGGTTGACTTAATCTCTATAAATACCTTTGTGAACACTCAGGTAATCATATTTGGATTATATTTCAGACCAAAAAATTTACAAACAATTTTTGAAAGTCATGTTTTTATCAAACTTTATAAGATTTTGAAATATTTCATGAGATTTTTCAAATTGGCCTAGTAATGTGGCCAAGTCTGATGTTTATTACTGTCAGAATAAAAATTATTGTGGGGGCGCCTGGGTGGCTCAGTGGGTTAAGCCTCTGCCTTTTGCTCAGGTCATGATCCCAGGGTCCTGGGATCGAGCCCCGTGTCGGGCTCTCTGCTCAGCAGGGAGCCTGCTTCCTCCTCCTCTCTCTCTATGCCTGCCTCTCTGCCTACTTGTGGCCTCTGTCTGCTAAATAAATAAATAAATAAATAAATTATTGTGACCTGATAAACCTACATTCTAAAAGCAGAGAAACCTAATTAAAAATGTATGTTTTCTTCCAAACATAATATTTTTTTTACTTTGTTTTTAAAAAGTTTTTATTCAAATTCCAGTGAGTTAGCTCAGTGTAGTATTAGATTCTGATGTAAAATATTGAATGATGCAACACTTCCATACAACATGAGGGGCTCATTACAAGGGCGCTCCTTAATCCCCATCACCTTTTTAAGTTATCCCCCACTCACCGCCTCTCTGGTACCCTTCAGTTTGTTCTTTATAGCTAAGAGTCTTTATATTTTTTTAAAGATTTTGTTTATTTATTTGAAAGAGGGAGAAGGAGAGCAAGTGAGAGAGAAAGAGAAAGATCATGAGCAGGGGAGAGAGGGAGAAGCAGACTCCCTGCTGTGCAGGGTACCTGATGTGGGACTCAATCCTAGGACCTCAGGATCATGACCTGAGCTAAAGGTAGGCACCTAAAGGAGCAAGTCACACAGGTGCCCTATGTAAGAGTTTTTAAAACACAATATCTTAATAGGAAAAAAATAACACTAATAAGCAATTAACATAATTTATATATCCACTAAATAGAAGTTAAACTTTTTTTTTTTAAGATTTTATTTATTTATTTCACAGACAGAGATCACAAGTAGGCAGAGAAGCAGGCAGAGAGAGAGGGGGAAGCAGGCCCCTCGCTGAGCAAAGACCCAGATGCGGGGCTTGATCCCAAGACCCCGGGATCATGACCCGAGCTGAAGAAAGAGGCTTCAACCCACTGAGCCACCCAGGTGCTAACCTTCTTTATACTGAATAATTTTTGATTTTTACTTTATTCAGTTAAACTATAGATTAAATTTAATTTAACAACAAATACCTATTAACACTCTATGTTTTGGGATTCTTAACTCTAATTAATTCTATCTTTGTGCTGTTAGAATTCATTTTTGTTTTGATTCAAGGCTAAAATGTAGCTATTATGAGAACATAAATAGTAGCTCAGTATTTTCTATATCAACCACTCTGAATGGTTTTTCTCAGTTAGTATACTGTAAGATAATTTAGAAGCAATCTCTAAATCAATATTAGGACTACTCTAAGAAAATAACTACTTGTTCATAATAATTCTTGCGCTGTCATATTGCTCTTTAGCCTACTTCTGCCACTTAGAAGCTGTGAAAGTCCCTTGTGTACCTCCATTTAAATTCTGTGTGTGTGTGTGTGTGTGTGCTAGGTGTATGTGAATCTGTAATGGAATATATACACACACATACACACTTGTATAATACATTTCATATGCATACATATTTACACACAACTACAGAAAGAAACAATCATTTTCTATTTGTAATACCAAATTTCAGTTGTACCTGGAATTTTTTACTTTGGCATTTTAGCCCCAAATCACTTGTGCTGCCAGGTTTCAAAGTCATACCATACCTCTCTCAATTCATAGTGGAATAGACAGCAGGGAAATAAAGGATATTGAGATAGCAGGCTGGAGGGTATGGAATAAAATAGGGGATTGAAAATCAGTGGGGGAACAAAACAAAACAAAGTAAATTAAAAAAAGACATATGAAGTGGAGAAAGGTGTGGGAGGGTGGTGAATGCTAGAGGCAACAAAAGTTGCCGTAAGTAACATTTACCATAATATTACAAGGAGGGTTTGCATGAAGATATTAAATCTTCTTTGGAGAGCTGAGTTCAAGGGTTTTTTACCTGTTCAAGGGTTTTTTACGCGTAAAGCAGGAGAGTGAGGATGATTTGGTAATGCAAGGATGGAGAACTTGGATCCAGTAAGAGGTGACAAGATGTGGAGAAAAATAACAAAAGGTTAGACACAAACAGTGATGGGGTTTTGGAATATAGGTGAGGTTCGGTGAGGTAAAATCCAGAACCAATGAAAGAATTCTTGAGATGTCTTTGGTTCAAAATGGTGGTTTATTAAAGCACAGGAACAGGACCCCTAGGCAGAAAGAGTTGCTGCACTGGGGTTGTGGGGGTGGGGGGTGATTATATACTAGGGGTTTGGGGAAGGTAAGGAAAAGGGAGGCTTTCATATGCTAAAGAGAACCTCTAAGATAGGAGAGGCCTTGTCATTCTCAAGTTAAGATTGTTTTTCCTTCTAGCAAGACATTAACATTAAGATAAGTCTGGAGCTTCCTGGAGGAACAGTACACTCTCCCTGCCTCAAGTATCTGTCAATGGGTGACAGGTTATAAGAACATTTAATTGTATCTACATTTCCTTCTGGAAACTAGGCCATTGATGGAAATGCTTTATTCTTGTAAACTGCTTAGACTTATTATATAAACTGAGGGAGACTCATGTCTTGCAAGATTGTGATCTCTGTAACTTAACTATTTGTTTTTCCTTTCCTTAGCTTTAGGGCAGCCTGGAGTGCTTGAAGAATGTTACATATATCCCTTGGCAGGGGTGGCTGTAGGGTGCTGCTTTGTCCTCAGCTTGCCTTCTGTTCCCTCATCAACATCAACAACAACAACAAACCCCACCCTGCTGGAATCCGGAAGCTTGCAGGAAAGTTTTTTGGTAGAAAAATAACTCAAGAAATTTACACAGTAGGGCTCTTTGGTTTTTAGGGTAATTGCCAAGTGTGTCTTCTATCATATTAACAATGCACGGGGATTTTTGAGATTTTCAGTAGCATTAGGATTTCCAAATAATTATTTAAAAAGCCAACATTCAGAAATTTGAGAGGGAAATCCATGCATTTTATTTCCCTAAAGCAGTGATGCAGGGAGATAGGTTTTGTCAATCAGCAGTCTTTAAAACGGAATGATTTATCTGGAGCCAGCCAAGGGATATGGGGTGCTAAGAAGTGTGATACACTTGAAAATCTGTGGGATGTGCATATTATACCATCTTGTGATTAAAACATGGCTTTAATTTTTTGTGGTTTCATAATAATTGAGTTTTTAAGTTTCAAATTATGCTTAGTCAGTTTAAATTTTCCTTTTTTTTAAAATTATAGAATTATGACTGTGTGTAAAGAACTTTTTTACTTTGTCTCTCTTTTCTCTACCTATGCTGCATTTGGTCAGGCAGATGATATAAAATATTTCCTAAAATGTACAGAAATTGGAGGCAAGAAGTTTTTTTTTAATTTTTATTTATTTATTTTATTTTTAATTTTTTTTTATTTTTTATAAACATATAATATATTTTTATCCCCAGGGGTACAGGTCTGTGAATCGCCAGGTTTACACACTTCACAGAACTCACCAAAGCTCATACCCTCCCCAATGTCCATAACCCCACCCCCCCTTCTCCCAACCCCCCTCCCCCCAGCAACCCTCAGTTTGTTTGGTGAGATTAATAGTCACTTATGGTTTGTCTCCCTCCCAATCCCATCTTGTTTCATTTATTCTTCTCCTAGACTCTTAAGCCCCCATGTTGCATCACCACTTCCTCATAACAGGGAGATCATATGATAGTTGTCTTTCTCTGCTTGACTTATTTCGCTAAGCACGATATGCTCTAGTTCCATCCACGACGTCGCAAATGGCAAGATGTCATTTCTTTTGATGGCTGCATAGTATTCCATTGTGTATATATACCACATCTTCTTTATCCATTCAACTGTTGATGGACATCTAGGTTCTTTTCATAGTTTGGCTATTGTGGACATTGCTGCTATAAACATTCGGGTGCACGTGCCCCTTCGATCACTACGTTTGTATCTTTAGGGTAAATACCCAGTAGTGCTTCAGATCGCATAAATCTTTTGCCTTTTTATTTATTTTTTAAAGATTTTATCTATTTATTTGACAGAGATCTGGAGAGCATGAGTAGGCAGAGTTGTAGGGAGAGGGAGAGAGAGAAGCAGATTCCTTTCTGAGCAGGGATTAGGATGCAGGGCTTGATCTCAGGACCCTGGGATCAAGACTTGAACTGAAGGCAAACCTTAATGGACTGAGCCACCCTGGCACCCCCAAAATTTTCTTCAAAATAATGTGTTCACCACTTGTAAACCCAGCATCCTTGAGTGATACAGAATGTTAGATTCCCAGATGATATTGAAGTTAGATTATCTCATCACATTGTAAAGAAGTAAATGTTGGTGTTGGGTTGGCGGACTCCGGGAGTGCAGGAGGAACAATAGAAATGACCGGAGGCTCTGGAGGCTCCCAGAGAGCAGGAGGAACAATGGAAATGACTGCCACCGGGTCCGCCATCTTCCAGCCTCCCCCGCCCCTTTCCTTCACCTTTGACTGTCCCGCCAAAAGGATGTATGCCCAGGTCACGTCTCCATAGATAACCTGATACCTATGCAGGAAACAGATAAAAGACCCCCAAAAACTCCCTCCCAGTGCAACTTGCCCTACTCTGCTTTCCAGAGTTGCGGGACCTCGCCCAAGGGTGCCCACCTCCTCCCGTCGCAACTTTCTTGGCTCCCCTTCTCCTGAGCCCTGAAACTTCACCAGAGAATGCTTTCAATAAATCTTGCCTTGTGCCTACCTCACTTGGTGTCATGTTTATCTCTCCTATAAAACCTTACAGTTGGCTTGTTGTCCCTGCTATGTGGAGGAAACAGAGAAATGTGTTCTGAGAAAAACCCAGAAAGAAGAGAAAAAAAAAAGATTTTTAATGCTTCATCAAAAATGAACTTATAAAAAATAGGTAAGCACACCTTTAAATATTAGGACCTTCATGTCTTTGGATTAACAAAATCAATACTACTGGTTGCTCTCCTTGTTCTTATAATTTTTTGTTTATATCCATTTTTACAAATTTCTTGACACAATTATGCTTAGGAGAGGCATCTGACTTAGTAATTTATTTGAAATAATATTGATTAGAATTGTTAATGACAGGGAAAAACTGTACTCTAAGATGGCTGACCAAACCAGCTAGGAGATTCTAGTCCCCATCTCAAAGACTTTCCAGGTTCTTCTTTCCTCCCCCGTTTCACACTGGCAACCAAAGTACCAAGTATGTGGAAGTAGAAGGGTATAAATCCCCCCTCCCTGCTTGTGCTTGGGGCTCAGACCTTTGGAGAATAACTCTGTCTGAGCACCAGTGTTAAATAGACCTCTGATCCTCCAAAGTCTCTGAGTGGTGCTTGGTTCTTCCAACAGGATCCAGTCCAAGTTTCGCAACCTTGACACAAATTATTCTTAGGTGGGGGAGGGATCCTATTTTATAGGAAATACAAGACCTGTGAAAAATGAACACATTTTCATTACAAAGGGTTATGATATATTTTATATTTGGAAGTTCTTATCTGAGTGATTATCCCTAGAAAAAAATTTTTTTTTCAAATTTAGGCAAAAACATGGAAAAATTTTCTTCTATTTTATCTCATGAGTAAAAGTGACACTGCTAACAATTAATCTAGCTGAAAATTAACTAATTAACAGCTGCCTTTACTAACATGAGCACCTTTATATCATTCTGATTTTTGCAAATGTTTTTTTATTTTGGAGCTCTTCCAGTTTTTTAAGTGTGATTTAGTGCTAATGGATTTTATTCAGACAACTAGGAAAATGTGATATATGCTCTACCAGTATTTGTTCTGTGTGTGTGTGTGTGTGTGTGTATTCTGTATTTGAAAAGGAAAGAAGAGGTAAGAAAAAGTTATTTTGTTGCTTAAAGATCTCTGAAGTCACTTGACATATCAACAAACACTTTAGAGTCTGAGACTATCTGGCCATGAGATCCAAATCAGGCCATTCATCCTGTCATTCTTGAGAGAATATCAAAAACATTTCACTTTTCCTAGATTTATGATGTTGCAACCAATTCACTTGAGAGTTCTGTGCATGTAACTTATTTCTGACACTTTTTTTCACTTTTTTCATACATTTCTGACTTTATATGAGAATAAAGAGGATGTTAGCATAGATGTGATAGTCATACTATTTCTTCCCAAGTTCAATACTGGCAATGAATTGTCTAAATGTTTCTTAAACAGGTGATCGGGATCATACTCTACATGGGACGACCAGATCAATGTACCAAAGAGAAACTTCTAGATGAAAGGGAGAAACCTGAGATTCAGGCAAGCATGGTTCCATTGCTCACAAAATTCTTGATTTTGTGAACAAAATCAATTAAGAAATTCTTGATTTCTTAATTCTAAAGCTGTGACATAAGACATTTTCTTGATATACAAAAATGCTAACAAAAATTTTTAAAGGTTTTTGTTATCTTTTTCCCCATGTATCTATAATTATAATGGTAGACTAACATGGCAGACTAATGGTAGTCTAACGCATTTTATTTTATTGATAAACATAATTACTTTCATACAGTTGAAAATATGCTTACATTCTTTAGCAGCTAATTCATATATTAATAGGAATTAATGTTTATTTATTCTTGACAGCCAGGTTTAGATAAGAAATCAGAATATATCTACTTTTTTCCCCCCATGGAAAATTTGCTTTATTTAAAGAAAATTCATTTTTTCAATGGTTATTTAGTCAGTGTCAGATTTGTTTATTTCAGTGTCAGTTTATGATCAATGTTGGCAACATTTTCTTTACTCAAAATAAATAGAATATGTGTTGTTTTCTCTGGCAGAATCAAAATTTATCCAAGAATTAGAGAAAGACAATAGCTATTTATGGAGTAACAATGATAGCAATAGTCCACATAAGTTAACATAGTTCCAACTTCTCAGTGCTTTTAACATTAAAAGTTTTCTTGATTCTTCCCTGTAATTTAGAATGTTCTTAATGATATTTGAAGGGTTTAAAATCATGTCATAAAATATTTTACAATTGGTATA